>NC_053397.1:131406620-132014359 GCF_905171765.1 Bufo bufo | reverse complement strand
TCCGCTCTACCGCCAAAAACCGACCGTCAAGATCTTAAATGATCGTAGGCCCAACAAAAATGTCCGACGTCCAGGGGTTTGACCGTCACCTCCAGCAACAGGGGTTTAGACCCTCCAGGATCCACCCCTGAGGCCAGGGATCCGGGAACCCTGGACTACTCACCGGGACCCCTTCACAACAGCCAACCAAGTGACCAATACTCTCCAGGATATAGGTGTATCAAAATCCAAATCTACCATAAAGAGAAGACTGCATGAAAGTAAATACAGAGGGTTCACTGCACGGTGCAAGCCACTCATAAGCCTCAAGAATAAGAAGGCTAGATTCGACTTTGCTAAAAAACCAGCACACTTCTGGAAGAACATTCTTTGGACAGATGAAACCAAGATCAACCTCTACCAGAATGATGGAAAGAAAAAAGTATGGTGAATGCATGGTACAGCTCATGATCCAAAGCATACCACATCATCTATAAAACACAGCAGAGGCAGTGTGATGGCTTGGGCATGCATGGCTGCCAGTGGCACTGGGTCCCTACTGTTTATTGATGATGGGACAGAGGACAGAAGCAGCCGGATGAATTCTGGGGTCTTTAGAGGCATACTGTGTGCTCAAATGCAGCCAAACTGATTGTCCATCTGTATTATGAAACGCTGACCAATGACCTAAAACATAAAGCCAAAGCAACCCATCAGTTTATTAAAGCAAAGGAGTGGAATATTCTTGAATGGCCAAGTAAATCACCTGATCTAAACCCAATAAAAGCATGCATTTCACTTGTTAAAGACTAAACTAAACAGAAAGGCCCACAAACAAACAGCAACTGAAAACCGCTACAGTAAAGGCCTGGCAGAGCATTAACCCCTTCACGCAACATCACGTACATGTACGTGGGGGAATGTGGTGCCTCACCGCATCCCCACGTGCATGTACGTGATCGGCTTTCTCTGTCAGCGCAGGAAGCGAAGCGCTGAAGGTTCAGTGAAGCCGGCGTACTGGGGTTGCTAGGCAACCAGAGAAGCTGGAAGGAACAGCATTGGAGCTCTGACCCGCCCGCGATCGCTGTGATTGGTCCAATACTGCAGAGGGACCAATCGCAGCGCATTGGGGCAGGTAAGGGGGGGTTAGGGAGGGACTATGTGCTTTTCCTTCTCTGATCGCCGCAATTCCTGTCAGGGAAGCGATCAGAGAAGGAGAGAGTATGAAAATCTTCCCGACCTATGACGAGTATACTCGTCATGGAGCACTGCTACTTAGCGCGCCATGATGAGTATACACGTCATGGCATTCAACTGTCACCATGTCTGCAGACATGGTGACAGCGCTGAGATCCCGGCTTTTACACACAGCCAGGCACCTTGGGTCAATGCCGAGGGGGGTCCTGTGACCCCCCCCTATCGGCGATCGCTGCAAACCGCAGGTCAATTCAGACCTGCGGTTTGTAGCGCTTTCTGCAGTTTCTGATCCCCGCAGTCCCTGACCGCGGGGATCAGAAACTTTAGTATGTCCAAAATAAAGATTTTTCAATGTGCTGGCACCCTGGTATACCCACTAGACGCCAACGATCATTCAAGGGGAGGCGGGCGGGGATCGCGATCCCGCCTGCCGCACAGCCCGCCTCCCGCACCTTACCGCACCTCCCGCACCGCCTGCGACACCCCCCCTGCACCACCCGCCCACATAATATCATTCAGGGGTGCAGGTGGGGTGTCGCAGGCGGTGCGGGAGGTGCGGTAAGGTGCGGGAGGCGGGCGGTGCGGCAGGCGGGATCGCGATCCCCCGCCCGCCTCCCCTTGAATGATCGTTGGCGTCTAGTGGGTATACCAGGGTGCCAGCACATTGCTGGCACCCTGGTATAAACGGCTGACATCTGCAATGCGATGTCAGCCGTTTAACCCTTTCCATACAGCGGTCCGTACGGACCGCTGTATGGAAAAGGTTATCAGTCAGGAAGCTCCCTCCTTCTCCCATCGGGGGGCTGCTGTGCCTTTGCAGCCACCCGATGAGAGAGGGAGAGAGCCCCCAGACAGCCCCGTCCTTACCCTTCCCCGTCTGCGCAGTTCTGACCAGTACTAAGCAGACGGGGAAGGTTCCCATGGCAACAGGACGCCTCTCAGGCGTCCTGCTGTCCATGGTGCTGAACAGATCTGTGCTAAAAGGCATAGATCTGTTCAGACAAGTGTAAAATACAGTACAGTACTGTATTATACAGACATCAGACCCACTGGATCTTCAAGAACCAAGTGGGTCTGGGTCAAAAAAAAAGTGAAAAAAGTAGTTTAAAAAAAACACATTTATCACTGAATAAAAAAATAAAATAATACACTACACATATTAGGTATCGCCGCGTCCGTAACGACCTGATCTACAAAACGGTCATGTTACTTTGCCCGCACGGTGAACGCCATAAAAATAAAAAAATAAAACTATGAGGAAATTGAAATTTTGCCCACCTTACTTCCCAAAAAATGAGCCCCTACATGAGACAATGGCCCAAAAAATAAAAAAACTATGGGTCTCAGACTATGGAGACACTAAAACATGATTTTTTTTGTTTCAAAAATGATATTATTGTGTAAAACCCTGATAAATTATAAAAAGGTAGACATATTAGGTATTGCCATGTCCGTAAGAACCTGATCTATAAAAATACCACATGACCTAACCCCTCAGGTGAACACTGTAAAAAAAATTAAATCAAAACGGTGTCAAAAAAGCTATTTTTTTGTTACCTTACATCACAAAAAGTGTAATAGCAAGCGATCAAAAAGTCATATGCACCCCAAAATAGTACCAATCTAACCGTCATCTTATCCCGCAAAAATGATACTCAACCTGAAACAATCGCCAAAAAACTGAAAAAACTATGGCTCTCAGACTATGGAGACACTAAAACATGTTTTTTTTTTGTGTCAAAAATTAGATTATTGTGTAAAACCTAAATAAATAAAAAAGTATACATATTAGGTATCGTCACGTCCGTAAGAACCTGCTCTATAAAAATAGCACATGATCTAACCTGTCAGATGAACGTTGTAAATAATAAAAAATAAAAACAGTGCCAAAACAGCTATTTTTTGGCAAATTTTCCATTTTAATCAATTTTTTCCCATAACAAAGCAAGAGTTAACAGCCAAACAAAACTCAATATTTATTGCCCTGATTCTTTAGTTTATAGAAATGCCCCGTATGTGGTCGTAAACTGCTGTATGGCCACACGGCAGGGCGCAGAAGGAAAGGAGCGCCATATGGTTTTTGGAAGGCAGTTTTTGCTGGACTGGTTTTTTGACACCATGTCCCATTTGAAGCCCCCCCGATGCCCCCCTAGAGTATAAACTCCAAAAAATGACCCCATTTTGGAAACTACACCCCTCAAGGTATTCAAAACTGATTTTACAAACTTTGTTAACCCTTTAAATGTTCTACAAGAGTTAATGGCAAATGGAGATGAAATTTCTGAATTTCTATTTTTTGTTACTTTGCCTCACAAAAAGTGTAATATAGAGCAACCAAAAATCATATGTACCCTAAAATAGTACCAACAAAACTGCCACCTTATCCCGTAGTTTCCAAAATGGGGCCACTTTTTTGGAGTTTCTAACCTAGGGGTGCATCAGGGGGCTTTAAATGGGACATGGTGTCTAAAAACAATCCAGCAAAATCTGCCTTCCAGAAACCATATGGTGTTCCTTTCCTTCTGTGCCCTGCCGTGTGCCCGTACAGCAGTTTACGACCACATATGGGGTGTTTCTGTAAACTACAGAATCAGGGTCATAAATAATGAGTTTTGTTTGGCTGTTAACCCTTGCTTTGTTACTGGAAAAAAAATATATTAAAATGGAAAATCTGCCAAAAAAAGTGAAATTTTGAAATTGAATCTCTATTTTCCATTAATTCTTGTGGAACACCTAAAGGGTTAACAACGTTTATAAAATCAGTTTTGAATACCTTGAGGGGTGTAGTTTCTTAGATGGGGTCACTTTTATGGAGTTTTTACTCTAGGGGTGCATCAGGGGGGCTTCAAATGGGACATGGTGTAAAAAAAAAACAGTCCTGCAAAATCTGCCTTCCAAAAACCATATGGCATTCCTTTCCTTCTGCGCCCTGCCGTGTGCCCGTACAGCAGTTTACGACCACATATGGGGTGTTTCTGTAAACTACAGAATCAGGGCCATAAATAATGAGTTTTGTTTGGCTGTTAACCCTTGCTTTGTTACTGGAAAAAATTGATTAAAGTTGTAAATTTTCAAAAAAATTGAAATTCTGAAATTTCCTCTCCATTTGCAAATAACTCTTGTGGAACACATAAATGGTTAACAAAGTTTGTAAAATCAGTTTTGAATACCTTGAGGGGTGTAGTTTCCAAAATGGGGTCTTTTTTGGGTGGTTTCAATTATGTAAGCCTCACAAAGTGACTTCAGACCTGAACTGGTCCTTAAAAAATGGGTTTTGGAAATTCTCTGAAAAATGCTTCTAAACTTCTAAGCCTTGTAACGTCCCCAAAAAATAAAATGTCATTCCCAAAATGATCCAAACATGAAGTAGACATATAGGGAATGTAAAGTAATAACTATTTTTGGAGGTATTAATATGTATTATAGAAGTAGAGAAATTGAAACTTGGAAATTTTCAAATTTTTCCAAATTTTTGGTAAATTTGGTATTTTTTTATTTTAAAAAAATGAAATTTTTTGACTCCATTTTACCAGTGTCATGAAGTACAATATTTGACAAAAAAACTATCTCAGAACGGCCTGGATAAGTAAAAGCGTTTTAAAGTTATTCACACATAAACTGACACTGGTCAGATTTGCAAAAAATAGCCTGGTCCTTAAGGTGAAAAATTGCTTGGTCCTGAAAGGGTTAAAAGGAGGAAACACAGTGTCTGGTGATGTCCATGAGTTCAAGACTTCAGACAGTCATTGCCAACAAAAGGGTTTTCAACCAAGTATTAGAAATCAACATTTTATTTACAATTATTTTAATTTGTCCAATTACTTTTGATCCCCTGAAATAAAGGGATTGAGTTAAAAAAAAAAAAATGCTTTAGTGCTTCACATTTTTATGCAATCGTTTTGTTCAACCCACTGAATTAAAGCTGAAAGTCTGAACTTCAGCTGCATCTGAAATGTTTTGTTCAAAATCCATTGTGGTAATGTACAGAACAAAAATTAGAAAAATGTTGTCTGTCCAAATATATATGGACCTAACTGTATAACTAACTACAACTAAGTGCAGTTCTTTTGTCACACAAAAAATCTAAAGAAAACCCTAAAAAATGTGCAGATGTAAATGAGCACACTACTGATCGGTGCCCTGCAGCACACACGCAGATCGTGCGTGCAAAAACTGTAGTATAAAAATTCACTACAATGTTAAAAAGGTGAACACTGGCTAAAAATTTACTTCCATCTATTGTATGGATTTGCTCTGGTAGGCAGGGTAAGCGGACACAATTCAGAGGCAAGACCACGGTTGAAAAAACAAAAGTCCAGTGTTTATTCACACAGAAAAGAAAAAAAAACAATGCTTTACAGAGTCCTGGAGTTAGTTCACACAGCAAGAGCTCCCAAAATAACATAAATCACCTGGCAGACCACAGCAGGCTTTAGGGCACCTGACTTCCAGCAGGCAGCTCTCATGCAGCTCTCAGCCGTGCAGTATGGCGGATCTCCTCAGCTTCCAAAAAACACAGAGCTTCCACAGCTCCACTATCACTTGGAGGAACATACCACACCCAGCTGAGCTGCTGGCTGGGTTTTTAATCCCCAGCCCAAAACCTGGCCTGGACGTGGGGAACAGCCACCCACCCTGCTCTTTGGCTGCTCCCAATAAGAACCGGCCCAGATGGGCTTTACAGCCACACTAAGTAAAACAGTGTCAGCGAGCACTAGCTGCCGCTGACACACAAAATTACCGGTTCTTATCTCACCGAGGCCAGGAACCTCGGTGACACGTACCTTCCGTCAATGACAGACTCTTGCGCCTTCCTACATACCTCCCCCCTTTGTTCAACCCTGAGGGGGTGAACACACGCCAGACAGTGTACTCGGGACAGGGCATCCACGTTTCCCTGTAACCGGCCTGCCCTGTGTTCTACTGTGAACTTAAAGTTTTTGCAGAGACAAGAAGCACCTGGTGACCCGAGCATTTCTCTCTTTGGCCTGGCTCATCCACTTGAGAGGGGAGTGGTCGGTCACCAGACGGAACTTCCTCCCCAACAGATAATAGCGGAGAGACTCGAGTGCCCACTTGATGGCCAGGCACTCTCTCTCCACTATACTGTACCGGGTCTCCGCTGAAGTGAGCTTACGGCTGAGGAAGACAACTAGATGCTCCTCCCCGTTGACTTCCTGAGACAGTACCGCACCGAGACCTACTTCGGAGGCATTGGTCTGTACCACAAATTCCCTCTTGAAGTCGGGCATCACCAAAACCTGGGACCCACATAGGGCCGACTTCAAAGCGGAGAAAGCCTCTTCCCACCATCCCCAGGAACGACTTTACTTGTCTAGAGGTGGCAGGTCGGGGCCAATTCTGTATCCCCTCTATTTTGTTTACTTGGGGTTTGATGGCTCCACGCCCAATGACATACTCAAGGTATTTAGTCTCCTCTAACCCTATCGCACATTTCTTTGGCCTAGCTGTTAGTCCCGCCTTTTGGAGGGAGTCCACTACGGCCTGTACTTTGGGCAGGTGACTTTCCCAGTCGGTACTGTGAATGATAATATCGTCCAGGTAAGCTGAGGCATACCTCCGACGTGGACGAAGTACAATATCCATTAGATGTTGGAAAGTGGCGGGGATGCCATGCAGACCAAAGGGTAACACCTTATATTGGTACAGCCCCTCTGGTGTAACGAAGGCAGTTTTCTCTTTGGCAGCCTCTGTCAAGGGTACCTGCCAGTACCCTTTGGTGAGGTCCAAAACAGAAAAATACCTGGCTTGGCCTAACCTCTCAATTAGTTAATCTACCCGAGGCATGGGATATGCATTGAATTTAGATATTTCGTTCAACTTTCTAAAATCGTTACAAAATCGTAACATCCCATCTGGCTTAGGAATCAAGACTATAGGACTGGCCCACTCACTTTTAGATTCTTCAATGACATCTAGCCGCAGCATGAGCTGCACTTCCTCCGAGATGGCTTTTTGCCGAGCCTCGAGCACCCGGTAGGGCTTTAACCAGACTTTGGCCTGAGGTGCAGTGACAATGTCATGTTGGATTACGGAAGTTCGTCCAGGGAGGTCCGAGAACACATCCGTGTTCCGACTAACGAACTCCCTGGTCTCCCGAGCCAGTTTAGATTAGAGGCTGTCTGCAATTTTTATTGTGGCAACCGCTGCCCTTGCATCAGACAGAGGAGCCGGAACCTCTTCCCCTAGAAAACCCGTCGCGTGCTGTCTTCCGTACAGGTTTCCTTATCCTTCCAAGGTTTTAGTAAATTAACATGGTAAACCTGCTCCGGCTTTCGCCTCCCCGGCTTGTGTACCTCGTAATTTAAGTCTCCAACTCTTTTGTACCTCGTAGTGCCCCTGCCACCTGGCTAGGAATTTACTGTCCACAGTCAGCACCAGAACCAAAACCCGATCAGCCGGGTTAAAAATATGGACCCGGGCCTGCCAATTATAGATCCGACTCTGGGTTCGCTGAGCGGCCGCCATATGCTCCCTGACAAGAGGCAAAATGTCTCTATCAACTGTTGCATCTTGGTAACATATTCAAAGACGCTTTTATGCGGAGTGGGTTGTTGTTCCCACGCCTCTTTGGCTACGTCCAACAAACCACGAGGATGTCTTCTATATAGCAATTCGAAGGGCGAGAACCCAGTAGAGGCCTGGGCACCTCTCGCACTGCGAACATGAGATAAAGCAGGAGAAGGTCCCAATCCTTTCCATCTTTGTACACCACCCTTTTTAACATGGTTTTTAGAGTTTTGTTAAACCTTTCAACCAGCCAGTCTGTTTGTGGATGGTACACGGACGTCCGTAACTGTTTAATACGCTGTAACTTTCAGAGTTCCCTCATGACCTTGGACATAAAAGGGGTCCCCTGGTCAGTCAGGACCTCTTTAGGTAAGCCCACTCGGGAGAACATTTCCATTAGCTCTTTAGCTATAAGTCTCGCTGATGTATGTCACAGTGGCACTGCCTCCGGGTACCGAGTGGCGTAATCAAGGACAACCAAGATGTGTTGATGTCCCCTAGTGGACTTCTGTACTGGGCTTACTAGGTCCATAGCGATTCGCTCAAACGGTACCTCGCTGATCGGAAGAGGCACCAAGGGACTACGAAAAAGGTGCTGGGGGCTAGTTGCCTGGCAGGTCGGGCAAGACTTACAGAACTCGTCCACCTCTTTAAACACACTGGGCCAGTAAAACCGTTGTAGTATCCGGTTCTGTGTTTTCTGCATTCCCAGATGACCCCCGAGAACATGCTGGTGGGCTAACTCTAACACGAGTTTGCGATAAGCCTGGAGTACCACCAACTGTTCAATGGATTCACCTCGCAGCTGATTTACCGGATACAACATATCCTGATGAACCACAAAACGGGGGAACACCGACTCTGCCCCTGGTTGTTGTGGTTCACCATATATTATTAGTACATTTTCCCAGGCTCGGGATAAGGTTGGATCCCGGTGTTGTGCAGTACCAAAATTTATCTCCGGAGACATTGAGGTCTGCCAGCTCAGGCCCCGGCGGCAAGTCCTCCATGTCTCCCACCATTACACTTAGCAGGGTTGTTTCCCCCCCCCCTCTTCCACTGAAGTGGCGGTCACCCCTACCGCTGGCCCTTCGGACTCCGGTTCCCAGGGTCTGGTCTCCCCCCTGAGCCGGGCCATTCTTCTAGGGTTACCCCTGTCACATGGGTATCAGTCACTCTCGTAGCCAGCCACAGTGCCGGGAAGTCTTTCCCTATTATAAGTTCATAGTGAAGGTTGGTTGTGACAGCCCCCTTATGGGTCCACCTGCCGGAAACCGTGAACAGAGACACCATAGCAGTGGGGTAGCCTTCGAATTCTCCATGTATACACATGACTCCGACCTTATGGCTGGTGTACTCAGCGGAGCGTACCAAGGAAGCCCTTACCAGGGTCACCAGACAGAGCCTCCGCTGGAGTGTCTCCCACCTCCACCTGGCACAGGTGGTTCAGAGACTCCGGAGCACCCACGGCACACAGCTTCCTGGCATACAATGATTGACGGAAGCCATAGTTCGTGTCCCCCTGCTATGTACAGTCCGCTCAAACATGGCCAGGCTCCCGACACCAGACCATTGGAGCGGGGTCCACAGGGGCCTCATCCCGGGCAGGTTTGGTGGGCACCAGTTGCCGGGTTGGAGGGACACGGGATTTGAGTGCCCCCCCTCCCAAAAGAACCCCCTGTAAGTTCCGGGTAGCCTCATAGCGCTACTGTCACGGCTGAGGATGGGGGAAATCCTCAGCCGTGTGCAGCCAGGTGATGGTATGGCTGCTTGACCCAGGAGAACAGGATAGGGAGCAGGTCACCTCCTAACAGCGTCCCTACCCTGACCCTAACTCCTAACTGCATGGGCCGACCTTAAAAGGTAGGAGGACCCATGCGCAGGAACCTCGGATCCCTAACTCACCCTCCGTCCGGTCCCTGCGCTAGGAGTCAGGGTAAGACGACCTACTCCTCCTAGGCACGGAGGAGCAGGAGTCTCAACGGCCAAGCTGTTGGGAAAAAGGGGAAACATAAACAGACTAACGGAAATGGCAGGTGAACTCAGTAGCTCAACCAACCTGCCACAGCCTTGCTGACTGGATCCCTAACACAGAGAATCCAGAACCATTAGCTGCACAAACCAACATAGGAAAATCCTAACAGACCATCACCCAGACATCACACATACAGGTGAACATAAACTTAACAAGACATAAAACCTGAACTAAAACCTATGACCACAGTGGTGGCTCTCACAGAGGAATGGAAAGCACAGGAGGCTGCCTCAGCTAGCAAGACTGAAGCAACCTACTGAGCCCTGCTAGAGAGAGGGTATATATAGACCAAAGTGGCCACACCCAAAGGTTGGACACACCCAGTGACATCACACACACACTGGGAAGGAAGTTAACCCTTCCAATGCCACAGAAGGGAAAACACACATACATAAAGGCAAAGTGCACACAATAACATACAACACGGTGCACTCAACACACACACCTAACAAAAGGTTGCTAGGTGTGACCGCATGCCAGGGCAGCAAGCTGCCTAGGAACGCTCAGGCTGCTCTGCTGCAAAATGCAACACTGGTTGCCCGCGGCAACCACAAGTGAGGCCACAGACAAGCGGCCCTCACCCGTGGTTGAACGCCCATACAAAACCGCAGGCAACCGCATGCGGTAAAGGAGTCACGGTCATGGGCATGGCCGTGACAGCTACACCAGATCGACCATCTCCAGCGCATTACCTGTAGAGACCTGACCAATCCATTGCTGGAGAGGGGGTGGCCGAGCCCTCCAGAACCTGTCTGCTAGCAACTGTTCCAGCATAGCAGTGGGGCTCAGCATGTCAGGTTGTAGCCACTTTTGCAACAGGTTGAGCAGGTTATAATACTGGTGTCTCACGGGCTCAGCCGGATTGAACTCTTACTGATGCACCCTCTGGGCCTGGACCAGCATATTCACCCCCAGTCTTGCCGAAATCTCCCCCTTTACCTTTAGGTAGTCGGCCGCTTGATCATCCGGCAAATCGAAGTACACACGCTGAGACTCTGATTCCAGGAAAGAAGCAACAACCTCAGCCCACTGGTCCGGGGGCAGCCTTTTCCTGGTGGCCACTTTCTCATACATCGCCAGGTATGTTTCGATGTCATCTGTGGGTGTCATCTTAGGGAATCGCTGGATAGACTGCTTTACGGGCATCATGGACGCTTGAAGGTTGCTCCTGCTGTTTGCAAAGCCATCACGTGTTGTAGCAGCAACCGGTTGGTCTCTTGCTGCTGCTTATTAGCCTCACGTTGCTGCAGGTTGGTCTCTTGCTGCTGCAGATTACCTTCAATAAGGGCCTTCAAAACAGCCTCCATTTTGTCACGTGACACAGGTTTAAATCTAGCAGGTTTGATAAACAACATACACCCGTGTGCAAACCAAAACTATTTTGGCGATCACGCCAGCCTCACTGCGTTTTCCCGCTCCAAGCCACCAATTGTAGGGATTTGCTCTGGTAGGCAGGGTAAGCAGATGCAATACAGAGGCAAAACCATGGTTGAAAAACAAAAGTCCAGTGTTTATTCACACAGAAGAGGCAGAAAAGAAAAAACAATGCTTTACAGAGTCCTGGAGTTAGTTCACACAGCAAGAGCTCCCAAAATAACATAAATCACCTGGCAGACCACAGCAGGCTTTAGGGCGCTTGACTCCCAGCAGGCAGCTCTCATGCAGCTCTCAGCCTTGCAGTACGGTGGATCTCCTCAGCTCCCAAAACCCACAGAGCTTTTACAGCTCCACTATCACTTGGAGGAACATACCACACCCAGCTGAGCTGCTGGCTGTTAAACCCCAGCCCAAAACCTGGCCTGGACGTTGGGAACAGCCACCCACCCTGCTCTTTGGCTGCTCCCAATAAGAACCGTCCCAAATTGGCTTTACAGCCACACTAAGTAAAACAGTGTCAGCGAGCAGTAGCTGCCGCTGACACACAAAATTACTGGTTCCTATCTCACCGAGGCCAGGAACCTCGGTGACACGTACCTTCCGCCAATGACGGACTCTTGCGCCTTCCTACTATATATATATATATATATATATATATATAAAAATATAGAGCACTATATATATATTTATATAAAGCCCTAACTACAGTTTCTTCTTTTTGAACAGAAAAATTGGCAAAAAAAAAATTAACACAGATGTGAAAAAAGAAAAAAAAGCACAAATAAATAATCCCCAGTTGCTGATCAGGCAGGTACGCACTGAACAGCACTTGGCAGTCACAGCTCGCACGCAGAAAAAGTGGTGCGAAGCTGGAAAATTGTAAAAATAAAATAAAATAAAAGCCCACATGGACCAAATGGCGTAAAAAAAGGATGGGGGGGGCTAGGGGTGAGGGAGGGGAGGCGGGACAGGGATGGAGGGTGGTTTAGGGATCTGGGAATGCAGCAAATAAAAAAAATAAATCAGAGCAGCAATTACAGATGTTCGTCTTTTCTTCTTTCAGCAGCAAAAGATCAAATTGCAGTAGTGGTGCATCACAAGTCCCAGCAAGCCAACAGCAGCACAGAAGTACAGAACCTCTATGCACGCAGTCACAAGCTAGAATGGCTGCCTGCAGACTGACAGGTTCAGCCCTTTCCTGTGCTGCCATTGGCTGGAGCATTGTTCCAGTTAAAGGGAGTCTGTCACCAGCATTTCACTTTTTTAACCCTTCCCACAGCTCCCTAGCATGCTTACAGTTAATAAAAACGTTACCTCTGGCATCAATCCTAGACTTATAGAACCCTCAAAAATGATCTTTATAAGATATGCAAATGAGGGCTCGCAAGTGCCCAGGGCGGCGTTACTCTCTTAGGTGCCCTGCTTGCTCAGCCTTCTCATTGCGTCCCCCCGCCCCTTCCTACCCTCTGCCCGCCCATCCTTTCCCTCTGACCGTCTTTGTACTAACTTGTTATGCTGCCGATATTCCGCGCCGGCACATTCATTCCTTTGGCCGGCGCATGCGCACTGCGATGTCCATTCCTTGTACGGCATCACAGTAACTATTGCGCATGCGTCGGCTAACGATGCGAAAATCGGCAGCATAACAAGTTAGTACAAAGGCGGTCAGGGGGAAAGGATGGGCGGGCAGAGGGTAGGAAGGGGCGGGGGGACGCAATGAGAAGGCTAAGCAAGCAGGGCACCTAAGAGAGTAACGCCGCCCTGGGCACTTGCGAGCCCTCATTTGCATATCTTATAAAGATCGTTTTTGAGGGTTCTATAAGTCCAGGATTGATACCAGAGGTAACGTTTTTATTAACTGTAAGCATGCTAGGGAGCTGTGGGAAGGGTTAAAAAAAGTGAAATGCTGGTGACAGACTCCCTTTAATTGCAGAGCAGGCAGGGGACACCAAACAAGGGTGTCCCCTGCCTCACCTCGGGGAAGATAGGTGCTGGCTAGTTCAGCACCAGTCACCCCTGTACGACCCCCTGCAGCTCCAGAAATGGATAAAACTCCATCCGGAGCTGTGATTGGCCAGTCTGCAGAAACTGGCCAATGGCAGCGATCGAGGCGGAAAAACCTCCCTGTGCCCGTAGGAAAGATGGCTGCTTGGCGTGCAGAGCAGCCATTGTACCCCAGTCACCGAGCGATTTCATGTACGGCGCTGGTATCCTACGGGTTAATGGTTGATTTATAACATTAGACTGATATTTTAGAGAGCTTTCCAGACAGCTCAGGTCCCTTCCTCAGGCTTATTTATTAAGCAAGACTCTTATTTTGTTTCTCTTAATGAGAACCATAAACCTGTGTTTAGATTGAAATGGAGAGCACAAACCTCTTGCACACAACCGTGTGCCCCCTGTGGCTGTATTACGGCACGCATATGGCGGGTCCGCAATACACAGGGCACCGGCCGTGTACATTTCACATCATGGATGCAGACCCATTCACTTGAATGGGTCCGCAAACCTGAAGATGCGGAACAGAACCCTACAGAAGCACTACGGAGCGCTTTTGTGGGGTTCCGTGCTTCCGTTCTGCAAAAAGATAGAACTTGTCCTATCTTTTTGCGGGACGGACGGATTGAAGACCTCATTCAAGCGAATGGGTTTGCGATCCGCATGCAGCATCCCCACGGTCGGTGCCCGTGAAATTTGCAGTCCACTGCACGGGCACTGCCAGCACACATTGTTTGTGTGCAAGAGGCCTCATGGTCAGGAACCCCCTATCCTGGGGATAACTTATCTTTAGTAAAGTAAACAACCCTCAGTTTTGAAACGTTAAAATGAAACAAACATAAAAAACTTTATTTTCTACCATTCACCTGTTTTACTTTTTTTTTTTTTGGTGCAACTGTAAATGTAAGAGACCCTGAGAGAAAGGGTTCTGCGCAAGTGCGCAGGTCCTTACTTAGGAAAGGCACTGTGTGAGGCAGCTGCACTGCTGTAGAGTCGGCTATAGCCCACCACCTGTAAGAAGGACCGAGTCCTCATAGCAAACTAGTGTCAGTATCACCCCCTTAGGAGGAGTTGTCCTTCGGCTCCCAGCATTCCTCGGACTTCCGGTACGCGAGCTGTGTGTGGTGACGTCACGGCGGCGCTGCCTTTCCTGTGTGTGGTCACCGTCCTCCGGCACCATGAGCACTATGTTTGCGGACACCTTGCTGATCGTGTTTATATCGGTGTGCACGGCGCTGCTGGCGGAGGGTGAGTGTGTCTACCTCCCGGGGTGGTAGGACTAGGCATGAGGGGAGCAAATATGATGGGTTTATTTTACTCTCTTACATAGCGCTGCAGTCTGAGTTTCCTATCAGTATGTCATTGGAGTATGGGGAGAACCACAGCGCGGTAAAGTGAATCTCAAGCCTGAACAGATCACCACTGTGTCCTAATGGCCAGGGAAAGTGAGAATCTTGTTTAGGTGGAAAAGTGTTCTCCTCGCTATGGCTGACTATATGGTTGTTTTTGTAATAAATAAGGATTATTAACCACCTTTAGCCCCCCTAGCTTAAACCCCCTTAACCCCTTAAGGACCGGGCTCATTTTCACCTTAAAGGGACTCTGTCACCACTTTCTAACCCCCCCTTTTAAAAGTATTGTTATCTCCATGGCGCCCCTGTGATTACAAAGGTGTTGTTAGAAGATAAATTCGCCGTCTCCTTTTGATAAAAAGAGCTTTTATCTAACCTGTCAATCTTCTTGATAAGGTGCACAGGGCGTTTCTGTTGGTCTCAAGCTGCCGCCGCCGCCGTTGGTGCCCAGCTCCTCCCCTGATGCTTTCAGCGCCGCCTGAATGTAATGAAATACGCCTCCGGCTCTCGCTCAGTGCCCCCTCCTCCTTTTCAAAGATCCCGCGCGTGCGCACAGGCCTGTGCCTGATGCGCCCGTGCGGACATTTACAATCAGCCTCATTGAGCGAAGTGCGCATGCGCGCACTTCGCTCAACCTCCTCATCAGACGAGCACTGCAGCCAGCCAGGCTCTGAGTGGCTGGCTGCAGTGCTCGTCTGATGAGGAGGTTGAGCGAAGTGCGCGCATGCACACTTCGCTCAATGAGGCTGATTGTAAATGTCCGCACGGGCGCATCAGGCACAGGCCTGTGCGCACGCGCGGGATCTTTGAAAAGGAGGAGGGGGCACTGAGCGAGAGCCGGAGGCGTATTTCATTACATTCAGGCGGCGCTGAAAGCATCAGGGGAGGAGCTGGGCACCAACGGCGGCGGCGGGCGGCAGCTTGAGACCAACAGAAACGCCCTGGGCACCTTATCAAGAAGATTGACAGGTTAGATAAAAGCTCTTTTTATCAAAAGGAGACGGCGAATTTATCTTCTAACAACACCTTTGTAATCACAGGGGCGCCATGGAGATAACAATACTTTTAAAAGGGGGGGTTAGAAAGTGGTGACAGAGTCCCTTTAACCCCTTAAGGACGCAGGGCGTATCGGTACGCCCTATTTCCCGAGTCCTTAAGGACTCAGGGCGTACCGGTACGTCCTAGCTTGAACTCAGTATTCCGGCGCCCGAGGGGTTAAACGGAACGGGATTTCGGCTGAAATCCTTCAGCCGGCATCCTGTGACAACGCCAGGGGGGGTCATGTGACCCCCCCGTGTCGGCGATCGCAGCAAACCGCAGGTCAATTCAGACCTGCGGTTTGCTGCGCTTTTTGCAGTTTCTGATGCCCGCGGTCCCTGACCGCGGGGATCAGAAACTTTTGAGTGCCTATAATCAATATTTTTCACCCCCCCCTGCACCCCTGCACGATTTTATGCCGGCGGGTGGTGCGGGGGGGGGTGTCGCATGCGGTGGGGGCGGTGCGGGAGGCGGGCGGTGCGGCAGGCGGGATCGCGATCCCCCGCCCGCCTCCCCATGAATGATCGTTGGCTTCTAGTGGTTATACCAGGGTGCCAGCACATTGCTGGCACCCTGGTATAAACGGCTGACATCTGTGAAGATGTCAGCCGTTTAACCCTTTCCATACCGCGGTCCGTACGGACCGCTGTATGGAAAAAGTTAACTGTCGTCGGTCAGGGAGCTCCCTCCCTCTCCATCGGGGGGCTGCTGTGCCTTTGCAGCCCCCCGATGGAGAGGGAGAGAGCCCCCAGAGAGCCCCCCTCAGCCCTGTGCTTACCCTTCCCCGTCTGCGAAGTTCTGAGCAGACGGGGAAGGTTCCCATGGCAACAGGACGCCTGCTCAGGCGTCCTGCTGTCCATGGTGCTGAACAGATCTATGCTGAAAGCATAGATCTGTTCAGTGTAAGTAAAATACAGTATAGAACAATATATATTGTACTGTACTGTATTATACAGACATCAGACCCACTGGATCTTCCAGAACCAAGTGGGTCTGGGTCAAAAAAAAAGTTAAAAAAAGTGAAAAAAGTTAAGATAAAAAAAAAAACATTCATCACTGAATAAAAATAAAAAAAAATAAAATACACTACACATATTAGGTATCGCCGCGTCCGTAACGACCTGATCTATAAAACGGTCATGTTACTTTCCCCGCACGGTGAACACCATAAAAATAAAAAAATAAAAACTATGAGAAAATTGAAATTTTGCCCACCTTACTTCCCAAAAAAGGTAATAAAAGTGATCAAAAAAGTCACATGTACGCCAAAATAGTACCAATCAAACCGTCATCTCATCCCGCAAAAATCATACCTTACCCAAGATAATCGCCCAAAAACTGAAAAAACTATGGCTCTCAGACTAAAGAAACACTAAAACATGATTTTATTTGTTTCAAAAATGAAATCATTGTGTAAAACTTACATAAATAAAAATAAAGTATACATATTAGGTATCGCCGCGTCCGTATCGACCGGCTCTATAAGAATATCACATGATCTAACCCCTCAGGTGACCACCGTAAAAAATAAAAACGGTGTAAAAAAAGCAATTTTTTGTCATCTTACGTCACAAAAAGTGTAATAACAAGCGATCAAAAAGTCATATGCACCCCAAAATAGTGCCAATTAAACCGTCATCTCATCCCGCAAAAAATGAGACCCTACTCAAGATAATCGCCCAAAAACTGAAAAAACTATGGCTCTTAGACTATGGAGACACTAAAACTTTTTTTGGTTTTAAAAATGAAGTTATTGTATAAAACTTACATAAATAAAAAAAAGGTATACATATTAGGTATCACCGCGTCCGTGACAACCTGCTCTATAAAATTACCACATGATCTAACCTGTCAGATGAATGTTGTAAATAACAAAAAAAAAAAAAAACGTGCCAAAAAAGCTATTTCTTGTTACCTTGCCGCACAAAAAGTGTAATATAGAGCAACCAAAAATCATATGTACCCTAAACTAGTACCAACAAAGCTGCCACCTTATTCCGTACTTTCTAAAATGGGGTCACTTTTTTGGAGTTTCTACTCTAGGGGTGCATCAGGGGGGCTTCAAATGGGACATGGTGTCAAAAAAACCAGTCCAGCAAAACCTGCCTTCCAAAAACCGTATGGCATTCCTTTCCTTCTGCGCCCTGCCGTGTGCCCGTACAGCGGTTTACGACCACATATGGGGTGTTTCTGTAAACTACAGAATCAGGTCCATAAATAATGAGTTTTGTTTGGCTGTTAACCCTTGCTTTGTTACTGGAAAAAAAATATTAAAATGGAAAATCTGCCAAAAAAGTGAAATTTTGAAATTGTATCTCTATTTTCCATTAAATCTTGTGCAACACCTAAAGGGTTAACAAAGTTTGTAAAATCTGTTTTGAATACCTTGAGGGGTGTAGTTTCTTAGATGGGGTCACTTTTATGGAGTTTCTACTCTAGGGGTGCATCAGGGGGCTTCAAATGGGACATGGTGTCAAAAAAACAGTCCAGCAAAATCAGCCCTCCAAAAACCAAACGGCGCACCTTTCACTCTACGCCCTACTGTGTGCCCGTACAGTAGTTTACGGCCACATATGGGGTGTTTCTGTAAACGGCAGAGTCAGGGCAATAAAGATACAGTCTTGTTTAGCTGTTAACCCTTGCTTTGTTAGTGGAAAAAATGGGTTAAAATGGAAAATTAGGCAAAAAAATGAAATTCTCAAATTTCATCCCCATTTGCCAATAACTCTTGTGCAATACCTAAAGGGTTAACAAAGCTTGTAAAATCAGTTTTGAATACCTTGAGGGGTGTAGTTTATAGAATGGGGTCATTTTTGGGCGGTTTCTATTATGTAAGCCTCGCAAAGTGACTTCAGACCTGTAGTGGTCCCTAAAAATTTGGTTTTTGTAAATTTCTGAAAAATTTCAAGATTTGCTTCTAAACTTCTAAGCCTTATAACATCCCCAAAAAATAAAATATCAATCCCAAAATGCTACAAACATGAAGTAGACATATGGGGAATGTAAAGTCATCAAAATTTTTGGGGGTATTACTATGTATTACAGAAGTAGAGAAACTGAAACTTTGAAATTTGCAAATTTTTCAAAATTTTTGATAAATATGGTATTTTTTTATGCAAAAAAATTAACTTTTTTGACCCAATTTTAGCAGTGTCATGAAGTACAATATGTGACGAAAAAACAATCTCAGAACGGCCTGGATAAGTCAAAGCGTTTTAAAGTTATCAGCACTTAAAGTGACACTGGTCAGATTTGCAAAAAATGGCCAAGTCCTTAAGGTGAAATAGGGCTGAGTCCTTAAGGGGTTAAGGACCAGGCCATTTTTTGGAAATCTGACCAGTGTCACTTTAAGTGCTAATAACTTTAAAACGCTTTGACTTATCCAGGCCATTCTGAGATTGTCTTTTCGTCACATATTGTACTTCATGACACTGGTAAAATGAAGTCAAAAAAATTATTTTTTTTGCACAAAAAAAATACCTAATTTACCAAAAATTTGGAAAAATTTGCAAATTTCAAAGTTTCAGTTTCTCTACTTCTGTAATACATAGTAATACCCCAAAAAATTGTGATGACTTTACATTCCCCATATGTCTACTTCATGTGTGAATTGTTTTGGGAATGATATTTTATTTTTTGGGGATGTTAAAAGGCTTAGAAGTTTAGAAGCAAATCTTGAAATTTTTCAGAAATTTACAAAAACTAAATTTTTAGGGACCAGTTCAGGTCTGAAGTCGATTTGCGAGGCTTACATAATAGAAACCACCCAAAAATGACCCCATCTAAGAAACTACACCCCTCAAGGTATTCAAAACTGATTTTGCATACATTATTAACCCTTTAGGTGTTGCACAAGAGTTATTGGCAAATGAGGAGGAAATTTGAGAATTTAATTTTTTTTGCCTAATTTTCAATTTTAACCCATTTTTTCCACTAACAAAGCAAGGGTTAACAGCCAAACAAGACTGTATCTTTATTGCCCTGACTCTGCTGTTTACAGAAACACCCCATATGTGGCCGTAAACTACTGTACGGGCACACAGTAGGGCGTAGAGTGAAAGGTGCGCCGTTTGGTTTTTGGAAGGCTGATTTTGCTGGACTGTTTTTTTGACACCATGTCCCATTTGAAGCCCCCCTGATGCACCCCTAGAGTAGAAACTCCATAAAAGTGACCCCATCTAAGAAACTACACCCTTCAAGGTATTCAAAACTGATTTTACAAACGTTGTTAACCCTTTAGGTGTTGCACAAGATTTAATGGAAAATAGAGACACAATTTCAAATTTTCAAATTTTTGGCAGATTTTCCATTTTAATATTTTTTTTCCAGTTACAAAGCAAGGGTTAACAGCCAAACAAAACTCATTATTTATGGCCCTGATTCTGTAGTTTACAGAAACACCCCATATGTGGTCGTAAACAGCTGTACAGGCACACGGCAGGGCGCAGAAGGAAAGGAATGCCATACGGTTTTTGGAAGACAGATTTTGCTGGACTGGTTTTTTTGACACCATGTCCCATTTAAAGCCCCCCTGATGCACCCCTAGAGTGGAAACTCCAAAAAAGTGACTCCATTTTAGAAACTACAGGATAGGGTGGCAGTTTTGTTGGTACTAGTTTAGGGTGCATATGATTTTTGGTTGCTCTATATTACACTTTTTGTGCAGCAAGGGAACAAGAAATAGCTTTTTTGGCACGTTTTTTTTTTGTTATTTACAACATTCATCTGACAGGTTAGATCATGGGGTAATTTTATAGAGCAGGTTGTCACGGACGCGGCGATACCTAATATGTATACATTTTTTTTTTTATTTATGTAAGTTTTATACAATAACTTCATTTTTAAAACCAAAAAAATGTTTTAGTGTCTCCATAGTCTAAGAGCCATAGTTTTTTTCAGTTTTTGGGCGATTATCTTGAGTAGGGTCTCATTTTTTGCGGGATGAGATGACGGTTTGATTGGCACTATTTTGGGGTGCATATGACTTTTTGATCGCTTGCTATTACACTTTTTGTGACGTAAAATGGCAAAAAATGGCTTTTTTTACACTGTTTTTATTTTTATTTTTTTACGGTGGTCATCTGAGGGGTTAGGTCATGTAATATTTTTATAGAGCCGGTCGATACGGACGCGGCGATACCTAATATGTATACTTTTTTTTTATTTATGTAAGTTTTACACAATGATTTCATTTTTGAAACAAAAAAAAAATCATGTTTTAGTGTTTCCATAGTCTAAGAGCCATAGTTTTTTCAGCTTTTGGGCGATTATCTTGAGTAGGGTCTCATTTTTTGCGGGATGAGATGACGGTTTGATTGGTACTATTTTGGCGTACATGCGACTTTTTTGATCACTTTTATTACCTTTTTTGGGAAGTAAGGTGGGCAAAATTTCAATTTTCTCATAGTTTTTATTTTTTTATTTTTATGGCGTTCACCGTGCGGGGAAAGTAACATGACCATTTTATAGATCAGGTCGTTACGGACGCGGCGATACCTAATATGTGTAGTTTATTTTATTTTTTTAATTTTTATTCAGTGATAAATGTTTTTTTTTTTTCTTAACTTTTTTCACTTTTTTTTTACATTTTTTTGACCCAGACCCGCTTGGTTCTTGAAGATCCAGTGGGTCTGATGTCTGTATAATACAGTACAGTACA
This sequence comes from Bufo bufo, assembly GCF_905171765.1. Classification (NCBI taxonomy): domain Eukaryota; kingdom Metazoa; phylum Chordata; class Amphibia; order Anura; family Bufonidae; genus Bufo; species Bufo bufo. Next base: position 131,993,193 of record NC_053397.1, on the reverse strand, counting down.
ATATATATTGTTCTGTACTGTATTTTACTTACACTGAACAGATCTATGCTTTCAGCATAGATCTGTTCAGCACCATGGACAGCAGGACGCCTGAGCAGGCGTCCTGTTGCCATGGGAACCCTCCCCGTCTGCTCAGAACTTTGCAGACGGGGAAGGGTAAGCACGGGGCTGAGGGGGGCTCTCTGGGGGCTCTCTCCCTCTCCATCGAGGGCTGCAAAGGCACAGCAGCCCCCCGATGGAGAGGGAGTGAGCTCCCTGACCGATGACAGTTAACTTTTTCCATACAGCGGTCCGTACGGACCGCGGTATGGAAAGGGTTAAACGGCTGACATCTGCACAGATTTCAGCCGTTTATACCAGGGTGCCAGCAATGTGCTGGCACCCTGGTATAACCACTAGAAGCCAACGATCATTCATGGGGAGGCGGGCGGGGGATCGCGATCCCGCCTGCCACACCGCCCGCCTCCCGCAACGCCCCCACCGCCTGCGACACCCCCCCCCCCCCGCACCACCCGCCGGCATCAAATCATGCAGGGGTGCAGGGGGGGGGGTAAAAAATATAGATTTTAGCCACTCTAAAGTTTCTGATCCCCGCGGTCAGGGACCGCGGGCATCAGAAACTGCAAAAAGCGCAGCAAACCGCAGGTCTGAATTGACCTGCGGTTTGCTGCGATCGCCGACACGGGGGGGGGTCACATCACCCCCCCTGGCGTTGTCACAGGATGCCGGCTGAAGGATTTCAGCCGAAATCCCGTTCCGTTTAACCCCTCGGGCGCCGGATCCCCGATTTAAAAGTTAGGACGTACCGGTACGTCCTTGGTCCTTAAGGACTCGGGAAATAGGGCGTAACGGTACGTCCTATGTCCTTAAGGGGTTAAAGGGTTTCTACCCACTTCGTTTTCACATAATTAGCTGTCAGACACTAGCGATCCGCTAGTGTCTGCTCTACCGAACCATCCTAACATAATTGCTTTTGGGGCAGCCGTTTCGCTAAAAAAAGAACTTATATTGATCTGCTAATGAGCCTCTAGGTGCTATGGGGGCGTCATTAGCACCTAGAGGCTCGGTCTACCTTCCTCTAAATGCCGCCGCCCAGCGCGTCCCTCCAGCCCGCCCATCTCCTCCGGAATGCGATCCTCCCTGTGAGCGTATGTATTCCGCGCATGCGCAGTGAATGTCTGACCGCTTCCCTCATCTCCACAGCACCTGCGCCGATGACGTCATAGTGCTCCGAGGAACAGACGCAGTGGAGATGTCTGTGCAGGGAAGCGGTCAGACTTATATGTAAAATGACACCCCAAAACACATTGCCCAACTTCTCCTGAGTACGGCGATACCAGATGTGTGACACTTTTTTGCAGCCTAGGTGGGCAAAGGGGCCCACATTCCAAAGAGCACCTTTAGGATTTCACAGGTCATTTTTTACACATTTTGATTTCAAACTACTTACCACACATTAGGGCCCCTAGAATGCCAGGGCAGTAAAACTACCATTTTGGAAAGAAGACACCCCAAGGTATTTCGTGATGGGCATAGTGAGTTCATGGAAGTTTTTATTTTTTGTCACAAGTTAGTGGAATATGAGACTTTGTAAGAAAAAAAAAGAAAAAATCATCATTTTCATGCTGGGTGAGAGAAATATCTCGGCAAAAGACAACTTTTCCCATTTTTTTATACAAAGTTGGCATTTGACCGAGATATTTCTCTCACCCAGCATGGGTATATGTAAAATGACACCCCAAAACACATTCCCCAACTTCTCCTGAGTACGGCGATACCAGATCTGTGTTTTTGCAGCCTAGATGCGCAATGGGGCCCAAATTCCTTTTAGGAGGGTATTTTTAGACATTTGGATCCCAGACTTCTTCTCATGCTTTAGGGCCCCTAAAATGCCAGGGCAGTATAAATACCCCACATGTGACCCCATTTTGGAAAGACACCCCAAGGTATTCAATGAGGGGCATGGCGAGTTCATAGAATTTTTTTTTTTGCCACAAGTTAGCGGAAATTATATATTTTTTTTTTCTCAGTCTCCCTTTCCTCTAACTTGGGACAAAAATTTCAATCTTTCATGGACTCAATATATGCCCCTCAGCGGATACCTTGGGGTGTCTTCTTTCCAAAATGGGGTCATTTGTGGGGTGTTTGTACTGCCCTGGCATCTGAGGGTCTCCGCAATCATTACATGTATGGCCAGCATTAGGAGTTTCTGCTATTCTCCTTATATTGAGCATACGGGTCATGAGAATTTTTTTTTTCCGTTCAGCCTCTGGGCTGAAAGAAAAAATTAACGGCACAGATTAGTTCATTCGCATCGATCAATGTGGATGAAAAAATCTCTGCCAAAAAAAAAAGAGGGGAAAGGCGTCTGCCAGGACATAAAAGCTCCGCCCAACATCCATACCCACTTAGCTCGTATGCCCTGGCAAACCAGATTTCTCCATTCACATCAATCGATGTGGATGAATAAATCATTGCCGGGATTTTTTATATATTTTTTTATATACAAAGTTTTTGCTAAAGTATATGAACACAGCCTCCTCAGCTCATATACCTCGGCAAACGTATCTTTTACTGCAGAGGAGAAATCTCATCTTGCAGCACCGCATACACCGACTTGTGTGTAATCCAGGGCTTGACAAATTTCCTTGAAATCTAGGAGCCAGCTAAAAAAGTTAGGAGCCAGGCAGAGCCGCGTCATAAAGCCCCTAGTAGGTGCCCCCATAGTGCCCCCCCCCCCCACTTCTCCATAGAGCCCCCCCCCCCAATAATGCTGTATACCATGTTACATATACCGCCGCTCCGTCCCCGGACCCTATTGACTATAATGGGGGTGGAGCTCCAGCGCAGCACGGCAGTTCGCGGTGAGAGGCCACTGGACTAAAAAGTTGGACATGCAGTACTTTTAGTCCGGCGGCCTTTCACCATGCACTGCCGTGCTGCGCTGGAGCTCCACCCCCATTATAGTCAATGGGGACGGAGCGGTGGTCCGGCGAAACAGCGGAAGGACGGATCCGACAGGGTGAACAGCCTGCCTGATCCGTCCTGCCGCAAGTGTGAAAGTACCCTTAGTTCTATAGCTACTGAATGAGACAGAAGAAGGGATGCCTTTAACATATAGATCTCCTTGAGAAGCCAATTTGATCCTAAAGGGTTAATTCAAACTGTAATCTAAACTGTGTCATCTGTCACTTCTCTTATCTCTGCTCCTGTCCCTTAATCTTATCACTGCTGCAAAATCATCAGCAGACAGCCTCAGTGTAATCTGACTGTTCTTTTAACTCATATAATCGAATGAGTCTCTAACTAATCGGATCTTTAGATTCTTAACCTGAGACTCATTCGATTCATTTCTATTCTAACTCCCTGCACTACTCAGACGGCTCAGAGCTGCTAGTCCTTGCCTCAGCTCTGGTTGGTTGGTGGGCGGGGAGGGGAGGGGCTGGCAGAAGCAGCTTCCACTCTAGGATCAGATTACACTCCTCCCGAGCCCCTCCCCTCCCTGCTGCCAGCGTCTCTGCTATTGTGTGCTGTGACGGAGCTGTTTCAAACGGTGCTGCCTCCGGACAGAACGGCAGCTCCGCACCCATCGCCCGGGCACCTTTGAAAACGGGCTGACAAATACCCAAGCGCCAGGACTAAATTCCCGGTCGCCATGGCGACCTGGCGCCTGGGATTTGTCGAGCCCTGGTGTAATCTGACAGCAGCACAATGCTTCTGTCAGAATGCAAATCAGTGCTGCAGCTAGTCGATCGGTTGGTCCACCTGGAAGGTAAAAAAAACAAAACAAAAAAGAAAAAACCAGGCCGCAACGCAATAAATTTATTAATTTTATAATAAAATTTGAACGGAACATATAAACTTTATTTAACTTTTTGAACTGAACGTTAACTTAGTTAGCTAAGTGTACCTGTGTGTGATACTTCCGGAAACACTCCCCTAAGCATAGGGCAGGGTGGTCAGGACAGAAATAGCGGGTGTCACTATTATTACACTCCTGCTACAGACACAACATCTTTTTCGGGGTGACGGTTGGGTTGAGGTACCAGCAACGACATTGGGGAAATGTCGCTCATGTAGACGGCTCACTACACTGGTGGTTGGGGCCACGGAACCTCCTGGATACAGGAGGTTCTCGATGATCTCTTCCTGAAATTTGAGGAAGGATCCTGTTCTCCCAGCCTTACTGTAGAGAACAAAACTATTATATGCAGCCAATTGAATCAAATATACAGACGCCTTCTTATACCAGCGTCTGGTGCGTCTGGAAACTAAATGGGGAGCCAACATCTGGTCATTGAAGTCCGCCCCTCCCATGTGAAGGTTATAGTCGTGGACTGAGAGGGACTTTTCAATGACACTGGTTGCTCGTTCAATTTGTATTGTCGTGTCTGCGTGAATGGAGGAGAGCATGTAAACGTCACGCTTGTCTCTCCATTTCACCGCGAGCAGTTCTTCGTTACACAAGGCAGCCCTCTCCCCCCTTGCAAGACTGGTGGTAACGAGCCGTTGGGGGGAAGCCCCGGCAACTAGGTCGCGCGGTGCCACAGCAGCCAATCTGTTCTAGGAACTAATGCCTGAAGAGGGGCACACTTGTGTAAAAATTGTCCACATAAAGATGGTACCCCTTGCCAAATAAGGGTGACACCAAGTCCCAGACTGTCTTCCCACTGCTCCCCAGGTAGTCAGGGCAACCTCATAGATCCGAAATTTGTGGGTATAGCCTGTGGCCCTTTCACAGAGCTTATACAATTTGACCCCATACCGGGCGCGCTTTCTTGGGATGTATTGTTTGAAGCCAAGGCGCCCGGTAAAATGTATAAGGGACTCGTGTACGCAGATGTTTTTCTCAGGGGTATACAAATCTGCAAATTTGTTGTTGAAGTGGTCTATGAGGGGCCGAATTTTGTGGAGCCGGTCAAAAGCTGGGTGGCATCTGGGACGGGAGGTGGTGTTGTCACTAAAGTGCAGGAAACGCAGGATGGTCTCAAATCGTGTCCTGGACATAGCAGCAGAGAACATGGGCATGTGATGAATTGGGTTTGTGGACCAATATGACCGCAATTCATGCTTTTTGGTTAGACCCATGTTGAGGAGAAGGCCCAGAAAAATTTTAATTTCGGAAACTTGGACTGGTTTCCACCGGAAAGGCTGGGCATAAAAGCTTCCCGGGTTGGCGGCTATAAATTGAGTGGCATACCGATTTGTTTCTGCCACGACTAAGTCCAAGAGCTCCGCAGTCAAGAACAGCTAAAAAAATCCCAGTGCAGAACCGATCTGAGCTGTCTCAACCCGAACTCCAGAAAGGGGGAACTACAGGTGCGGCTGAAGTTGGGGACTGCCAATCAGGGTTTGCCAGCACCTCAGGGGCTCTACGGGCCTGTCTGTGCGGTGGCTGCGACGGGGTAACTATTGCACTTGCCACCGTACCAACTTCAACTGCCCTTCTGGTGCTCGCCACTTCACCATGTTGTACGGCAGTGCTGGTACTAGGTCCAGGATGGGCTGCGCTGCTGGTGTATGCCTCACCACGTAATCCGACAGCGCCAGCCCCACTCTGCTGCCCTTGAAACGGATCCTGCGCAACCTGTGGTCTATCGACACGGGGCCGGGTATGCCTGGTACGCCTGGTGCTATCAAGGACCTCAACCTCCTCGTTCGAACTTTGGGTCAGACTGCCACTGCTTTCTACAGGTTCATATTCTGACCCGCTAGATTCATCAGATGAGGGAATCCTGTAGGCCTCTTCAGAAGAATACCCCCTGTTTGACATTTGGACTACTAAATTTAGGGGTATTCCCTGAGACTAACCAAGAAAAAAAGCAACCCTGTCTTACAAATGGGAGGCTAGCGAAGTACCGGAGGCTGCGATTGATAAAAAATATCAAAACAGATTTTTTTATCGCCGCAGCGCTTGTAAAGTGATTGTGCAGTGATGAAAAAAATAATATTTTTTTTTTGTCACTGCGGCGGTGCGGGCGTGGGTGAACGCACATGTGGGCGATTTATCGGGCCTGATCGGGCAAACACTGCGTTTTGGGTGGAGGGCGAACTAAGGTGACACTAATACAATCAGTTTTGATCACTTACAGATACTATAAAAGTACAAAAGCTGATTAGCGATACGCTAATCAGCGAATCAGTGACTGCGGTGCGGTGGGCTTGGCGCTAACCGACGCTAACTACCTAACCAAGGGGCCTAAACTATCCTAAAACCTAGCAGTCAATACTAGTGAAAAAAAAAGTGACAGTTTACACTGATCACTTTTTTCCCTTTCACTAGGTGATTGACACGGGCGATCAAGGGGTTAATTGGGGTGATGGGGGGTGATCTGGGGCTAAGTGTGGTGTTGGTGGGTACTCACTGTGATGTCTGCTCCTCTGCTGGAACCAACCGACCAAAAGGACCAGCGGAGGAGGAGAGAAGCCATTTAACACCTTATATTTATAAATATAAGGTGTTAGATGGCTTGTGATTCGATTTAAAAAAAAAAAAATCAGAAACCTGCCGGCAACAATCATTGGCTGGCAGGTTGCTGACGAAATACTCCTCTAACTTTTGCCGGCCCGCGATGCGCATGCGCGGGCTGGCTCTGACCGAAGTCTCGCGTCTCGCGAGATGACGCACGGATGCGTCCAGGAGGAATGAATCGACCGCCTCCAGGACGCATCCGTGCGTTAGGCGGTCCGGAGGTAGTTAATGGCCACAAGTAGGGGTGAGCGGATTCAAGATCCAAAGTCGATTTGTTCCCCAACTTAGTTTTAATGCTGTTTGGAGACCAGTCTCCGTACAGAGTAAAAGGTATGCGCTGCGCGGAGGCAAAATTCATCACGTTCGAAGTCTTGCAAGACTTCAGCCTTCGATTCTACACTTGTAAAAACATTTTAAAATGGGAATCCGAAGTCTGCTTCGGTGACTAGGTACACCCCTAGCCGCAGGCTTGGAAAAGTTTTATATATAAATCTTTCTTTGACTACACACTGTGCCCAGAGATCCTCAGATCCCCATTTTAAAGGGGTTTTCTGAGATTTTTATACTGATGACCTATCCTCAGGATAGAGGGAAAAAAGACAATTCAGCAGCAACCTGCAAATCAGATAAAGTACAATAATGCCAAAAATTATAGTGCTAATGCTATGCTTATTTATAAAGTGAGATGCTTGGTCAATGCATTTTGTACAAAACCATCTGAGCCCATCTGCCGTACGTCAAGGCGATCTCTGTTAGACAGGTCCTAACACTAAATACTACCTGTTATGCGCCATAATGGCCAGGATAGGTGGTCATTATCTGATCAGTGGGGTCCGGCACCTGGGCCCCCACTATCAGCTGTTTGAGAAGGCAGCGGCCCTTCTCACAGCTTTCCCTAGGTCAGTGACAACACATTCATCTCAGGAAACCCACGTAATAACAATCGCCCCCTCCTGACTCTCCCTCTCAATGTGCCTGATCCTTTGTTCTGTGGGGTGGACACGTCTGGCAGTGGCTCTCCCTATTCTGAACACATACAGGCCAGGTCGGTGTGAATGTAGGGGGTTCAGGAGACAGTTATGTGAAATATATATCAGCTTTACTCACTCACTGCCTGTACACGTGGCTGAGTGTAGGGCAGGCTGCAGTAAATGATTACCGTATTTTAGAAATAGAGTATTCTATCGATTTTATTTTTTACGATTAAGCGAGTACTCCAATAAGAAAAAATGAATATACTGTTTTCCTTTATTAAAACTCATCTGACCCCCTGCCATCAGTCACGACACCCCTTCGTTCCCCCCTGTGCGATCAGCCCAATTGCATCAGTTCCCCCAGTGCCATCAGCTCCACTATCCCCCAGTGTCTTCAGTATACCGATACGTTCACAGGACCAACAGGTCCGCAAACAGGGATACTGGCCATGTTCGTTCTGCATTTTGCCTATTCTTGTCTGCAATTGTGAACAAGAATAGGACATGCTCTATATTTTTGGTGGGGCTGTGTAACGGAACTATGGATGTGGACAGCACGCGGTGTGCTGTCCACATCTTTTGCGGCCCCATTAAATTAATGGATCTGCACCTGTTTTGCGATTAGTGGACCCATAAATCCGGTGGTGTGAATGTACCCTAATACTGTGCGATCCTGTGAGAGGAGGGGAAGTCAGCACGGGACCTGTCACGGACATACGCTCACTGGTGGCTGTCTGGCCTTACATGCTGCCAACAGAGATTCGGATTGAGGTGCAGGGTCACTAGATTCTGCTGCTCTCAGGTAGCTGGTACACCAGAATACTGGGCACCTCTACAACTACTGACGAGAAACAATAGGGCACTAAGGACAGAGCTATCTATGCCAGTGCGGAATTTTAGTTAGCATGGAAAACTGAGTGAAGAGTACCACATGCAAGGCTGTACTTGTCATACACACAGGTCGCTATATTGCTTGCCATCTCCAGAAATTAGTAGCCTGTGTTAGGGCAATATCCCTTCACCTATGATTGTTGGAATCCAAATAAAAAGAGATGCGATACGAGCACTCTGGGAAATTGACATACATTGGATGCATGTGGATCAGATTTCTCTTTATTCAAAGACAAACTCACAATAATATAGGCTGGAAACAGAAAAAAACCATCACGTGACAAACATTACATCTGCGGTTACAAGATATACCGTATTTTTCGCCCATAAGACGCCCCCCCCCCCCCCCCCAAAAGTGGGGGGGGAAATGCCCCTGCGTCTTATGGGGCGAATGCTGCCATTTTGCATTGCAGACTGCGATGTATCAGCTGGAGGTCCTGCCGCTCACTCACTGCTTTATTGCTATTAGGGCCCTTACACTCACAGCTGCTGCAAACCTCTCCTTTCATCTGGGATAAAGTGCATAACGTACTTCGCCACATCTTTGGGCGATTTGCGCTTTGCACATTGTCCCATGGGGAAGGAGAGGTTTGTCCTATAAAGGTAAAAAAAAAAAAAAAAAATCTAAGTTAACGTTCAGTTCAAAAAGTTAAATAAAGTTTATATGTTCCGTTCAAATTTTATTATAAAATTAATAAATTTATTGCGTTGCGGCCTGGTTTTTTCTTTTTTGTTTTGTTTTTTTTACCTTCCAGGTGGACCAACCGATCGACTAGCTGCTGCACTGATGTGCATTCTGACAGAAGCATTGTGCTGCTGTCAGATTACACACAAGTCACGTGCCTGCGCCGCCTACTTTATGAATGAATTTTTTGAATTGCCAAATCTTTTGTAAATTTTGTATTTTTAAAAAAAAACTAATAATGAAAAATATTGACTGAAATTTACCACTGTCATGAAGTACAATGTGTCACAAGAACACAATCTCAATCGCTTGGATAAGTAAAAGCTTTCCAAAGTTACTACCACAAAGTGACACATGCCAAATTTCCGAAAAACGGCCTGGTCCTTAAGGTGAAAAATGGCAGGGTCCTGAAGGGGTTAAGACACTGCTGTCACTAGATATATTTTAGCTCCTGCCATGTTCTGTGCTCGGGGACTGATGTGTAGTTATCGTGACATAATTATGAACCAATCCTTCTGCGGCCAGGTTCCCGATTATTCATTTCTTTATTCTTTTTTTTTTTTTAGGCATCACATGGGTTTTAGTTTACAGGACAGATAAGTACAAGAGGTTAAAAGCAGAAGTGGAAAAGCAAAGTAAAAAATGTAAGTTATGTTTTAGCCATTTCTACCTTGCACCTTATATTGCATTCACATGCATAAAAGGAAGTGGGTAATTGTATACACTTTAATTGGTGAATTTCACTACTGATTAGGGCTGTGGAGTCGTTAGATAAATACTCAGACTCCTCGGTTTTTGGTACTTCCGACTCCTCTGTATTTAATATGCAAATTTATTTTATACATTCCTTGAAGGAAAGAAAGGCAACATACAGCTGTTCCACCAAGTTCTTCTAAGCTCTTATAGCAGAGATAGGTAGTTGGGCAGAAGCCGCTACCTTCTCCTTTGTGTGCTGATCTTCTGCTGAAGATAGGGCAGTGGGAGGATCCAGGAAGGGGCATTTATTGTAAAACATGATTTCCCTAGTAGAATCCCATAGTCATGTTTAAAGTTTAAGCTAACAATCTGAGTTTACAAGTTTTTATAGCCTTAGCTGAATGACAGCAGTTTTTCAAATGGTTTACAGCTTCAGTCTTGAACTATTGACTATCCATTCCCTTCACTTATACAAGTGTCTCTAGTCCTGCAAAAAACATATTTACTTAATCAGTTATCAGTGAGAGGCTAGGTTAGGCTACTTTCACACTAGCATTCGGGGTTCCGCTTGTGAGTTCCGTTTGAAGGCTCTCACAAGCGGCCCCGAACGGATCCGTACAGCCCCAATGCATTCTGAGTGGATGCGGATCCGCTCAGAATGCATCAGTATGGCACCGTTTGGCCTCCGTTCCGCTCAGCAGGCGGACACCCGAACGCAGCTTGCAGCGTTCAGGTGTCCGCCTGGCCGTGCGGAGCCAAACGGATCCATCCAGACTTAGGCTACTTTCACACTAGCGTTCGGGGCTCCGCTTGTGAGTTCCGTTTGAAGGCTCTCACAAGCGGCCCCGAACGGATCCGTCCAGTCCTAATGCATTCTGAGTGGAGGCGGATCCGCTCAGAATGCATCAGTCTGGCAGCGTTTGTCCTCCGCTCCGCTCAGCAGACGGACACCTGAACGCTGCTTGCAGCGTTCGGGTGTCCGCCTGGCCGTGCGGAGGCGAACGGATCCGTCCAGACTTACAATGTAAGTCAATGGGGACGGATCCGTTTGAAGTTCACACAGTATGGCTCAATTTTCAAACGGATCCGTCCCCCATTGACTTTCAATGTAAAGTCTGAACGGATCCGTTTGCATTATCATGAACAAAAAAAAAAAAAAAAAAATTTTTTTTTTTTTTTTGTTCATGATAATGCAAACGGATCCGTTCTGAACGGATCCAAGCGTTTGCATTATAGGTGCGGATCCGTCTGTGCAGATACCAGACGGATCCGCACCAAACGCAGGTGTGAAAGTAGCCTTACAATGTAAGTCAATGGGGACGGATCCGTTTGAAGTTGATACAATATGGTGCAATTTCAAACGGATCTGTCCCCCATTGACTTTCAATGCAAAGTCAGGACGGATCCGTCTGACTAACTTTTACACTTAGATTTTTTTTCTGAAATTATAATGCAGACGGATCCGTTCTGAACGGATACCATCGTTTGCATTATCGGAGCGGAGCCCTCTGTGCAGACACCAGACGGATAGGCTCCGAATGCAAGTGTGAAAGTAGCCTTAACCATGGGCGTTGCGTTCCCTGTAACAGCGGAATACAACACAATGGAAAGTATAAGTATTGCCGCTCCCTAACTGTGCGTTGCGTACCATATAGTAAAGCATGCTTCTTCATGGTCACTTAACCTGTTCGTTTTGCGGTAACGTGACGCACTGCATGCATTGGCCTTTATTCTTAGTACCGTATTTTTCGCAAAAGTGGGGGAAAAATAGCAGTGTGTCTTATGGGGCGAATGCTGCGACCGTCCGGTGAATAGGCTGAGAGGGAGGAGGGGCTGGGGGCCGGCATCTGTTTCTGTAATGGCAGCGGGGCCCGGTGCAGTCACTGTATTCTACTACACCGGGCCCCGCTCACTCTAGTATACGGTAATCATATCTAACTTGTGGGTATTGTTAAAGTATTCCAATCATCTTAAATTTAGCGCTGTACTAATTACTACTAACTTCTTGGCAGTCAGGAGGCCGGGTGGGCGCTCGTAGCGTAGCTCACTACGTCACGCGCCTGCTCCGCCCACTTTATGAATGAAGCAGGCATCGGGCCCCGCTGCCATTACAGAAACAGATGCCGGCCCCCATTCACTACACAGGGACACTGTTATGGGGGGGATCTGTGGATGACACATAAGATAAGATGCTATATATGTCCCATCCACAGATGACCCCATAACAGTGCCATCCACAGATGACCCCATAACAGTGCCATCCACAGATGACCCCATAACAGTGCCATCCACAGATGACCCCATAACAGTGCCATCCACAGATGACCCCATAACAGTGCCATCCACAGATGACCCCATAACAGTGCCATCCACAGACGATCCCATAACAGTGTCATCCACAGACGACCCCATAACAGTGTCATCCACAGACGACCCCATAACAGTGCCATCCACAGATGACCCCATAACAGTGCCATCCACAGATGACCCCATAACAGTGCCATCCACAGGCGACCCCATAGCAGTGCCATCCACAGGCGACCCCATAGCAGTGCCATCCACAGGCGACCCCATAGCAGTGCCATCCACAGGCGACCCCATAGCAGTGCCATCCACAGGCGACCCCATAGCAGTGCCATCCACAGGCGACCCCATAGCAGTGCCATCCACAGGCGACCCCATAGCAGTGCCATCCACAGGCGACCCCATAGCAGTGCCATCCACAGGCGACCCCATAGCAGTGCCATCCACAGGCGACCCCATAGCAGTGCCATCCACAGGCGACCCCATAGCAGTGCCATCCACAGGCGACCCCATAGCAGTGCCATCCACAGGCGACCCCATAGCAGTGCCATCCACAGGCGACCCCATAGCAGTGCCATCCACAGGCGACCCCATAGCAGTGCCATCCACAGGCGACCCCATAGCAGTGCCATCCACAGGCGACCCCATAGCAGTGCCATCCACAGGCGACCCCATAGCAGTGCCATCCACAGGCGACCCCATAGCAGTGCCATCCACAGGCGACCCCATAGCAGTGCCATCCACAGGCGACCCCATAGCAGTGCCATCCACAGGCGACCCCATAGCAGTGCCATCCACAGGCGACCCCATAGCAGTGCCATCCACAGGCGACCCCATAGCAGTGCCATCCACAGGCGACCCCATAGCAGTGCCATCCACAGGCGACCCCATAGCAGTGCCATCCACAGGCGACCCCATAGCAGTGCCATCCACAGGCGACCCCATAGCAGTGCCATCCACAGGCGACCCCATAGCAGTGCCATCCACAGGCGACCCCATAGCAGTGCCATCCACAGGCGACCCCATAGCAGTGCCATCCACAGGCGACCCCATAGCAGTGCCATCCACAGGCGACCCATAGCAGTGCCATCCACAGGCGACCCCATAGCAGTGCCATCCACAGGCGACCCCATAGCAGTGCCATCCACAGGCGACCCCATAGCAGTGCCATCCACAGGCGACCCCATAGCAGTGCCATCCACAGGCGACCCCATAGCAGTGCCATCCACAGGCGACCCCATAGCAGTGCCATCCACAGGCGACCCCATAGCAGTGCCATCCACAGGCCGACCCCATAGCAGTGCCATCCACAGGCGACCCCATAGCAGTGCCATCCACAGGCGACCCCATAGCAGTGCCATCCACAGGCGACCCCATAGCAGTGCCATCCACAGGCGACCCCATAGCAGTGCCATCCACAGGCGACCCCATAGCAGTGCCATCCACAGGCGACCCATAGCAGTGCCATCCACAGGCGACCCCATAGCAGTGCCATCCACAGGCGACCCCATAGCAGTGCCATCCACAGGCGACCCCATAGCAGTGCATCCACAGGCGGACCCCATAGCAGTGCCATCCACAGGCGACCCCATAGCAGTGCCATCCACAGGCGACCCCATAGCAGTGCCATCCACAGGCGACCCCATAGCAGTGCATCCACAGGCGACCCCATAGCAGTGCCATCCACAGGCGACCCCATAGCAGTGCCATCCACAGGCGACCCCATAGCAGTGCCATCCACAGGCGACCCCATAGCAGTGCCATCCACAGGCGACCCCATAGCAGTGCCATCCACAGGCGACCCCATAGCAAGGCCATCCACAGGCGACCCCATAGCAGTGCCATCCACAGGCGACCCCATAGCAGTGCCATCCACAGGCGACCCCATAGCAGTGCCATCCACAGGCGACCCCATAGCAGTGCCATCCACAGGCGACCCCATAGCAGTGCCATCCACAGGCGACCCCATAGCAGTGCCATCCACAGGCGACCCCATAGCAGTGCCATCCACAGGCGACCCCATAGCAGTGCCATCCACAGGCGACCCCATAGCAGTGCCATCCACAGGCGACCCCATAGCAGTGCCATCCACAGGCGACCCCATAGCAGTGCCATCCACAGGCGACCCCATAGCAGTGCCATCCACAGGCGACCCCATAGCAGTGGCCATCCACAGGCGACCCCATAGCAGTGCCATCCACAGGCGACCCCATAGCAGTGCCATCCACAGGCGACCCCATAGCAGTGCCACCCACAGGCGACCCCATAGCAGTGCCATCCACAGGCGACCCCATAGCAGTGCCATCCACAGGCGACCCCATAGCAGTGCCATTCCACAGGCGACCCCATAGCAGTGCCATCCACAGGCGACCCCATAGCAGTGCCATCCACAGGCGACCCCATAGCAGTGCCATCCACAGGCGACCCCATAGCAGTGCCATCCACAGGCGACCCCATAGCAGTGCCATCCACAGGCGACCCCATAGCAGTGCCATCCACAGGCGACCCATAGCAGTGCCATCCACAGGCGACCCCATAGCAGTGCCATCCACAGGCGACCCCATAGCAGTGCCATCCACAGGCGACCCCATAGCAGTGCCATCCACAGGCGACCCCATAGCAGTGCCACCCACAGGCGACCCCATAGCAGTGCCATCCACAGGCGACCCCATAGCAGTGCCATCCACAGGCGACCCCATAGCAGTGCCATCCACAGGCGACCCCATAGCAGTGCCATCCACAGGCGACCCCATAGCAGTGCCATCCACAGGCGACCCCATAGCAGTGCCATCCACAGGCGACCCCATAGCAGTGCCATCCACAGGCGACCCCATAGCAGTGCCATCCACAGGCGACCCCATAGCAGTGCCATCCACAGGCGACCCCATAGCAGTGCCATCCACAGGCGACCCCATAGCAGTGCCATCCACAGGCGACCCCATAGCAGTGCCATCCACAGGCGACCCCATAGCAGTGCCATCCACAGGCGACCCCATAGCAGTGCCATCCACAGGCGACCCCATAGCAGTGCCATCCACAGGGCGACCCCATAGCAGTGCCATCCACAGGCGACCCCATAGCAGTGCCATCCACAGGCGACCCCATAGCAGTGCCATCCACAGGCGACCCCATAGCAGTGCCATCCACAGGCGACCCCATAGCAGTGCCATCCACAGGCGACCCCATAGCAGTGCCATCCACAGGCGACCCCATAGCAGTGCCATCCACAGGCGACCCCATAGCAGTGCCATCCACAGGCGACCCCATAGCAGTGCCATCCACAGGCGACCCCATAGCAGTGCCATCCACAGGCGACCCCATAGCAGTGCCATCCACAGGCGACCCCATAGCAGTGCCATCCACAGGCGACCCCATAGCAGTGCCATCCACAGGCGACCCCATAGCAGTGCCATCCACAGGCGACCCCATAGCAGTGCCATCCACAGGCGACCCCATAGCAGTGCCATCCACAGGCGACCCCATAGCAGTGCCATCCACAGGCGACCCCATAGCAGTGCCATCCACAGGCGACCCCATAGCAGTGCCATCCACAGGCGACCCCATAGCAGTGCCATCCACAGGCGACCCCATAGCAGTGCCATCCACAAGCGACCCCATAGCAGTGCCATCCACAGGCGACCCCATAGCAGTGCCATCCACAGGCGACCCCATAGCAGTGCCATCCACAGACCCCCCATAGCAGTGCCATCCACAGGCGACCCCATAGCAGTGCCATCCACAGGCGACCCCCTTAGCAGTGCCATCCACAGGCGACCCCATAGCAGTGCCATCCACAGGCGACCCCATAGCAGTGCCATCCACAGGCGACCCCATAGCAGTGCCATCCACAGGCGACCCCATAGCAGTGCCATCCACAGGCGACCCCATAGCAGTGCCATCCACAGGCGACCCCATAGCAGTGCCATCCACAGGCGACCCCATAGCAGTGCCATCCACAGGCGACCCCATAGCAGTGCCATCCACAGGCGACCCCATAGCAGTGCCATCCACAGGCGACCCCATAGCAGTGCCATCCACAGGCGACCCCATAGCAGTGCCATCCACAGGCGACCCCATAGCAGTGCCATCCACAGGCGACCCCATAGCAGTGCCATCCACAGGCGACCCCATAGCAGTGCCATCCACAGGCGACCCCATAGCAGTGCCATCCACAGGCGACCCCATAGCAGTGCCATCCACAGGCGACCCCATAGCAGTGCCATCCACAGGCGACCCCATAGCAGTGCCATCCACAGGCGCCCCCATAGCAGTGCCATCCACAGGCGACCCCATAGCAGTGCCATCCACAGGCGACCCCATAGCAGTGCCATCCACAGGCGACCGGCCCATAGCAGTGCCCATCCACAGGCGACCCCATAGCAGTGCCATCCACAGGCGACCCCATAGCAGTGCCATCCACAGGCGACCCCATAGCAGTGCCATCCACAGGCGACCCCATAGCAGTGCCATCCACAGGCGACCCCATAGCAGTGCCATCCACAGGCGACCCCATAGCAGTGCCATCCACAGGCGACCCCATAGCAGTGCCATCCACAGGCGACCCCATAGCAGTGCCATCCACAGGCGACCCCATAGCAGTGCCATCCACAGGCGACCCATAGCAGTGCCATCCACAGGCGACCCCATAGCAGTGCCATCCACAGGCGACCCCATAGCAGTGCCATCCACAGGCGACCCCATAGCAGTGCCATCCACAGGCGACCCCATAGCAGTGCCATCCACAGGCGACCCCATAGCAGTGCCATCCACAGGCGACCCCATAGCAGTGCCATCCACAGGCGACCCCATAGCAGTGCCATCCACAGGCGACCCCCATAGCAGTGCCATCCACAGGCGACCCCATAGCAGTGCCATCCACAGGCGACCCCATAGCAGTGCCATCCACAGGCGACCCCATAGCAGTGCCATCCACAGGCGACCCCATAGCAGTGCCATCCACAGGCGACCCCATAGCAGTGCCATCCACAGGCGACCCCATAGCAGTGCCATCCACAGGCGTCCCCATAGCAGTGCCATCCACAGGCGACCCCATAGCAGTGCCATCCACAGGCGACCCCATAGCAGTGCCATCCACAGGCGACCCCATAGCAGTGCCATCCACAGGCGACCCCATAGCAGTGCCATCCACAGGCGACCCCATAGCAGTGCCATCCACAGGCGACCCCATAGCAGTGCCATCCACAGGCGACCCCATAGCAGTGCCATCCACAGGCGACCCCATAGCAGTGCCATCCACAGGCGACCCCATAGCAGTGCCATCCACAGGCGACCCCATAGCAGTGCCATCCACAGGCGACCCCATAGCAGTGCCATCCACAGGCGACCCATAGCAGTGCCATCCACAGGCGACCCCATAGCAGTGCCATCCACAGGCGACCCCATAGCAGTGCCATCCACAGGCGACCCCATAGCAGTGCCATCCACAGGCGACCCCATAGCAGTGCCATCCACAGGCGACCCCATAGCAGTGCCATCCACAGGCGACCCCATAGCAGTGCCATCCACAGGCGACCCCATAGCAGTGCCATCCACAGGCGACCCCATAGCAGTGCCATCCACAGGCGACCCCATAGCAGTGCCATCCACAGGCGACCCCATAGCAGTGCCCATCCACAGGCGACCCCATAGCAGTGCCATCCACAGGCGACCCCATAGCAGTGCCATCCACAGGCGACCCCATAGCAGTGCCATCCACAGGCGACCCCATAGCAGTGCCATCCACAGGCGACCCCATAGCAGTGCCATCCACAGGCGACCCCATAGCAGTGCCATCCACAGGCGACCCCATAGCAGTGCCATCCACAGGCGACCCCATAGCAGTGCCATCCACAGGCGACCCCATAGCAGTGCCATCCACAGGCGACCCCATAGCAGTGCCATCCACAGGCGACCCCATAGCAGTGCCATCCACAGGCGACCCCATAGCAGTGCCATCCACAGGCGACCCCATAGCAGTGCCATCCACAGGCGACCCCATAGCAGTGCCATCCACAGGCGACCCCATAGCAGTGCCATCCACAGGCGACCCCATAGCAGTGCCATCCACAGGCGACCCCATAGCAGTGCCATCCACAGGCGACCCCATAGCAGTGCCATCCACAGGCGACCCCATAGCAGTGCCATCCACAGGCGACCCCATAGCAGTGCCATCCACAGGCGACCCCATAGCAGTGCCATCCACAGGCGACCCCATAGCAGTGCCATCCACAGGCGACCCCATAGCAGTGCCATCCACAGGCGACCCCATAGCAGTGCCATCCACAGGCGACCCCATAGCAGTGCCATCCACAGGCGACCCCATAGCAGTGCCATCCACAGGCGACCCCATAGCAGTGCCATCCACAGGCGACCCCATAGCAGTGCCATCCACAGGCGACCCCATAGCAGTGCCATCCACAGGCGACCCCATAGCAGTGCCATCCACAGGCGACCCCATAGCAGTGCCATCCACAGGCGACCCCTAGCAGTGCCATCCACAGGCGACCCCATAGCAGTGCCATCCACAGGCGACCCCATAGCAGTGCCATCCACAGGCGACCCCATAGCAGTGCCATCCACAGGCGACCCCATAGCAGTGCCATCCACAGGCGACCCCATAGCAGTGCCATCCACAGGCGACCCCATAGCAGTGCCATCCACAGGCGACCCCATAGCAGTGCCATCCACAGGCAACCCCATAGCAGTGCAACCACAGGCGACCCCATAGCAGTGCCATCCACAGGCGACCCCATAGCAGTGCCATCCACAGGCGACCCCATAGCAGTGCCATCCACAGGCGACCCCATAGCAGTGCCATCCACAGGCGACCCCATAGCAGTGCCATCCACTGGCGACCCCATAGCAGTGCCATCCACAGGCGACCCCATAGCAGTGCCATCCACAGGCGACCCCATAGCAGTGCCATCCACAGGCGACCCCATAGCAGTGCCATCCACAGGCGACCCCATAGCAGTGCCATCCACAGGCGACCCCATAGCAGTGCCATCCACAGGCGACCCCCATAGCAGTGCCATCCACAGGCGACCCCATAGCAGTGCCATCCACAGGCGACCCCATAGCAGTGCCATCCACAGGCGACCCCATAGCAGTGCCATCCACAGGCGACCCCATAGCAGTGCCATCCACAGGCGACCCCATAGCAGTGCCATCCACAGGCGACCCCATAGCAGTGCCATCCACAGGCGACCCCATAGCAGTGCCATCCACAGGCGACCCCATAGCAGTGCCATCCACAGGCGACCCCATAGCAGTGCCATCCACAGGCGACCCCATAGCAGTGCCATCCACAGGCGACCCCATAGCAGTGCCATCCACAGGCGACCCCATAGCAGTGCCATCCACAGGCGACCCCATAGCAGTGCCATCCACAGGCGACCCCATAGCAGTGCCATCCACAGGCGACCCCATAGCAGTGCCATCCACAGGCGACCCCATAGCAGTGCCATCCACAGGCGACCCCATAGCAGTGCCATCCACAGGCGACCCCATAGCAGTGCCATCCACAGGCGACCCCATAGCAGTGCCATCCACAGGCGACCCCATAGCAGTGCCATCCACAGGCGACCCCATAGCAGTGCCATCCACAGGCGACCCCATAGCAGTGCCATCCACAGGCGACCCCATAGCAGTGCCATCCACAGGCGACCCCATAGCAGTGCCATCCACAGGCGACCCCATAGCAGTGCCATCCACAGGCGACCCCATAGCAGTGCCATCCACAGGCGACCCCATAGCAGTGCCATCCACAGGCGACCCCATAGCAGTGCCATCCACAGGCGACCCCATAGCAGTGCCATCCACAGGCGACCCCATAGCAGTGCCATCCACAGGCGACCCCATAGCAGTGCCATCCACAGGCGACCCCATAGCAGTGCCATCCACAGGCGACCCCATAGCAGTGCCATCCACAGGCGACCCCCATAGCAGTGCCATCCACCAGGGCGACCCCATAGCTGTGCCTATCCACAGGCGACCCCATAGCAGTGCCATCCACAGGCGACCCCCATAGCAGTGCCATCCACAGGCGAACCCCATAGCAGTGCCATCCACAGGGCGACCCCATAGCAGTGCCTCACAGGCGACCCCATAGCAGTGCCATCCACAGGCGACCCCATAGCAGTGCCATCCACAGGCGACCCCATAGCAGTGCCATCCACAGGCGACCCCATAGCAGTGCCATCCACATGGGCGACCCCTTAGCAGTGCAATCCAGCAGGCGACCCCATAGCAGTGCCATCCACAGGCGACCCATAGCAGTGCCATCCACAGGCGAGCCCCATAGCAGTGCCATCCACAGGCGAACCCCATAGCAGTGCCAATCCACAGGCGACCCCATAGCAGTGCCATCCACAGGCGACCCCATAGCAGTGCCATCCACAGGCGACCCCATAGCGTGCCATCCACAGGCGACCCCATAGCAGTGCCATCCACAGGCGACCCCATAGCAGTGCCATCCACAGGCGACCCCATAGCAGTGCCATCCACAGGCGACCCCATAGCAGTGCCATCCACAGGCGACCCCATAGCAGTGCCATCCACAGGCGACCCCATAGCAGTGCCATCCACAGGCGACCCCATAGCAGTGCCATCCACAGGCGACCCCATAGCAGTGCCATCCACAGGCGACCCCATAGCAGTGCCATCCACAGGCGACCCCATAGCAGTGCCATCCACAGGCGACCCATAGCAGTGCCATCCACAGGCGACCCCATAGCAGTGCCATCCACAGGCGACCCCATAGCAGTGCCATCCACAGGCGACCCCATAGCAGTGCCATCCACAGGCGACCCCATAGCAGTGCCATCCACAGGCGACCCCATAGCAGTGCCATCCACAGGCGACCCCATAGCAGTGCCATCCACAGGCGACCCCATAGCAGTGCCATCCACAGGCGACCCCATAGCAGTGCCATCACAGGCGACCCCATAGCAGTGCCATCCACAGGCGACCCCATAGCAGTGCCATCCACAGGCGACCCCATAGCAGTGCCATCCACAGGCGACCCATAGCAGTGCCATCCACAGGCGACCCCATAGCAGTGCCATCCACAGGCGACCCCCATAGCAGTGCCATCCACAGGCGACCCCATAGCAGTGCCATCCACAGGCGACCCCATAGCAGTGCCATCCACAGGCGACCCCATAGCAGTGCCATCCACAGGCAACCCCATAGCAGTGCCATCCACAGGCGACCCCATAGCAGTGCCATCCACAGGCGACCCCATAGCAGTGCCATCCACAGGCGACCCCATAGCAGTGCCATCCACAGGCGACCCCATAGCAGTGCCATCCACAGGCGACCCCATAGCAGTGCCATCCACAGGCGACCCCATAGCAGTGCCATCCACAGGCGACCCCATAGCAGTGCCATCCACAGGCGACCCCATAGCAGTGCCATCCACAGGCGACCCCATAGCAGTGCCATCCACAGGCGACCCCATAGCAGTGCCATCCACAGGCGACCCCATAGCAGTGCCATCCACAGGCGACCCCATAGCAGTGCCATCCACAGGCGACCCCATAGCAGTGCCATCCACAGGCGACCCCATAGCAGTGCCATCCACAGGCGACCCCATAGCAGTGCCATCCACAGGCGACCCCATAGCAGTGCCATCCACAGGCGACCCCATAGCAGTGCCATCCACAGGCGACCCCATAGCAGTGCCATCCACAGGCGACCCCATAGCAGTGCCATCCACAGGCGACCCCATAGCAGTGCCATCCACAGGCGACCCCATAGCATGTGCCATCCACAGGCGACCCCATAGCAGTGCCATCCACAGGCGACCCCATAGCAGTGCCATCCACAGGCGACCCCATAGCAGTGCCATCCACAGGCGACCCCATAGCAGTGCCATCCACAGGCGACCCCATAGCAGTGCCATCCACAGGCGACCCCATAGCAGTGCCATCCACAGGCGACCCCATAGCAGTGCCATCCACAGGCGACCCCATAGCAGTGCCATCCACAGGCGACCCCATAGCAGTGCCATCCACAGGCGACCCCATAGCAGTGCCATCCACAGGCGACCCCATAGCAGTGCCATCCACAGGCGACCCCATAGCAGTGCCATCCACAGGCGACCCCATAGCAGTGCCATCCACAGGCGACCCCATAGCAGTGCCATCCACAGGCGACCCCATAGCAGTGCCATCCACAGGCGACCCCATAGCAGTGCCATCCACAGGCGACCCCATAGCAGTGCCATCCACAGGCGACCCCATAGCAGTGCCATCCACAGGCGACCCCATAGCAGTGCCATCCACAGGCGACCCCATAGCAGTGCCATCCACAGGCGACCCCATAGCAGTGCCATCCACAGGCGACCCCATAGCAGTGCCATCCACAGGCGACCCCATAGCAGTGCCATCCACAGGCGACCCCATAGCAGTGCCATCCACAGGCGACCCCATAGCAGTGCCATCCACAGGCGACCCCATAGCAGTGCCATCCACAGGCGACCCCATAGCAGTGCCATCCACAGGCGACCCCATAGCAGTGCCATCCACAGGCGACCCCATAGCAGTGCCATCCACAGGCGACCCCATAGCAGTGCCATCCACAGGCGACCCCATAGCAGTGCCATCCACAGGCGACCCCATAGCAGTGCCATCCACAGGCGACCCCATAGCAGTGCCATCCACAGGCGACCCCATAGCAGTGCCATCCCGAGGCGACCCCATAGCAGTGCCATCCACAGGCGACCCCATAGCAGTGCCATCCACAGGCGACCCCATAGCAGTGCCATCCACAGGCGACCCCATAGCAGTGCCATCCACAGGCGACCCCATAGCAGTGCCATCCACAGGCGACCCCATAGCAGTGCCATCCACAGGCGACCCCATAGCAGTGCCATCCACAGGCGACCCCATAGCAGTGCCATCCACAGGCGACCCCATAGCAGTGCCATCCACAGGCGACCCCATAGCAGTGCCATCCACAGGCGACCCCATAGCAGTGCCATCCACAGGCGACCCCATAGCAGTGCCATCCACAGGCGACCCCATAGCAGTGCCATCCACAGGCGACCCCATAGCAGTGCCATCCACAGGCGACCCCATAGCAGTGCCATCCACAGGCGACCCCATAGCAGTGCCCATCCACAGGCGACCCATAGCAGTGCCATCCACAGGCGACCCCATAGCAGTGCCATCCACAGGCGACCCCATAGCAGTGCCATCCCACAGGCGACCCCATAGCAGTGCCATCCACAGGCGACCCCATAGCAGTGCCATCCACAGGCGACCCCATAGCAGTGCTTCCCAACTAGTGCCACCCAGGCGACCCCATAGCAGTGCCATCCACAGGCGACCCCATAGCAGTGCCATCCACAGGCGACCCCCTAGCAGTGCCATCCACAGGCGACCCCATAGCAGTGCCATCCACAGGCGACCCCATAGCAGTGCCATCCACAGGCGACCCCATAGCAGTGCCATCCACAGGCGACCCCATAGCAGTGCCATCCACAGGCGACCCCATAGCAGTGCCATCCACAGGCGACCCATAGCAGTGCCATCCACAGGCGACCCCATAGCAGTGCCATCCACAGGCGACCCCATAGCAGTGCCATCCACAGGCGACCCCATAGCAGTGCCATCCACAGGCGACCCCATAGCAGTGCCATCCACAGGCGACCCCATAGCAGTGCCATCCACAGGCGACCCCATAGCAGTGCCATCCACAGGCGACCCCATAGCAGTGCCATCCACAGGCGACCCCATAGCAGTGCCATCCACAGGCGACCCCATAGCAGTGCCATCCACAGGCGACCCCATAGCAGTGCCATCCACAGGCGACCCCATAGCAGTGCCATCAGGCGACCCATAGTGCCACCACAGGCGACCCCATAGCAGTGCCATCCACAGGCGACCCCATAGCAGTGCCATCCACAGGCGACCCCATAGCAGTGCCATCCACAGGCGACCCCATAGCAGTGCCATCCACAGGCGACCCCATAGCAGTGCCATCCACAGGCGACCCCATAGCAGTGCCATCCACAGGCGGACCCCATAGCAGTGCCATCCACAGGCGACCCCATAGCAGTGCCATCCACAGGCGACCCCATAGCAGTGCCATCCACAGGCGACCCCATAGCAGTGCCATCCACAGGCGACCCCATAGCAGTGCCATCCACAGGCGGACCCCATAGCAGTGCCATCCACAGGCGACCCCATAGCAGTGCCATCCACAGGCGACCCCATAGCAGTGCCATCCACAGGCGACCCCATAGCAGTGCCATCCACAGGCGACCCCATAGCAGTGCCATCCACAGGCGACCCCATAGCAGTGCCATCCACAGGCGACCCCATAGCAGTGCCATCCACAGGCGACCCCATAGCAGTGCCATCCACAGGCGACCCCATAGCAGTGCCATCACAGGCGACCCCATAGCAGTGCCATCCACAGGCGACCCCATAGCAGTGCCATCCACAGGCGACCCCATAGCAGTGCCATCCACAGGCGACCCCATAGCAGTGCCATCCACAGGACCCCATGCAGTGCCATCCACAGGCGACCCCATAGCAGTGCCATCCACAGGCGACCCCATAGCAGTGCCATCCACAGGCGACCCCATAGCAGTGCCATCCACAGGCGACCCCATAGCAGTGCCATCCACAGGCGACCCCATAGCAGTGCCATCCACAGGCGACCCCATAGCAGTGCCATCCACAGGCGACCCCATAGCAGTGCCATCCACAGGCGACCCCATAGCAGTGCCATCCACAGGCGACCCCATAGCAGTGCCATCCACAGGCGACCCCATAGCAGTGCCATCCACAGGCGACCCCATAGCAGTGCCATCCACAGGCGACCCCATAGCATTGCCATCCACAGGCGACCCCATAGCAGTGCCATCCACAGGCGACCCCATAGCAGTGCCATCCACAGGCGACCCCATAGCAGTGCCATCCACAGGCGACCCCATAGCAGTGCCATCCACAGGCGACCCCATAGCAGTGCCATCCACAGGCGACCCCATAGCAGTGCCATCCACAGGCGACCCCATAGCAGTGCCATCCACAGGCGACCCCATAGCAGTGCCAGCCACAGGCGACCCCATAGCAGTGCCATCCACAGGCGACCCCATAGCAGTGCCATCCACAGGCGACCCCATAGCAGTGCCATCCACAGGCGACCCCATAGCAGTGCATCCACAGGCGACCCCATAGCAGTGCCATCCACAGGCGACCCCATAGCAGTGCCATCCACAGGCGGACCCCATAGCAGTGCCATCCACAGGCGACCCCATAGCAGTGCCATCCACAGGCGACCCCATAGCAGTGCCATCCACAGGCGGACCCATAGTAGTGCCATCCACAGGCGACCCCATAGCAGTGCCATCCACAGGCGACCCCATAGCAGTGCCATCCACAGGCGACCCCATAGCAGTGCCATCCACAGGCGACCCCATAGCAGTGCCATCCACAGGCGACCCCATAGCAGTGCCATCCACAGGCGACCCCATAGCAGTGCCATCCACAGGCGACCCCATAGCAGTGCCATCCACAGGCGACCCCATAGCAGTGCCATCCACAGGCGACCCCATAGCAGTGCCATCCACAGGCGACCCCATAGCAGTGCCATCCACAGGCGACCCCATAGCAGTGCCATCCACAGGCGACCCCATAGCAGTGCCATCCACAGGCGACCCCATAGCAGTGCCATCCACAGGCGACCCCATAGCAGTGCCATCCACAGGCGACCCCATAGCAGTGCCATCCACAGGCGACCCCATAGCAGTGCCATCCACAGGCGACCCCATAGCAGTGCCATCCACAGGCGACCCCATAGCAGTGCCATCCACAGGCGACCCCATAGCAGTGCCATCCACAGGCGACCCCATAGCAGTGCCATCCACAGGCGACCCCATAGCAGTGCCATCCACAGGCGAACCAATAGCAGTGCCATCCACAGGCGACCCCATCAGCAGTGCCATCCACAGGCGACCCCATAGCAGTGCCATCCACAAGGCGGACCCCATATGCAGTGCCATCCAAGGCGGACCCAAGCAGGCCCCCAGACCCCCATAGCAGTGCCATCCAAAGGCGACCCCATAGCAGTGCCATCCACAGGCGACCCATAGCAGTGCCATCCACAGGCGAACCCATAGCAGTGCCATCCACAGGCGACCCCCATAGCAGTGCCATCCACAGCGCGACCCCCATAGCAGTGCCATCCACAGGCGGACCCCAGAGCAGTGCCATCCACAGGGCGACCCCATAGCAGTGCCATCCACAGGCGACCCCATAGTAAGTGCCATCCACAGGCGACCCCATAGCAGTGCCATCCACAGGCGACCCCATAGCAGTGCCATCCACAGGCGACCCCATAGCAGTGCCACCCACAGGCGACCCCATAGCAGTGCCATCCACAGGCGACCCCATAGCAGTGCCATCCACAGGCGACCCCATAGCAGTGCCATCCACAGGCGACCCCATAGCAGTGCCATCCACAGGCGACCCCATAGCAGTGCCATCCACAGGCGACCCCATAGCAGTGCCATCCACAGGCGACCCCATAGCAGTGCCATCCACAGGCGACCCCATAGCAGTGCCATCCACAGGCGACCCCATAGCAGTGCCATCCACAGGCGACCCCATAGCAGCGCCATCCACAGGCGACCCCATAGCAGTGCCATCCACAGGCGACCCCATAGCAGTGCCATCCACAGGCGACCCCATAGCAGTGCCATCCACAGGCGACCCCATAGCAGTGCCATCCACAGGCGACCCCATAGCAGTGCCATCCACGGCGACCCCATAGCAGTGCCATCCACAGGCGACCCCATAGCAGTGCCATCCACAGGCGACCCCATAGCAGTGCCATCCACAGGCGACCCCATAGCAGTGCCATCCACAGGCGACCCCATAGCAGTGCCATCCACAGGCGACCCCATAGCAGTGCCATCCACAGGCGACCCCATAGCAGTGCCACCCACAGGCGACCCCATAGCAGTGCCATCCACAGGCGACCCCATAGCAGTGCCATCCACAGGCGACCCCATAGCAGTGCCATCCACAGGCGACCCCATAGCAGTGCCATCCACAGGCGACCCCATAGCAGTGCCATCCACAGGCGACCCCATAGCAGTGCCATCCACAGGCGACCCCATAGCAGTGCCATCCACAGGCGACCCCATAGCAGTGCCATCCACAGGCGACCCCATAGCAGTGCCATCCACAGGCGACCCCATAGCAGTGCCATCCACAGGCGACCCCATAGCAGTGCCATCCACAGGCGACCCCATAGCAGTGCCATCCACAGGCGACCCCATAGCAGTGCCATCCACAGGCGACCCCATAGCAGTGCCATCCACAGGCGACCCCATAGCAGTGCCATCCACAGGCGACCCCATAGCAGTGCCATCCACAGGCGACCCCATAGCAGTGCCATCCACAGGCGACCCCATAGCAGTGCCATCCACAGGCGACCCCATAGCAGTGCCATCCACAGGCGACCCCATAGGCGACCCCATAGCAGTGCCATCCACAGGCGACCCCATAGCAGTGCCATCCACAGGCGACCCCATAGCAGTGCCATCCACAGGCGACCCCATAGCAGTGCCATCCACAGGCGACCCCATAGCAGTGCCATCCACAGGCGACCCCATAGCAGTGCCATCCACAGGCGACCCCATAGCAGTGCCATCCACAGGCGACCCCATAGCAGTGCCATCCACAGGCGACCCCCATAACAGTGCCATCCACAGAGGCGACCCCATAGCAGTGCCATCCACAGGCGACCCCATAGCAGTGCCATCCACAGGCGACCCCATAGCAGTGCCATCCACAGGCGACCCCATAGCAGTGCCATCCACAGGCGACCCCATAGCAGTGCCATCCACAGGCGACCCCATAGCAGTGCCATCCTACAGGCCGACCCCATAGCAGTGCCATCCACAGGCGACCCCCATAACAGTGACCTCCACAGCGACCCCATAGCAGTGCCATCCACAGGCGACCCCATAGCAGTGCCATCCACAGGCGACCCCATAGCAGTGCCATCCACAGGCGACCCCATAGCAGTGCCATCCACAGGCGACCCCATAGCAGTGCCATCCACAGGCGACCCCATAGCAGTGCCATCCACAGGCGACCCCATAGCAGTGCCATCCACAGGCGACCCCATAGCTGTGCCATCCACAGGCGACCCCATAGCAAGTGCCATCCACAGGCGACCCCATAGCAGTGCCATCCACAGGCGACCCCATAGCAGTGCCATCCACAGGCGACCCCATAGCAGTGCCATCCACAGGCGACCCCATAGCAGTGCCATCCACAGGCTACCCCATAGCAGTGCCATCCACAGGCGACCCCATAGCAGTGCCATCCACAGGCGACCCCATAGCAGTGCCATCCACAGGCGGCCCCATAGCAGTGCCATCCACAGGCGACCCCATAGCAGTGCCATCCACAGGCGACCCCATAGCAGTGCCATCCACAGGCGACCCCATAGCAGTGCCATCCACAGGCGACCCCATAGCAGTGCCATCCACAGGGACCCCATAGCAGTGCATCAAGGCGACCCCATAGCAGTGCCATCCACAGGCGACCCCATAGCAGTGCCATCCACAGGCGACCCCATAGCAGTGCCATCCACAGGCGACCCCATAGCAGTGCCATCCACAGGCGACCCCATAGCAGTGCCATCCACAGGCGACCCCATAGCAGTGCCAGCAGTGCCATCCAGCGACCCCAAGGCGACCCCATAGCAGTGCCATCCACAGGCGACCCCATAGCAGTGCCATCCACAGGCGACCCCATAGCAGTGCCATCCACAGGCGACCCCATAGCAGTGCCATCCACAGGCGACCCCATAGCAGTGCCATCCACAGGCGACCCCATAGCAGTGCCATCCACAGGCGACCCCATAGCTGTGCCATCCACAGGCGACCCCATAGCAGTGCCATCCACAGGCGACCCCATAGCAGTGCCAACCACAGGCGACCCCATAGCAGTGCCATCCACAGGCGACCCCATAGCAGTGCCATCCACAGGCGACCCCATAGCAGTGCCATCCACAGGCGACCCCATAGCAGTGCCATCCACAGGCGACCCCATAGCAGTGCCATCCACAGGCGACCCCATAGCAGTGCCATCCACAGGCGACCCCATAGCAGTGCCATCCACAGGCGACCCCATAGCAGTGCCATCCACAGGCGACCCCATAGCAGTGCCATCCACAGGCGACCCCATAGCAGTGCCATCCACAGGCGACCCCATAGCAGTGCCATCCACAGGCGACCCCATAGCAGTGCCATCCACAGGCGACCATTAGTTCACAACCCACCAAAAGCACATCTTTTGGTTCAAAATATTTTTTTTTTCTTATTTTCCTCCTCAAAAACCTCGGTGCGTCTTATGGGCAGGTGCGTCTTATAGGGCGAAAAATACGGTAATTAATTATAACTTTTTGCCAATTGGGACATTTAAACTTGTGTTTTTTTTTCTCCAATTTAAATCTAGTCTGAGTCGGTTAATTTTTTTTGCCGACTCCAGGTACCCAAAATTGCCTCAGACTCCACAGCCTTGCTACTGATGCTTTAAAAGGGGCCACACGTTTGTCCAAAAGTTAGAGACATAAAACTTTTTGTATGTATGTGTGTGTATATATGTGTATATATATATATGTGTGTGTGTGTGTGTGTGTGTGTGTGTGTATATATATATATATGTATATATATATATATATATTTATTACACACACACACCACACACTATCTATCTATAATTCCTGGTCTTAAAAGGGTTAGCTGTGATCTTCATATTGATGGCCTATTCTTAGGATAGGTCATCAATATCAGATTGTGGGGTTCTGACACCCGGGACCCATGTCGATCAGCTGTATGATGAGGCTACTCCATGAGCTCTGAGGCATCTTCCTTGGACAGTTACATCTCCGTACATCAGTTACGTGGCCTAGGCGCAACATCAAGTGAATGGAGCTTAGCTACGATACTAAGCTCAACCACTACCCAATGTACGACGCTGTGCTTGGTGAGCTGTAAGGAGGCCATGGCACTCAGCATAGCTCGCGTGAGCACAGTGCTTTTCGCCAGGAGTCCTGGTAGTTGGACCCCTGACGTTCACATATTGATGTACTATTCTGAAGATGGGACATCAATATGAAAATCCTGGATAACCCCTTTACAAGGGCCAACTGTGCAAGCAGTTATCGGGAATGATGCTTGTCATCTTCTTTATATTGGAACTTGTTTGCTACTGCGATCACACATTTCCATGGAGAATTATTGTTTCTGGGTTACAGATTCTTTACATAGGACGGTCTGCTGGCCAGAAATTATGATTTTGATGTCCACATCAACAGTGGTTTCACCCAATGAACAAGTGTTTTCTCATCCATCAGGTGTCGGCGGCACTATTACACAGGGCAAACATTGACTTCTATGGGAGAGTTTTCTAGGCATGCTCTGTGACTTGTGCAGAGGTCATTGTGCAATGAAAGAATAGATAGCTTTTACAATCGCCTATTGTGAATGGTGGATCCTGTCTTATCTATACACAGAGAGAATATCACTACAGGCAGGATTGGAATGACAGATAAGCAGGTAACTGCAGTAAAGTGGCGTGTACAGACGGGGTGCCTATAAAGTGGCGTGTACAGATGGGGTGCCTATTATTAGGCTTAGTGGCCGAGGTGAAAACTGCATGATGTTATGGTTTTTGTTTAAAGGGGTTTTCCGAGATGTTAATACTGATGACCTATGCTCTGGATAGGTAATCAATATATAATCTGTGGTGGTCCAACACTCAGGACCCCCTCAGATCCGCTTTTTGAGAAGGTACTGGCGCTCGCAGTAGTTTGCTGCTTTCCCTAGGCTGAGTGACTGTGCTTTCTCAAACAACTGATTGGTGGGGGTCCCAGGTGTCGGACCCCCCCACAATCAGATACTGATGACCTATCTAGAGGATAGGTCATCAGTAATCAAATTTTGGAAAACCCTTTTAAATAAAGATATTACCATATAAATAATTTTTGGTTATGTTATTTAAAATTTTTTAAGTATTTTGAACATAAAAACATGATTTAAACCAGGGATGCCCAACCTCTGTCCCTCCAGATGTTGCAAAATTACAACTCCCAGCATGCCTGGACAGCCTACAGCAGGGCATTATGGGAGTTTTTACAACAGCTGGAGGGCCGCAGGTTGGCATTCCTGATTTAAACAATAGGTTGTTTTCTGATGACACATTTTCCTTTAAAAAACCGGCCCATTTATTTCAATAGGGCAGACATGCTCAACCTGTGGCCCTCCAGCTGTTGCAAAACTGCAACTCCTAGCATGCCCGAACAGCCTACAGCTATAAGCCTACAGCAGGGCATTGTGGGCGTTGTAGTTTTACAACAGCTGGAGTGCTGCAGGTTGAGCATGCTTGCAATAGGGTCTATCTGGGCTGTAAAAACAGCCAAAAATGGGACGTACTGTCTGACTGGTCTGTTTAGACGACATGTCAGTCAACTGTGATAAGGAGTTGACTGCCCAAATGTGATCTGTACGGAAAATGACCTATTGTTGCCATTTGCTTAATTGAGACAACCCCTTTAAGCAAGAGGTAATTTTCTGATGACAGATTCCCTTTAAAGTTGACTGACCTGTTTCTCTTCCAGTGGAAAAGAAAAAAGAAGCTATAACAGAATCTGCCGGACGCACACAAAAAAAAAAAATAGGTAATATTGCTTTAAGAGTAAAGTTTTTGACTCCAAATATGTAGTAAACATTGTGTTAAAGAAAAAATGTTGCAAATTTGCATGCAATGTATCAACCTTATGTGTTAATTGTTTCACTTTTAGACTACAAATTAAATGTGTTTTTATAAGCATTTTTCCATCCTTGAGAGAGGCTGGGTCTCATAGGCAGGCTGTCTGCATACACGCTGACAGGCAATGCATTACAATACAGGTTGTATTGTAATGCATTGCAGAGGGGATCAGACCCCAGAAGTTGAAGTCCCAGAGTGGGACAAAAATAAAGTAAAAAAGTGTTTTTCATAATAAAAATAAAGTTTGAAGTAAAATAAGAATTTGCCCAAAATAAAACACACAAAATTGTAAACAAAAAGAAAGACGGACATATTGGCCCGTCCGTAACGACCAGCTCTAGAAAAATATCACATAATCCACTCCCTCACCTGAATGCTGTAGAAAAAATAAATTCAAAACTGTGCTAAAACAACCTTTTTTTTGTCACCTTGCATCAAAAAAAGTACAACACCAAGTGATCAAAAAGGCGTATGCCGCCTAAAATGGTACCAATCAAACTGTCCCTTCATCCCGCAAAAAATGAGCCCCTACAAAAAACAACAGGCAAAAAAAAATAAAAACTATGGCTCTCAGAATATAGAGATACTAAAACATGTTTTTTTTTTTGTTTAAAAAATTATTTTATCATGTTAAAAGGGAAAAAAAAATAATAATTTGACATTAGGCATCGCCATGTCCGTAACAACCTGCTCTGTTGAAATATCACATGACCTAAGCCCTCAGATGAACACCATAAAAAAAAATGAAACAAAAACTGTGTCAAAAAAGCAATTTTTTTTTGTCGCCTTACATCACAAAAAGTGTAATACCAAGCAATCAAAAAGTCATATGCACCCCAAAATAGTACCCATTAAACCGTCTTCTTATCCCGCAAAAAAGTCCCTACCTAAAACAATCGCCCAAAAAAAGAAAAAAACGATGGCTTTGGAGTTTCTACTCTAGGGTTGCATCAGGGGGTCTTCAATTGTGACATGGCAACTTAAAATTATCCCAGTGAAATCTGCCCTCCAAAAACCACATGGCACTCCTTTCCTTCTGCGCCCTGCCGTGTGCCCGTACAGCAGTTTACGACCACATATAGGGTGTTTCTGTAAACTACAGAATCAGAGTAATAAATAGTTTTGTTTGGCTGTTAACCCTTGCTTTGTTACTGGAAAAAAATGGATTAAGGCTACATCTACACGGCGACATTTGTTGCGCGACATTATGTTGCACTAATGTCGCGCGACAATTTTTATAATGGCAGTCTATAGTGTCGCACTGCAACATGCAACATAATGCGACGCAGCAGTTGCAGAAAATCCATTCGAGATGGATTTTTCTGCGACTGTTGCATCGCAGTCGCAGCATGTTGCATGTTGTAGTGCGACACCATAGACTGCCATTATAAAAATTGTCATGCAACATTGGTGCAACAAAATGTTGCGCTACAAATGTTGCAGTGTAGTTGTGTAGACGTAGCCTAATGCTACTTTCACACTTGCAGCAGAGAGTCGCCGGAACAGCCTGCCGGATTCGGAAAAAAGTATGCCAACTGATGGCATTAGTAAGACTGATCAGGATCATGATCAGTCTTAAAAATGCCTGATCAGTCAAAAAAAAATGCATTGAAATGCCGGATTTGTCTTTCCGGTGTCATCCGGCATTTACTTTTTTCACCTATTTTTTCGTTCTGCGCAAAGGACTGGACTGATCTGGCATTCCAGTATTTTGAATGCACTAATACATTCCTATGGGAAAAAATGCCGGATCCGGCATTCAGGCAAGTCTTCAGTTTTTTTCGCCGGAGATAAAATCGTAGCATGCTGGGGTATTATCTCCGTCCTGAACAGTCAAAAAGACTGAACTGAAGACCTCCTGATGCATCCTGAACGGATTGCTCTCCATTCAGAATGCATGGGGATAAAACTGATCAGTTGTTTTCCGGTATAGAGCCCCTAGGACAGAACTCTATGCCGGAAAAGAAAAACGCTAGTGTGAAAGTACCCTTAAATGGAAAATCTGCCAAAAAAGTGATTCTGAAATTTCATCTCCATTTTCCTTTAATTCTTGTGGAACACTTTAAGGGTTAACAAAGTTTGTAAAATCAGTTTTGAATAACTTGAGGGGTGTAGTTTTTAATATGGGGCCATTTATGGGTGGTTTCTATTATGTAAGGGTACTTTGACACTAGCGTTTTGGCTTTCCGATTCTGAGATCCGTCATAGGCTCTCACAAGCGGTCCAAAACAGATCAGTTGCCCTAATGCTTTCTGAATGAAAAAGGATCCTCTCGGAATGCATCAGTTTGCCTCCGTTCAGTCACCTGGAGGCGGACACCAAACCTGTCCGCCTGACGAAGCAGAGCCAAACGGATCCGTCCTGGCACACAATGTAAATTAATGGGGACTGATCCGTTTTCTGACACAATCTGGCACAATAGAAAATGGATCCGCCCCCCATTGACTTTTAATGGTGTTCAAGGCGGACATGACGGATGCATGCGGTTGTATTATTGTAACGGAAGCGTTTTTTGCAGATCCATGACGGATCCGCAAAAAACTAGTGTGAAAGTAGCCTAAGCCCCACAAAGTGACTTCAGACCTGAACTGGTCCTTTAAAAAGTGGGTTTTGGAAATTTTCTTAAAAATGTAAGATTTTCTTCTAAACTTCTAAGCCTTCTAACGTCCCAAAGAAAGAAAATGTCATTTACAAAATGATCCAAACATGAAGTAGACATATGGGAAATGTAAAGTAATAATTATTTTAGGAGGTATCACTATCTGTTTTAAAAGCAGAGAAATTGCACAT
Source organism: Bufo bufo (assembly GCF_905171765.1). Lineage (NCBI taxonomy): Eukaryota > Metazoa > Chordata > Amphibia > Anura > Bufonidae > Bufo > Bufo bufo. The sequence goes on along the minus strand of NC_053397.1, from coordinate 131,958,579 downwards.
TTTTCATATTTTTTTTTTTGTAAATTTGGTATATTTTTTTTAAATAAATAAAAATTGAATATTTTGACTCAAATTTACCACTGTCATGAAGTACAATATGTGACGAGAAAACAATCTCAGAATGACTTGGATAAGTAAAAGCTAGTGACCGTTTGCCCTCGGACTGCCGCTTCGCCGTGCGCTGCTGTGCCTCTGACGGAACCCTGCCCCCATTGACCATATCCATGACGGTAGTCCGGGGGCACACGGTCACTAGTGGCAGGACGGATCCGACAGGTTGTAAACCCGACGGAACAGCCTGCCGGAGGTCCGTTCCGCTAGTGTGAAAGTAGCCTAATAGCTCTGACTCCTAGAGCTCCTTGAACCACTCACCATATTATTCTTTTAGATGTATTATATAGTTCATTTATTGTAATCTACTGTGAAATCATTTAGAATGGCTAAGTAGTTCTCCCAGTAGTCCATACAAAGCATGTTAATTACTACTGAAGTTAAATCTGTGAATGTCACGGAAAGTACCCTGCAAAATTTACTTGTATGTTAAAATGGGACTGTAATGCAACTTTTCATTATTGTAGAACGTCAGGAGGAGAAGCTGAAAAATAATAATCGTGATTTGTCCATGGTAAGACAACAGTGGTGTTTATGGGGAATTTAGATTTTTGCCACTGTGCTGTAGGTTCCCCTTATGCTCATCATATCTATTATTCATGACTGCCATTTGCTCTATTTAACCTCTTCAGGACACATGACGTCCCGGTACGACATGTTGTCCCAGTAGGTTTGCGGCTTTTTATGTTGCGGCGGCGGTGCCATTGGGTCCCCGAGGTGCTGTAGGGGGGACCCGATGGCATGGAAGGCAGCGCGATGCCTAAGGAAGGCATCGCGCTGTCTTCCGGTGACGAGCCTGTGAGATCCAGCCCCCTGGATCTCACAGGCCGGAAGCTGTATGAGTAATACACACTGTATTACTCATACAGCCAATGCATTCCAATACAGAAGTATTGGAATGCATTGTAAAGGATTAGACCCCCAAAAGTTTAAGTCCCAAAGTGGGACAAAAAATAAAGTGAAAAAAAAGTTGAAAAAATAATATCCCCCCCCCCCAAAAAAAATAAAAAATTAAGTTTCAAGTAAAAATAAACAAAAACGTCATTTTCCCCAAATAAAGTAAAAAAAAATTAGTAAAAAATAGGGGGGGGGGGGGGGGGAAGGTTGATATATTGGGTATCGCCGCGTCCGTATCGACCGGCTCTATAAACATATCACATGACCTAACCCCTCAGATGAACACCGTAAAAAATAAAAACTGTGCTAAATAAACAATTTTTCCATTACGCCCCATGACAGCACCTGTGAGAGATCCTCCCCCTCCGGACAGGAAACAGGAACTTCCCAGATCTTTAAATTGGTCCCATGCCTTCCACCTTCAGTTCTTTCCTGTTTCCTGTCCAGGGACAGGAGGATTTCTTTTCAGGTCTATTCACGGCTGCAGGACCTCTAGGGTTAAAGCGGAACCTAGTGGAGGTACCTGTCGGCGTAAGTCTCCACTAGGAGCCGCTGAAAAGCCCGGCGTTTGCAATATTTTCTCCCTTCTTCGAGACATGGGGGGATGCCTGAGGCTGCCTTATGAATCCCTGCCTGCCGGCGAAGTCGCGGCATGAGGGGGGAGGTGCGTCTTCTCCCCTCATTGAGGCTGGCTGTGTTGGACGTGCGCGTCGCACCGGAAGTGACGCGTGCGTTCCACCGTCCGGAAGGGGAGGAGCCTAACATGGCAGGCGCTGCGCGGCCCATTTGAAAAAGGGAACGCCAGCCAGCCAGCGTGGAGGGAGTAGCAGCAGGAGATATTGACGGGACGCAAGCGGCACCTACAGCCCTCCATTGGCCCCCTTTTGAGCAGCATTATGATGCAGGAAGAAGGGGACGTTCAACAGCGCACCGACAGACAGGAGCAGCTTTCGGAATCCAGCATGGTACTCCTGGGGGTAAGAGGGGTTAACCCCCACCATCTCCCTTTGGGGAGTTATTATTATGGTCAGGTTAGACTGATTAGGCTGTTTTATTAAATGCAGGTTAAAGAAGCCCCAAGAAAAGCTTCCCAGAAAAGAGCTAAGGAGTGTGGAATTTGCAAGCGGAAGTTGGATCCGTCTTACTCCAAAGCATGTTGTCAACCATGTCTGGATAAGTTAGTGGCAGAGGAGTCGCCATCTTTATTGCAGAGTATCCAGGATTTAGTAAAAAATGAAGTCCGTTCTTCTGTGGAGGAGCTTAAAAAATCCCTACCTAGCTCATCCAGACATAAGAGGGCCCAGGTGGTAGTGGAGGATACTATGGACTCTGGGTCTGAGGAGGGTGCTATTGCAGACTCAGATTCCTCTTCTGAGGATTTGACTGGGAAACCGTTGTTTAGAGCGGAAGATACGGACCTATTATTGAAGGCGGTTAGATCCACGATGGAGCTTGAGGAGGAAAAGGAGTCCAGGTCTAGACCAGAGCTAATGTTTGAGAGCCTAAAGCCTAGAAAGTCTAGGGTTTTCCCCATTCAGGACTGTATCAAGGACCTGATTAAACGTGAATGGGAGAAGCCAGATAAAAAATTCTTTATCCCTAGAGCTGTCAAGAGAAAGTACCCCTTTGACGATCAAGAAGTATCAGCTTGGCAGGAGGTACCGAGGGTAGACGCTCCTGTAGCTAAGATAAATAAGAAGTCAGCTCTCCCGTTTGAGGATTTAGGGTCCCTTAAAGATCCCATGGACAAAAGGGCTGATGCATACTTAAGGAAGAATTGGGAAGCTTCCACTTCTGCCTTTAAACCAAATATAGCGACTACCTCGGTGGCAAGGTCATTAAAGCTCTGGTTGGAGGAATTAGAGTCTCATATAGAGAATAAGACTCCTAGGGATCAGCTGCTGGAGGCTATACCAACTATGTCCAGTGCAGTGGACTTTATCTCTGATGCCTCCGCTGACGCATTGAGGCTTTCCGCTAGGGCGGCTGCACTATCCAATTCAGCCAGAAGGTCGTTATGGTTGAAGGGGTGGAAGGGTGATGTAGCTTCAAAATCTAAGCTTTGTGCCCTCCCTTGCCAAGGAGATTTTTTATTTGCATCAGCCTTAGATGACATTTTAGATAAGAAAAAAGGATTTCCGGCACCGTCCTTTCCTAAACAGGGGAAGCCATTTCGGAGTAATGAAAGAAGGAAAACTTTTGGGGATCAAAAGAAAAGGAGGGAGTGGAGATCTGATAAATCAAAAAGTGTGCTCTTTAAATCCAGACCTCAAACATCAAGTTCCACTCAACAATGACGCCAGACCCCAGGTGGGCGGTAGTCTTTCTTAATTTTTTCCAGCCTGGCAAAATATTTCCGCAAGCGCCTGGGTAAACGATATTATAAAGGAAGGCTATCGCCTAGACTTCAAGAGACTTCCACCCAGGTCATTCAAAATTACTTCATTAAACCAAAATTCTCCAAAACAGGTGGCACTTTCGGAGGAAATAAGCAACCTCCTGGAAAAGGCAGTCCTTGTTCCAGTCCCAAAGGACGAACAAGGAGAGGGTTTTTATTCAACCCTATTTTTGGTCCCCAAGCCCAACGGTACGTTCAGACTGATTATAAATCTGAAGGGTCTCAACCAGTATCTGTCCTACCAGAAATTCAGGATGGAATCCGTCTCCTCCACGGTCCTCCATCTGTTCCCCAACTGCGTGATGGCCTCAATAGACATAAAAGATGCCTACTATCACGTGCCCATCCATCCTTCGTCCCAAAGATACCTGAGGGTGGCAGTGAAGATGGGGGAATCAATCGTCCATTTGCAGTTCAGAGCACTTCCTTTTGGGGTATCACAGGCGCCGAGGCTCTTCACAAAGCTGATAGCGGAGGTAATGGCAGAAGTAAGGAGGTCGGACATCGTTATAGTCTCATACCTGGACGACCTTCTCTTGGTAGGGCAGTCCCCAGAGCAGTTGAAATCTCAGATACAGAAGGTCCTGGGGATCCTGGGAAGCCTGGGCTGGTTAATAAACTGGGACAAATCATCCCTGATTCCAACATCCAAATGCGTTTTTCTAGGCATCCTATTAGACTCTCAGACTCAGAAATCTTATCTTCCGGCAGACAAGAAAGAGTGGATTCAGCAGAAGATCAGGTCCTTCAGCAAAACTAAGGAAGTCTCCTTAAGGAAAGCTATGTCTATTCTGGGTCTGATGACTGCTTGTATTCCGGCTGTGAGGTGGGCCCAATTCAGGTCCAGAATACTGCAATGGCTCATTTTGTCCAAATGGGACGGGAGGTCGCTATCCCTGGATCACAAGATTGTGGTCCCGGGGTCAGTAACCCGGTCCCTAGCTTGGTGGCTAAAAGCTTCGAACCTCAGTCACGGGGTAGAGTGGGTGAGACACGACCCCTTGAGAATAACTACCGACGCAAGCCCTTAAGGATGTGGGGCCCATTCAGTTTTGGTTTTTTTCCAAGGTCCTTGGTCAAGAGACCAGAGCGCTCAGTCCCAGAATGCCAGGGAGTTAAGAGCAGTCCTGTGTGCAATAGAGAAAGTCTCCCCTTTTTATCTCAAAAACATGTCAGGATCCTATCAGACAACGCCTCGGTGGTGGCTTATATAAACAAACAAGGGGGGACAAGATCCTATCAACTAATGGAGCTAGCATCCAGGATCTTCTTGTTAATACAGGGGAAAGCTCTTTCTCAGCGGTTCACTTGAAAGGCTCAGAGAATCACCAGGCGGACTTTCTCAGCAGACACAGATTGTCAGGCGAATTGGTGTCTGAATCAGGAAGTGTTTCACCAAATACAGGCCCTATGGGGATCCCCTACGATAGATCTATTCGCCTCGTAGGAAAACAAAAAGTGCGAAAAGTTCTTTTCTCTCAGCAGGGAGGATCAGTCGATAGGCACAGATGCGCTCTCACAGACATGGGGGAAGGGCCTAGTCTATGCTTTCCCTCCCATCAGCCTATTGCCCAGAGTGATAAAGAAGATCAGGGGGGAACAGGCGACAGTGATACTAATAGCACCATTCTGGCCAAGAAGAGTCTGGTTTGCTTGGTTGAGGAGACTATCAATAGACGATCCCTGGGTGCTTCCAGAAAGACAGGACCTATTATATCAGGGCCCTCTACATCATCCGGAAGTCAAGAACCTCCACCTGACAGCTTGGATTTTGAGAGGACATTCTTCAGGTCTAGAGGCCTATCAGAACAAGTCATCGGGACTCTCCTAGCTAGTAGGAAAAAAGTCACCTCCGAAATCTATCTGAGGGTATGGAAGACCTTCCTTCGGTTTGCAGGTCCAGGCTTAGACTTGAACTCACCCAACATCCCGTTAATTTTGAACTTTTTACAGGAAGGCCTTAACAAAAAGCTTAAACCCAGCACTCTCAAGGTTCAGGTCTCGGCACTGAGTGTCCTGTTTGACTTTCAATTGGCTACTCATCCTTGGGTCAAAAGGTTCATTAAGGGGTCCTCTAGACTATGCCCCATAGTTAAATCTAAGTCAGCCCCATGGGACCTTAACCTGGTTATTTCTGCTCTAACCAGGGCTCCGTTTGAACCGCTGGGGGACATCCCCTTAAAGATGTTGTCCTATAAGACCGTATTTTTAGTGGCCATTACATCTGCCAGACGAGTAGGAGAGCTGTCCGCTTTGTCCTCTTCCCCACCATATACTCAGATTCTGGAGGATAGGATTGTTTTCAAACCGGATCCTGCATTCCTGCCCAAAGTAGTGTCGGTTTTCCATAAGTCTCAGGAAATAGTTCTCCCTTCCTTTTGTCAGGACCCAAACAATGAAGGAGAAAGATCCTTTCATACTCTAGATGTTAGAAGGTGTGTCTGTGCATATTTAGAGTCTACGAAGGGCTTTAGAAAAACCCTGCAGCTCTTTGTTCAGTTTCAGGGCCAGAACAGGGGTTCAAAGGTTACAAGCCGTACTTCATTTTTCCTTCGATGATAGCAATCCGTCCAGGCCCTGACGCAGCAAAGCAGCCCCAAACCATGATGACCCCACCACCATACTTCACAGTTGGCATGAGGTTTTGATGTTGGTGTGCTGTGCCTCTTTTTCTCCACACATAGTGTTGTGTGTTTTTTCCAAACAACTCAACTTTGGTTTCAACTGTCCACAGAATATTTTGCCAGTAATGCTGTGAAACATCCAGGTGCTCTTTTGTGCAAACTGTAAACGTGCAGAAATGTTTTTTTTTTTGGAAAGCAGTGGCTTCCTCTGTGGTATCCTCCCATGAAATCTATTCTTGTTTAGTGTTCTACGCATTGTATATTTGCTAACAGGGATGTTAGCATATGCCAAAGACTTTTGTAAGTCTTTAGTTGACACTCTAGGATTCTTCTTCACCTCATTGAGCAGTCTTTGCTGTGCTCTTGCAGTCATCTTTCCAGGACGGCCACTCCTAGGGAGAGTAGCAGCAGTGCTGAACTTTCTCCATTTATAGACAATTTGTCTTACCGTGGACTGATGAACAGCAAGGCTTTTGGAGATACTTTTATAACCCTTTCCAGATTTATGCAAGTCAACAATTATTAATCGTAGGTCTTCTGAGAGCTCTTTTGTGCGAGGCATCATTCACATCAGGCAATGCTTCTTGTGAAAAGCAAACCCAGAACTAGTGTGTTTTTTTTTTTTTTTTTTTATAGGACAGGGCAGCTGTAACCAACACCCCCAATCTCCTCTCATTGATTGGACTCCAGTTGGCTGACTCCTCACTCCAATTAGCTCTTGGAGATGTCATTAGTCTAGGGGTTCACATACTTTTTCCACCTGCACTGTGAATGTTTACATGGTGTGTTCAATAAAAACATGGTAGCATTTAATTCTTTGTGTTATTAGTTTAAGCAGACTGTTATTGCCTATTGTTGTGACTTAGATGAAGATCAGATCACATTTTATGACCAATTTGTGCAGAAATCCATATAATTCCAAAGGGTTCACATACTTTTTATTGCAACTGTACATAGTACCAGGCATAATACATATGAGCTCAAGAGAAAATCTGTCTAGTTATTCAGTAAAAATTTCTCCTTTGTTGCATAATTGTCCTGGCAAGCGGGGTAGCATGTGGAGGCATGCTAGAAATCAGAATACATATATAGTATATACTCAAGGCTGTCCTGATATTTATGGACATACTATATACAGAATGTATGTACCAAGTGTGGCCTCCCTTACATCTCTGCAGAGGTGGTTGCCCAACTTTTCTAAACTACTAATTCCAATTTTGCCTATTAATGTAGTGATAAATCCTTTTTATATAAAGTACTGTGCAAAAGTTTTGGGCACAGGTGTAGAAAAATGCTGCTATTTAAGAATACCTCTAAAAATAGAAGTGTTAAAGCGGTTATCATCCAATACTATAAAAATGTCCCCCATATGCTGGGCCCCTCACAGTGAATATACTTACCCCGGTCTCATGCCGCTCCTGGTCCCTGCACCACCGTTGCTGCTTCTCACCATGCGCGGATGAAAATATCCAGTGTCGTGGTGGAAGGAGCAGCCAATGGCAGACGGGGACGAGCCTCCCTAGCATTGCAGGTGACGCGAGGGAGGCTCGTCCCCGCCTGCCATTGGCTGCTCCTTCCCGACACCGGATGTTTTCATCTGTGCACGGGGAGAAGCAGCAGTGGGGAGCAGGGTAAGTATATTCACTGTGAGGGGCCCGGCATATCTGTTAACAAAAAATGCAAAGTGAATAGACAAAAGAGAAATCTGAATCCTATAAATATTTGCTTTCAAAACAGCATCAGCTTTTCCAGGTAACTTACAGTTTGTGAAGCATCTCAGCAGGTAGGTTGTTACAAACATCTTGGAGAACTAATCTGTGATCACAGATCTTCTCTGGATGTAGGCTTGCTCATATCTTTCAGTCTCTTCATGTAATCCCAGACAGACTCGATGATGTTGATCAGGGGGTCTGCTGACGATGGTTCTTATTGACATTGTATGTTTGGGGTCGTTGTCTGGCTTCAGAGATAATTTAGAGCCAATCAAACGACTCCCTTATGGTATTGCATAATGGGTTTGTATGGGTATACCTGTATTTCTCAGCTTTGAGGGGCCCACAAATCTTTACCAAATCCCTCAACTTCATTTGCTGAAATGCAGCCCCAAACTTGCAAGGAACCTCCACCATGCTACACCGTTGCTTACAGACATTCGTTACTGTACCGTATTTCATCCCTTCAGCAAACAAACCTTTTTTCCCCCTTTTGTTACATCCAGATATTTTAACTCATCAGTCCAGAGCAACTGCTGTCATTTTTCTGTGTTCCAGTTGCTTTGTTTTTGTGCATAGTTGAGTCACTTGGCTTTGTTTCCACGTCAAAGGTATGGCTTTTTGGCAGAAATTCTTCAATGAAGACCAATTCTGGCCAGCCTTCTCTGTACACTAGATCGTATACCTGATTGCCACTGGTTTCTGTCAGTTTGAAACTGATGGCACTGCTAGCCATCTTCCAATTTTTTTTATTTTTTAAGGGAAGTGGTCATGATGTGTCTTTCATCTGCTGCACTGTTTCCTTGCCAACCACGCCATCTATGGTCCTCAGTGTGGCCAGGATTAATGGTGTTCTCAATGCTGAAAAATGCTCTCACACAACTATGCACAAAAACATAGGAATTGGGGTGCGGAAAAATGGCAGCAGTTGCTGTGGACTGATGAGTCAAAAGTTGAATCCATCCAAGTCAGAAGGCTGCTTTTTTTTTTTTTTTTTTTTTTTTAACTCGTTTTATTGAAGAGTAACATGGCAGGTCATGTCATATGCAGTATCACACAGTCATACATTTAGATCGCTTAAGACAAAGTTATGGGTAATTCCAGTTACAATATAGTAGCAAACAAATCCCAGATAGATATATTGAGATGCATGCACACAGGGTGGATAAAAATCAATGATTTTAAAAAAAAAATCAAAAAAATCAGATTTTTTTTTTATTTAAATCAGATTTTTTTTTATATAAAATGCTTTTTGAGGAAAATATATTACCATCCAAAGGTTATTCCATCATAATTAAAAAACGAATCTTTATTTTATGTAGAATAAGGCTGTACGTAGACTCCCATATTGTTGAATGGATTAGGCAGTGGCTGAGGGACAGAGAACAGAGGGTTGTAGTCAATGGAGTATATTCAGAGCATGGTCTTGTTACCAGTGGGGTACCTCAGGGATCTGTTCTGGGACCCATATTGTTTAATATATATTGCAGAAGGCCTCGATGGTAAGGTGTGTCTTTTTGCTGATGACACACAGATTTGTAACAGGGTTGATGTTCCTGGAGGGATACACCAAATGGAAAAGGATTTAGGAAAACTAGAGGAATGGTCAAAAATCTGGCAACTAAAATGTAATGTTGATAAGTGCAAGATAATGCACCTGGGGCGTGAAAACCCAAGAGCAGAATATAAAATCAGTGATACAGTCCTAACCTCAGTATCTGAGGAAAGGGATTAAGGGGTCATTATTTCAGAAGACTTAAAGGTAGGCAGACAATGTCATAGAGCAGCAGGAAATGCTAGCAGAATGCTTGGGTGTATAGGGAGAGGCATTACCAGTAGAAAGAGGGAGGTGCTCATGCCGCTCTACAGAGCACTAGTGAGACCTCATTTGGAGTATTGTGCTCAGTACTGGAGACCATATCTCCAGAAGGATATTGATACTTTGGAGAGAGTTCAGAGAAGAGCTACTAAACTGGTACATGGATTGCAGGATAAAACTTACCAGGAAAGATTAAAGGACCTTTACATGTATAGCTTGGAAGAAAGACGAGACAGAGGGGATATGATAGAAACTTTTAAATACATAAAGAGAATCAACAAGGTAAAAGAGGAGAGAATATTTAAAAGAAGAAAAACTTCTACAAGAGGACATAGTTTTAAATTAAAGGGGCAAAGGTTTAAAAGTAATATCAGGAAGTATTACTTTACTGAGAGAGTAGTGGATGCATGGAATAGCCTTCCTGCAGAAGTGGTAGCTGCAAATACAGTGAAGGAGATTAAGCATGCATGGGATAGGCATAAGGCCATGCTTCATATAAGATAGGGCCAGGGGCTATCCATAGTATTCAGTATATTGGGCAGACTAGATGGGCCAAATGGTTCTTATCTGCCGACACATTCTATGTTTCTATATGTGTAATTTTTTGGGTAAATAAATTCCATTAATCCATTCATAATGTCATGCTCTTCCAGAGGTTTTTGTAAGATTATTGGGCAGTTTCTCTGCCTACAAGATATTATCACAGATGCTTGGTTTACTTTTGCAGTTCTCAAAACTGAATTTGACTCAGCAGAGATCACATGCCTCTTCTTCACAGCAAAAATGTTATAACATGAACAGTGTTGAGAAAAATACCTTAATCCTAACTTCTACAAACCTATGAATGCTGAATCAACCTAATCAAACTAATATGAAAAGTTGTTTAACCACCTCAGCCCCCAGTGCTTAAACACCCTGAAAGACCAGGCCACTTTTTACACTTCTGACCTACACTACTTTCACCGTTTATTGCTCGGTCATGCAACTTACCACCCAAATGAATTTTACCTCCTTTTCTTCTCACTAATAGAGCTTTCATTTGGTGGTATTTCATTGCTGCTGACATTTTTACTTTTTTTGTTATTAATCGAAATTTAACGATTTTTTTGCAAAAAAATGACATTTTTCACTTTCAGTTGTAAAATTTTGCAAAAAAAACGAGATCCATATAGAAATTTTGCTCTAAATTTATAGTTCTACATGTCTTTGATAAAAAAAAAATGTTTGGGTAAAAAAAAAATGGTTTGGGTAAAAGTTATAGCGTTTACAAACTATGGTACAAAAATGTGAATTTCCGCTTTTTGAAGCAGCTCTGACTTTCTGAGCACCTGTCATGTTTCCTGAGGTTCTACAATGGCCAGACAGTACAAACACCCCACAAATGACCCCATTTCGGAAAGTACACACCCTAAGGTATTCGCTGATGGGCATAGTGAGTTCATAGAACTTTTTATTTTTTGTCACAAGTTAGCGGAAAATGATGATGATTTTATTTTTTATTTTTTTTTCTTACAAAGTCTCATATTCCACTAACTTGTGACAAAAAATAAAAACTTCTATGAACTCACTATGCCCATCACGAAATACCTTGGGGTCTCTTCTTTCCAAAATGCGGTCACTTGTGGGGTAGTTATACTGCCCTGGCATTCTAGGGGCCCAAATGTGTGGTAAGGAGTTTGAAATCAAATTCTGTAAAAAATGACCTGTGAAATCCGAAAGGTGCTCTTTGGAATATGGGCCCCTTTGCCCACCTAGGCTGCAAAAAAGTGTCACACATCTGGTATCTCCGTACTCAGGAGAAGGTGGGGAATGTGTTTTGGGGTGTCTTTTTACATATACCCATGCTGGGTGAGATAAATATCTTGGTCAAATGCCAACTTTGTATAAAAAAATGGGAAAAGTTGTCTTTTGCCAAGATATTTCTCTCACCCAGCATGGGTATATGTAAAATGACACCCCAAAACACATTCCCCACCTTCTCCTGAGTACGGCAATACCAGATGTGTGACACTTTTTTGCAGCCTAGGTGGGCAAAGGGGCCCATATTCCAAAGAGCACCTTTCGGATTTCACTCGTCATTTTTTACAGAATTTGATTTCAAACTCCTTACCACACATTTGGGCCCCTAGAATGCCAGGGCAGTATAACTACCCCACAAGTGACCCCATTTTGGAAAGAAGAGACCCCAAGGTATTCGCTGATGGGCATAGTGAGTTCATGGAAGTTTTTATTTTTTGTCACAAGTTAGTGGAATATGAGACTTTGTATGAAAAAAATAAAAAATAAATAAATCAGCATTTTCCACTAACTTGTGACAAAAAATAAAAAATTCTAGGAACTCGCCATGCCCCTCACGGAATACCTTGGGGTGTCTTCTTTCCAAAATGGGGTCACTTGTGGGGTAGTTATACTGCCCTGGCATTTTCCAGGGGCCCTAATGTGTGGTAAGTAGGTAAATGACCTGTGAAATCCTAAAGGTGCTCTTTGGAATGTGGGCCCCTTTGCCCACCTAGGCTGCAAAAAAGTGTCACACATCTGGTATCGCCGTATTCAGGAGAAGTTGGGGAATGTGTTTTGGGGTGTCATTTTACATATACCCTTGCTGGGTGAGAGAAATATCTTGGCAAAAGACAACTTTTCCCATTTTTTTATACAAAGTTGGCATTTGACCAAGATATTTCTCACCCAGCATGGGTATATGTAAAATGACACCCCAAAGCACATTCCCCACCTTCTCCTGAGTACGGCGATACCAGATATGTGACACTTTTTTGCAGCCTAGATGCGCAAAGGGGCCCAAATTCCTTTTAGGAGGGCATTTTTAGACATTTGGATACCAGACTTCTTCTCACGCTTTGGGGCCCCTAGAATGCCAGGGCAGTATAAATACCCCACATGTGACCCCATTTTGGAAAGAAGACACCCCAAGGTATTCAATGAGGGGCATGGCGAGTTCATAGAAATTTTTTTTTTTTGGCACAAGTTAGCGGAAATTGATATTTTTAATTTTTTTCTCACAAAGTCTCCCGTTCCGCTAACTTGGGACAAAAATTTCAATCTTTCATGGACTCAATATGCCCCTCACGGAATACCTGGGGGTGTCTTCTTTCCGAAATGGGGTCACATGTGGGGTATTTATACTGCCCTGGCATTCTAGGGGCCCTAAAGCGTGAGAAGAAGTCTGGAATATAAATGTCTAAAAAATTTTACGCATTTGGTTTCCGTGAGGGGTATGGTGAGTTCATGTGAGATTTTATTTTTTGACACAAGTTAGTGGAATATGAGACTTTGTAAGAAAAAAAGAAAAAAATTCCGCTAACTTGGGCCAAAAAAATGTCTGAATGGAGCCTTACAGAGGGGTGATCAATGACAGGGGGGTAATCAATGACAGGGGGGTGATCAGGGAGTCTATATGGGGTGATCACCACAGTCATTGATCACGCCCCTGTAAGGCTTCATTCAGACGTCCGGATGCGTTTTGCGGATCCGATCCATCTATCAGTGGATCCGTAAAAATCATGCGGACGTCTGAATGGAGCTTTACAGGGGGGTAATCAATGACAGGGGGGTAATCAATGACAGGGGGGTGATCAGGGAGTCTATATGGGGTGATCACCACAGTCATTGATCACGCCCCTGTAAGGCTTCATTCAGACGTCCGTATGCGTTTTGCGGATCCGATCCATCTATCAGTGCATCCGTAAAAATCATGCGGACATCTGAATGGAGCTTTACAGGGGGGTAATCAATGACAGGGGGGTGATCAGGGAGTCTATATGGGGTGATCACCACAGTCATTGTTCACGCCCCTGTAAGGCTTCATTCAGACGTCCGGATGCGTTTTGAGGATCCGATCCATCTATCAGTGCATCCATAAAAATCATGCGGACATCTGAATGGAGCTTTACAGGGGGTTGATCAATGACAGGGGGGTGATCACCACAGTCATTGATCATGCCCCTGTAGGGCTTCATTCAGACGTCCGGATGCGTTTTGCGGATCGGATCCATCTATCAGTGCATCCGTAAAAATCATGCGGACATCTGAATGGCGCTTTACAGGGGGGTGATCAGGGAGTCTATATGGGGTGATCACCACAGTCATTGATCATGCCCCTGTAAGGCTTCATTCAGACGTCCGGATGCGTTTTGCGGATCGGATCCATCTATCAGTGCATCCGTAAAAATCATGCGGACGTCTGAATGGAGCTTTACAGGGGGGTAATCAATGACAGGGGGGGTAATCAATGACAGGGGGGTGATCAGGGAGTCTATATGGGGTGATCACCACAGTCATTGATCACGCCCCTGTAAGGCTTCATTCAGACGTCCGGATGCGTTTTGCGGATCCGATCCATCTATCAGTGGATCCGTAAAAATCATGCGGACATCTGAATGGAGCTTTACAGGGGGGTGGTCAATGACAGGGGGGTAATCAATGACAGGGGGGTGATCAGGGAGTCTATATGGGGTGATCAGGGGCTAATAAGGGGTTAATAAGTGACGGGGGGGGGGGGGGTAGTGTAGTGTAGTGGTGCTTGGTGCTACTTTACAAAGCTGCCTGTGTCCTCTGGTGGTCGATCCAAACAAAGGGGACCACCAGAGGACCAGGTAGCAGGTATATTAGACGCTGTTATCAAAACAGCGTCTAATATACCTGTTAGGGGTTAAAAAAAACACATCTCCAGGCTGCCAGCGAACGATCGCCGCTGGCAGGCTGGAGATCAACTCTCTTACCTTCCGTTCCTGTGAGCGCGCGCGCCTGTGTGCGCGCGTTCACAGGAAATCTCGGCCATCGCGAGATGACGCGTATATGCGTGACTGTGCGCAGCGCTGCCACCTCCGGAACGCGATCCTGCGTTAGGCGGTCCGGAGGTGGTTAAATCTTCATCTACTTGCATATTATAGGTTATACCAGCAAGAATTAGTCTTTATGCAGAGAACTATGATTTAAATCAAGCCTTACTGACTAGTGATTTAAATCGTGATTTTAAATCGTTTTGATTTAAATCAAACCCACCCTGCATGCACATCAATAAAAACAGAAGGAAGAGTGACAGTGATTATTGTGTTATTTCACTTTACATAGTTGAGCTTGTTGGTGTAGTTACATTATTAGATATGGTCAACGGTGAATCATACCATGGGCCCCATACTTTCAGGAACTTTTGAGGGCATTTCCGATGTATAAACACATTTTCTAATGGGATCAGCTGATTCACTAGCCTTTTCCAAAGACCTACTGTGTGTAAATCATCTGCCATCCACTTGAGAGCTATAACTTTCCTGGCCAGGAATAGTGTTTCCCTAAGTAAAATTTTGTTATAATGGGTCCATCTATCCTGTTCCAGGATGCCAAGGATGCATGCCTTAGGACACAATGGGATAGGACCCAGGCCTAAAGTGGATAAAATATCCAGCACTTCTTTCCAGAACGATCTAATATATATACATTCCCATATCATGTGCCAAAAATCGGCATTGGAGAGAGAACATCTAAGACATCTAGAGTCCGTCATTCTTCCCATTATATACAATCTAGAGGGAGTTAAATAGCTTCTGTGCAAAATAAACATTTGTATAAGCCTATTGTTATTGGACGGCGAGACCAAAGTGCAGGCCTCCAGTGCCTCTGACCAATCGTCTGCCGTCAATTGAGGGATATTTCCTTTCCATTTGCCTTCTGCCAATATTGGCCGTGATGACGTATGATTCACCAGGAGATGTGTATAGAGCAGAGATAATCCCTCGCGGACCCTGAGATTTAATAATCCCTATCAAGGGGTAGGAGGATATAGCTCTGTCTGTATCCTTAAATTGTTCCTTCAGGGCATGCCTGATTTGTAGGTACCTAAAAAAAAATTGTGATCTCAACAAGCCTGACTGCTCCTGTAGCTGAGAGGAGTGGAGTACACCGCAATGGTATAAATCTCTCAGAGTAATAATGCTGCATTCCCTCCAACTGTTGGTCCCTTCAATGCCTTGAAGGTGTGGGAATAAGGTATTATCCCATAATGGAATAACATCTGCCCAGTCCTTATATTGATGTAATTTAGCATCCCTCCACACCTGGTGAGCTAGTCTGTGGATTTGCAATGCACGTCCAGAGTATAAACCAATATTCTCTAGGACTGGCCATAATGTGGAGAGTCCCAGACAATATTGCAGGTAGTATTCCGCATTTTGATATGGTGTCTCCGTAACCCATGAGGACAAGGAACGCAGTTGCCCAGCTAAAAAATACAGATGAAAGTTTGGAAGCGCTGCTCCGCCTTTCAATTTCGATCTCTGTAGGGTATCTACGGATAGCTTATGCCTGGCATCCCCCCTCACAAAACCAGTCATCAATGAGTGAAGTCGGTCAAAGAAGAAATGAGGAACCGGAGTGCAAGCATGTTCTAGCAAATATAACCCTTTAGGCTAATTCTTCCCATTATGGACAAGGGTAGGGATTTCCAGATTCTAAACTTGTCCACAAAAATAGCTTCTATAGGGGCAATATATTTAGTAAAGGATGCCTTTGAATCTTTGGTTATGATAATGCCTAGGTATTTGAAGCAGTCCACCACTTTAAGGTTGTGATGGATCGAGGGCCACGTGGTTTGCCATAGCGGCATGAGGGCTGACTTGCTCCAATTAATACGGAGTCCACAGAAATGACCGAATTTTTCTATGAGGTCTATGGCCCTAGGGAGAGTAGTGTCCACGTCACTCATGAATAAGATGAGATCATCCGCATATAAACCCACTCTGTCCTCCCTCCCCCCCAGCTCCACACCCCGAAACAGAGTCAGTACGTATCCTAAGAGCAAGATGTTCAATCGCTATACCGAACAGCAGGGGCGAGAGAGGACAGCCCTGCCTGGTGCCCCTTTCCAGGGCAAATAAGGAGGAGGTGTGCCCATTGATCACCACTTGAGCATTCTGGTTTTTGTATATTATACCAATCCATTTAAGGAATACTGGTCCGAATCCAAACTCACTCAGGACCTCTAGGAGATATGGCCATTCCAGGGAGTTGAAGGCCTTAGCTGTATCAAGCGAGGCCATAGCCCATTCCTTGCCATCCCTCACTCCTATTTGAGCTATTACCTGTGCTCTGCGGATATTATTGGATGTTGAGTGGCCTGGGATAAATCCCGTTTGGTCTTCATGTATGATACTAGCTATCACTCTATTTAGTCTGTTGGCCAGGACCTTCGTTAGAATTTTATAATCTATATTTAATAAAGTTATGGGCCTGTAAGACGCACTGTCTAATGGGTTTCTGTCCGGCTTCAGCAATACTATGATAGAAGCATCACACATGGAGCCTGGCAACTCCGCCGAATGCAAGACTGCCTTATACAAATTGAGTAGCTGTGGCCCTAGTATATCAATGTATTTTGAATAGACCTCCAAGGGGTGCCCGTCCGGACCGGGAGACTTCCCGTTCGCAAGCCATTCGACGGCCTCTAGTATCTCCTCCAGGGATATATCCTCATCTAATAGACATCTGTCCGCAGAGGAGATTCGGGGATGTCTAACTTCCTCAAGATAGTCTCTAAGATCGACGTCAGAGTATGAAACTCTGGAGTGGTACAGATCTCGATAGAAATCCCGGAATCCTGCCACAATACCCTTTGTATTTTCCTTCATCACTCCATCAGGAGTCTGGATGCGAACTACTGGGGGAGCAGCTACATTATTATTTACTATCTGGGCCAATAATTTCCCTGCCTTACCACCCGTATCAAACGTTTGTTTAAAGAAGAATAATTTGCGACTGCTTTTTTCTTTTAAGTGAACCATATACATCCTCCCTATTTGCATCCAATGCTCTCTGTTAGTATCCGAGGGGTCGGAGAGAAACCTAGACTCCGCCTCTTTAACCATAGCGTTTAGGTCATCTTTGTGCTGCGTCTCTCTTTTAATGTGTGAAATTGAAGATTTAAGGCAACCCCTGAGATATGCTCTAAGGGTATCCCATAATTTGTTCACCAGCATGTGAGTCCAGAAATACTCTAAACTGGCCTGGGATTCTATCATTGGTGGACAAGATAGAGAGAGCCAAAACGGGTGTATCCTCACTTTGAGCTTAGGGTGAGAGATATTCGGTACCTGTAGCTTGGCTATCAGGGGTGCATGGTCTGACAATCCCTGGGGGCCATAATGAATATCTATCATATCCATGCAGGTATTGGGGGTGCCCAGCATATAGTCTATCCGGGAGAGAAACAGGAATATTCTATATGATCTGGATGTCTCTCTCTCCAAAGATCAAGCCATCCCATTTCCTTGGACCAATTAAAGAGTGTTGTAGAGGATGTTGAAACCTCCTGTAGTGGTCCAGCGTGAAATCTATCCATCCGACTGTTCATGACCATATTGAAGTCCCCCATGCATAGTAACCGGGCCTGCGGTTACTGGGCCGCGAAGCTAGCCGCAGTTTGCAGGACAGATAAATTTGCTGGGGGAGGACAATATATACTCAGGAGCACGAATAGTATACAATTCACATGAGCAAAGACAAAAATATATCTCCCCTCAGTATCTACTTCCACCACATGAGGCTCCCAGCCCACACTGCGATGAATTAACAAGGAGACTCCCCTTGAGTGTGAACTGCCAAAGGTACTACGTAACCATTGAGCCCATGGTTTTTTAATTCTACCCTCAGTTTCAGGAGTCAAATGGGTCTATTGGAGACAGAGGATCTGAGGGTTGTATTTTTTGGACATGTGAGAAGATCACTAATCTCTTTCCCGGGTTCCCCAACCCCCTCGCGTTCCAGGACAGAATGCTTAAGGTGGCCATTTTAAAAAGAGCCAAGATTTTCCCGGATGGGCGCACATTAATAACACAGTAAAGTTGTAACCGCACATTCCCACTGCAACTGATCCATTGACCATGTACTGATATAGATTGACATTTCGTCCTGCCTTAACAGAAGAAGTAAACATTGAACACAACATATATATCCAGAACATCACAATAAAATTAAGTTTCCGAACATAAACAGAGATGAAGCTTTCCGTAGCCTTACAATCAGGGACCTGCATAGCCCAGGTTGGTTAAGTCGTATGCAGGTGTCTGACCGGTTCCACAATCAACAGATATGTACGATCAGGGTATTAATAACCAGAACTCGGTACACTGTAATACTATACTAAATTAAACAGAACATAGCCGTTCAATGAGGAAAAATTTGTGGTTTCCCCTTGATGATAGAGGCCAGCTATATAGGTGTATGGTCACCAAGGTTGTCCCATAACAGCAAGCGGGGGACCTATGAAAACATAACATGGTAGAATATTTAAGTCCAGGATCCTCAGGTTGGCGAGGCTCTCCGTGGCTTCCTGGATACCCACTCCTCAGCTTCTCTCGGATCCATGAAGAAGTGCGTCTTCCCGCCTTCCACCACACGAAGGCGTGCTGGATATGCCATGGAGTAAGCTAAGTTGAGGTTACGTAAGTGCTTCTTGACTGAAACAAAGGTCGCCCTTTTCTTTTGAAGTTCAGCAGAGAAATCTGGAAACGGAGAGACAGGGGCGTTTTCGTATACAATCGATTGTTTGGCCCTAGCCTGACTTAGGATTAAGTCTCTGTGCTTCCAATTCAGCAGGCGAGCCAATAAGGGCCTAGGTGGTGCTCTGGACGGAGGTGGGCGCGCAGGCACTCTGTGTGCTCTTTCTACCGTGAATGCCAAAGAGAAGGCCGCCTCTGGAAATAGATCTTTAAACCAGTTCTCTAGAAACGTGGCTGGGTCGGAGCCCTCCGCCCTTTCAGGCAGGCCTATAATGCGCACATTATTTTTCCTTGCACGATTTTCCAAATCGTCGCATTTCTGTTTCCACATCTCAACCGAGCCCTCCAGATCTTTCATTTTTGCTGGTAATGGGCGAGCAAGATCCTCCAGCTCTGATATCCTTTCTTCCACCCCACGTACTCTCTCTCTCAACTGCTGTACATCCTGCCGGAGGAGACCTAAGTCTACACGTACCTCAGCAATTTTGGTGGTGAGGGAAGACTGGCAGGACAGAATGGCCGACATCAGCTGCTCGTGGGCCTCCTTCAAGGTAAGTTCAGGCGACTCCGACTCCTCCACAGCTGCCTGTAATGCAGCCTGACCGCGCGTATGTTGAGTGCGTGGGGTTCCCGCCGGAGCGCTGCCATTTTGGGAGTCTTGCCGGGCAAACTCTTTCAAGCGCTCCGCTGCTGCCTGGCCTTTCCCGGGACCCATGTTCACCTCTAGAGGGTTCTGACGTACTGTTTCGCCGGTCTGGTGTCTTTTCAGCTTGAATCAGCCGTCAGGATTGCTCAGGATACTAGTCGGGAGCCGGAGCGACGTTCAGGCGCGTCTGCTCATGCCGGCTGCTGGCCACGCCCCCCCCAGTCAGGATGCTTTTGAACTGTTGCAGCATCTCGCATTGCAACACCATTGACTATCAGTACAAAAAAATGTATTGCGACACAGTTACAGTGCTGGCCGAAAACAGATCATTTTATGTGAACAAGCCCCACAAACTGAACCTGTTTAATAACAGCACTGTAAGTGGCTGCATACCCCCTTGGGTCTGGTGGTGATAAAGATGGACACATGCTATTGCCCTCTGTCCACAGTGGTATCAGAACGGCACAGAGTAGTAAAGTGCTGAAGTTGGTCTGTCCGCAACCTCCCTTGCTACCTACACTACAACTTTGAGCATGTTGCTGTGTTATTAGATGTTTTGGGCACCAGCCGTATTGCTCATCAAGTGCAAGGTCATACACATGAGCCTTTTTTTCAAAGTGTACAATTGCCTATACATATGTCTATGAAGCTTGTACAGGAATTATTGTGGCCTCTGCAGTATATTATGTGGCAGCTTTCATGACATGTTTAATGATAGACTCCACATACCTCCTTGTTCTGGAAAACTCGCAGAAGGCATTGGTATGTGATCTTCACTCATATTACTTTTTATGTGTTTGCTCCCCTGCAGGTTCGGATGAAGTCAATGTTTGCTATTGGCTTTTGCTTCACTGCTTTGATGGGCATGTTCAACTCAATGTAAGTTATGTAAGGCGTTAATACATTAGATTTAGTGACTATTCCTAAAATTTGCCAAATATTAGGCTTGTGCTGCTACTGCCTATGTGGGGATAACACAGTTTCTACTAGAAGAACCTAATGTACTTATTTTAGTGTAGTCATGTGATTTGTAAAAACAGTTTAAAGGGGTCTTATTGATGTCCTATCCTTACTGTAGGTCATCACTATCAGATTGGTGGGGTTTTTCAATTCCGGCACCATGCTGATCATTTGTTGGAAGGGACCATAAAGCATTAATGAGCCCTTAGCATGCAGAGCCGCCAAAAAATATATATTGCTGTGCTTGGTATTAGGATTCAGCGAATCGACCTTTGGAACTATGATCCGAAGTCGTTTCGTTCAGATACTTTGATTTTAATGCTGTTTCCGTACAGCATTAAAAGGTATTGGCTCTGTTGAGCCAAAGTTCATTTCTCCCGAAGTCACGAAAGACTTCAGTGAATTGGTGCTGTGTTCATATCTGCGTATTGAAAAACAATTTAAAATAGCAACTGAGGTACCAGCCAGTACCAAAGCCCATTTCAGATTGCTGTTTTAAATTGTTCTTCAATACGCAGCTATAAATACAGTAGGAATTCACCAAAGTCTTCTGCGACTTTGGACTAGAAGAACATTGGCTCCATGGAGCCAATACATTTTTTAATGCTGTACGGAAACGATACGGACCTATGATCTGAAAGTCGGTTCGTTCATGGCCGCAGAACTCACTGTGGCTTCTTCAGACAACTGATCAGCGATGTTCCTGGTAGTCAGGACTTCCCACCAATCTGATATTGATGACCTATCCTGAGGGAACCTCCAATTCCCTTTTATAAGTATTCATATACAAAAACAGAAGACAAGTAGACGATTGAGGGGGCATTTCATATTCTTTCTGTGCAGGAATTTAACTCCTTTGCTACCAACGCTGTACATCTACGGCGATAGGCAAACATGTCTCTCGTGGCTGATTACCTCGACTGGAAATAATGCCGATCACAGTAATTAAGGCCTTTAGATGCCGTGATCAAGTGCGGTCAATGAGCATACCGGTAATTCATTTAAATACGCTGGGTCCCGCTGAAGAGTCAGGGTATTTAAGCTGCAATTCTTATTTTGGCCAGCAGATGGCAGACCAACATATGAAATGAGCAAGTCTGACATTTAAATGGAAATAAAAAATCCATGAGTGTTCAGAATTAAAAACAAACAATTGGATTTTGTAGACTCAAATATAAGCTTAAAAATCATAACAAAATATAAATTATATATATATATATATATATATATATATATATATATATGATAAGTTTAAATCGCCCCCCTTTCCGTGTAAATAACAAGAAATCTAAAAATCATTGGTATCACCGCCCGTACTATTAAAATATAAAAATATTTTTCCAATACGGAGAACGGCTTAAAGGGCTTCTGTCACCCCCCAAACAGCAATTTTCAGTATTGGACTTAATATAACTGCTAATGTACGCAGAGTTCATATATACCCCTCTTACCTCTGGCTGTGCTTTAAATTCTTTTAAAAAAGTACTTTTGTGATATGCAAATTTCTTCACTACCAGCAAGTTGGGCGGACTTGCTGGTAGCCGCCGCATCCTCGGTCTAAAAAAACGCCCCCTCCTTCACTTGATTGACAGGGCCAGCGAGCGCTCTCCTCCTTCCGCTGGCCCTGTCTGTAGCTGAAATCCCGTGCCTGTGCCGTACCGGTCCTCATTCGGCGCAGGCGCTCTGAGAGAAGGACGCTCGCTTGACTGCTCCTTCCTCATTGCGCCGATGACGTCAGTCCTACACCCGGAAGAGAAGACGCCGGCATCGCTGGTAAGGAGGCGGAGAGTCCGGTGACGTCGCTGGATGCTTGATTCAGGTAAGTATTTGCCTATTAAGCATGCAGCCACTACAACCACCAACAAAATGGGGTGCCATTATTTTACAAAAAGTATATTTCTCGCTCATATTCATTGGGGGACTCAGGAACCATGGGTATAGCTATGTCCTCTAGGAGGGGTTGACACTAGTAAAAGCTGTTAGCTCCTCCCCGGCAGCTATACCCCCTCCAGCCTGGAGAGAGAGCGTCAGTTTTTTCTAGTGTCAATAGGAGGCAAGACCTCCCTGCTCTGCAGGGATCTCCTGAATTTTTTTATTTTATTTTTATTTTTTTCTCTTCTTTTAGGTGGGAGACAGTGGTCGCCTCGCCTCCCTGTTCTCCCGTGGGGAAGCACGCCAGCGTTGGTTCGCCATGCTGCCTCCTCCCCCCACAAGAAGACAAGGTGGACCAGGGCAGCCTCGCTCCCCTGCTTCCGCCAGCCAAAGGGTCACCTAGGTCCGCCAAAGAGAAGACCCTCCCGCCATACCAGACTCCTGCCACTCTGGTGCCAGCTGTTGAGGAGGTGACCCTGCTGGAGAAGGTGACATTATAGGCCCATTCAGGGAGGGTGAAGAGAAGAGGAGGAAGATAAGGTGAGTACACGGGATTAGGTGAGTATGTTAACCCTTTCCTTTCCCCTCCCTCTTGGTGTTAAAAGAGGAAGCTCCACTCAACAGTCATGTGGATAAGCCCTAATTCGGTATTAGTCTGTGGGACATGCGATCAGACGATCGGAGGTTCTGGTCCCCTAAGGGTGGCTAGAAGTTTTTCTAGGGTTAACAGGGTGAATATAGTTCAAGTCCCAAGAGACAATTGTTTTATCACAGGGCTTTATTTATTGTAGCCCAGGACCCCCTCTCACTCCCCCTCTAAAGCGGAGTTGCTGTCAGCTACGGGCAGTTAGAGGGTTAATAACCAGACAGAGGACCATGCACCGGTCGGACAGGCAGGGAAGGAGCGGAGGAAGCTCCACTATATTTAATGTGCAGGTGAGGGAGCGCGCTGCCCTCTCAAGCACCGTTGTGTCCCCGGCCAGTCCCGCAGCTACCTCCGCCGCTCCGGAAGGGTTAACGCCAATGGCCGGGCACTGCAAGAGATCCGGCCCCCGCTCTTCCCAGCCCGCGGGGTGAACACCGCCGGCCGGTGAGTACAAGCGGGCGCTTCCGTCTGACTATTCAGGTCCCTCTGCGCCCCGGCCGACCAACGGGCTCCCGGTCTGCCGTGCGCATAAACTTAGGCCCCGGCTTCACTGCTTACTAGGCCGCAGCTATATCCACAGGTATGGGGGGTGGGGTTGCAATCCGGCGCAAATATTTCCCGCCTCACTCACTCCCCCCAGAAGCCACCGGGCCCGACCCCTGGTCCTCTAAATTAAAGACAGCTTAACCCTTTCTAGCCAGCCACTTCTCTAGGTCTGCAACAGACATTCTGAGGGTTCTATCTACAGTGCAATGTGCCTTAGTTGAAGCAGTTAACCCCTTCCTGTCCATTTGACGTTGGGCATCCTAGTTTTCAATAATAAAAATAAATAAATATATATATATATATATATATATATATATATATATATATATATAAATACACGCGTTATACGGGCTCCCCTCCTCAGCCCTCATCACCGCAGGACCACCCTGTCTATGTGGTACCAGGCTGGGCCCGTGTCCTCCACCGGACTAGGGAGGACCTCTCATAGTTCCCAATCCGCCTCCAGGATCGTTGGTTGATTATCCTCCACCTGCGCAGATTCAGGGAGAACAGCTGAAGTATTCCAATCCTCCCTCCGGGTCGTGTGGTTGATGGTTCTCTAGCGCACTTCACAAGGACCTCTAGATCCCAATCCGTCCTCCGGGGCCGTTTGGTTGACAATTCTCCACCTGCGCGATCCAGTGCAGAATTTCTGGAAGTTGCCAATCCATCCTTTTGGGGTTGTTTGGTTGACATAGCTCCGTCTATGCAATCCGGTGGATGGATCTCTAGTTCCCACTCCACCCTCTGGGTAGTTTGGTTGATAATTCTCCACCTGCGCGATTCAGTGGAGAACCTCTGGAAGTTCCCAATCCACCCTCTGGGGTTGTTTGGTTGATACGGCTCCGGCTACGCAATCCGGTGGATGGACCTCTAGTTCCCGCTACACACTCTGGGTAGTTTGGTTGATATATCCCCACCAGCGTAGCCTGCAACTGCCACGGGCAAGTTTCATAGAGGTAGAACTGCGCGCAAGCGGGCCAGAGTAGAACATATTTCTCCTTGGTCACGCCGCACCCTCACCTTTCCTTCCTAGGGTCTCGCTCAGACGCACCCTCCCATCCCTGGAGGGGTTCGGTCCCAGGGGGGGGGGGGGGGGGATGATCAGGGATTCGGGCTCTGTCTCGAATCCGTTGCAATTTTACATGATGACGTCCATGGTAGCCAGCAGTTCTTGTCGCCTTCCTCAGGCGGAGTATTGCTCCACTACTGCATCCTTCCATGGGTGAACTATCTGCTAGAGCGCTGTTTTCACTGTCACCCATAGGCGTTCCCCCACGCATAGGCGACGGAATCGCATTCCCACTGGGTACAGTACGTACCGTATGCATTAGCCTCTTCCATAGGTGGCTTATGGCATTATCACCAGTTAGTGTTTACCGTAGGCATTACCCCTTCCTTAGGCGGAGTAATTGCACCCTCACGGTGTACTGGATTCACCATATGCATTACTCCCTTCCATAGATGGCGTAATCTCTCTACCATTGCATTCAGTTCCTGCTGTATGCATTGCTACTTCTGCTAGCAGTACTTGTTGTATGAATTACTGCTTCCATAGACTGAGTAATTACACTACTACAGGATACAGTCCTTGCCTTATATATTGTCCCTTGTGTAGGTGGACTAAGTACAATTACACTGGTTTTCAGTGCTGGACGTATGCATTCCCCTTTGGTAGGTGGCGGCATTGCATCTCCACTGGGTTCTGTACCTGCCGCCGTATGCATTAGCCTTCTCCATCACAGTGTTTACTGTTGCATTCCCCCTTTTACAATTTATCCGCTACAGGGGAATACCTAAGCATCTTGGGTTGCTACAGTTCACCTAGGCCACGGCTCTAGATGCCTTAGCTTCTTTCACACTGGGGCGTGGCAACAGTCGATATCACGGGTGCCGGTTCTCTGCATCTAGTGGCGTATGGGTGCCGCCAATGGATACGGTAGCTGTTTCCACATTGTATCCTTCTTATCGTTCGGTGCTGGTTTAGAGCATGGTTGTGACATCCTCTGTCCTCCCAGAGGGGTTGCCTGCATCACTTGTGTCCTAGACACCACCCATCTCCATGGGCCCCCTCTTTTCCAGTCGGTCATGATATTGTTCTCATCAATACGCCATTGCGCATATGACGGGGAGTACGTTCCAGCGAGTTGAGTGTTCATTGACTCTGTAATCCCCCTCAGCTGGGGGTTCTACCCTGACGCTAGCTTGCTGTTGCTCTTGTTCAGAGCCCTTCCAAGGTACTGTGTTGAGGCTAGCTCTACTTAAATGGGGCAGTATGGTGCCATGGCTTAGCGATACTGTTGTGGCTCACAGCCACTAAATCCCTGTATTCTTTTTATGGACTTCTATTTCCAGAGTTCTGGACCTGGCTGGTGGGCGGTGGCGCACTCCACATCTCTCCTTCTACAGGGGAATTCTTCCCATTGGTGGGTGTGCTACCTGTATCTACATTCCCTCTCAAGACATGACTAATGTCTCTGGTCACGTCAGCCCTCTGGTGATCTTCCTTTCCAACGGCCATTCCGGGGGTGGACTACGAGACTCCCTGCGCCACACACAGCGGGGTTGCTGTCACGTCTTGCCACGCTGATAGACGTTCCATTCATGGAACGGAACACCCTTCTATTCTTCTTCCTCCTCGAACAGAACGGACTGGCCTCCCCCTTCTGTATTCCCGGATTGCGAAAGGTGTTTAAGGCGGCCTGTCTGCGTTGGAGTCGCCTGGGTGGACTTGAAGGCCTCGAGACTCCCTCAGAAGCTTCCACCTTTCTCTACCGGGCAGGAGATCCGGAAGCTTGCGGCGTGGACGCCCTGATATCTCTTGGCAGGGGTTCTCCCTCCTTTACGTTTTCCCCCTTCCTCCTCCTACCCAAAATTCTACGGAAATTCAGGATGGAGGGTATTCCGACTATCAAAGTCACCCTGGGGATTGGCCGTCACACGTGGTACGTGGACCTCGTGCTCCTTCTGGGAGATGTCCTTAGTCTGCCACTCAGAAATGACCTTCTTTCGGTCTGGTCGTCCTTCAGTTTTTAAGGTCTCTTCGTTTGCCGGCGTGGCTATTAAAACCGCCATTCTGCCGCGAAGAAGTTTTTCGGCGGATGTCATCCGCATGCCTACCTCGTTCGGGATCTCTTACGGGACATGGAGGTCCTTCCAGGTTTTCTGTGAAAGCCGAAATTTTCCGCCACTTAGTTTTTTTTCTCTCTCCACGGTCCGGTTCCTCTCTACAATCAGGGTTGGACTTTGGTCTGGCCCTTAGCTCTTTCAAGGGTCAGGTTTCGGCGCTTCTACCCTTTCCAGCGCCCTCTGGCCCCCTGGGGCTTGTAAGGTCTTTTTCTTCAGGGAGGGGAACATACGGTTTTTCCGTATCGTCGTGCTTGGAGCCCTTGCGGGAGATTTCTCTCCGACTCCTGTCCTGGAAAGTAGTTTTTCTGGTCGCTATCACTTCCATCAGACGGGTGTCTGAGTTGGCGGCGCTCTCTTGCAGGGAACTCTTTGGTTATTCATAGGGACAAGGTGGTTCCCCGGCCTGTCCCTTCTTTCCTTCCTTTTTTCCGAAGGTGGTCTCTGACTTCCATATTAACGAGGAAATTGCCTTCCCTCACTGTGTCCTTCTCCTTCACACCCTATGGGAGAGGAGTTACACCATTTGGATGTTGTCAAATCTCTGAAGATATATTTAGCAGCCTCCGGTCCCTTCTGCCGTACGGGCCCTTTTTTGTCATTCTGAAGGTTCCTTGAAGGGATTGGCGGCTTCCATGGTGGCGGTCGCCGCTAGATCCGGTCTGCAATTGCTGAAGCATACCACGCCCAAAGCAGAGTTCCGCCCTTAGGTGTCACAGCTCACTCCACAGAGCGGTGGGCGGTTCTTGGGCTCGGAGGAATCGCACTTAGGCTGCACAGTTGTGTAAGGCGGCTACTGGTCCTCCTTACACACATTCACAAACATTTACCAGGCGCATACTTTTGCATCGGTGGACGCGGCCTTAGGCCACATGGTCTTGCAGGTGGCAGTTTCTTAGATGACTGTAGGGACGCGTGCTTCCATGGGTCTGTGGTTTTTGCCTCCCTGTGGACTGCTTTTGGACGTCCCACGGTTCCTGTGTCCCCCCAATGAATATGAGCGAGAAAAGGAGATTTTGTATAACTTGCCAGTAAAATCTCTCTCGCTCTTCATTGGGAGACACAGCACCCACCCAGTATTGTTGTCCGGCCACAGCTGTAGCTGTTGCTGGTTAGAACCCCGTTGGGTCCTTTCGGCATGATTGGTGTTCCATTTTTTTTTCTTGGTTGGCTTGCTTCTCCTACTGCTTGTACACAAACTGAAGCTCTCTCTCCAGGCTGGAGGGGGTATAGCTGCCAGGGGAGGAGCTAACAGCTTTTACTAGTGTCAACGCTTCCTAGAGGACATAGCTATACCCACTGTTCCTGTGTCCTCCAATGAAGAGTGAGAGAGAGATTTTACTGGTAAGTTATGCAAAATCTCCTTTTAGACACACTATACCACCAACGCTTATAAATAATATACCCATAATTAATAAAAAAAAAAATATATATATATATATATATATATATATATATATATATATATATATTTTTTTTTAAAATTAATTATGGGTATATTATTTATAAGCGTTGGTGGTATAGTGTGTCTAAATATACTTTTTGTAAAATAATGGCACCCCATTTCGTTTTGCATATCACAAAATTACTATTTTTAAAGAATTTAAAGCACAGCCAGAGGTAAAAGGGGTATGTATGGACTCTGCGTACATTAGCAATTAATTAAGTCCAATACTGAAAATTGCTGTTTGGGGGGGGTGACAGAAGCCCTTTAACGGAAAAATGGGTAAAATTGGCCCATTTTTTTCATTGCTTCTCTTACCCAAATATTTTTTTTATAAAATGTGATCAAAAAGTCACACACACACTCTAAAATGGTATCAATATACACTACATATTGTCCTGCAAAAAACTAGCCTCACACAGCTCAGTAGCTATAACTATAAAAAAGTTGTGGGTCGGAATATGGTGATGTAAAAAAATTTATTTTTTTTCTAAGTTAAAATTTATTTTTACACTATTTAGACATAAAAAAAACTATACATTTGTGGTATCGTTGTAATTGTACTGACCCAGAGAATGAAGCGCATGGGTCAGTTTTGCCACAAACGGAATGCTGTGAGAACAAAGCCAGTAAACCGGGGGAGGATTTTTTTTTTTTGTTTGTTTTTTTTTTTTTCATTCCACACCATTTGGAATTTTTTCCCCTGCTTCCCACTACATTGTGTGCCATAATAAATTGTGGCATTAGAAAGTACAACTTGTCCCACAAAAAAATAAGCCCTCATACAGCTATGTTAACGGAAAAATAAGTTTATGGCTCAAGGCACATAGGGAAGAAAAATGAAAACGCAAAAATGAAAAAAGTTCTGGTATCCTAAGGATTAAAAGGCATCTGTCATGTTTGTATGATCTGTCTGTATGCAGTACAGGCAGATCATACACAGCGAACCATGGGTAGTATTGTCTGTATTAGGTATAGCACAGAACACCATATCCAACAGGTGGATACTTACCTTCATTGTTTGCGCTAGATGTAGGCACAACTCTAGTATAGGCAACACAAATATATTCCTGGCTGTTGCATGTTTCACGTGTGTAAAGATCAGAAAAGCGGAGAGAGACCTGATGAAGGGAGCAGCTTGCTCCAGAAACAGTCGTAACAAAGCCTCTTCATACACTACTCACTTGAAGGTTTTCATCTCTACAGACTCTATACCTTTCCCCTCCTGTTGTCGTAGGACAGTAGATTCTAATATCTTGTAATTTTTGTACTAATTATGGAACTTTTATATAATACACACACACACACACATATATATATTAGGGCTGCACGATATATCGCAAAAATAATCGAATCGTGATAATCGGCAAATGCGATATGGCGATTCGGCCGACCCGAAAATGCCGCGATTATATATGAAGGGGCCCCTATTGATAAAATGTCCTCTGTCCTATTGATAAAAAGGCCAGCCTCTGTACTCACTTTCACGATGAATGCACTGCCTAGAGCGGGAGCGAGCGAGACGTCACTTAATTCAGGAAGCAGGAGTGTGACTAAGTGGGAGGGGCGTAACAGTGACGTCAGTCACGCGCCGACTGGCTCGCTCGCTGCCGCTCTCTGCAGTATGAGTGCATTCATAGTGAAAGTACAGAGGCTGGCCATTTTATGAATAGGAGAGTTATGTGTGCAGTTTAGGACACATGAGGGGACACATAGGGCCATGAGGGGGACCAGCATAAGATGCTATATATGTGTCTCTTATGCTGGCCCCCCTCATGGCCCCATGTGTCATAGCACACATCCCCTATAACAGTGCCATTCACAGGTCCCCCATAAGTGTCCTCCGCAGATCCCCCCTAACAGTGTCCTCCACAGATCCCCCACATAACAGCGTCCTCCACAGATCCCCCACATAACAGCGTCCGCCACAGATCCCCCACATAACAGCTTACTCCACAGATCCCCCACATAACAGCTTACTCCACAGATCCCCCACATAACAGCTTACTCCACAGATCCCCCACATAACAGCTTACTCCACAGATCCCCCACATAACAGCTTCCTCCACAGATCCCCCACATAACAGCGTCCTCCACAGATCCCCCACATAACAGCGTCCTCCACAGATCCCCCACATAACAGCGTCCTCCACAGATCCCCCACATAACAGCGTCCTCCACAGATCCCCCACATAACAGCGTCCTCCACAGATCCCCCACATAACAGCGTCCTCCACAGATCCCCCACATAACAGCGTCCTCCACAGATCCCCCACATAACAGCGTCCTCCACAGATCCCCCACATAACTGTCATACCCAGCCACGTCAGCGGCTCATATGGGAAAATCCAAGCAAATAGACCTCTAGCACAATTCCCTTAAAATATCGCATCGCACATCGTTATCGCAATTTTTAGGGCCCTAATCGCAATCGCACAAAATTCCCATATCGTGCAGCCCTAATATATATATATATATATATATATATATATATATATAATATTTATTTAATTATTTTATTTTATTTTTTTCAGTTTTGATGGTCGTGTTGTGGCAAAATTACCGTTTGTTCCCTTGTCATATATTCAAGGGCTATCGCACAGGAATCTTTTGGGAGAGGATTATACTGACTGCTCATTTATTTTTCTCTACATACTTTGCACTATGTCTATCCGACAGGTAAGTAAGGTTATCGCTTGAATACTTCGATTCTATTTACTCAATGATTTGTATTGCACTTTTCTCACAAGGATTCAAAGGACTGGGATAGTTGTGTGGCTTGGGCAACTCCCTAGGATGTCAGTGGCTGCCATATAAGTGTTTGACCCCTAACACACAACGCACAATAGGGTCAATTTCATAGGTAGTCAGTTTGTATGTTCTTAAAGTGTGGGAGAAGATTGTAGATCCCGCAAACATACAAACTCAATGCTAACCACTAAAACACTGTGCTGCCCAAACGTCATCCGCACACTTAGAGTTAGAAAAGTTTATCCTTTTCAGCCCCAAGTAAGTTTCCTTTTTTGCGTTTTCGCATTCTCATCCATATCATTGGGGGACACAGGCTTGACCATGGGTATAGCTGTTGCCACTAGGAGGCGGACACTAAGCACAAAGGTGGTATAGAGAGGACCGGCACTCGCTTTAGTTATGATTTTCAAGTAATTTTATTGGTCACATACAAGTGGTAAGTGATGCGTTTCGGCTACTATGAGCCTTTGTCAAACATATGACAAAGGCTCATAGTAGCCGAAACGCGTCACTTACCACTTGTATGTGACCATTAAAATTACTTGAAAATCATAACTAAAGCGAGTGCCGGTCCTCTCTATACCAGTATCTGTGGATCTTCCCTGGACACGCGCACCGCATCGCTGACAGCGGAGTGCCGCCTGTATCTTCCTTGGAACTAAGCACGAAGGTGTGAGCTCCTCCCTTCAGCTATACCCTTCCTACAGGGACTAAGCTGAATCAGTTTTAGTTTAGTGTCTGTAGGAGGCAAACATCCCTGCTTGGCAGGTCTGCAAATTTTTTATTTTTTTACTTTAGTGGGATTTCAGGCAGTCCTAGCTGCCTACATTCCTAACCAGAAGACGGGAGATCAGGGGGTCCCCAAGCCCGCTGCTTGTTCCCGATCTCCAGAAGTCAAGGAGGACCAGAGGTTCCTAAAACCTCTACATCCTGCCAGCCTTCGGATCACCACAGCCCACCACAAGTCCCCTCTGTTTCCGGTATTGCGGCCCTCCCCAAGGGGCCACACACCGACGGTGGTGATCCGGCTGGAGCCAGGGGGCAGAAGACGACAGACTGGTGAGTATTTCTGAACCCAAGCTGGAAGGTCGGTAGCCTAGAGGTCTGCCTGCCCTATAGAAAGTCTGGGTTCAGATCCCTGTACTGAACTGTACTTTTTATTGCTTTGCAGAATGCTCCCCTCCTACCTCCCCTTCTTAATTACCTTCTGTGTCCTTTCACCTATGGAGCCCTTGTCCCCTCCAGGCGTTTTTCTCTGTTCGGGGGAGGGGGTGATTGGGAGAGGTGCTCTGTCTGCTGTGTGCTCCATCGGCTGGTCATTCGACCTTGTTTCTGTGGCCAGTTCGGGGCTCCACCGGGGCCGCGACTAATCGAGGCCCCGGCTTTGTTTGCGGCCTTCTCCTGCATCGGCTCCCCGCGGGCTCTTGTCTCGCGGCCAGCGTTTCTGCTCGGCCAGGGCTTTAGCGTTAGGCGCGGGGGGGAGGGATTGCGGACGCCTCTTTGCAAAAATGGCAGAGTTGGGCCTGCGCTTCCTGATTCCCGACAGTTTCCCCGGGGGCTGACTCCGTTTTGGGGGCGGGGGCATGAAGTTCTCCTCCTTCTTCAACTGCATCCCTGGGGTGAATCTTGACTCCTTTTTCTGCCTCCGCCCACATCCTGTTTGAAATGCACTGCGGTGGGATTCTGGAGAAGCTCCTCCGGACAAGCTGCATTGAGGGATACAGGCCAGGTAAGCTTGGTCTCCCCTTCCTACAGGGTTTAACCTACCCCCCCATCCTCATTATGTCCGTCCCCAAAGCAGGTGGTCACTTCGGTGCACCATTTTGCTTGTGCGTCGTGTCGCTCAAAATTTTCATCCGGTCAGTCAGATCCCCTCTGCTCTGCTCCACCGTCAAGTGGCTCTGCCCCTGACCCAATCGCCCCTTCTGCCCAGCCTATGGTAGAGCCAGAGTGGGTGCGCTCCCTGTCAAGGATGGTACAGGACGTCTGCCATACCAACAAAGCTATTGTGGAAATATTGGGGCGTTTGTCAGCAAGGCCGTCCTCCGACCAGTCTGACTCTGGGGATCCTGGGGCTCATTCCCATTGCGGCCCTTCTGCTAAACGGGCCAGACCATCCTCCCCCAAAAGGGTGTCGGTCTCCTGTTTCCTCTGCCTCTCCGCCACCCACCAGAGTCTCATTCCTCCGTGTCCTCTGTGGAAGAGTCCTGTTCCGAGGAGAGGTTTTCAGGTGAGGATTTTCTCTCTTCTGAGGGTCAGTCGACTAAACTGTCCTCCATGGTGGACAATCTTATTACAACGGTTATAGAGACTTTACAGGTTGAGGACCCCGCACCCTCATTGGCTGGCTCGAGTTTTTCCTTTAGGAGGTCCCGTCGCTCGGCCAAATGTTTCCCCAACCACCAGGATTTTGATTTCTTTCTTTCCAAGGAGTGGAATTTTCCAGATAGGCGTTTTGCCTTGCCAAAACTCTTAAATGTCCTTTATCCATTTCCGGAGGATTTGACTAAGTAGTGGTCGTCCTCACCTATAGTTGACTTGCCATTTTCCAGTTTGGCTAAACATACTACCTTGCCAATAGTGTATCGGGCTTCTTTCTCTATCAGGGATAAAAAAAATTGGAAGCTTTTGCAAAATCTTCCTTTGAAGCAGTGGGCACAGTACTGCAAACGGTTTTTGCCTCTACATGGGTGAGCAAAGCTATGGGTGAGTGGGCAAATAATGTACGTCAGGGTCTCTCCTCGGGCATCCCCTCTGAGGAACTGGCCGATATAGCCCTGCAGCTCTCCAATGCCAGTGCGTATATTTGTGAATCCTTTTTGGACGTGGCCAGGCTTATGGCCCGCTCATTAGCCCTTTTGGTGGCTATTCGCCGTACCCTATGGCTCTCCTGTTGTTCGGCATATAATGCTTCAAAGCGCACCCTAACGGCGCTCCTCTTTACCAGCAGCAGACTTTTTGGCAAGCGTCTGGACGAGATCATTTCTGATGCTACAAGGTGGTAAGAGCACTAATTTACCACAGAACAGGGTTCGTTTCAACAAGTAAAAAAAGAGTAAACCTTTTTCGCCCCTTTCTGAGTTTTTCCAGCCCCAAGCATCCAGCCGACAAGTCTGCCCCGGATCACAAGCGTAAGCCTTCCTTCAAACCTCGCCCTTCCTGGCATCCCCGTCAACAGGGCTTCAAGTCCTATAATCCCAAGAACTTCTCTGCATGACGTGCAGCTTCTAGCGCCTGCCAATCGGGTGGGTGGCCGGCTTCATCTGTGTCGGCAGGTTTGGCTGGCTCATGTCTCTGATGCTTGGGTGAGAGAGCTCAGAGGGCTACAAGCTGGAATTCAGGTTCTCCCCTCCATCCAGTTTTTTTTTTTTTTTTTTTTTTTTTTTGTTGTCTCATCCGACCTCTCCCTCTTTTGGAAATTCCTTTTTAGGCTATTCACACACTTCTGCGGCAGGGAGTGATTGTCCCGGTTCCTGCGCAAGACCGTTTTCTTAGGTTTTACTCCAATCTATTTGTGATCCCCAAAAAGGAGGGGAGTCCCTGAGATTGGTCATTGCGTCCATGGAACCGGGGGAGTACCTGTCCTCGATAGACATCAAGGACGCTTATCTTTATGTTCCCATCTGTGTCAGCCATCAAAATGTCTCTGGTTCGCAGTGGGTCCCTTTTCACTACCAGTTTGTGGCCCTCCCGTTCTGCCTGGCCATAGCTCCCAGAGTCTTTGCGAAGGTTCTGGTGGCGGTCATGGCCCTGCTCCATGCCAGGGGTATAGGGGCGATCCCTTACTGGACACCCTGGAACGCTTTGGATGGATCCTGAAACGGCAAGAGTCTTGTCTTTATCCATCTCAGCGGCTAACTTATCGGGTCATGGTACTCGACACCTTTTAGGCCAAGGTACTCTTGCATCCGGAGAAGCTATCCACTCTCGGTCTTCAGATTCTCCCCTTGTTGCGGCCCCGTCCTCTTCCCATTCGTTACTGCATGCAGGCTCTGGGTCACATGGTCTCTGCCTTCGAAGCAGTTCCCTATACTCTGTTCTATACCAGGACTATCCAGCGAGCCATTCTGACCAATTGGGACCGTTCCCTAGCCTTCCTGGATCGGCCCATACGTCTCTCTGCCCCAACCCGCCGGGCCCTCAGGTGGTGGTTGGTTTTCCCGATGCTGACATCGAGCCGCTCGTTCCTTCCTCTCTGGACGGTGTTGACAACGGACGCAAGCCTCTGGGGCTAGTGTTGGGAAACCTATTTTTTCAATAGTTCTCCCTCCCAATCAACATTCTGGAGTTGAGAGCGATTCGTCTCTGTGGCATTGGACCAACCATCCCAGGGGACGTCCGGTTCGAGTTCAGTCAGACAACACCACGGCTGTGGCGTACCTTAGTCACCAGGGCGGCACCCGGAGCCTGGCAGCCATAGCGGAAACAGCTCTGATCCTCAGCTGGGTGGAGAACAATGTTTCGGCGCTGTCGGCAGCTCACATCCTCAGCGTCGAGTTCCTCAGTCTGGAGCATCTCGATCCCGGCGAATGGATGCTTCACCCGCAGGTTTTAATAGCCATCTGCGAGCGATGGGGTTGGCCAGACACGGATCTCGTGGCCTCCCGCTCTTCAACCACAAGGTCGAGGACTTTGTCGCGCGGTCCAGGGATCCTATGGCCCTGGCGTGCAACGCTCTAGTGATTCCGTGGTGTCAGTTTACGTTTCCTTACGTGTTCCCTCCTCTTCCTCTCATTCTGCATCTCGTCCTGAAGATCAGGTCCGAAGGTCTGCCCGTCATTCTTGTGCACTTGCTCTGATGTAATTCCTTCCAAGCGCCCTAATCTCGCGCAGTGTACACAGTAGTCTGCGCCTGTGCGGACTACTGGCACAGGCGCCGTTGATCCAACTGCGCATGCGCCGGCTCCCTGCGCGCTGGCATCGGACAGTTTGAAGAAAAGTGGGACTACCCCTTACAGACAGAAGATTCCTGCTCCTCTGACTGATTTGCGCCGAATCCGAAGGTCTTTTCCGTTGCCAGCGACGTGCGCAGGGAGCCGGCGCAAGCGAAGTTGGATCGATGAAGCCTGTGCCAGTAGTCTGCACGGACGCAGACTACTGTGTACACTGCGCCTGCGCGAGATTACGGCGCTTGGAAAGAATGACGTCAGGGCAAGTGCAGTGAATAAATTAACTGGTAGGCGGTGCTGGGCTCCAGAACGATGGGCACAGCCAGGCTCAAACGGATCATGGGACAACCCCTCGGGCTCCTTATCAAGGTAATTTACATAGCAATAAAATCGCTTTTTTTGACGAATAAAAGAAACACAGAGCAGTAAGAGTGGGATTATTAATACAAAACTAGGAGACTGATGGGCACATATGAATATCTCTGTAGGGTAAATCCTGGTGACAGAATCCCTTTAAATCTGGGAGGGTCAAGTGAGAAGATGGTTGTTGGGATCCACACCCTGATGAGCAGCTTAGTCTGGAAGACATTGGAGCATTGCTGTTTTGCCGTCAATGAAAGTACAGCATTCTCCATGTTTATCTTTTATATATCACCAAAAAAATTGCACAAAAATCTTTGCATAGTAAATATAAATAAACTTTATTGACAATGTAAAATACATACAGTACATGAAGATAAAAAAAGCAGAAAAAAAGTTGAGATGGAGAGTGCATATGTTATCTTTTAGTATTTTCTCAGGTGTGTGACACAATATACAATAGAGCATTGCCATGTAGATATTATATATCATGCATGCGTATTCTTGTACAGTCTATAAACGGACAGTGTATATAGATATGAGTGCTTTTAATCTTGATCACAGACATGACTGTTTAGTGTTGAGGGAATTAGTAGATAATGGTAGTCCATTATCATAGCTTTGCTTTTGCATGCTGTCGGTTATGCATGCATTCCTAGCACCAATCCCATCTTTTTGATGTCTCTTAAATTTTTCGATCTGTCTCCAAAATCTGGGCGAGAGATGCCTGTTAGAAAGCTCTTTATTACTGTAATTCAAGCTTTGATTACTTTCACATCCTTTCCCAGTGACAATTTCCCCTGCAGTTAAGGATGCCCCATCTTTACCATGTTCCCTTTGCCGAATAGCATTCAATTCCTGTGTTTGAGAATTTCCTGTCCATAGTGGCCCAGACTCTGTGGGAATGTAAAATTAGGTGTGGTGTATTAATGTCATCCTGTGCTTTCTCTTTAAAGTGTACTTAAACTTTCAAGTAATATACACTGCTCAAAAAAATAAAGGGAACACAAAAATAACACATCCTAGATCTGAATTAATTAAATATTCTTCTGAAATACTTTGTTCTTTACATAGTTGAATGTGCTGACAACAAAATTATACAAAAATTAAAAAATCGAAATCAAATTTTTCAACCCATGGAGGTCTGGATTTGGAGTCACACTCAAAATGAAAGTGGAAAAACACACTACAGGTGTCACTACCAGAGCTTTGGGACGTTCTCACAGCTCTGTTTCTCCACCCCTGTGATGTCACTACTAGAGCTGGGAGGAGTTCTCACTACTCTGTTTACTTTTGGTTTCTTTCACCACAGCTGTTTTTCATGTGTTTGATTTCCCTCTCTTTATATACCCCCTCCTCCTATGATAGGATGTGGATTATAGTTCTCACTTCAGTTGTAGCTCTTGCTTTAGTTTCTTCACTTGTAGCTATCAGTTCACTGGACCTGTGTTCTGCTGCAGCAAGCACTCCGGATATTGCCAGCCTGTCCTTGGATCCGTCTTCTCTGCGGCTGCAACACCTCCAGCTAAGTGTGCAGACATTGTTGTGTTCCTGTTTACTTTCTGACTGGATCTGAGGTGGCCACGGTTCCCTCCATATACTGAGTAGGGCACCGGTGGCCGTGCCCCTTCCACTATTGTAGGGGTTACAGGGGTCATTAGTCTTAGGCACGTGGGCATGCCTCGTTCCGCCATTTGGATCCGGGCATGTGCTTTAGCAGAATAGGGAGAGCGTTGAGGGTCGGACAGGGGTCACCCTTTATCCTCCCTAGTTCTGGGTCCAGTCAGTAGCTCTGTACTGTGTAGTTCTATTGTTGCTCACATACATCCGTGACAACAGGCTGATCCAACTTTGATGTAATGTCCTTAAAACAAGTCAAAATGAGGCTCAGTAGTGTGTGTGGCCTCCACGTGCCTGTATGACCTCCCTACAACGCCTGTGCATGCTCCTGATGAGGTGGCAGACGGTCTCCTGAGGGATCTCCTCCCAGACCTGGACTAAAGCATCTGCCAATTTCTGGACAGTCTGTGGTGCAACGAGACGTTGGTGGATTAGAGCGAGACATGATGTCCCAGATGTGCACAATTGGATTCAGGTCTGGGGAACGGGCGGGCCAAGTCCCATAGCATCAATTGCCTTCGTCTTGCAGGAACTGCTGACACACTCCAGCCACATGAGGTCTAGCATTGTCTTGCATTAGGAGGAACCCAGGGCCCAACCGCACCAGCATATGGTCTCACAAGGGGTCTGAGGATCTCATCTCGGTACCTAATGGCAGTCAGGCTACCTCTGGCGAGCACATGGAGGGCTGTGCGGCTCTCCAAGGAAAATGCCACCCCACACCATTACTGACCCAATGCCAAACCGGTCATGCTGGAGGATGTTGCAGGCAGCAGAACGTTCTCCACGCGGTCTCCAGACTCACGGCTGTCACATGTGCTCAGTGTGAACCTGCTTTCATCTGTGAAGAGCACAGGGCGCCAGTGGCGAATTTGCCAATCTTGGTGTTCTCTGGCAAATGCCAACGTCCTGCACGGTGTTGGGCTGTGAGCACAACCCCCACCTGTGCGACGTCAGGCCCTCATATCACCCTCATGGAGTCTGTTTCTGACCGTTTGAGCAGACACATGCAACATTTGTGGCCTGCTGGAGGTCATTTTGCAGGGCTCTGCAGAGGTAGCGGTCCTGCTGCTGGGTTGTTGCCCTCTTCCACGTCTCCTGATGTACTGGCCTGTCTCCTGGTAGTGCCTCCATGCTCTGGACACTACACTGACAGACACAGCAAACCTTCTTGCCACAGCTCCTATTGACGTGCCATCCTGAATAAGCTGCACTACCTGAGCCACTTGTGTGGGTTGTAGACTCCGTCTCCTGCTACCACTAGAGTGAAAGCACCGCCAGCATTCAAAAGTGACCAAAACATCAGCCAGGAAGCATAGGAACTGAGAAGTGGTCTGTGGTTACCACCTGCAGAACCAACTCCTTTATTGGGGGTGTCTTGCTAATTGCCTATAATTTCCACCTGTTGTCTATCCCATTTGCACAACAGCATGTGAAATTGATTGTCACTCAGTGTTGCTTCCTAAGTGGACAGTTTGATTTCACAGAAGTGTGATTGACTTGGAGTTACATTGTGTTGTTTAAGTGTTCCCATTATTTTTTTGAGCAGTGTATTTTTAATAATATCCTAGTATATAAATTCTTATATACTTTATTTACTGCTTTTATAGTTTTACAAGCTAAAGAGGCATTTAGAAACGCATACAGAATCTGTATATAGTAGCCATGTATATGGTGTACAGATTCAGATTTCTGCAATATGTGGTGCAGTGAGCACTTCGCTGCTCCTGCCTGTGCCCCTCCCAGAAAAGCTCTGCCATAGAACAATTGTATAGGATACCCTGCACTGATGTGCTTTGCCAAGCTTTACCGGATCACAGCAAGAGCAGCAATGCTGTGCAGAGCTTCTGCTGTCCTTGCTCCGCTGAGCCCTGGCACAGCACATTGTGCAGAGTGTCAATTGAGTGGGCATAGGCAGGAGTGGCGATGTGTCCCCCTGCCAGTACACTGCCCCCCTGCAGCACATATTGTAGAAATCAGAATCTGTACACCACGTCCATGGCTATGATGTACGGATTCTGAGAAGAGCTTCAAGAAGGCCAAACTTCGGGGGCCTCTTTGCTTTTAAAACTATAAATCCATAAATAAATGGCATTATTATTATTATTAATTATTATTATGGTATTTCTAAAAAACACTTGGGTACGCTTTTAAAAGGGAACTGTCACCAGTTTTATGGTGTCCTCACTAAGGGCAACATAAATAAGTGATTGATTCTCTTAGTACCAAAGCTGGGTCACTTTCTTTAATTGACCCAGTCAATCTGCCAACATCTTGTATTGAAAAGCTCCAGCTGATAAAGATGAGTCATGAATATTCATGAGCTCCTGACTCTCCCCTGCCCACCTGCTGCTGAGTGACAGTTTTGTTTCCATAGGAATCAGCAGCAGGTGGGCAGGGGAGTGGCTATAGCTCTGAATTAAATATACGCTGGACTCAATGACATCACGCCGGACTCCAATCAGCTCATTAGCATGCGGCATCTTTGTGTGTATATTATGAGGTAACCATCTGTCACACCAGTAAGTGAATACATCTAAGGCACTTTTTAGTAGTTAATGATTGTTATATAATTAGTTAGATTATAATCACATATCCACATGACAGGTTCACTTTTAGGCTACATGCACACAACAGTGAAAAAAAAACGTCCGTTAAAAACAGACATTTTGTTCACTGATGCTTTCTGATAGATGGACTTTAAAATGGACCCCATTCAATTG
Source organism: Bufo bufo (assembly GCF_905171765.1). Classification (NCBI taxonomy): domain Eukaryota; kingdom Metazoa; phylum Chordata; class Amphibia; order Anura; family Bufonidae; genus Bufo; species Bufo bufo. Next base: position 131,917,929 of record NC_053397.1, on the reverse strand, counting down.
TATGGGGGCAGTCTGTCAGTGAAAAAAGGACAAGATAGAACATGTTCTATTTTTTGACATCTGTTTTTCACTGACAGTCAAAAAAACTGCCGTGTGAATAACCCCATAGACTACCATTGGTCTTAAACAGGCGTGTGATGGCCATTAAAAGAATGTACACATGTCCGTTTTTTCACTGTCACGTGCATGTAGCCTAAGTTCATTGAATAATCTATGCTCCAGTTCAGAAGTGTATAAATTTGTACAAAAGGCTGTATTATAATAGTAGTGTTTACTGATAGATCCACAAATGTTCTTATAATGCTAGCCTTATCACCTAAATTTACTAAAGCCATAAATACATGCATGATCCAAAACTAAGGCTGGGTTTATATCATGTTATAAGCCTTTCGTCAGCGGTTTATGGCAGGAGGACTCCCGACTTCTATGACGGAAGGTTGTAATGTATCCCACAGTGTAACCCTTCAGTGGGATATGATGCTGATACATCCTCTCCCCCTCTTGTAACAGTCCTACCTAGTGCACAGAGAGCAGAGAGGAGTCACATGACAATCCTCATCATGGCCCCTCCCTCTAAATGCACTTTGCCTGCTTTCTGCAGTTAACCCTTTTCTCAGGCAGTTCTGCAACTCCCACAAGCTGCTATACTGCCTCCAGGCTCTAACTCTCCCCTCCTGTGAGCTAGACACCAGCCTGCCCTTGCAAACACAGCAGGACATGAGGATTTATATCTTCTGTCCTATTGCAGCATCTGTCCACATATTGATATACTATAACAGACGCTCAGGTCACAAGCAGTAGGACAGAGGAGTACAAATCCTCATCGGACTCCTCCACAGCCCTGACAGCAGGAGAATAACAGATGGTTACTCTCCTTGCCGCAGCGCTCCTCTGCTCTCTGCCTCAGGGAGTTCTTTGACAAAATGTCCATATATGGGCGGTGACCTCATAGGATCTCTGAGGCACCCATTTAACGGCGTATTAACCCCATGTATGCTGTGGTCAGCGCTGACGCCGCATACACAGATCTTATTGAGTGTTCCGCGCCCCCTCCCCCCCAAACCCCATGGGTAACAGGGACCCAATGACAGAGAAGGCAGCCTTACACGGAACCTATGAGATCCAGCCTTATTAGGCATGCCTTAAAGAGGCATCTGTTGCTCATAGTCTATTATCGCTACCGTTAAAAGGATCCTTTTGTCTACAGGACACTTCCGGATGGAATACCATAGTTTGACGCTATTCTGTGCTGTTTTTTTCTTCCTGTATAGAGACGTATACCAGCCAGACAGAGGGCAAAAGGATAATCTTTATCCTCGTTCAAACTAATGAAGCCCTATTGACATGTTTAGATAAACGTACAGGAAAAAACTTGATGTAAACTCACACTAAGGGCTCATGCACATGAACGTGCCGTGTTTTGCGGTCTGTAAATTGTAGATCTGCAAAACACTGATGCCGCATGTGTGCTTCTTCCGCAATTTGCAAAATGGAACGGGCCGCCGATAATAGAAATGCCTATTCTTGTCCACAAAAACTGACAAGGATAGGACATGTTCAAATCTTTTTTGCAGCACCACGGAACGGAGAAACGGATGCAGACGGCACGCAGAGTGCTGTCCGCATATTTTGCAGCCCATTGAAGTGAATAGGTTCGCATCTGAGCCGCAAAAAATGCAGCTCGGATGCGTAAACAACCCACATTCGTGTGCATGAGCCCTAACCCCTTGGCGACTACACAGCAAGTCAACGATTAACCCTATATATGCTATGGCCTGCGCAGACCCGCGGCATACACGGGTCTTACTGAGTGTTGTTCTGGCACCCCCAGTCCCATCGGGTTGCCGCAGTGACAGGGACCCGATGGCAGAAAAGGCCTTACAAGGAGCCTATGAGATCCAGCCTTATTAGGCAAATGTGAACACGGTGCTCACACACACAATGCATTACTATACAGGATGTATAGAAATGCATTGTAGAGGGGATTAGCCTTAAAAGTTGAATTCCCAAAATAGGACAAAAGTTAAAAAAAACAAACAGTTTTTCTTAAAATAGTTTCAAGTAAAAAAAAAAACACAACCTTTTCCCTAATAAACATAAAAATTGTAAAAAAACAAGAAAAAAAACAAATTGGGTATTGCAATGTCTGTATATGAGTAAAAAGAAAAAGATACAGCGGCTCACCCTCACTCCGTATGGATAAGGTGCTCACCCTCCGGGCCTACCCTCAGGACCTAATATGTAAATAGAATGCAAGTGGATATGAAGGGGCACACTCAAAGGGAAACACAATAATAGATGATATAATAGTAATTTTAATACTTTAAAAACACACCCTTAAATAAATCTAAAACATACATAAAATCGCACATCAATGCTATATATGACGTTGTGTGCAACACTCCTGCACAATGACCTCGGTGTAGGAGTAACAGCAATGTCCCAATTCACTGTGCGTGTGGTAATAGTGCCGGCAATGTCCCAATCAGAGTCCTAGTTGATATAATGGTGGCCCTATAGCCAAATCCTGATGGAGCAGTGTGATAATATAATGATGGCACTATGGCCAAATCGGTGATGGTAATATCGTAATGACACTATAGCCAATTGTAGTAGAGCAGTAGTGGTGATTGTATCACCCAATCCTAATGTCCGGTGATATGAGCGAAGTATATAGCACTTATAAATGCTGACTTCACAGTAGGACTAACAGTCCAATTACTTACAGGCTCTTGCAGCTTGTGGTACTTCAATAAGAACCCGGTCCTAATCCCGGTCTTACCCCTCTTCGCTGCCTGACCGCAGCGCTGGCTTCTCAGGCAGCCGTACACTCACAGCGTCTCACGTGGTGTACTCGGCCGTGCGTGGGTCCCTCGTGACCTGGTTGTCTAGGGTACCGGATGGACGCTAAGTTGACGTCACTGCTGTGCGACTCACGCTCCGGTTCGATGCTGAAAAAAGTTCTCGTACACCTTTGTCCTTTGGTATCGGGCTTCCTTGTTGTTTGTATGAATCCACGCTCACTCTGCAGTGCCAGATGCGTTTCAGGGTCTTACACCCCTTCCTCAGTGGCCCAACGAGGAGTGGATTCTCACTCCTTATAAATGAATTTTCCTACCCACAATCCCACTTTTCTGTGCATGTCCTAATTTGCGGGATTGATTGGATTGCTACTTGTTTATATAGTCATACCTCACAATTAAAATGTAATTAAATGAGCAATATAATCTATAATACATATCCCACATACAAAATTTAAGATAAAAATGATTTATGAAGAAGACTGCAAGATCAGGCAATCATTTGGAAGGTAACCGCATCAGAAACGCATCAATGTGAATTGCGTTTTATGCGCGGTTTTCTACTCTGTGGGTCATAATCTTCATGAATCAATGTTCATCACAATCCAATAGTGAATTGAATATAATGACTGAGGTATTGTAGCTATGTGGAGCCGCCCGGCAGGGAGGGGACATCACAGTGTCGATAATCGACCAAACTGCGATGTCCCATCCCCACCGGCAACCCCCCAGTGATCACAGAAACCCAAACACCTCCATCTCGGCGTTAAGGCCCCTGGGAATGATTGTGTCATATTCAAAGATTCTGCGGGATTCCTGTCTTGACATGTGTGCGATATGGTTACCCCCTCTCCATACCTTCTTAACCCTTTCAATGGCCATAAATTTCAGGCCAGTTGGGTCACAATTGTGTTTGATTTTGAAGTGTTTAGATAAAGAGTGCGTTTCTAGACCTTTCCTGATATTTGCCACATGTTCCACTACCCTCTTTTGAGCGTTCTTTTTGTTCTGCCAATATATTGCTTCCTGCACCCGCACTGTAGCAAATATGACATCAGTGGAATCGCAGGTCAAGCACTCTTGAATTTCCAAACTGAAAGAGTTAACTGTAGATGCTACTGTTGTAGTTTTTTTAGGGAAACTAGTAATCCTACAGTTGGCACATCTACCACACTTAAAGAACCCATTTACTGTCAACCAATTGTTTTTTTGTTGTTGATGGTATCCTTCCTGACTTTTACGGTCGGGGCTATTTTGCCAGCTAGATTGCTAGCCTCGTATACGTAATTTTAGGTGTGTCACTCAAAAAAGGACCAATCACCTTATTAAGCAAGTGTCCCCAATGTTTCTGGATACTCTTTTCCATCACCCTATACTGGGAACTAAATGGGAGGATAATCCTCAATATTTCGTCTCGTGGTTGAGGCGGACTAGCCACAAAGAAGTCCTTTCTTTCCATACTTTTTACTTTCTCTAATGATTTATTAATAACCTGGACTGGGTAATCTCTTTCCAATAGCTGTTGTTCAAGCCAGCTGCCTCTTCATTAAATTTGCTATCAACCTTACAGTTCCGCCTCAATCTACGGAACTGACTGGTCGGTATGTTGATCAGCCATCGTGGAAGATGGCAACTAGCAAACCTGATGAAGCTGCTTTTGGCCACTGGCTTGTCTATAATGACCTGCTCTATATAAAAAAAATTAAAAAATCACATGACCTTCCCCCTGAGGTGAACTGCATAAAAAAACGGTCAAAAAAACTTGCATCACAAAAAGTGTAATACCAAGTGGACAAGCTGTATGTACCCCAAAATAGTACCAATCAAACCATCATCTCAACTCACTAAAAAAGAGCCCCTACATGAGACAATCGCCCCAAAAATAAAGAAATATGGCTTTCAGAAAATCGATACAAAACATGATTTTTTTTCTTTCAAAAATGCTTTTATTGTGTAAAACTGAAATATATTTAAAAAAAAGTACACATACCATATTTTTTCGCCCCATAAGACGCACCCCCCCAAAATGGGGGGAAAAATGCTCCCCTGCGTCTTATGGGGCGAATGCGGCGATGTATGAGCAAGCGGGGAAAGACTGGGAGGAGGAGCTGGGGGCCGGCAATTGTGGCGGGGCCAGGGCAGTCTCATTCAATTAAAAGTGATTAAACATGCCCCCCCACTTTTAATATACCGTACATCCTAACAGCTTCTGTAGAATGCAGGGCGGGCGGCAGCGTAACTCCCTGATGTCACGTGCCTGCGCCGCCTACTTTATGAATGAAGCAGGCGGCGCAGGCACGTGACGTCAGTGAGTGACGCGCCGCCCGCCCTGCCTGCGTTGTACAGAAGCTATTAGGGTGTTCGGTAATATTAGAAGTGAGGGGCATGTTTAATCACTTTTAATTGAATGAGACATTTATATTTGTTTACTGCAGCGGGGGGGGGGGGAATCTGTGGATGACAGTTTTATGGGAGACGTGTGGATGGCACTGTTAAGGGGTGGGGGGTCTCTGGATTGCACTGTTATTGGCTGGGGGGGGGTCTGTGGATGGCGCTGTTAAGGGGTGGGGGGGTCTGTGGATCGCGCTGTTAAGGGGTGGGGGGTTTGTGGATCGCGCTGTTAAGGGGTGGGGGGGTCTGTGGATGGCACTGTTATGGGCTCGGGGGGTCTGTGGATGGCACTGTTAAGGGGTGGGGGGGTCTGTGGATGGCGCTGTTATGGGCTGGGGGGGGTCTGTGGATGGCAACGGTTATGGGCTGGGGGGGGTCTGTGGATGGCACGGTTATGGGCTGGGGGGGGTCTGTGGATGGCACTGTTATGGGCTGGGGGGGGTCTGTGGATGGCACTGTTATGGGCTGGGGGGGGTCTGTGATGGCACTGTTTATGGATGGGGGGGTCTGTGGAAGGCACTGTTATGGCTGGGGGGTCTGTGTATGGCACATATATAACAGTGCCATTCACAGATCCCCCCCGTAACAGTGCCATCCACAGATCCCCCCTCCCCCCGTAACAGTGCCATCCACAGATCCCCCCCCCCCCGTAACAGTGCCATCCACAGATCCCCCCCCGTGACAGTGCCATCCACAGATCCCCCCCCGTGACAGTGCCATCCACAGATCCCCCCGTAACAGTGCCATCCACAGATCCCCCCGTAACAGTGCCATCCACAGATCCCCCCCCGTAACAGTGCCATCCACAGATCCCCCCCCCGTAACAGTGCCATCCACAGATCCCCCCCCGTAACAGTGCCATCCACAGATCCCCCCCCCGTAACAGGCCATCCACAGACCCCCCCCGTAACAGTGCCATCCACAGTACCCCCCCCGTAACAGTGCCATCCACAGATCCCCCCCCCCCGTAACAGTGCCATCCCACAGACCCCCCCCCCCCCCGTAAACAGTGCCATCCACAGATCCCCCCCCCCCCCCGTAACAGTGCCATCCACAGATCCCCCCCCCCGTAACAGTGCCATCCACAGATTTCCCCCCCCCCCGTAACAGTGCCATCCACAGATTCCCCCCCCCCCCCGTAACAGTGCCATCCACAGATTTCCCCCCCCCCGTAAACAGTGCCATCCACAGATCCCCCCCCCCCCCGTAACAGTGCCATCCACAGATCCCCCCCCCCCCCGTAACAGTGCCATCCACAGATCCCCCCCCCCCCCGTAACAGTGCCATCCACAGATCCCCCCCCCCCGTAACAGTGCCATCCACAGATTTCCCCCCCCCCGTAACAGTGCCATCCACAGATTTCCCCCCCCCGTAACAGTGCCATCCACAGATCCCCCCCCCCCGTAACAGTGCCATCCACAGATCCCCCCCCCGTAACAGTGCCATCCACAGATCCCCCCCCCCCCCCTGTAACAGTGCCATCCACAGATCCCCCCCGTAACAGTGCCATCCACAGATCCCCCCCCGTAACAGTGCCATCCACAGATCCCCCCCACCCCGTAACAGTGCCATCCACAGCACACCTTTTGGTTAAAAATATTCCAAAAGCACACCTTTTGGTTAAAAATATTTATTTTCTTATTTTCCTCCCCAAAAACCTAGGTGCGTCTTATAGGGCGCAAAATACGGTATTAGTATTGCTGTGTCCGTAACAACCTGTTCTATAAAAATAACACATGATCTACCCCCTCAGGTGAATGCTGTAAAAATAAGATAAAAACTGCTAAAACAACCAATTTTTTGCTCAACTTGCCACATAAAGTGTGATATTGAATAATCAAAAAATCATATGTACCCAAAAATGGTGCCAATAAAAATGTCAGGTCTTCCCGCAAAAAATTTGCCCCTAAACAAGATTATCGGCAGAAAAATTAAACGGTTATGGCTTTCAGAAAATGGAGACACAAAAACATGATATTTTTTTTTCAAAAATGCTTTATTGTGTTAAACTGAAACAAAATAAAATAAAAGTAGACATATTTGATATATGCTCTATAAAAATCACATAATCTGTACATTGTAAGAAAATAAAAACTTTGCCAGAACAGCCATTTTCTGATTATCTTGCCTTACAAAAAGCGTAATATAGAGCGATCACAAATCATATGAACCCCAAACTAGTACCAACAAAACTGTCACCTTATCCTGTACTTTGCATACCGGGGTCACTTTTTGGGAGTTTCTACTGTACGGGTGCATCAGGGGGACTTCAAATCAGTCCAGCAAAATCTGCTCTCCAAAAAAACCATTTGGGACTCCTTTCTTTTTGAGTTCTTCCATGTGACCCATACAGCAGTTTACAACCACATATGGGTGTTTCTGTTAACTGCAGAATCGGCATAAGAGTTCTTTTGCAAAATTACGGAACAGATACGGACCCAGAATTACGGTCATTTGAATGCACCCTAATAGATATTGAGTTTTGTTTGGCTGTTAACCCTTGGTGTGTTACTGGAAAAAATTTATTAAAATGGAAAATCTGCCCAAAAAAGTGAAATTTTGAAATTTCTTCACCATTTTCCTTTAATTCTTTTGGAACCCCTAAAGGGTTATCAAAGTTTGTAAAATCTGTTTTGTATAAAGTAAAGGTGGTAGTTTCTAAAATGGGGTAATTTATGGGTGGTGTCTATTATGTAAGCTCAACAAGGTGACTTCATAACTGAATTGGTCCTTAAAAAGTGGGTTTTGGAAAATTTCGTAGAATTTTGGAAGTATTTCTTAAAATTTTCTTAAAGTTATGCATCTTGGTAGTAATAATCTCCAGGCATCATATGTTCTAGGGGATGTAACACTCGGAGAGTCACTTATAGGCCTCATGCACACGGCCGTGTTCCATGGCCGAGAGCGGTCCGTGGTAACCCGGCCGGGATTCCTGCTGACAGCAGCAGCGCACAGGGCGTCATTGGTTGCTATGACGCCGTGCGCTTCATGCCGCCGCCCTACAGTAATACACTCGTATAGTGTATTACTGTACAGCAGCAGCGGCATGAAGCGCACGGCGTCATAGCAACCAATGACGCCGTGCGCTCCTGCTGTCAGCAGGAATCCCGGCCGGGTCGGCCCAGACCGCTCTCGGCCGGGTCGGCCCGGACCGCTCTCGGCCGGGTCGGCCCGGACCGCTCTCGGCCGGGTCGGCCCGGACCGCTCTCGGCCGGGTCGGCCCGGACCGCTCTCGGCCGGGTCGGCCCGGACCGCTCTCGGCCGGGTCGGCCCGGACCGCTCTCGGCCGGGTCGGCCCGGACCGCTCTCGGCCGGGTCGGCCCGGACCGCTCTCGGCCGGGTCGGCCCGGACCGCTCTCGGCCGGGTCGGCCCGGACCGCTCTCGGCCGGGTCGGCCCCGGACCGCTCTCGGCCGGGTCGGCCCGGACCGCTCTCGGCCGGGTCGGCCCGGACCGCTCTCGGCCGGGTCGGCCCGGACCGCTCTCGGCCGGGTCGGCACTAGATTAAATAACAGCATATGTCAATCAGCTGCTTCTAAGGCCACCAGGATATTGTCATGCATTAATCGAGGCATGGACTCGTGGGGCAGGGATGTAATATCACTTTACAAAGTGTTGGTGCTAGGGATCGACCGATATTGATTTTTTAGGGCCGATACCGATAATTTGTGAACTTTCAGGCCGATAGCCGATAATTTATACCGATATTCTGGGAATTTTCATTTTTGAAAAAAAAAAAATTCCTACACAAATCTGCTGAAAATTAATATGTTTATTGTTAATGTGTATTTTTTTTTGTTTATTGTTAATGTGTATTTTTTTTTTTACTAACTTTTAGCCCCCTTAGGGACTAGAACCCTTGTCCTATTCCCCCTGATAGAGCTCTATCAGGGTGAATAGGATCTCACACTGTCCCTGCTGCTCTGTGCATAGTGCACACAGCAGCAAGGAGCTGAACATGGCAGCCAGGGCTTCAATAGCGTCCTGGCTGCCATGGTAACCGATCGGAGCCCCAGGGCTTACACTGCTGAGGCTCCGATCGGAGGAGCAGGGGAGAGGGGTCCCTGTGGCCACTGCCACCAATGAGTTATACTGGGGGGGGGGCGCACTGCGCCACCAATGTTTTTACTATTGGCCGGGATTGGGGGTGGGGGGCGCACTGCGCCACCAATGATTAATACTGGGGGGCTTGGGGGGGGGGGGGGGCGCACTGCGCCCCCAAAGAAGATAAGTCTCTCAATCATTCATATACAGGAGGCGGGAGCTGGCTGCAGAATCACATAGCCGGCTCCCGACCTCTATGAGCGGTAGCTGCGATCCGCGGCACCTGAGGAGTTAACTACCGCGGATCGCAGCTATCGCTCATAGAGGCCGGGAGCCGGCTATGTGATTCTGCAGCCAGCTCCCGCCTCCTGTATATGAATGAATGAAAGGCTTATCTTCATTGTAGGCTTATCTTCTAAGCCTACAAGCTGAATCTCTCCCTGCTTCCATGTATCTGCGCTCTGCTAGCATTGCATAAAAGACAATAGTGGCAGGGAGTGATCGGACTGGCATGTAGGGACATGGGAGGCTTGGTTAGCACCCATACTGTAGCACATCCCATTCATTGCAAATGACCAACTGAATAGCATAGTTTGCTGCCTCCATAGAACCGCCTTCTACGCCTAATAACGCTAGTCTATGGCCGGTGACGTCATCGGCAGAGGGGGGCTTTCCTTAGTGAGGAGAGTTTTCTCCTCCAAATACTGCCGCCTCCTTCCCAGACTAATGCCCTCTGTGCCAGGTGATGTCACAGAGGGGTGTGGTTTAGCTCTGACATTTCCTTCCTACTGATAGCCTCCTTGCTAGCACCAGAACACTCCTGTGTGCTGGTGACCTCACCGTGCTCCTTGCTAAGCGGAAGAAGAGGCTTAGCACACCAGTAAGGAGTTCGGTACGTCACTGAATCTTTGAAAATCTGAACTTCCGGCAGAGCATTTATGAAATTAATACAGGGCATCAGAAAACTCAGGCAAAAGTAGGACAGGAATATATGTAATATTTATGTGCTTGTTGTACCCTAACGACAATGTCCCCAATCCCGGACAACCCCTTTAATGCTTATGAAAATGTGTAGAGTCTCACTTCCTTCTGGGATTCGCATCCCCACCTATACCTTGGTTGAACTTCATGGACTTATGTCTTTTTTTCAACTGTATAACTATGGAACATGTCAGATTTGCAAAAATTGTCTGGTCCTTCAGGTGCAAAATGGCTGTGTCCTCAAGGGGCTTTATGTACATGTTTGGCGCTTCCTCCAGCAGGCCATGTAACAGACTTAACTTTACTCAAGCACTCTTGAACAGATGCCTGCCTTGTAGTCTCTAATATCTGTGTATGCTTTTATGTATATATCGTGTCATTCTGTACGCTTTGATGCCACCATTCTGTAATATTGTCTGTATGTTGCTGCTCAATCTGAAAACCTGTTTGGGGAATACACATTCCCCTTGGAAGAAATTGAATTGGCACTAGCCTGTTAAAACCTGGCTCTTTGGAAGTGATAACACCATCTCTCCTGGATTCTGCACTCAAGCCCCATGAACATGCTTAACACCTGAGACATGGCAGCACCTTCCCACAGAATGTGTCCAGGAGCTTTTCAGCTTGAATACCAGAGGATGAATAAAATATCTAAAGTTCTAGCTCATTCCTGGTACAACGCACATAATACTGTAATAATGTGGGCATCACAGGGAGTCCAAACACACCACCCATGGCAGCCGGCGTTTCCACATAATAAGAATCTCCTCTTCTGTGACCCCTTCACTGGTCATATTTGGTATTAAAAACGATGAAACATGCATTATGAAAAACGTTGGCACCCGTATGTCCGTAAGAGCAGATGGGGAGACATACTTTGTCTTTTATTTCTTTTATTATTATTTTTTTTGTAACCTACATACTGTACATTGTCATTACATTAAAGCTACATATTTAAGTTTATCTTGTGGCCTGGAACAAGCCCATTAAGCTTGATTTTAAGTGTATAAGTGCGGTTTGCGTTATCGTGTGGCTAGTGCTACTGTGAGCCTGCTTGTGAGTGGGGCGCTGTGGGGTTTTCTATGAGCCCTTAATTTGTATATTAATTTAATTATCATAGATGGTGGCGGTGTGTTAGAGTGCATTAAAGGCCTTGTTGGTTGTGATTTTATGTTCAATCTGTGACCTGCATGAAGGAGCGTGTGAGATTGATTTGTGTGAAATTGATCAAACCCTTGGCAGTTGCAATTGGGTCACGTGATGGGGTTTCCCATAGATGACACTCACGTAGATTTAAGCCATTTTTCATGCTAAAAATCAGTGTAGAAAATGATAAATGAGCCAAGCCTGCCTACTTCACACTCTTTGGAACAGTTTTGCTGCATACCAAGCTGTGCGCCAATACTTGAGACACCTTTATGCCACTTTTGCTGTGATATATGCCCCCCCATGTTTTCACATTAAAGGGGTTGCCCGGGCTATCCTCGGGATAGGTCATCAATATCAGATCGGCGGGGTCCGACATCCGGCACACCTGCCGATCAGCTGTATGTGGAGACGGCGCACACAGTGCACACCTTTAGTCTCCCTTCTCTCTTCCTGTGCGCTGCTGCCGTCCATAGACATACAGCAGCGGACAGGAAGAGAGAAGGGAGAGACGGCATGTGCGCATTGCGCGCACCAATCTAATAGTACAGCTGATTGGCGGGGCTCCAGGTGTGGGACCCCCGCCGATCTGATGTTGATTACTAGAGATGAGTGAATTTCCGGTTATGAAATTTGGTTGCGATTCGTTTACTGGTAAAAGGTGAATTGCGTTATGGATTCCCTTACCACAGACCATAACGCAATTCAATGACTGAATGCATAACAGAATGCTTTTAAATGCATTCCATTATTCATTCAGTCATAGAATTGCGTTATGGTCTGTGGTAACGGAATCCATAACGCAATTCAACTTTTACCAGTAAACAAAGCATTGAACGAATTTCAAAATATGAAATTCACTCATCTCTATTAATGACCTATCCTGAGGATAGGTCATCAATATAAAAAGCCTGGACAACCCCTTTAACTAAAAGATATTAGTATAAGATAACAAGGAAAAGTGTTTTAAAACGTAATCTTTGTTTATCCGCAGAACATCAGAAGATGCTGGGACTCGCACTTCTCGGGCGGCTACCAAGCAGGGCTGGAGGATTCTTGGGACCTCCTCCACAAGCTGGAAAGTTCTCTTAGTGGAACTGGCAGACTATCACTACTGTCTTTGTTGCATAATCCAAGTGTCCATGCCGTTGAATTCCCCATTCACACGTGTTCATGTGTAAAATTTACAGAAAATGTCATTTATTTTAAGGAAAGTGTTCAGGTCTGGAACATTACTTATTCAAAATAGCATTCAGGAATATTTAATGAGAAAATTGTATTCCTAAGTGACAAATCATTGTAGATTTATTGTATTTAGTAATAAGTTGTACATTGAATCTATGGTCATAGATGACTGATAAGGTTTTGTATGTCAAAGATGTGTCATTCAATTAGTGACAAACGAATGCTTTTTTTCAAATAAACCATTTTAACCTCGCTAATTCCTGAATTCAAATAAGAAAACACTAAGTTTCAAATATGATGCGGGGAACAAATTAATTAAATTTTAAGTGTTAGATTTGATTAATAGTAAATTATTGAGACGGTCATGGCTGTAATTCATGTTTCTGATTCTAAGTTTCTGTAACATTTTGTCTGTCATTTGATATTTCCTTCAGTTTATTTATTAATCAAATGTAACATGAAATGCAGAGTGACAAAGTATTTCCCCCTTTAAATGTTGAAATGGAGAGTTTTTTTAGTTTTTTGCATTGTCGTATTTTACTCCCTGCCTTTCTGGGACGATATCTTTTTATTTTTCAGTTTAGAGTTGCCGTATGAGAGCTTGTTTTTTGCTGGACAAGTTGCACTTTCTGATTCCACCATTTAACCGTTTGGATACCGGAGATTTTTTTTGTTTGTTTTCGTTTTTCTTCTCTATTGTCCTGGAGCCATACTTTTTTTTTTTTACTTTTTCTGTTTGCATATCCATATAAGGACTTGTTTTTTTTGCGGACAAAGATGTACTTTCTAATGCCACCATTTTTAATATGGCATACAATGTAGAAGGAAGCAGGAAAAAAATTCCAAATGGGGTGGAATTGGAAAAAAACACTTCACCATTTTACAGGTTTTGTCCTATGATGTTCCCTTTGCGGCAAAACTGATCTGTGCCTTCATTCTCTGGGTCTGTACGAGTACAATGATGCCACATACATATGTATACGGTTCTGTATGTCTAAATACTGTAAAAATAAATTAAAACTTGTGGTTTAAAAAAATATTTTTTAATCACCCATATTCTGACCCCCATTAACTTTTTATTAGTCCCAGTTATGTCTACTGGGATCATAACCTATATAGTTAAGACTACTGGGATCTTTTTTTTTTTTGGGACGATCTGTAGTTTTTATTGATGCATTTTGAGTGTGTGTGACTTTTTGATCACATCTTATTACATTTTTTAGGGTACTCTTCACACTAGTGTTAGTTTTCCGGTATTGAGTTCCGCCCTAGGGGCTCAATACCGGAAAAAAATTCTTCTGTTTTGTCCTAATGCATTCTGAATAGAAAGCATTCCGTTCAGTAAGTTATAGGGGAATGTCTTCAGTTCAGTCACTTTTACAGTATTTGGCCGGAGAAAATTACCAGTATTTTCTTCGGCCAAAGTTCCGGAACACATGCCGGATCTGGGCATTATATTTCATTGAAATGTATTAACGCCGGATCCAGTACCGGTTTTTCAGAGACGGATCCAGTATTTCAATGTATTTGTCAAACGCATCCGGAAACAAATGGTATCCGTTTGCACACGTTTTTCCGGATTCCTCTAACGCTAGTGTGAAAGTACCCTAAGATTAGTGATGAACAAATTGCGAATCAACCTTTTGATACTTTTTTCCATTACGCCATTTGCCGTATTGGAAAATTATTTTAATAGTACAGGGCGTTTTTGGATGCGGTGATGCCCATGATGTTTATATTTTTCATTAAAATTAAAATATTTATGCAGTGGCTCACCAGTTTAGTATTATGGAGTGAGGTGCTCTATCATCGGCACAACCCAAAAAGCCGTGGATGTAGGGGGAAAAATTGTAGATAAGTATGAAGGCACACTCTCACTAGTTGCTGCACAGAATGAATTTGGAGACGATGATGGTAATAAAATGGTATCTTTTATAATATATAAAAATTTGGTAAAAAAGGGTAACAAAGCAGTATGGGTGAGGGTCCTCTCTTTGAGTTAGATATCTGTATTGGGACTATTATGATGTCTATTGTAGCTAAGTATACTGGATTGTGACATATATTCGGCTAGGAAGTATGTTAGTATACTATTGTATATCATATCCCACCTTTGCTGAATACATCAAATACATAAAGTGCCAAGTGCTCAATATATGCTGCTGGGTACATAGATATAAAGAAACTTATGTTGGATACATAGAGTGCCAAGTTTTGGCTGAATACAAAAAAAATTATATATATATATATATATATATATATATATATAATTTCCCCAGTCGTTCCATGACAGCACAAACTTGAAACTGAGATTGCCTTCCCTCTGATAGGACAGGAAAAAGCACACAGAGGTTAAAAACCCCCCACCCCTCATCGCCAGTGTTTTTTTTACCTTGTTCTTCTCACCCTGCTACAGAGGGGTGTCATCTGTTAGACTGGAGGTCGGTTCCGGGGTCCGGCCTCTCCCCTCCTCCAGGCACGGTCTATGTCCGGGTCACCTTCATTCATGGTGATTCCGGCGAAGTTCCCTCTGCGCAGCCCAGGCGGGCTTAAAGCAGTGAGGTAGGGCGGCTGGAGCGACGCTGTGACGCGCTTCCCTCCAGTCGCCAGGTGATGACGTCAGGACGCCGGAGGCGTGGCCAGCGTCGTGACGTCCCGGAGGCCGCGGCCGGCGCCAAATTCAAAAAGGGAAGCCGATTCAGCGCCTCTGAGGTCTCCACGGTCACCCTACTGCCTGACAGCACGCAAGTGGATGGGAGCTGAGAAGATGAGCGCCCCTACCACCACTGGCTCGGCTCCTGAGACCCCTACCACCTCTGGGCGGTGTGAGTAGCCTGCTGGCACCCTTTCATATTGATTATTTTCCCTGCAGTGGTTGAACCCTTTCCTCCTTGGTGTTGCAGGGAGAGAAAGGAGTCTTCCGCCTCCGTTAAATCCAGACCCAGGAAGTGCGGCGTCTGTTCTAAGCGCCTTGCTTCCTCAGGGTCCAAGTTACTATGTAAAGACTGCACCTCTACCGTGGTGAAGGCAGAGTCCTCTAGTTTCATGGAGGATATCAAGACTCTGGTCAGAACAGAGGTCCAATCAGCGTTGGCCGCTAGGGACCCCCCCTGCCTCCCCTATACCCCAGCCCCGGTCGAGGCCACAGATCACCCTCTTCCAGATGCCTTGACTACTCCGGGAGTGATCTGGACTCGGCCGACTCTGTTTTGTCAGATGCGGGGACTGCGGCTAGATCTCAGGAATTGGAGGAAAGTAGTGAGTACAGGAGATTCCTCTTTAACCCAGAGGATATCGAAGAATTGATCTGAACCATCAGGGCTACTATTAAGATGGAGGTCCAAAGTCAGTCCAGGAGGAGATTTTCGGGGTTTAGGGGAGAGGCACAAATCGGTGTTCCCGGTCCGGACAATGTCCAGGAGAAGATACGGGCAGAATGGGAGAAGCCAGAGAAGGGTTCCTTTATCCCATGGGGCCTCAAAGGCGATACCCCTTCGACAAAGCGGACTGTACCGACTGGGACGGCCATTCCCCAGGGTGGATGCTCCCGTTGCTAAGGTAGCGAAACGAACGGTCCTTCCGTTTGAGGACGCAGCGCAGCTCAAGGACCCTCTAGATAGGAAAGCCGAGAGTCTGCTCAAGAGAATCTGGGAAGCTACAGCAGCTCTCTAAAACCGGGGGTAGCAGCGACATGTGTGGCTCGTACACTCGCAGTGTGGCTTGAACAACTAGAACACTATATAGCGAATAAGGCCCTCTGGGAGGAGATCCTGGACAGTTTCCTCTTCTGTAGAAGGACAACTTTCTTCCTTGCCGATGTATAATCGGGTTAGGCTTTCTGCCCGCACGGCGGTTCTGTCCAATACCACCAGACGGGTACTGTGGCTTAAAGCCTGGTCTGGCGACACCGTATCAAAAAACAGGCTGATATCTCTACCCTTTCACGGTCAGTACGTGTTCGGGTCCGACCTGGACAAGATCCTTGAGAATGCCACGGACCGTAAGAAGGGCTTTCCAGAGGACAAATCCAAGTCCAGGAGACAGTTTTTTTGGAGGCCCCAGCAGGATCCCAGGGCCGATAGGAGGAGCCGCGAGGGTCGCGGATTTACGAGAGGCGGGAGAGGAAAAGGTTTTTTCCTTAATCCCAACAGAGGAGATCCCTCTTCATCAAAACAATGACATCATCCCGGTCGGAGGAAGGCTCAGCTCCTTTCTAGGTGTTTGGGAACAAAGTATCACGGATCCGTATATATTAGGCATTGTAGAACATGGCTACACTATAGAACTGGATTCCCTTCCTCCGCAGAGGTTCGTCCTGACCAAGCTCACCAGGGGCCTCGAGTCTCCCTTATCCGAGGGCGTAAGAAACTTATTACGCCTGGGGGCAGTAGAAAAGGTACCTGCCAGAGATTTGGGGAGGGGTCACTATTCCCCCTTATTCCTGATCCGGAAATCGAATGGCAATTTTCGGACCATCATAAGTTTAAAACCCCTGAACAAACACATCACCTACCACAAGTTCAGGATGGAGACAGTCAAGTCAGCGGTGAAGCTCATCAAAAGAGGGTCTATGATGGCTACAATAGATCTCTCCGACGCATACTTCCATATCCCAATACAGGTCCGTTCCAGAAGATATCTGAGGTTCGCGGTGGAGCAAGGCGGGACAGTTTGCCACTATCAGTTCAAGTGCATATCATCGACACCCCGCATATTCACCAAGGTGATGGCGGAGGTCGTAGCCTCCCTAAGCAAGGAGGGGATAATAATCGTCCCTTACCTAGACGACCTGCTAATAGTAGCAGAAACCTCAGATCTCCTTCACAGACACATCCAAGTGGTTCTCTCGCGCCTCCAGAACTTGGGCTGGTTGATCAACCGGGAGAAGTCCGACATGTTCCCAGACCATCAGAAGGTATTCCTGGGTTTTCTCTTGGATTCAGGTCTTCAAAAATCTTTTCTCCCTCCGCTAAAGGTACAGAAGCTGAGG
Organism: Bufo bufo; assembly: GCF_905171765.1. NCBI lineage: Eukaryota > Metazoa > Chordata > Amphibia > Anura > Bufonidae > Bufo > Bufo bufo. Next base: position 131,900,392 of record NC_053397.1, on the reverse strand, counting down.
TCAAGGGTCCTCCACTTCACCAAGCAGTCCCGTTGCTCAATAAGGCAGGGCATGGAAATGCTGAGCCATCTCACCTCCTGCATCCCCGCGGTAGCCTGGGCCCAATTCCATACGAGACCTTTACAGAAGCTGGTTCTAAAACAATGGAACAGGTATCGATCATCCCTGGACCAGGGGTTGTCAGTGTCCCGGGAGGTAAAGGCTTCACTGGGCTGGTGGCTCAAGACCAAGAACCTGGAATCGGGAGTTCCATGGAGGCAGGAAAGTGTGTTTCTCGTTCATTCCATTGGGGGACACAGACCATGGGTATAGCTTAGGATATTACTAGGAAAGACACTATGCAAAAAAAGAAGCTCCTCCTCCTCGGGCTATACCCCCAGGCACCTCCAGGAGAACTTCAGTCTTTGCTTAGTGTCCGTTCAAGGAGGTTGACGCTTATTCTTCTCCTGTTTATTATTTTCTGTTTTCAGATGGGGATGCAGGTCAGCATTGCGCTTCCCTGGCCCCTGTGGAGTGTCTGCCACGGTCTTCTGAAGGTTCCTGGCTACCTCCCATTCCCCCACAGAAGAAAAGTGGATCCAGGCTCGACATGTAGCTCTGGCATCCCACCAGCTGCTGGGACACCTGCTGCCTACCCTCCACCAGAGCACTGTTCTCCTTGGTTGGAGTCAGATGTCTGAAGAGGTGAATCCCTGCTAATCCGGACATCGAGGGAGCATGCTGAGCAGATAAGTATTGCCTGCTTCAATCTCCCTCCCCCCCCCCCCCCCCCCTTCATGTCGTCTGTCTGGCGCTCTGAGACCTAGGGTGAGCTAGAGAAGGACCTGCTGAGGGCAGCTTTGGGTGGGTGCCTTCGGGGAAGGGCTGGTGAGGAGTCTCGGGGTCTAGACAGCAGACCCTCCGGTGACAATATATGTTTTCCCTACCTGCCTACAGCTAGCGGCAACCTGGTATCGGCAGAGGCAGGACGCCGCTGCAGCTAGTGTACTGTATGGCCGCTGCGCTCTCTGCAGTTCCCGCCGGACCGCTCCTCCATATATTAACCCCCGCTGCGCCGTATCAGGCGAAGGGGTGTTTTTTAAAACTCTCGCGCGTGCGCTTATTTTGCGCGGCAATGACGCGTTCAAGGGGGCGGAGCCTCGGCGTCCCGTTTCTGTCTCTCCCTACGCCGGAGACTGCTGGATTGCGGCCGTGCAGCTCCTCAATTCTTGGTGACCGGAGACTTCTGCTGTTGCCTGGGTGGTAGGAATTGCAGCAACCTGGTAGGAAATCTGTTACATTTGGAAGCCATCATGCCTAAACCTGGGGCCCCTAAGTCTTCCAAGGCTTCCTCTCAGGCTCCACTGGGGTCATGTAAGGTATGCCTTTTTCTGTCACTGGTTCCTGTGACTCATGCCCTGCTCCTGGACAGGATCAGTCTCCTTCTCTAGCTCAGCCCGGTCCTCCCTCTGCCCCTGCGGTACCCGCATGGGCTTCCGCCATGTCTAATGCGGGTGCTGATCTGGCCTTAGTTGCCAAGGCAGCCATGTCCTTCATGGAGCGCATGGCAGCTACTACTCCAGTGGCATCCACCACTCCATCTCCTCTCAGTGACTCTCACAGAGGGCGTCTGACTTCTAAGAGGCAGCGTGAGCGGCAGCATTCCTCCTCGGATGACTCCGCTTCTCCCCCCCGCCTTGAGGCATGCCCGGTTGACTCTCCCCCTCTCAGGGAGCGCAACTCCGATGGGGAATTGTCCGGATCGGACGAAGTCACGGAGCGGGAACCCCTGCCTAAGCTTTCCACCATGGTATCCGAATTGGTGGCAGCTGTCCGTGACACTTTTAATATACAAGGGGATTCTCCTCCCTCCACTAGTCGGGAGTTCTCCCTTTTTCCACCCAAAAAGCAGGAGTCCGCTGTGTTCCCTGTTCATGAGGAATTCACTGCGGTCATATCAAAAGCTTGGGATCGGCCTAATCAAAAATTTTCGGCCACCAAGCGCATGGATACGCTTTACCCTTTTCCAGCTGACACAGTGGAAAAGTGGACTTCTTCCCCTAAGGTAGATCCTCCGGTGGCCAGGTTAGCCAAGAACACGGCCCTTCCCGTCCTAGACGGTTCCTCTCTGCAGGATGCGGTGGACAGACGTCTGTATTCACTTTCCAAGTCCATCTTCTCCCTGGCGGGCGCTTCCCTGCGACCGGCCTTTGCGTCGGCTTGGGTCGCCAGAGCCCTTACGACGTGGTTACAGCGCCACCACCAGGATCTGTCAGAGCAGGATGCCTCTGCAGATACTCTGGATTTTATCATCCAGATGTCTCAAGCTTCTAAATATCTCTGTGAGGCTTCAATGGACATCGGCTCCCTCTTTGCCCGTATTTCGTCCCTCTCGGTCATTCAACGCAGGGAGGTCTGGTTGAAAGTGTGGGATGCTGATGCCTCATCCAAGCGTTCCCTCGCTAACCTTCCCTTTGAAGGGTCCAGGCTCTTTGGGGCTCAACTAGATGAATTCATCTCTGCCGCAACTGGGGGCAAGAGCACTCATTTACCTCAGCCCAGGACCAAGCGTCCCTTTCGGTCTCGGCCTTCAGGTTTCCGGGGCCAGGACGCCGGCGTCCTCGTCAGCAGGGGGATCCCAGGACTCCCGCAAAAAACCTTTCTTCAAGCCCCAGCCCTCTTGGCGACCTCGGGCGCAGTCAGCCCGTCCTCCTGCTCCCAAGCAATCCACCGCGTGGTGGGGGGCCGTCTGCTCTCCTTTCAACAGGTTTGGAGGGCTCACGTTCAGGATGCCTGGGCTCTGGAAATTGTGACGTCCGGTTACAAGTTGGAGTTTGCGTCCAGCCCGCCGGAACGTTTTTTCCCTTCTCGCGTCCCGGGGGATCCGGTCAGGGCCTCGGACCTCTTTTTTGCGGTCTCCTCTCTTCTGGACCGTGGTGTCCTTTCCCCCGTTCCCCCGGAAGAGCAAGGGACAGGTTTCTACTCAAACTTGTTCGTTGTTCCAAAGAAGGAGGGGTCGGTGCGTCCGATCCTGGATCTGAAACTTCTCAACAAGTTTCTACGGGTGCAGAAGTTTCGCATGGAGTCCCTTCGCTCCGTTATTGCTTCTCTGCTTCCAGGAGAATTTCTCGCGTCTGTGGACATTCGAGACGCCTACTTACACGTCCCTATTGCAGAGTCCCACCATCGCTTTCTGCGCTTTGCCATAGGGGGGCATCATTACCAGTTCGTCGCCCTACCTTTTGGGTTGGCGACCGCCCCTCGAGTTTTTACAAAGATTCTGGTGGCTCTCATGGCGCTTCTTCGCACCAGGGGCATCTCTTTGTTACCCTACCTAGACGACATCTTGATAAAAGCTCCGTCTCTTCCACAGGCCGAGGACAGCGTCCGAATCACTGTTCAATCCCTGGAACGGTTCGGGTGGCTGATCAATCTCCCCAAGTCCTCTCTGCACCCCTCCCAGAGACTCTCGTTCCTGGGGATGATCTTCGACACCTCGATTTCTCGGGTGTTTCTTCCGGATTCCAAGTCTTCCCAGATTCAACTGGCAGTGGTGCTCCTTCTACGCTCTCCACGTCCCACCATTCAGGAGTGCATGCGGGTTCTGGGCCTTATGGTCTCCTCTTTCGAGGCGATCCCGTACGCCCAATTTCACACTCGTCCGCTTCAACAGATGATCCTTGCCCTCTGGAACAGACACTCCTGGGGTCTAGACACTCCTGTTCGCCTGTCCCGGCAAGTTCGAGCGTCTCTCCCTTGGTGGCAGTCTTCCCTGAACCTATCGTCAGAAAAGTCCTTCCTTCCGTTCTCCTGGACGATAGTCTCCACCGATGCCAGCCTCATCGATTGGGGAGGGGTTCTCCGGAACCTCACGGTTCAGGGTGTCTGGTCGACGGAGGAATCCCGTCTACCGATAAATGTTTTGGAATTAAGGGCGATTTTCCACTCCCTCTCCCACTGGACTCCTCTCCTTGCAACTCGCCCGGTGCGTGTTCAGTCGGACAATGCCACGGCTGTGGCTTATGTCAATCATCAGGGCGGGACCCGCAGTCGGGCAGTAATGCGGGAAGTAGCTAGGATCCTCTTATGGGCGGAGTCTCATGTTCCAGTATTGTCGGCAGTGTACATCCCGGGAATCGACAATTGGACGGCGGATTTTCTGAGTCGCACCAAGGTGGATCCGGGAGAGTGGTCTCTCCATCCGGAGGTTTTCGAGGACATCTGCCACCGATGGGGCCGTCCGGACGTAGATTTGATGGCTTCCCGGCTCAACCACAAGGTGCCGGTATATCTAGCCCGCGCTCGAGATCCGCGGGCGGGCGGGGTGGACGCGCTGGTATCTCCATGGCAGCGGTTCAGCCTCCTTTACGTATTCCCTCCAATTCCTCTGTTGCCGAAGGTGCTGCGCAAGATCAAGGCGGAGGGGATACCAACCATTCTCATCGCCTCGGATTGGCCTCGCCGCGCCTGGTTCTCCAACGTCGCTCGTATGTTGGCGGACGTTCCGTGGCCTCTTCCCGACAGAGAGGATCTCCTGTCTCAGGGGCCGCTCTTCCACCAGAATTCACGGCAGCTGCGTTTAACGGCGTGGCTGTTGAGACCTCCATCCTGAGGAAGAGAGGCTTCTCTGATGCGGTGGTGAGAACCATGATCCGGGCTCGGAAGCCGGCTTCTGCACGGATCTTTTATCGCACCTGGAAGGCCTACCTGGTTTTTTTGTGAGAAATCGGGCTATCCGCCCCTACGTTTCTCTGTTCCAGTGGTGCTGTCCTTTCTCCAGTCCGGCCTCGACATGGGTCTGTCACTCAGTTCTTTGAAGGGTCAGGTTTCTGCCTTGGCTATCTTTTTTCAGAGGTCCATTGCCTTTTTGGGACCTGTGAAAACCTTCCTGCAGGGGGTGGCGCATTCTGTTCCTCCGTATGTGCCTCCCTTGCCCCCCCTGGGATCTCAACTTGGTTCTGCGTGCCCTTCAGGCGGCGCCTTTTGAGCCTCTGAGGGAAGTTTCTCTGCTTTTGCTCACCTGGAAGGTAGTTTTTCTGGTGGCTATAACCTCCATCAGGCGGGTTTCGGAGCTGGCCGCACTTTCCTGCCGGGAACCTTTTCTGGTCTTTCACCAGGATAAGGTGGTACTCCGACCGGTGCCTTCTTTTTTGCCCAAGGTGGTTTCTCCCTTCCACCTTAACGAGGATCTTGTCCTGCCCTCTTTTTGTCCTTCTCCGGCGAACCCCAAGGAACGCGCTCTCCACTCCCTGGATGTTGTCAGGGCTCTGAGGGCGTATCTGGGGGCTACCGCCTCCTTCCGGCGTTCAGACTCTCTCTTTGTGATTCCTGAAGGGTCTCGTAAGGGTCTGGCGGCTTCCAAGGTCACCGTGGCGCGGTGGATCCGTTCCGCTATTGCTGCGGCCTATCGCGCTCGTGGCCAGGTTCCCCCGTCGCGGATTACCGCTCACTCTACAAGGGCAGTGGGAGCTTCCTGGGCTAGACGCAATCGCGCATCTGCCTCCCAGTTGTGTAAGGCGGCCATTTGGTCATCCTTACATACTTTCACAAAGTTAGAAACATAGAATGTGTCGGCAGATAAGAACCATTTGGCCCATCTAGTCTGCCCAATATATCTGAATACTATGGATAGCCCCTGGCCCTATCTTATATGAAGGATAGCCATATGCCTATCCCATGCACGCTTAAACCCCTTTACTGTATTTGCAGCTACCACTTCTGCAGGAAGGCTATTCCATGCATCCACTACTCTCTCAGTAAAGTAATACTTCCTTATATTACTTTTAAACCTTTGCCCCTCTAATTTAAAACTGTGTCCTCTTGTGGTAGTTTTTCTTCTTTTAAATATGCTCTCCTCCTTTACCGAGTTGATTCCCTTTATGTATTTAAAAGTTTCTATCATATCCCCTCTGTCTCTTCTTTCTTCCAAGCTATACATGTTAAGGTCCTTTTAACCTTTCCTGGTAAGTTTTATCCTGCAATCCATGTACTAGTTTAGTAGCTCTTCTCTGAACTCTCTCTAGAGTATCTATATCCTTCTGGAGATATGGCCTCCAGTACTGCGCACAATACTCCAAGTGAGGTCTCACCAGTGTTCTGTACAGCGGCATAAGCACTTCACTCTTTCTACTGCTTATACCTCTCCCTATACATCCAAGCATTCTGCTGCCATTTCGTGCTGCCCTATTACATTGTCTTCCCACCTTTAAGTCTTCTGAAATAATTACTCCTAAATCCCTTTCCTCAGATACTGAGGTCAGGACTGTGTCAAATATTCTATATTCTGCCCTTGGGTTTTTACGCCCCAGGTGCATTATCTTGCACTTATCCACATTAAATTTCAGTTGCCAGAGTTCTGACCATTCTTCTAGTTTTCCTAAATCCTTTTCCATTTGGCGTTTCCCTCCAGCAACATCAACCCTGTTACATATCTTTGTGTCATCAGCAAAAAGACACACCTTCCCATCGAGGCCTTTTGCAATATCACTTATGAAGATATTAAACAAAATTGGTCCCAGTACAGATCCCTGTGGAACCCCACTGGTAACATGACCTTGTTTTGAATGTTCTCCATTGACTACAACCCTCTGTTGTCTGTCACTCAGCCACTGCCTAATCCACTCAACAATATGGGAGTCCATGCTCAATGACTGCAGTTTATTGATAAGTCTTCTATGTGGGACAGTGTCAAAAGCCTTACTAAAATCTAGATATGCGATGTCTACTGCACCTCCACCGTCTATTATTTTAGTCACCCAGTCAAAAAAATCTATAAGATTTGTTTGACATGATCTCCCTGAAGTAAACCCATGTTGTTTTTCATCTTGCAATCCATGGGATTTTAGATGTTCCACAATCCTATCCTTTAATAGGGTTTCCATTAATTTGCCTACTATTGATGTCAGACTCACTGGTCTATAGTTGCTCGATTCCTCCCTACTACCTTTCTTGTGAATGGGCACGACATTTGCCAATTTCCAATCTTCCGGGACGACTCCTGTTACTAATGATTGGTTAAATAAATCTGTTAGGGGTTTTGCCAGCTCACCACTAAGCTCTTTTAATAATTTTGGGTGTATCTCATCAGGCCCCTGTGACTTATTTGTCTTCACCTTAGACAGCAAACTTAGAACATCTTCCTCTGTAAAGATACATGCATCAAATGATTTATTAGTCATCCTTTCTAGTGGAGGTCCTTCTCCTTTTTCTTTTGTAAAAACTGAACAGAAGTATTCATTAAGGCAGTCGGCTAGCCCTTTATTCTCTTCTACATACCTTCCGTCCTTTGTTTTTAATTTAGTTATTCCTTGTTTTAATTTCCTTTTTTCATTTATATATCTGAAGAATGTCTTAGGGCTCTTTCACACTTGCGTTATTGTCTTCCGGCATAGAGTTCCGTCGTCGGGACTCTATGCCGGAAGAATACTGATCAGGATTATCCTAATGCATTCTGAATGGAGAGTAATCCGTTCAGGATGCATCAGGATGTCTTCAGTTCCGGTACGGAACGTTTTTTGGCCGGAGAAAATACCGCAGCATGCTGCGCTTTTTGCTCCGGCCAAAAATCCTGAAGACTTACCGCAAGGCCGGATCCGGGATCAATGCCCATTGAAAGGCATTGATCCGGATCCGGCCTTAAGCTAAACGTCGTTTCGGCGCATTGCCGGACCCGACGTTTAGCTTTTCCTGAATAGTTACCATGGCTACCGGGACGCTAAAGTCCTGACAGCCATGGTAAGTGTAGCGGGGAGCGGGGGAGCAGCATACTTACCGTCCGTGCGGCTCCCCGGGCGCTCCAGAGTGACGTCAGGGCGCCCCAAGCGCATGGATCACGTGATCACATGGATCACGTCATCCATGCGCATGGGGCGCTCTGACGTCATTCTGGAGCGCCCGGGGAGCCGCACGGACTGTAAGTATACCGCTCCCCCGCTCCCCGCTACTACTATGGCAACCAGGACTTTAATAGCGTCCTGGGTGCCATAGTAACACTGAAAGCATTTGGAAGACGGTTCCGTCTTCAAATGCTTTCAGTACACTTGCGTTGTTACGGATCCGGCAGGCACCTCCGGCAACGGAAGTGCATGCCGGATCCCAACAACGCAAGTGTGAAAGAGGCCTTATCCCCTTTTTTCATAGACTGAGCTAGTTTTTCTTCTGCCTGCGCTTTAGAAGTTCTTATAACTTGCTTGGCCTCTCTCTGCCTAATCTTGTAGATTTCCTTATCTTCATTGCTCTGGTTTTTTTTATAATTACAAAATGCTAGCTTTTTATTTTTAATGATTTGGGCCACTTCTGCTGAGTACCACAGTGGTCTCTTCCTTTTTTTGCTTTTACTGACAAGTCTAATGCAATTTTCTGTTGCCTTCAATAATGCACCTTTTAAGTAGTCCCATTTCTCCTGGACTCCATGTAATCCGTTCCAGTCTGATAAGGACTCATTTATGACTAATTTCATTTTTGAAAAGTCTGTTTTTCTAAAATCTAAAACTTTTGTTTTTGTGTGGTGGGACTCTTTCACAGTTCTTATATTAAACCACACTGACTGGTGATCACTAGATCCCAAGGTTTCGCCTACAATGACATCATATACCGAATCCCCATTTGTGAATACCAAATCCAAAATGGCCTCCCTCCGGGTTGGCTCCTCAACCACTTGTTGTAGAGATAACCCCAGTAGGGAATTTAGAATATCTGTACTCCTGGTAGAGCTTGCTATTTTGGTTTTCCAGTTTATATCTGGAACATTGAAATCTCCCATAATGATAACTTCTCCTTTCATTGTCATTTTAGCTATTTCTTCAACTAGTAGATCATCTAGTTCTTTAACTTGACCAGGTGGTCTATATATCACACCTACACGAGTTACTGCATGGTTAGCAAACTGCAACGTAACCCAAACTGACTCTATGTTGGCCTCACCAACTTGTATTAGGTTAGATTTAATGCTATCTTTCACATACAGGGCCACTCCTCCTCCTCCTTTCTTGCCTTCTCTGTCTCTTCTGTATAAAGAGTACCCTGGTATGGTTATGTCCCAGTCATTTCTTTCATTAAACCATGTCTCCGTAACAGCCACTAAATCTACATTCTCAGATGCCATTATTGACCCAAGTTCATTGATTTTTTTACCTAAACTGCGAGCATTTGTGGACAGGACTCTGAGCTTATCATTTCTTAACCTCTGTGCTTCTGACCTGTTCTGGCATTGTTTCAGGGGGCAATTGGACTCTTTTATTTTCACTCTTTTGCCCCCCCCTTCCTAGTTTAAATACTCTTCCGCAAATTCTTGGAGTTGTTCACTAAGTACATTTGTTCCTTTGAGAGAAAGATGCAAACCATCTTTTTTGTACAGTTCCTTTCTATTCCAAGTAGAGCTATCATGAGAAACAAAGCCAAATCCTTGCTCTTGACACCATTTACCAAGCCATATGTTGAACTCCTTTATGCGCCTCTGCCTATCCTTCCGAACATTATGCACAGGCAGAACTTCAGAAAATGAAATGGTGGATGCAAAATCCTGTACGTCATTACCAAGTGTGATAAAAGATTTTTTCACCTCTGACACTTCATTGCAAGCCAGGTCATTTGTCCCTATATGGACAAGAACATCCACGTCCCCTTCCTGCTTTGCTTGCTTAACAATATTAATAATACGTCTTCTATCTCTTCTAGCAGTAGCCCCAGGGAGACATCTCACAAAACCATTTTCTTTAAGCTCCACACTTCTTATGATTGAATCACCCAGCAACAGCTGCTTCCTTTGAGACTTCACTTTATCTTTTTTGTTGCATACATTAGACATAGGAGTCGATGGTTTCTCACCCTCTGTGCTTGAGTCCATATCCATGTTGTCCTTACATTCTGAGAGTGCTGCAAATGAATTATGGAGAACCACCGACTGTGGGACATGTCTTCTATCCACCACTCTAAGTCTTCCAGAACCTACATTAACCCATCTGCCATATCTGGGGGTCCTCTGTGGCAGTGGCATTGCAGCAGTCAAAGCTGGAGTTTGTTTAACAGATAATTTAAATATTTCAGATTTCAAAAATTCAATTTCCTGCTGCAGTAAGGAGAACTGTCTACAGATCTGACAGCATCCGAATCTCCAAAGAGTGGAACATGAAATAAATGCACAACAATTCCTGCACTGAACCAAGTCTGCCATTTTAAAGAGGAGAAAAAAAAACAAAACAGTTTTATCAGTTGCACTCGCTGGCCTCGGCTGATGCTGTCCTTGGACGCAGGGTATTGCAGGCTGTGGTTCCTGTTTGACTGCTGGACGTTTGCTCCTGGCGGTGTTGGATTGTTTCTTTTTTCCCACCCCATGGACTGCTTTTGGACGTCCCATGGTCTGTGTCCCCCAATGGAATGAACGAGAAAATGAGATTTTTGTGAAACTCACCTGTAAAATCTTTTTCTCGTCTTTTCCATTGGGGGACACAGCACCCGCCCCTTTTTTGGTTTACGCCTTATGGTGTGCTGTGTGATGGTTTCCATTGTGTGTTTATTTCCGTTCTCCTTCTCCTACTGCTTTTGCAACGACTGAAGTTCTCCTGGAGGTGCCTGGGGGTATAGCCCGAGGAGGAGGAGCTTCTTTTTTTGCATAGTGTCCCTCCTAGTAATATCCTAAGCTATACCCATGGTCTGTGTCCCCCAATGGAAAAGACGAAAAAAAGATTTTACAGGTGAGTTTCACAAAAATCTCATTTTTCCCTCACAACGGACGCCAGCTCTTGGGGCTGGGGGGCCCTCACTGCTTCAGAGGCTTTTCAAGGGATTTGGTCCGAGGACCAGAGAAGGATGTCCTCCAACTACAGAGAACTCTGTGCGGTGTGGGAAGGCCTCAGGTCCATCCAAATACAGGCCAAAAATCGCCACGTCCTGGTCCATTCGGACAATTCCACAGCGGTGGCATTTATCCAGCACCAAGGAGGAACAAGACACGGTCATCTCCAGAGGCTCTCGGACCGAATCTTCCTTTGGGCAGAAAAGAATCTACAATCCCTTGCGGCAGTACATCTAAAGGGATCCCTGAATCTCCAGGTGGATTACCTCAGTCGGCAAAGTCTGGATCCAGGCGAGTGGTCTTTGTCCCAGACCGCTTTCCAACAGATTTGGGATCGTTGGGGGAATCCCATCCTAGACCTGGTCGCATCAGCAAAGAATTGCAAGGTTCAGAATTTCTTCTCTCTCAATCGAAGAGACCCATGTGTGGCAATAGACGCTTTTACCCAGAGCTGGACGACTGGCCTAGTCTACGCCTTTCCCCCGATACCAGTAATCCCAAGAGTGCTCCAAAAGTTTCAGTCCGAAAGGTGCAGTCTGATTTTGGTGGTCCCATTCTGGCCCAGGAGAAGCTGGTTCGGGCTCCTCGGGTCCCTCAGCCCGGAAGATCCCATTCGTTTCCTGCCGGAGGAGGGTCTTCTAACCCAGGGTCCCATACCGCACCCCAACACTAACCTCCTCAAGCTGTCCGCTTGGATTCTGAGCAATCCCTCTTGCTAGGGCTAGGGCTCTCTGAAAGAGTAGTTAAGACCCTCTTACTCAGTAGGAAGTCCAACACCTCCAAAGCGTACCTCAAAGTTTGGAGGAAGTTCGCCTCCTGGGGCGGAGTCAGGTTCAACCAGTCCACCCCTAATATCCCTCTTATCCTGGAATTCCTCCAGGATGGGCTGGATTTGGGTCTTGCTCCTTACACATTGCGAGTTCAGGTGTCTGCCTTGGGTGCCCTCTATAATACCAGCCTTTATGAGGTCCCCTGGGTAGCAAGATTCCTGAAAGCGGCAGATCAACTAAATCCCCGAGTCAGGAATACGGTCTCACCATGGAACCTCAACACCGTCCTTTTAGGGCTGTCAGATGTTCCGTTTGAGCCTCTGCTCTCCCTATCTATTAAGTGGCTCACTCTGAAAACCATCTTCCTAGTGGCCATATCCTCAGCAAGGAGGGTTTGCGAGCTCCAGGCTCTGTCCATACAGGAACCCTTCCTCAAGGTGCTAGACCACAAGCTCGTTTTCAAATTAGACCCCTGTTTTCTCCCCAAGGTGGTCTCCGCCTTTCATAGGTCGCAAGATATAGTTATCCCGTCTTTTTTTTCCTAACCCTAAAGATGAGCAGGAATCTAGATTCCACAATTTAGATGTTAGGCGTTCAGTTCTTCATTATTTACACGCCACAGGAGTGGCGTATCGACAAGAATTTATTTATCCAGTTTGCAGGTCCAAATAAGGGTAGGAAGGCAGCTAAGAGCTCTATATCCCGCTGGATTAGATGCACCATTTCCGAGGCCTATAAAGCCTCCGGTAGGGAGGCTCCTCCATCCCTTAGAGCCCACTCAGATCGGTCTCCACTTCTTGGGCTGAAAGAGCCTCTGCTTCGTTAGAACAGATCTGCAGGGCAGCTACCTGGAAGAGGGCCCACACCTTCACCAAGCATTATAGGGTGGATGTGTTTGCTGACGAGGACTTGGCCTTTGGACGTAAAGTCCTAGGTGCTGTAGTCCCCCCCTAAGTTACTTTGTTAGTTCTCAGTTTGTGCTGTCATGGAGACTACTGGTCAAATGAGTATTACACTCACCGGTAATCCTGTTTCCTGGAAGTCTCCATGACAGCACAACTTTGTCCCGCCCTTGTTTTTCTTTGTCAATAGACTATTTGGCTAGTTTTACGTTCTACCCCTTGTCCTAGTCCTGTTATAATACACTGGCGATTGGGGGTGGGGTTTTTAACCTCTCTGTGTGCTTTTTCCTGTCCTATCAGAGTAAGGCAATCTCGGTTTCAGTTTGTGCTGTCATGGAGACTTCCAGGAAGCCGGATTACCGGTGAGTGTAATACTCATATAACGCTGAATAAAGTGCCAAGTGCTCAATATCGTACATAAACCTATACCGTATACATGGAGTGCCAGATCTTGGCTGAATATACGTCACTCCCGGAGGTGGTTGTGATTCGCGGTAAAGTACCAAAAACCCAACATTTTAATCGATTCAAAGTGGAACTATCTTTTTTGCCTATAGGATTTTTATGTGACTTTTTTTTTATATGATTTCTACACAACACTTAAAAAAAACAAGTGAATCACTAACCTGAATCGACAACACTATACGATTGATGACATTCATTGTCTTGTCACCCATGAACTAACATCCTATCTATCAATCAAACAGGCCAAAAATCTTTGGGAAATATTTGATGTGTATGGTCCCAAGAATCCAAACCCTATATTTTTACTGAGGTCTTAATTAATACTCAGCATTTATATATTTAGCCAAGATCTGGCACTCCATGTATCCGGTATAAGTTTATGTATCCATATACTCGGCGTATCTATGTACTCAGCACTATATTGAGCACTTGGCACTTTATTCAGCGTTTTATAGAGTCTTAGTTACAATTGTATATCATACCCACCTTTGCTGAATACATCAAATACATAAAGTGCCAATATTTTGTATTCAGCCAAAACCTGTATCCAACATAAGTTTATCTTTATATCTATGTATTTAGCATGTCTATGTACCCAGCACTATATTGAGCACTTGGCACTTTATGTATTTGATGTATTCAGCAAAGGTGGATATGATATACAATTGTAACTAAAACTCGTTACAATTCCATGCATCCTAGCTGAATATATGTCACAATCCAGTATACTTAGCCAGCAATAGACATAATAAATCCCAATACAGATATCCAACACGAAGAGAGGACCCCCCACCCCTACTGCTTTGTTACTGCTTTTTATGTTTTAATTTTTTTATAAATTATAAAAATATACAATTTTATTACTATCATCGTCTCCAAATTCATTCCGTGCAGCAACTAGTGAGTGTGTGCCTTTCATACTTATCTACAGTAGTCTAGGAGGCTACAACATTCCCCATTTTTATTTTTATTTTTTATTCAATATTACCGAACTCCATGCAGGAGCATGGTAATATGTGAATTGCTGATTTCTTATGCCTACCACCTGCTGTTCAACATTAAGCCTATTAAAGTGAATTGCTGACTTCCCCATTGGCCGGAAGCGTTCACTTCCGGGTTTTTCACTGTTCAGATGCCGTGTTCACACTTGATCACAGCATCTAAAGGCTTTATGACAGCTATCTGCATCATTGCCAGTAACGGTAATTAGCTGCGGGCCTCTCTGTTTGAAACAGCAGAGACCCGCCGGCCGTGGCGCCCACTGCACGTGCGAGCCGGCGCCATGTTTACGCATCACTCCAGTGCTGTGCATGTATAGCGCTGGTATCGAAAGGGGTTAATATTGCATACAATTTAGTGGGGAACTGCAAAAAGAATCCAAATCATGTGAAATTGGAAAAAAAAAAAAATTCTGTAACAATTTTATGGGTATTTGTTTTTATGACTTTCCCTCTATAGTAAAACTGACCTGTTCCTTTCATTCTCAAGGTCAGTATAATTACAGAGATACCACATATGTATAGTTTTTCTAGCATTTACTTTTTTTTTTTTTTTTTCGTCGCTGTATTCTGAGCCCTATAACTTTTTGTAGTAAAGTGTACAGAGCTGTGTGAAGGCTCATTTTTTTGGGGTCATCTGAAGGCAATTGTCTATGCTGTGAAGATACGAGATGTGCAGCACCTAAAGCTACGGATACTGGAAGCCTGTGCTAGCATTTCTCCTGCGGTGTTGCTATCAGTGTGTGAAGAGTGGGAGAAGAGGGTTGCATTGACAATCCAACACAATGGGCAGCACATTGAACACATTTTATAAGTGGTCAGAAACTTGTAAATAACTCATGAAAGAATAAAGTTACGTTAAAACCAAGCACACCATTGTTTTTCGTGTGAAATTCCCAATAAGTTTGATGTGTCACATGACCCTCTTCCTATTGAAAAAACAAAAGTTGGATTCAAAATGGCCGCCATGGTTACCACCCATCTTGAAAAGTTCCCTCCTCACATATACTAATGTGCCACAAACAGGAAGTTAATATCACCAACCATTCCCATTTTATTAAGGTGTATCATATAAATGGCCCACCCTGTATTTCAATAAAAAACAACAACTCATATATAATATATAGATTCATTACACACAGAGTGATCTATTTTTTAGCGGTTTTTCTTATGTTGATTATGGCTTACAACTAATGAAATTCCAAAAGTTGGTATCTCAGAAAATTAGAATATTATATAAAAATCAATTAAAAAATTGTTTAATACAAAATGTTGGCCTACGGAAAAGTATGTACAGTATATGAACTCAATACTTTGTCAGGGCTCCTTTTGCATGAATTACTGCATCAATGCGGCATGGCATGGAGGTGATCAGCCTGTGTTTCTAGTAATAAAGAATACTCAAGGTCAGGAGGTCTATAGTCGTGGCCCAGTGTATTATGACTCAGAGGTGTCTATAAATATAATTATTGCGCTGAGTGTACCTATATTATAGTTATTTTAAAACATAACTTTTATTTTGTCGATATTTCGAGTATAAAGACACTTATATTGAAACAATGCTTGTGTTTGCACTGCTTAGAGGAGTGTCAGGCGTGACAAGGAGATTCCGATTTTTTCAGGCAGCGTTTTTTTGTACCGTGGTCGCTTTTAACCACCTCAGCCCCCCTAGCTTAAACTCCCTTAATGACCAGGCCACTTTTTACACTTCTGCACTATACTACTTTCACCGTTTATTGCTCGGTCATGCAACTTACCACCCAAATGAATTTTACCTCCTTTTCTTCTCACTAAGGCTACTTTCACACTTGCGCTTGATCGGATCCGTTCTGAACGGATAATGCAGACGGAGGCTCCGTTCAGTACGGATCCGTCTGCATTAATAACTTAGAAAAATTTCTAAGTGCGAAAGTAGCCTGAGCGGATCCGTTCAGACTTTCAATGTAAAGTCAATGGGGGACGGATCCGCTTGAAGATTGAGCCATATGGTGTCATCTTCAAGCGGATCCGTTCCCATTGACTTACATTGTAAGTCTGGACGGATCCGCACGGCCAGGCGGACACCCGAACGCTGCAAGCAGCGTTCAGCTGTCCGCCTGGCCGTGCAGAGGCGAGCGGAGCGGAGGCTGAACGCCGCCAGACTGATGCAGTCTGAGCGGATCCGCATCCTTTCAGACTGCATCAGGGCTGGACGGAAGCGTTCTGCTCCGCTCGTGAGCCCCTTCAAACGGAGCTCACGAGCGGACAGCAGAACGCTAGTGTGAAAGTAGCCTAATAGAGCTTTCATTTGGTGGTATTTTATTGCTGCTGACATTTTTACTTTTTTTGTTATTAATCGAAATTTAACGATTTTTTTGCCAAAAAATGACATTTTTCACTTTCAGTTGTAAAATTTTGCAAAAAAAACGACATCCATATATAAATTTTTCTCAAAATGTATTGTTCTACATGTCTTTGATAAAAAAAAAAATGTTTGGGTAAAAAAAAAAATGGTTTGGGTAAAAGTTATAGCGTTTACAAACTATGGTACAAAAATTTGAATTTCCGCTTTTTGAAGCAGCTCTGACTTTCTGAGCACCTGTCATGTTTCCTGAGGTTCTACAATGGCCAGACAGTACAAACACCCCACAAATGGATACAGGAGGTTCGCGATGATCTCTTCTTGAAATTTGAGGAAGGATCCTGTTCTCCCAGCCTTACTGTAGAGAACAAAACTATTATATGCAGCTAATTGAATCAAATATACAGACACCTTCTTATACTAGCGTCTGGTGCGTCGGGAAACTAAATAGGGAGCCAACATCTGGTCATTGAAGTCCACCCCTCCCATGAGCGCATTATAGTCAAGGACACAGAGGGGCTTTTCAATGACACTGGTTGGCCGTTCAATTTGGATTGTCGTGTCTGCGTGAATGGAGGAGAGCATGTAAACGTCACGCTTGTCTCTCCATTTCACCGCAAGCAGTTCTTCTTTACAGAAGGCAGCCCTCTCCCCCCTTGCAAGACGGGTGGTAACGAGCCGTTGGGGGAAGCCCCGGCGACTAGGTCGCACGGTGCCACAGCAGTCAATCTGTTCTAGGAACAAATGCCTGAAGAGGGGCACACTTGTGTAAAAATTGTCCACATAAAGATGGTACCCCTTGCCAAATAAGGGTGACACCAAGTCCCAGACTGTCTTCCCACTGCTCCCCAGGTAGTCAGGGCAACCGACCGGCTCCAGGGTCTGATCTTTTCCCTTATAGATCCGAAATTTGTAAGTATAGCCTGTGGCCCTTTCACAGAGCTTATACAATTTGACCCCATACCGGGCGCGCTTGCTTGGGATGTATTGTTTGAAGCCAAGGTGCCCGGTAAAATGTATTAGGGACTCGTCTACGCAGATGTTTTGCTCAGATGTTTTGCACAAATCTGCAAATTTCTGGTTTAAGTGGTCTATGAGGGGCCGAATTTTGTGGAGCCGGTCAAAAGCTGGGTGGCATCTGGGACGGGAGGTTGTGTTGTCGCTAAAGTGCAGGAAACGCAGGATGGTCTCAAAACGTGTCCTGGACATAGCAGCAGAGAACATGGGCATGTGATGAATCAGGTTCGTTCCCCAATATGACCGCAATTCATGCTTTTTGGTTAGACCCATGTTCAGGAGAAGGCCCAGAAAAATTTTAAATTCGGAAACTTGGACTGGTTTCCACCGGAAAGACTGGGCATAAGAGCTTCCCGGGTTGGCGGCTATAAATTGAGTGGCATACCGATTTGTATCTGCCACGACTAAGTCCAAGAGCTCCGCAGTCAAGAACAGCTCAAAAAATCCCAGGGCCGAACCGATCTGAGCTGTCTCAACCCGAACTCCAGACTGGGCGGTGAAAGGGGGAACTAATGGTGCGGCTGAAGTTGGGGACTGCCAATCAGGGTTTGCCAGCACCTCAGGGATTCTAGGGGCTCTACGGGCCTGTCTTTGTGGTGGCTGCGACAGGGTAACTATTGCACGTGCCACCGTACCAGCTTCAACTGCCCTTCTGGTGCTCAGAGACAGGAAAAGGAAAAAAAGAGGGTTAGTCACTGGGCCGTCAGAACGATGGTCCAGGGGTAACTTCGCAGGGCGCCAAAAGGTGGGGCAGATTAAGTATCCTTTGATTTCACCTGAATATTAGGAAAAAAATGTGTGGAATGAAGATAGTGGAACAGGTGAGGGCAGGCTGCCAAATGGTCTCAACCCACCTTGAGGGTCTCAAGGTGGGTGATTGGAGAGAAAGGAGTGAGGTAGCGTGGGGACGCTAAAAAAGGGAGAACCACAGGGAGGCGCCAATATCCCTAGTATCTATGCTTGTGGGGGTGTATAACCCAAAGATAGCAGTTGTAAATAAAACAATATTAAAAGCAATGGTAAGTTGCACTTATGAAATTGAAATATAAAATCAAAATTTTAGTGACTCACTTCACCCAGGAGAGTAATGTGGGATAAAGCTCAAGACACCCACATCACACCTCCTGCGCCTGGATCGCCAGTAGAGTCTTTAAAGATGAACAAAGATCACTCTCGAGTCCTTGTTCTTTCTTGTATTCTTTTATTCCAAAAAGTCAGGGTTGGGGGAGTGAGCAGCTCGACGCGTTTCGGGGCCTCTTAGTGGGTCCCCTTCATCAGGAGCATATATATTCAACATGCAGTAAAATGAGGTTTAAATAGCATGGGAAACAGCCAAAAAGACCGCCAAAAAACGGATTCAGATTGTGTCACTTCCGGTTTCTGCATGCGTTCCACTGTGGAACGCACCGGAAGTGACAACCTCTGTCTCAAAAGCATTAGTTCAGTAAATACATAACTAAATACGATATATGGTGCAAGGATAGCTAGTATATACATGTGGGGTTGGTGGGGGGTACCTCCTCGCCACTTACGGGTATGAAAAAAATGTGTGTGTGTCCCTCTTACATAATGCGCTTATGGTGGAGCGCATACCAGACTTCCGGCCTACTCCACCGTGGAACGCACCGGAAACGGAAGTCCCAGGTGCTCCTATGGGTCTGTGTATCTCTTGTGTAGTATCCATGGTGGAACGCATACTCGACTTCCGGTGCGCTCCAACGTGGAACGCACCAGAACCGGAAATGCGCCTCAGAACGGGAGTGTGTATATTTATAGTGGGCGGGGGGTATGGAAAAGAGAGGGTGGGTCCTTGGTGATGGGTTTGCACTATGCCTAAGGACGTACTTAAGTATGTTTTTTGCAATAATGTATCTTTAGTCTGGGTGGAGTCATAAGGTTGGCTCCCTTGTCACGTGGTTAGGATTTCAAGGGGATGATGCTATATAAATAGTTCATACGAGGGGAATTGTTCATACAGGGAGCAATGTTCTACATAATTCATAAAAGGGGAACAATAGTAGATACCCACAGTCATCTAGCGATGATTGGTAATAATAATAGTAAAAATACAAATAAAAATAATAATAATAAATTAATTCATAGCAATGGTAATATTGATAATAAATATATAAGTAGGTATCTAGACCACATCCAGACCACACTCATATATGTAACCAGATACACAGATATATATAAAGAAGAAAACACATAAATAACACATAAATATATATATGCATATGTACAAGAGGGATAGAAACTTTCCATAAAAACTTTCTATAAAAACTTTCTATAAGTACTTCTTCCCCTTCTCCATATATATAGAGGAATACATACATATGCATATATATCTGATACAAGAATACATTAGATAAAACGTTTGGGGTAAAAAGATTTGAAAAAAATTACACGAATTTTTTTTATATATATCAGTATAAATAAATAAATAATGTTAATGTGCATAAAAATCAGTACATATGGATGATGATAGGATTGTACCAAAAAATGGCAAAAAACAGGATTTAAGCAGTGGTATTTTTAGTAATTAGAATATTCTAGACATTCATTTAAACCGAAAGGGGATAAAGTGTTTAGTGTGAATATCCAGAACATTTCCTTCCGGCATAACTGTTGGTATGATGAGGTGATGGTTTCTAGGGGTGTAACTGTGAGACCGATTATGGAGCCCTCATGCCTTTCGGTGAAATGTCGTGATACGCTATGTGTCGGGACTTTACGTTTGATGTTAGACCTGTGCTCGCACATTCTTTCTCTGAGGGTTTGCGTGGTCCTACCGACGTATATTTTAAACCGCAGGGGCATTTTAGGAGGTATATGACGTTTCTGGTTCCGCAGTTTAAATCTTGTTTTATAGTCCAAGGGCCCGAGGGACCCCCTGTTTCGATGGCCTTGGTATCCTGTGTAATCATTGCACAACATTTGCATTTTTTGATGCCACATTTAAAACACCCTTTTCTTTTTGGCAGTGGAAAGATTGTCTTCGTGGGGACTTTAAGTTTGGGGCAGGATGGGGCGATGATATTTTTAATGGTTTGTGCCCTTCTGAAGGTTATGGACGGTAATCGGGGTAATATATTTTTGAGGATGGGATCTTTTAGCAGGATGTTCCAATGTTTTGTAACTATCTTTCTGATGTTTTGATGGTCTCTGTTGTATCTGGTGATGAGGTTGTATTGGTATCCTTTCTCATCGGTAGTTTTTGGGAGTGGTGGTTTCAACGCTTCTCTTTGGTCTATTTTTAGAATCCTCTGGGTTGACGCTTTAATTAGGCTTTTCGGGTAGCCCTTTTCCAAGAAACGATCTTTTAGAATTCCTAGTTGCGTTTTCAGGGTCTTTTCATTGGAACAGTTTCTCCGTATTCTTTTCATCTGCCCGTACGGTATATTTTTCTTCCATTTGGTGTGGTGACAGCTAGAATATTCTAGGTAGCTGTTGGCGTCTACTTTTTTAAAATGGGTACTGGTGGAGATCTTGTTATTGATGATTTTGATCTGTAAATCTAAAAATGTTGAATTCTTGGAGTCAGATTCATGTGTAAATTGTAGGCCCCAATCGTTCTGGTTCAGCATTGATATGAAAGGAGTTAAGTCCTCAGTGCTACCCCCCCAGATAAAAATAATGTCGTCAATATATCGGCGGTAAAAAAGCACATATTTATGGGATTGGAGACCTAGAGACTCTTCGAAGAGGCCTACGAACAAATTTGCGTATGAGGGTGCGAATTTTGTACCCATAGCGGTACCCCTTGTTTGGATGTAAAAACTGTCATTAAAGGTGAAAAAATTATGTTCCAAGATAAATTGTATTGAGTTTAAACTCAATACAATTTATCTTGGAACATAATTTTTTCACCTTTAATGATAGTTTTTACATAAGTGCAACTTACCATTGCTTTTAATATTGTTTTATTTACAACTGCTATCTTTGGGTTATACACCCCCACAAGCATAGATACTAGGGATATTGGCGCCTCCCTGTGGTTCTCCCTTTTTTAGCGTCCCCACGCTACCTCACTCCTTTCTCTTCTGGTGCTCGCCACTTCACCATGTTGTACGGCAGTGCTGGTACTAGGTCCAGGATGGGCTGCGCTGCTGGTGTATGCCTCACCACGTAATCCGACAGCGCCAGCCCCACTCTGCTGCCCTTGAAACGGATCCTGCGCAACCTGTGGTCTAGCAACAAGGGGCCGGGTACGCCTGGTGCTATCAGGGACCTCAACCTCCTCGTCCGAACTTTGGGTCAGACTGCCACTGCTTTCTACAGGTTCATATTCTGACCCGCTAGATTCGTCAGATGAGGGTTCCCATTCCTCATCCGACTGGGTCAGAAGCTTGTAGGCCTCTTCAGAAGAATACCCCCTGTTTGACATTTGGACTACTAAATTTAGGGGTATTCCCTGAGACTACCCAAGAAAAAAAGCAAGCCTGTCTTACAAAGGGGAGGCTAGCGAAGTACCGGAGGGCGCTGCGATTGATAAAAAATATCAAAACTGATTTTTTTTTTTTATCGCCGCAGCGCTTGTAAAGTGATTGTGCAGTGATCAAAAAACAAAAAATTTTTTGGCACTGCGGCGGGTCGGGCGTAGGTGAACGCACGTGTGGGCGACCCATCAGGCCTGATCGGGCAAACACTGCGTTTTGGGTGGAGGGCGAGCTAAGGTGACACTAATACAATTATAGATCTGACTGTGATCAGTTTTGATCACTTACAGATACTATAAAAGTACAAATGCTGATTAGCGATACGCGATCAGCGAATCAGTGACTGCGATGCGGTGGGCTGGGCGCTAACCGACGCTAACTACCTAACCAAAGGGACCTAAACTATCCTAAAACTATAAATCAATACCAGTGAAAAAAAAAAAGTGACAGTTTACACTGATCACTTTTTTCCCTTTCACTAGGTGATTGACAGGGGCGATCAAGGGGTTAATTGGGGTGATGGAGGGTGATCTGGGGGCTAAGTGTGGTGTTGATGGGTACTCACAGTGATGTGTGCTCCTCTGATGGAACCAACCGACGAAAAGGTCCAGCAGAGGAGCACAGAAGCCATTTAACACATTATATTTATAAATATAATGTGTTAGATGGCTTCTGATTCGATTTTTTGAAAATCATCAACCTGCCAGCGACGATCATTGGCTGGCAGGTTGATGACGAACTTGTCTTTTAAATTTTGCCCGAAATCTCGCGTCTCGTGAGAGGACGCACCGGCGCGTCCACCCAGAGTAACAGGACCAACGCAAAGACGCAATCCTGCGTACGGCGGTCCTGAGCAGGTTAAACAAGTATTCAGGTGGGTTGCTCTGCCTGAGTTCTATCCCTCCATATACTAGTCGTGATGAGTGGGGAGAACCCTACCTGGCTGTATTTCGGGCACCCGCCCTTATAAGGGCGACCCACAACCGCTGGAACCTCGGATCTATCGCTATTTCACCCTGACAGCTAGATTCCCTCTCGACTGTCCGACGCGTTTCACCACTAGGAGCAGTGGTTCTTCAGGGACAAGGAGACAACAGCGCCGGGGCGCCTAGTGCAGTGGCAGCGCTCCCACATGCATATCATAACAAAATAAAAGTTATGTTTTAAGATAACTATAATATAGGTACACTCAGCGCAATAATTATATTGATCAGCCTGTGTTGTGTTATGGAAGCACAGGTTGCTTTGATAGCGGCCTTCAGCTTGTCTGCATTGTTGGGTCTGGTGTCTCTCATCTCTCTCTTTTCATAGATTTTCTATGGGGTTTAGATCAGGAGAGTTTGCTGGCCAAACAAGCACATTGAATCCATGGTTATTAAACCAGGTACTAGTATTTTTGGTAGTGTGGGCAGGGGCCAAGTCCTGCTGGAAAATGAAATCAGCATCTCCATGAAGCTTGTCAGCAGAGGGAAGCATGAAGTGCTCTAAAGTTTCCGGGTAGATTGCTGCTCTGACTCTGGACTTGATATAACACAGTGTACCAACACCAGCAGATGACATGGCTCTCCAAACCATCACTGACACTGCACCTCAAACAATTTGAGGATTGTGTGCGTGTTCGCGCTTCCTCCAGAGTCTGGGACCTTAAATTTTGTGTTTCATTTGAAAATAATTTTCATCTGAATACAGGACTTTGGACCACTAAGCAACAGTCTAGTACTTTTTCTCCTTAGCCTAGGCAAGATGCTTCTGACGTTCTCTGTGTCATAAGTGGCTTAATACAAGGAATGTGACAGTTATAGCCAATGTCCTGATGAGTCTGTGTGTGGTGGGCTCTTGAAGGCGTCACTCCAGCCGCAGTCCACTGTTTGTAAATCTCCCACAAAATCTTGCCCTGTGGGGGGGCACCCGTAACTAGAGGGAATCTTGGCCAGCATTTTAAATATACACTCACCTAAAGAATTATTAGGAACACCATACTAATACGGTGTTGGACCCCCTTTTGCCTTCAGAACTGCCTTAATTCTACGTGGCATTGATTCAACAAGGTGCTGATAGCATTCTTTAGAAATGTTGGCCCATATTGGTAGGATAGCATCTTGCAGTTGATGGAGATTTGAGGGATGCACATCCAGGGCACGAAGCTCTCGTTCCACCACATCCCAAAGATGCTCTATTGGGTTGAGATATGGTGACTGTGGGGGCCATTTTAGTACAGTGAACTCATTGTCATGTTAAAGAAACCAATTTGAAATGATTCGAGCTTTGTGACATGGTGCATTATCCTGCTGGAAGTAGCCATCAGAGGATGGATACATGTTCTCATTCTGTTTACGCCAAATTCGGACTCTACCATTTGAATGTCTCAAAGGAAATCGAGACTCATCAGACCAGGCAACATTTTTCCAGTCTTCAACAGTCCAATTTTGTCAAACTCGTGCAAATTGTAGCCTCTTTTTCCTATTTGCAGTGGAGATGAGTGGTACCCGGTGGGGTCTTCTGCTGTTAAAGCCCATCCGCCTCAAGGTTGTGCCTGTTGTGGCTTCACAAATGCTTTGCTGCATACCTCGGTTATTTCAGTCAACATTGCTCTTCTATCAGCTTGAATCAGTCGGCCCATTCTCCTCTGACCTCTAGCATCCACAAGGCATTTTTGCCCACAGGACTGCCGCATACTGGATGTTTTTCCCTTTTCACACCATTCTTTGTAAACCCTAGAAATGGTTGTGCGTGAAAATCCCAGTAACTGAGCAGATTGTGAAATACTCAGACCGGCCCGTCTGGCACCAACAACCATGCCACACTCAAAATTGCTTAAATCACCTTTCTTTCCCATTCTGACATTCAGTTTGGAGTTCAGGAGATTGTCTGGACCAGGACCACACCCCTAAATGCATTGAAGCAACTGCCATTTGATTGGTTGACTAGATAATTGCATTAATGAGAAATAGAACAGGTGTTCCTAATAATTCTTTAGGTGAGTGTATGTATATATATATATATATATATATATATATATATATATATATATATACACTGCTCAAAAAAATAAAGGGAACACTTAAACAACACAATGTAACTCCAAGTCAATCACACTTCTGTGAAATCAAACTGTCCACTTAGGAAGCAACACTGAGTGACAATCAATTTCACATGCTGTTGTGCAAATGGGATAGACAACAGGTGGAAATTATAGGCAATTAGCAAGACACCCCCAATAAAGGAGTGGTTCTGGGGGCATATATATATATATATATATATATATAACAAAGAAAGTTCGCAGCACTCCTTGAAAGATAAAATGTGCTCTTTTATTCACACATATCAAGTGACAACGTTTCGGTTCTCTCACAGAACCTTTCTCACTTGATATGTGTGAATAAAAGAGCACATTTTATCTTTCAAGGAGGGCTGCGAACTTTCTTTGTTGTTTTTTCTTTCCTGAATCGAGGGAGCACCGCGGGCACCCTACATGTTATACAGCTTCCAAGGGAGTGCTGCCACAGTTTTCTTATGGATCTATATATATATATATATATATATAAAAAAAATGCAATGAATGGCAGCACCAACCTTTAGATTTGAAGATTGGGTGCAAGCTCCAATAGGAAAAGCGTCCCAGGATAATAAAAATATAGCAGCACTCGGGTATAGTGAAAAAAGAAAACTGTTTATTCACCAGTGGTGACGCGACGTTTCGGCTCCAACAGCTTGAGAAAGGCTTCATGTTGGAGCCGAAATGTCGCGTCACCACTGGGTGAATAAACTGTTTTCTTTTTTCACTATACCGCAGTGCTGCTCTATTTTTATATATATATATATATATATATATATATATATAAACGGGGGTATGAATGGGCAGCTATAAGCCCACACATATATATATATATATATATATATATATATACACATCCTGGGACACATAAGTGTAAATATATATATACACTGCTCAAAAAAATAAAGGAAACACAAAAATAACACATCCTAGATCTGAGTTAATTAAATATTCTTCTGAAATACTTTGTTCTTTACATAGTTGAATGTGCTGACAACAAAATCACACAAAAATAAAAAAAATGGAAATCAAATTTTTCAACCCATGGAGGTCTGGATTTGGAGTCACAATCAAAATTAAAGTGGAAAAACACACTACAGGCTGATCCAACTTTGATGTAATGTCCTTAAAACAAGTCAAAATGAGGCTCAGTAGTGTGTGTGGCCTCCACGTGCCTGTATGACCTCCCTACAACGCCTGTGCATGCTCCTGATGAGGTGGCGGACGGTCTCCTGAGGGATCTCCTCCCAGACCTGGACTAAAGCATCTGCCAACTCCTGGACAGTCTGTGGTGCAACTGCCAAATGCCAAACGTCCTGCACGGTGTTGGGCTGTAAGCACAACCCCCACCTGTGGACGTCGGGCCCTCATATCACCCTCATGGAGTCTGTTTCTGACCGTTTGAGCAGACACATGCACATTTGTGGCCTGCTGGAGGTCATTTTGCAGGGCTCTGGCAGTGCTCCTCCTGTTCCTCCTTGCACAAAAGCGGAGGTAGTGGTCCTGCTGCTGGGTTGTTGCCCTCCTACGGCCTCCTCCACGTCTCCTGATGTACTGGCCTGTCTCCTGGTAGCGCCTCCATGCTCTGGACACTACGCTGACAGACACAGCAAACCTTCTTGCCACAGCTCGCATTGATGTGCCATCCTGGATAAGCTGCATTACCTGAGCCACTTGTGTGGGTTTTAGACTCCGTCTCATGCTACCACTAGAGTGAAAGCACCGCCAGCATTCAAAAGTGACCAAAACATCAGCCAGGAAGCATAGGAACTGAGAAGTGGTCTGTGGTGACCACCTGCAGAACCACTCCTTTATTGGGGGTGTCTTGCTAATTGCCTATAATTTCCACCTGTTGTCTATCCCATTTGCACAACAGCATGTGAAATTGATTGTCACTCAGTGTTGCTTCCTAAGTGGACAGTTTGATTTCACAGAAGTGTGATTGACTTGGAGTTACATTGTGTTGTTTAAGTGTTCCCTTTATTTTTTTGAGCAGTGTATATATATATATATATATATATATATATAACACCTTGACAGACTCATATACTGGATCCACATATGCCTCCACTGGCCATACACGGCCAATATATATATATATATATATATGCATATATTGGACATATATATATATCTCAAAGAAGAGGCAGCACTCCAGGATAAGGTGAAAAACGATTATACAGTGAGTGCAGAATTATTAGGCAAGTTGTATTTTTGAGGATTAATTTTATTATTGAACAACAACCATGTTCTCAATGAACCCAAAAAACTCATTAATATCAAAGCTGAATATTTTTGGAAGTAGTTTTTAGTTTGTTTTTAGTTTTAGCTATTTTAGGGGGATATCTGTGTGTGCAGGTGACTATTACTGTGCATAATTATTAGGCAACTTAACAAAAAACAAATATATACCCATTTCAATTATTTATTTTTACCAGTGAAACCAATATAACATCTCAACATTCACAAATATACATTTCTGACATTCAAAAACAAAACAAAAACAAATCAGTGACCAATATAGCCACCTTTCTTTGCAAGGACACTCAAAAGCCTGCCATCCATGGATTTTGTCAGTGTTTTGATCTGTTCACCATCAACATTGCGTGCAGCAGCAACCACAGCCTCCCAGACACTGTTCAGAGAGGTGTACTGTTTTCCCTCCTTGTAAATCTCACATTTGATGATGGACCACAGGTTCTCAATGGGGTTCAGATCAGGTGAACAAGGAGGCCATGTCATTAGATTTTCTTCTTTTATACCCTTTCTTGCCAGCCACGCTGTGGAGTACTTGGACGCGTGTGATGGAGCATTGTCCTGCATGAAAATCATGTTTTTCTTGAAGGATGCAGACTTCTTCCTGTACCACTGTTTGAAGAAGGTGTCTTCCAGAAACTGGCAGTAGGACTGGGAGTTGAGCTTGACTCCATCCTCAACCCGAAAAGGCCCCACAAGCTCATCTTTGATGATACCAGCCCAAACCAGTACTCCACCTCCACCTTGCTGGCGTCTGAGTCGGACTGGAGCTCTCTGCCCTTTACCAATCCAGCCACGGGCCCATCCATCTGGCCCATCAAGACTCACTCTCATTTCATCAGTCCATAAAACCTTAGAAAAATCAGTCTTGAGATATTTCTTGGCCCAGTCTTGACGTTTCAGCTTGTGTGTCTTGTTCAGTGGTGGTCGTCTTTCAGCCTTTCTTACCTTGGCCATGTCTCTGAGTATTGCACACCTTGTGCTTTTGGGCACTCCAGTGATGTTGCAGCTCTGAAATATGGCCAAACTGGTGGCAAGTGGCATCTTGGCAGCTGCACGCTTGACTTTTCTCAGTTCATGGGCAGTTATTTTGCGCCTTGGTTTTTCCACACGCTTCTTGCGACCCTGTTGACTATTTTGAATGAAACGCTTGATTGTTCGATGATCACGCTTCAGAAGCTTTGCAATTTTAAGAGTGCTGCATCCCTCTGCAAGATATCTCACTATTTTTGACTTTTCTGAGCCTGTCAAGTCCTTCTTTTGACCCATTTTGCCAAAGGAAAGGAAGTTGCCTAATAATTATGCATACCTAATATAGGGTGTTGATGTCATTAGACCACACCCCTTCTCATTACAAAGATGCACATCACCTAATATGCTTAATTGGTAGTAGGCTTTCGAGCCTATACAGCTTGGAGTAAGACAACATGCATAAAGAGGATGATGTGGTCAAAATACTCATTTGCCTAATAATTCTGCACGCAGTGTATATCGTGTGTCAAAAATCGCAATTTTTACATACATGGTGAGATCTCATAGATAATTTTCAAAATTCACAAATAAACACTGCCTGGTTCATAAAGTGCCTTGTGCTTTAGTTATAGTGATCACCTGAAAGTGCTAATTAGGCGGTCAGTAGCCGCATGGTTTAAAAACTTACTAACTTGCAGAGTGGAGTATCGTGATGGCAGCCGTCTCGGCGTCCCTGGGGTCTCACCGCGCATGCTCGGTACCCTGGATACCAGTGTACACTAACAGAGACCGCGCCCAAAAGTGACGCTGGTCCTGATGCGCACACCAGCCACCTGGTACCTCCCCCGAAGCATGACAATACGGAGGGCGGCGTCTCCCTGTTCGGCCTCCCGGTCACATGACCAAGTCACGTGAACCGTTGCCTGGCAACCAGGATTCGCTTACCCTCAACGTCTCGCCATCTCCAGGATCCGTCAGAGCACGGCACTGAGACCAATATTGGGAAAGAAGCAGACAGAGAATGATCGGGCTGTAGGCGCTATTCGCATGATTATTGCAGACAATTATAATAGATACATAAATCAGGATGTCAAATCGTGAATACCGGAGGATTGTAGTCCTAAAAGGGGACATAACATATATTAAATGAAGAAAGGGGGTGCGGTCTATAAGGATGCATCACTCAAGTGATCACCCCCATACACCTAAAGGACCATCGGGTACAGAGTGTTGTCCACACACCGCATGCCCATGTTCCACTTCCACCCCCTATACATCTCCTGTAGCCATAATTTCCTCCATTCACGACTTATCCATTTTTCTCAAGTGTGAAGCCATGATTCCAACCTCATTCTCTTGTTCTGGACCTAAACCGCCACGGCGACTGCCACCATTCTCCTCCACAATGATAACAACTTGAAGACTAGATGAATCCTTTTCGAATCCCAAAGGTTCTAAAAATAAAAAAGAAAGGATAGTTAGAATAGACACCAAAGGTGATCACATAACCAAATTGGTATACGAGGAAAATAAGCCCCCATGGAGGCGAGAGAAAACCCAAACATTCTACATAATGTTCCACTTAAAGTCCACATTCAGACCCTTAGGTTTGAGTGACTGTAGGCGATGTATCCACCGCAGTTCCCGTTGTTTGAGGGTCACTGTACGGTCGCCACCTCGTCTACCCCTTTGGACCTGATCTATAATCATACATTTAAGGTCTTTCTCAGTATGACCTGACTCCACAAAATGTTTAGGGACCGGTAGGTCTAATCTTTTACGTCTTATCGAGAACCAGTGATTGTTCAAATGCGTTTTCATGTCACATGTGGTCTCCCCCACATAGAGGAGACCACATGGACATTTCAACACGTAAATAACAAACGTGCTGTCACACGTCAGGTAATGCCGAATGTCATATTGTACTCCAGTTTCCGGATGTATAAACACATTACCCCTAATCATATAAGTACAGTTCAAACATGTAAGGCACGGAAAACATCCCGTCCTCCTTGCACCAAGGAATGTCTGCACCTTCTTTTTGATAGGGACATCAGCCCTCACCAGCCTGTCTCTCAGGTTGGTGGGCCGTCTATATGACAGGAGAGGAGGTCTAAGTCTAATCAGTGTTTCAATCTTAGGAAAATTACTCTGTAGGATAGGCCAGTGTTTTTTCAATATACTAGCTATATCCTTACTTTGTTCTGAGTATGTTGTTACAAAAGGGATCTGTTTAGGTTTTGATTTCTTTTCCTCCTCCTCCTGCGGATGCTGTATTCTCCTCAGATGTCTCGCTAAATTTCTTTGCGGATACCCCCTCTGTCTAAACTTATTGACCATTTGTCCATATCTGACAGGTAGGTTTTTTGGATCCTGTACGATTCTCCTCACCCGCAGTAATTGACTGCGCGGTAGGGAATCAATACAGGGTCTAGGATGACAGCTTTCATATCGCAATAACGTATTGCACTCGGTTGATTTGGTGAAGATGTCCGTAGACAATCTATCACCAACAATAGACACCATTGTTTTATTTTTAGAACCTTTGGGATCCGAAAAGGATTCATCTAGTCTTCAAGTTGTTATCATTGTGGAGGAGAATGGTGGCAGTCGCCGTGGCGGTTTAGGTCCAGAACAAGAGAATGGGGTTGGAATCATAGCTTCACACTTGAGAAAAATGGATAAGTCGTGAATGGAGGAAATTATGTATAGGGGGTGGAAGTGGAACATGGGGATGCGTTGTGTGGACAACACTCTGTACCCGATGGTCCTTTAGGTGTATGGGGGTGATCACTTGAGTGATGCATCCTTATAGACCGCACCTCCTTTCTTCATTTAATATATGTTATGTCCCCTTTTAGGACTACAATCCTCCGATATTCACGATTTGACATCCTGATTTATGTATCTATTATAATTGTCTGCAATAATCATGCGAATAGCGCCTACAGCCCGATCATTCTCTGTCTGCTTCTTTCCCAATATTGGTCTCAGTGCCGTGCTCTGACGGATCCTGGAGATGGCGAGATGTTGAGGGTAAGCACTTCCTGGTTGCCAGGCAACGGTTCACGTGACTTGGTCATGTGACCGGGAGGCCGAACAGGGAGACGCCGCCCTCCGTATCGTCATGCTTCGGGGGAGGTACCAGGTGGCTGGTGTGTGCATCAGGACCAGCGTCACTTTTGGGCGCGGTCTCTGTTAGTGTACACTGGTATCCAGGGTACCGAGCATGCGCGGTGAGACCCCAGGGACGCCGAGATGGCTGCCATCACGATACTCCACTCTGCAAGTTAGTAAGTTTTTAAACCATGCGGCTACTGACCGCCTAATTAGCACTTTCAGGTGATCACTATAACTAAAGCACAAGGCACTTTATGAACCAGGCAGTGTTTATTTGTGAATTTTGAAAATTGTCTATGAGATCTCACCATGTATGTAAAAATTGCGATTTTTGACACACGATATGTATTAAGGCATTTGCCTGGATTTGTGGGAGGGGCTGAGGTCCGCCTCCAGCCTATTTAGGGCACCCCCCTTACCTGGCTCCTGCACCGTCTGAGGTCTGAGCTTTGAGAGAGGAAGTCGCTTGTGGAGTTTCTGAAGAGTTACCTGCGAGCCGCTGAATTTCTGGGAGTTTTTCGTCGCCGTCTGTTTCTGGATTTGGAGCATTTCTGTTCTATTTTTCCGGCTTCACTCGGTTCACTGTGGGTCGCGTTTGCCCGTTAAACTGTGAGTCATTCATACGGTACAGCCGGGGCCTCACGGTTGCCCCTGTACCGGTTCATTTCATCAAACGCTGCACCAATGTCACGGTTTTCTCGTACAAGTCACCAGTATTCATTTCTGTCACGCCTTGTTCATGCACAATTTGTTCACAACCGTACCACCATTCCGATCAACACCTCTGCAGCATGCGGCCGATGGTTTCTGGGCTAAACCCCCATTTCTGTTCATTTCATTTCATAAACGCTGCACTAATGTCACGGCTTTCTCGCATAAGTCACCAGCATCTCATTTCTGTCATGTCTTGTTCAGGCAATCTTCCCAAACAGTACCAACACTCCGGTCAGCACCCCTGTGGTTCCGGGCTCATTCCCCATTTCTTGTTCAGTTCATATCACCCCACAATCATCCACATTCATGCCCCCCCCCTCCCCCTCCTCATGTTCATGGGCACGGCTGCAGGTGCACAGCTGCGGTGCCCACGGTACACCCTCCCTTCATGTCCGCTTTCACTAGGCACACCGCTGCCACAGGCATCCCCTCCCCACCGCTTCCTGCCTGTTCCGCTGCTCCTCCTGCCGCGCGGCCGATGGCGCCCGGCCGCGTCCCGGTGCCTGGTCTGCGCATGCGCGGTGTCTCGGCGGCCGTTCGCGGCGCATCTGATGCGGGGGGCCGCCGTCGGGCGGTCCGGTTCGGCGGCGGAACTCCAGGGTGCGCCGGTCCCACAGCAGGCCCCCTCCTGCGCAGGCTGCAGCAAGGGGGGCATCCAGCATGGCCCAACTAAGCACCCTCTAGATAAAAATCACCCCAGCAGCCCCACATTAAACGAGTGAAAAAAAAAAAGGGGCAAGGGAAGGGATGTCAATTGGTATTCTGCTGCATGAAAAAAAAAAGTAAAAACAGAGTATGGAGGCTATTGGTATTCCGCCTCATGTTAAAAAAAAAACAAAAAACATTTGATTGCAAACCGCACGTTCCCACGTTGTGCATAGGCATACGGCCACGCCGCAGGTCTCTTTTCACGTCATGCACAAGCTGTCATTTCACAGGCAACCGTCATGATCCTCCGGGTCATGCTATATGTACCAAATGCATTTCACATTTCATCATACTATTTTATGTCTACCCTCCCCTTTTCAGGCGGTCAACCTATATTATATTTTGCACTACCGTGTATCCGGAGAATATTTTTTTTTACTACCAGGTACGTTCACCTACTCATTAACAAAGGTCTTCCTTACATTTCGGATGGTCCCGTTAGGGTCAGCGTGCTGGCTTTAGGGGCACCATCATCCCACTAGGTTACCCCCTTCTTGGCTTCGCCATCAGTTAGTGGTCCCGCGAGGCCAACACCCCGCCTCAAACGTTCAGAGGCAACCGCCCATCGTGCCACTCGTTAGTAAGCCGCCTCGCGTGTTGCATAGAGAGGGCCTCACCTGTCACTCCCTTCCCCTAGTCCTGTCTTACAGTCACCGAGAGGCCAACGCTCCTGCCACTACGACAAGTGGCCTCATTAACCCCTCGCGCCAACTCATAGGTAGAGCCTCTCAAGCCGCTTGGCAAATTAGCAGGGCCTCATCTGTCACCATGCAAGTATAATTTTTCGCCGTCCGGCCTAGCTAGCTTGCCAGCACGATCCTGTGTTTCCTCAAGCTAATCAACTGTTTTATTTTAGTATGTCTCTGGATGGGTTAGAAAACTTCTCCCTGCCTGGCACCCCTGCTAGATCCGTCACTGCTACCCTGGGAGACGATCTAGCCAGTCCAGCATCCATCAGATCCTGGACAATTCCGCGCATTACGGCGGAGTTGAGGAAACGGCATGTTCCCTTCCCCGCCACGGCAAGGAAAGCGGAGCTGTTCCGGCTGCTGCGCGCATCAACCGATAATAGGGATGCAGGGGAAGGACCCAGCCAGTCCGGCACCGGGGACATCCATGCCATGCTGGCCTCTCTGATGACATCCATGTTGACAGTCAACGCCAGGTTGGAGAGGCTAGAATCGGTCACCACGACCCTTTCCTTGGCAGGTCCGCCGCCGGCGGCATCACCGGCACCGGCTGGATTACCGGTGATCACGCCGTCCGTTAGCCTGGAGGACCAGGAAGTCAACCCGGTGCATATGATACCAGAACACTTAAAAAGGGATATCCTGGAAGGTAAGGATGTAAACCTGGCCTCCCTTCTGATTGCCTCCCAGGATGTGGTCGAGAACACGACTTATGCCTATGACGAGGTTTCAGTTGTGGTCAAGTCCAGGGATGCCCGGCTCAATAGGAAATTGACCATTCCCGAATTCGTTTTGGCTTTCGGAATCTATAGAGAGGTCATCTGTGCAGTCTACCCCAACAGAAGGGAGGAATTTGACCTCTACATGCACAAACTGGTGGACCTGGGCAACAAATACGGAGGGTCAGCGTTCTATGACTATCACAGGTCTTTTTCGGCGAAAGTGGCGGTGGCTTTCTCCCAGTACGGAGTCCGCTCCAACTGGGCGAGGATCGACACGGTCATATTCTGTCGCCACTTCGCAGGCCTTAGGACCCCAGCCTGTGCACACTGCTCCTCCACGGCCCACACCACCAATTTCTGCCCGAACACGTCGGACAGACAGGCCCTCTCACAAGCAGCCGGTCCCTCCGGGGTCCCGGAAAGGTCAGCCCGGGACAAGCTGGGTCGGCCGATCAAGTTTCTGGGCAAATCCCAGATTTGCAATAATTTCAATGAGGGGTCCTGCAATTATAGCGGGTGTAAATTGTTACATATATGTACCAAATGCTTCCGGCGCATGCCAAGTCACATGTGCCAAAATAAATGTTTGCAAAACCGTAATCTAACAACCATCAACATCGCCAGTTTTTAAACCGTGTTTATGTCACAACACCCATCCAGGCATCTCTCAGATTTTCTCATTTCAGGGTTGACAGAAGGCTTCCACACGGGCATCCTGTACATGCCACTGGCACCCTGGAATGTCCCAATCTTTTATCCGCTCTACACAACCCCACCGCCATTGACGCCCTCAAAGCCCAAGAAGTGACGGAGGGCTTTGTGTTAGGTCCTTTCAAAACCCCCCCCATTCCCGCCACATTGCGCACCAACCCCCATTGGCATCGGTCACTGGAAAATCTTCCCAGAAACAGAGGCTCATCATCGACCTATGGGTTCAGGCAACCCCAGTCTCAACTCCCTCATTCCCTCGGAGGAATTCTCACTGCATACACCACCATTGATCACGCCACACAGCCATCATACAAGCAGGGGTGGGGGCATGGCTCAGCAAAAACCGACATCGCCAACGCCTTCAAATTGCTACCGATTCACCCTACACTGTGGCACCTGCACGGCATCAAGTGGTCCGGGGTCTATTATTTATTCTTCCCGGTTGACTTTCGGTTCCAAAAGTAGCCCGGCCATCTCGACATATTTGCAGAAGCATTATGCTGGTTGCTTTGAATGTAGCAAGGTGCCCGTTGGTATTACATTACCTTGATGATTTCCTATTGGTGGAGGAAAAACACTTCCCCCCCCTCCAGCCTCAGAGCCACCATCGAGCTGTTCAAAGGAACTGGGGGGTACCCCTCTCCACAAGAAGACAGAGGGGCCAGACACGATCATCACCTTCCTGGTATCCAGTTGGATTCAGCCTCAATGACAAGCCAGTTTGCCACCGGGAAGATCCAGGATATTCTCACCCGCATAGACGGCTATCTTCAACTCGCACCTGCAACCGCAAAGAACTACAGTCCCTGCTGGGCTCCCTGAACTTTGCCATGCGCATCATACCCCAGGGTCGCTCATTTATATCACGCCTTCTGCACCTCTTCCCCTTGTTTCCTACACAACTGCACAGATTGTCCCTGGATGCCCACGCTGCGGCGGATCTGGGCATGTGGAGGAGATTTCTGTCCACCCCTGGAATGGCGGGAGCTTGTTTTCTTCTCTCAGCTGTCGGACTCTTCCCCCTCTATCTGGTCAGATGCGGCATCTTACCACAGGCTTTGCG
Organism: Bufo bufo; assembly: GCF_905171765.1. NCBI lineage: Eukaryota > Metazoa > Chordata > Amphibia > Anura > Bufonidae > Bufo > Bufo bufo. The sequence continues at coordinate 131,864,679 of NC_053397.1, read as the reverse complement.
GCCATTTTTGGACGATTGGCTGTGGGGCACTGGCCTCCTGCGGTCCAGGGTCTGGAAGGATTCTCCACTACCTCAGTGCTTTTTGAGATCTATCCCATCGTAGCGGCGGCCGTGGCGTGGGGTTCCATTTATGGGCGAACATGTCGATCCGGTGCTACTCAGACAACCAAAGCAACCTGCCAGATCATCAACAAAGGTCGTTCTAAATCCCTCACAATCATGAGGTTTATGCGAAGACTTACTTGGCTGGCCGCCTGCAATAATTTCTTCTTGCATTGTTTCCATGTCCCGGGGGTGTGCAATTCGGCAGCTGACATTTGTCTCGCTTCAAATTTCAAGGGCATTTCATCAGGCTCTCCCATCAGCATCACCCACGGCCTCCAGCACTCCATCATTTCAACAACTCATTCTGGACTAGAGGTCATCATGCGGCATAGCCAGTCTTTGTCCCACTTAGCGTTGTCTGACAATACACTAGAACATACAACAGAGCATTCACACTATTCAACAGGTTCCTGTTGAACACAACATCACTCACCCTTTCGTCATGACGTCTCTTTTGGGTTTGCTTCTTTCTTGCCACCTCAAACTCAAAATGTCATACAACACCATCAAACTATATCTTACTGGCATTCAACATCATATGCTAATCTTGCATCCCAACAACATCAGCTTCATGGCCTCACACCAGATCAAGACAATACTCAGAGGCATTCAGAAGACGGAACCCGCACGTCCAGCCCAGAGGCTGCCCATCAACAGTCATGTCTTCAAAGCATTATCCGACTTGCTGGACGCCACGCCTTTTGATACCGATACCAACTCAAAACTGCAATTTACTTAGCCTTCTACGGGTTCCTGAGACCCGGGGAATTCACTACAACCTCCACGACCCAAACCTCACCTTGTCATCTTGTCTCCCACTTGACGAAACACCTGGATCATTACATCCTGACCATACCTCACTCCAAGAGTAGTCAGCATTCACCCGTCAACATTTCATATTACCCCACGCACAACAAATGGTGTCCAGTAAGGGTTCTGGACACCTACAGTCAGCTTCACAAGTTTCTACCCTCTCAACCGCTACTTCAACTTCATGGGTCAGTACTCACCACCACCACCTTCATGACCCATGTCAGGTCATTTCTCACCCAACTGGGCCTCAACGCAGCCAACTACTCAGGGCACTCCTTTCGCATCGGAGCTGCATCCACGGCCTCCAGTGCCAACATCCCTACTCATGTCATCAAGAAATTGGGGCACTGGAAGTCATCCGCTTACGCACGATACATTCCCAATCCAGCGCAAGAGTTGAGAGTGGCTTTCCAAAGCATGTCGGGTTGAGCTATTCATGTATTAATTGGCTACAATAAACTGGTTTATTTCCATTTTTGCCCTCTTCTTTCTTAGGCCTACCTCATCCTCGGTTTCAGCACACCACAACCGACTGCATTTCTTTCCCTGCATCCCAGGGCTCTTTACTGTACTACCGTAAGCGCCTAACACAAGTATTAAGGCATTTGCCTGGATTTGTGGGAGGGGCTGAGGTCCGCCTCCAGCCTATTTAGGGCACCCCCCTTACCTGGCTCCTGCACCGTCTGAGGTCTGAGCTTTGTCCCTCCCACCACTCCACTCATTTACAACTCATTTCTTTTATGTCTTTTCCTTGGGTGGGCCCTCTTCTTTCTTAGGCCTACCTCATCCTCGGTTTCGGCACACCACAACCGACTGCATTTCTTTCCTTGCATCCCAGGGCTCTTTACTGTACTACCGTAAGCGCCTAACACAAATAAATGAATTCACATATGACTATGAAAATTTTTAATGTAATTCATGTTTTTATACATTATTGATCATGTTATTGTCAATCACCCTGTTAATTGACTCACTAAGCATTGTGGGTATAAATGTAGATGTTGTGACACCAATTGTTATGCTCGAGAAAGACTGCAATGAGCAGTTGAAACGTTGCACAGGGGAAATAAGCGGGTCGTTTTTCACCTTATCCTGGAGTGCTGCTCTTCTTTGAGATATCTACAACTATTTTGACCGAACAGCCTAAGGTCAGAGGATTTTGCACCGGCTTCATCTACAAGTAGTGCTGCTGCCCTCTCTTTGTATTATATAATATATATAAATAAATATATATATATATATATATATATATATATATATTTATTTAAATCTCACCTTCCCTCTACAGTCCCCCCTTTCCCTTACTCTACACTCAGACAATATTGCACACCATATACATACCCTCTTTTTTGCCCTATTCTATTAGCTATACCTTACCCCCTTCTCCCTATGATACAGTGCTCCTGTTACGAGGGTGTCAAGAGCCACGTCTGACTCCTTTATAACCCGGGGTCAGAAGGTCGCAGCGGGTGGCTGCGCGTTCGATGTACAAAGAAAGTGCTGTTTTCGTAATGGTAGCTTTCTGGGTTTGCCTTGCAATCCTTTTTGGCTCACTCAGGGATCCGTAGCTTCTCTCCTTAGCTGTTTCTTGTCCAGCAATCCCAACCTCCTTATATTCCCATCTCCCACTTCTCTGGTTGCCAGATATAGAGCTTCCTGCCCTGGACTTCTATACTGACCCACTGGAGCTGTGTAGCTGTGTAGCTGTGTTCCATGTTGTGTTCCAGAACGTTACCCTCGCGATCCCTGTTTGGACCGGTTGGTGGTCTGCTGTTGTCGCCCACCTGGGATTATATGTTTGTCTGTATTGTCTGTCCTCTCCTTGGTGTTTTCCTCTTAGTGTCAGTGGTGCGGACTAGTGATCCCACCGCCCCGTTCACTACACAGGGCTCATCTTAGGGAAAGCCAGGGTTTAGGCATGTGATCGGCGTACGGGCGAGGAACCCGTCTAGGGACGTCAGGGCAGTCAGGTGCCAGCCGCAAGGTGAGTCAGGGGTCACCACCTTTCCCTCTCCCTTGGACAGGGCCTTCCCATTTCCCTCCCTTTGCGTGACGCCGGTCATGACATTATATCTGGCCCTTATTTTGTGTAGGTAAAAAAAATAATAATAATTTTTCTTTCTACCTACTTAGAATCCAGTATGGATCCAATTGCTGCTTTGTCAAAGCAACTTCAAGGCCTGTCTTTGGTGGTGGCAGGATTGAAGGCGTCGGTCCTCCAGCAACAGCAGCAAATTGCAACAGACCGCAAGCCCAGCGGTTGCTACAGGTAACCAGGTTGTTGCGGAACCCAAGGTTGCTCTTCTGACAGATTTTCTGGGGGACAAATTGTGACGTTCCGTGAGGCCTGTAATTATATTTTAAACTGCGCCCTTACTCTCTGGTAATGAAGAACAGCGGGTGGGGGTTGTTATTTCCCTGCTGCAGGGGGACCCGCAATCCTGGGCGTTCTCTTTACCCACTGATTCCAGGCTCTCGGTCAGTGGATGAATTTTTTGGGGCCTTGGGTCTCATATATGACGACCCTGACCGAGTCGCACTGGCTGAATCAAAATTATGGAGACTCCTACAGGGAGAGCGGCTAGCAGGGAGTATAGCGCAGAGTTCCGTAGGTGGGCTACGGATACCCAGTGGAAGACCCGGCTCCTCAGGAGTCAGTTCTGCTCTGGGTTATCGAAGGATTAAGGATGCGCTTGCGCTGTATGAGACTCCCTTTTCCCTTGATGCGGTGATGTCCCTTTCTATCAGAATAGATAGACGTCTTAGGGACAGATTGAAAAATCCGTAGCAATTGGTAACCCCTCCCAAGCGGCAGTTAGTCTGTACGGACTTAGGCGAGCCTATGTAGCTAGGAGGAACTACTCGTCAGGTCCGTCCTCCTGAGGCTCGCCGTAGGCGTGGGGTTTGTTTTTTCTGTGGGGGGAGGGGTCATTTCATTAATGTCTGTCCTTCCTTCCTCAAAAACAAAAGACCGTCGGAAAACTACTAACCCCAGGCTGTGTGGAGGATGTCAGCCGGGGGTTATACATTTCCTCCATACGAACATCGCAATTTGTGTTGCCAGCGGTTGTTGTTTTTGGCGTTAAGACGGAGACTATTTCTTTTTTTCTAGACAGTGGAGCAGGAGTAAATTTGATAGATGCCCATTTTGCCCACACTATGGGTTTGTCTCTCTGTACGCTACAGAGACCTATTCCCATATTCGCTATTGATTCTGCTCCTCTGTCTCAGAGAAACCTCACTCACATTGTCCATAACTTACACCTTCGGGTAGGGGGACCACCATAACGAGTTGCTTTCATGTTATGTTCTGGAGGGGCTTCCCACTCCGGTGGTGTTGGGTCTTCCCTGGTTGGTAGCGCACAATCCAGTGGTGGATTGGCAGGCCAGGGAGATATTGAAGTGGAGTAAGCAGTGCAGAGAAAATTGCTTAAATAGCAATTGCTTAGTCGCCTCCATAGCTACCCTACCCACATTTGTTTCGGACTTTGAGAACGTTTTTTCTGAAAAGGGTTGTCAGAAGTTACCACCTCACCGTCCTTATGATTGCCCGGTTAACCTGATTCCCAGTGCTAAATTACCCAAGACCAGGTTATATAATCTTTTGGGTCCGGAGAGACAAGCCATGAAAGATTATATCTCCGAGAGCTTGGCTAAGGGACACATCAGACCCTCTTCTTCACCCGTGGCTTTTCGCCTGGAGCTACCTCAGACTTTTAAAACTCATAACGTCTTCCATAAATCGTTACTCAAAAAGTATGTTCCACCTCTAGAACCATCACCGCTGCCACCTCCTCCTGTTATTGTGGATGGTAATCTAGAGTTTCAAATATCCAAAATTGTTGATTCTCGTCGGGTCCGCCGTTCTCTTCAATATCTGGTGCATTGGAGGGGTTACGGTCCTGAGGAAAGAATGTGGGTTCCAGCGTCTGAGGTAAACGCCGACAGGTTAGTTCGGGTTTTTCATGCCTCTCATCCTGAGAGACCTAGTCCTGAGTGTCCGGAGGCCCCTCGTGGAAGGGGGGGGTACTGTCACGAGGGTGTCAAGAGCCACGTCTGACTCCGTTATACCCGGGGTCAGGAAGTCGCAGCGGGTGGGTGCGCGTTCGATGTACAAAGACAGTGCTGTTTCGTAATGGTAGCTTTCTGGGTTTGCCTTGCAATCCTTTTTGGCTCACTCAGGGATCCGTAGCTTCTCCTCCTCAGCTGTTTCTTGTCCAGCAATCCCAACCTCCTTATATTCCCATCTCCCACTTCTCTGGTTGCCAGATATAGAGCTTCCTGCCTGGACTTCTATACTGACCCACTGGAGCTGTGTAGCTGTGTTCCCTGGTTGTTGTTCCAAAACGTTACCCTCCGGATCCCTGTTGGGCCTTGGTGGTCTGCTGTTGTCACCCACCTGGGATTATATGTTTGTCTGTATTGTCTGTCCTCTCCTTGGTGTTTTCCTCTTAGTGTCAGTGGTGCGGACTAGTGATCCCACCGCCCCGTTCACTACACAGGGCTCATCTTAGGGAAAGCCAGGGTTTAGGCACGTGATCGGCGTACTGGTGAGGAACCCGTCTAGGGACGTCAGGGCAGTCAGGTGCCAGCCGCAAGGTGAGTCAGGGGTCACCACCTTTCCCTCTCCCTTGGACAGGGCCTTCCCATTTCCCACCCTTTGCGTGACACCGGTCATGACAGCTCCCCTGCAGTCTGTTACACATAGTCCAGTGTGCACGCTGACTATATACACTCGTGGCCAAAAGTTTTGAGAATTACATAAATATTGGAAATTGGAAAAGTTGCTGCTTAAGTTTTTATAATAGCAATTTGCATATACTCCAGAATGTTATGAAGAGTGATCAGATGAATTGCATAGTGCTTCTTTGGCATGAAAATTAACTTAATCCCAAAAAAACCTTTCCACTGCATTTCATTGCTGTCATTAAAGGACCTGCTGAGATCATTTCAGTAATCGTCTTGTTAACTCAGGTGAGAATGTTGACGAGCACAAGGCTGGAGATCATTATGTCAGGCTGATTGGGTTAAAATGGCAGACTTGACATGTTAAAAGGAGGGTGATGCTTAAAATCATTGTTCTTCCATTGTTAACCATGGTGACCTGCAAAGAAACGCGTGCAGCCACCATTGCGTTGCATAAAAATGGCTTCACAGGCAAGCATATTGTGGCTACTAAGATTGCACCTCAATCAACAATTTATAGGATCATCAAGAACTTCAAGGAAAGAGGTTCAATTCTTATTAAGAAGGCTTCAGGGCGTCCAAGAAAGTCCAGCAAGCGCCAGGATCGTCTCCTAAAGAGGATTCAGCTGCGGTATCGGAGTGCCACCAGTGCAGAGCTTGCTCAGGAATGGCAGCAGGCAGGTGTGAGCGCATCTGCATGCACAGCGAGGCAAAGACTTTTGGAAGATGGCCTGGTGTCAAGAAGGGCAGCAAAGAAGCCACTTCTCTCCAAAAAAAACATCAGGGACAGATTGATCTTCTGCAGAAAGTATGGTGAATGGACTGCTGAGGACTGGGGCAAAGTCATATTCTCCGATGAAGCCTCTTTCCGATTGTTTGGGGCATCTGGAAAAAGGCTTGTCTGGAGAAGAAAAGGTGAGCGCTACCATCAGTCCTGTGTCATGCCAACAGTAAAGCATCCTGAGACCATTCATGTGTGGGGTTGCTTCTCATTCAAGGGAGTGGGCTCACTCACAATTTTGCCCAAAAACACAGCCATGAATAAAGAATGGTACCAAAACACCCTCCAACAGCAACTTCTTCCAACAATCCAACAACAGTTTGGTGAAAAACAATGCATTTTCCAGCACGATGGAGCACCGTGCCATAAGGCAAAAGTGATAACTAAGTGGCTCGGGGACCAAAATGTTGACATTTTGGGTCCATGGCCTGGAAACTCCCCAGATCTTAATCCCATTGAGAACTTGTGGTCAATCCTCAAGAGGCGGGTGGACAAACAAAAACCCACTAATTCTGACAAACTCCAAAAAGTGATTATGAAAGAATGGGTTGCTATCAGTCAGGAATTGGCCCAGAAGTTGATTGAGAGCATGCCCAGTCGAATTGCAGAGGTCCTGAAAAAGAAGGGCCAACACTGCAAATACTGACTCTTTGCATAAATGTCATGTAATTGTCGATAAAAGCCTTTGAAACGTTTGAAGTGCGTGTAATTATATTTCACTACATCACAGAAACAACTGAAACAAAGATCTAAAAGCAGTTTAGCAGCAAACTTTGTGAAAACTAATATTTTTGTCATTCTCAAAACTTTTGGCCACGACTGTAGTATTCAGTATATCGGCCTCTTGATTGACATCCTTCGTCCCCACCTCCCTCTCCACACGGAACCTCCAGCACATGCGCAGAGGGTATTTGCTGTGCTGGGCACCTTCTGTGCTCCCCAGCACAGCACTGTAGTGGCAACTGCTTACTCTCAGCATATCTATAACCAGTTATTCCTCCTATTTCTCCACTTAGGATACTTTCACACTAGCGTTTTTCTTTTCCGGCGCTGAGTTCCGTCCTAGGGGCTCAAATCCAGAAAAGAACTGATCAGTTTTATCACCATGCATTCTGAATGGAGAGTAATCCGTTCAGGATGCATCAGGATGTCTTCAGTTCAGTCTTTTTGAAAACTGTAGCATGTTGTATTTTTACCTCTGGCCAAAAATCCGGAACACTTTGATTGAACGTGGGGTGAGCTGGACCGCAGAGTGAAGGCAAAAGGGCCAACAAGTGCTAAGCATCTCTGGGAACTCCTTCAAGACTGTTGGAAGACCATTTCAGGGGACTACCTCTTGAAGCTCATCAAGAGAATGCCAAGAGTGTGCAAAGCAGTAATAAACGCAAAAGGTGGCTACTTTGAAGAACCTAGAATATGACATATTTTCAGTTGTTTCACACTTGTTTGTTATGTATATAATTCCACATGTGTTAATTCATAGTTTTGATGCCTTCATAGTCATGAAAATAAAGAAAACTCTTTGAATGAGAAGGTGTGTCCAAACTTTTGGTCTGTACTGTAGGTTCTTTCTGTTTTCTACAGTATTAGGTAAAAATCAATTATTCTTTTTTTCTTTTTAAAGGAATGTTTATTCAAAGAAACGATATGTAGAAGGAAATTCAGTATATAAAGCAAGTACAAAACATAGCCATGGCAAATATACATTTCCAGATAATAGGACAATTGGCCATTAATAGTGAAGACACCATTTCCATACACTATTCTTCAACTTAAATACATAGAAACATTATGCAATTGGGCTTCAAAGTAATGTCATTAGTATAAAGTTGCTTGCGTGTGATGTAGATCAACAAACAGCCCAATCGCCACCAACAGTAGCCTTGGAACTTTTTTTTCCCTAATAACAGTAAAAACAAACAAACAAGACAACAGAGAAAGGGACCGTCTAAAAGAAGTAAAAGTTAAGGAGCCAAAGGTCCCAAACCAGTGGGAGGAATCCTTAACCAAGGTCCCCAGACCTTGTCAAATTTATCATGACAATCGGGGGGCGGAGCCAGCACTTGATCGGGATGGACGTGTGAAGCGATGCTCTCCTGCCTGCATATCCCTCTCAGCACCTTGTCTTAAGCTTACTGGACGCTGAAATGGTCAAGATCGGGGGCCAAAAGTCCACAGACCAGCTAGGAAGCAACCGCTCCCAAAATCAGGCTGGGGAGATGGAGAAATTTATCAAAAAGGCTGCCGCTGTGGCAGTGAATTGTGACTCCAAGATGGCGCCCGGCATACCACGCTCCGGACACAAGCCGCCTGCTGCTTCTTGCAGTGACAAGGTAGGGGACGATCCCAGTGAGGTGGAATGCCTGCCGATTTCCAGAGCTTTCTTAAAAGAAGCTCTTGCAGAAGCCCTGGGTCCCCTCAGTGTGGACATTTCTTCAATAAAAGAAGATATTAAACACATAGGCAGGAGAGTAGAGGCCTTAGACGAAACTCAGGCTACAATCCTCCAACACCAGAGTGAAGTGTCCTCTAGCATGTCGCTAGCCCAGTGCCATATAAATGCCTTGTACACAGCTATGGAGGACCAAGAAAATAGAAGCAGGCGCAATAACTTGCGCTTTAGAAACCATCCTAGCTATGGACATTCCGGAAACGGTAATCCAGATATGCCTTAAGATCTTAGGTCCTGACTCAGCACATGAGGTCCTACTTGAACGGGCACATAGGGCCCTCAGACCCAAACCGCAGGCGAATGAACCCCCCAGGGACGTAATTTGTAAATTCCTGCACTTCCCTGTAAAAGAAGCCATACTGGCAAATGCCAGAAACTCCAACTCTGTGGAATGGGAAGAAAACAACATCACTATTTATCAAGATTTGGCGCAATCAACCCTCAAGAAGCGTAAAGCCTTGAAGCCTCTCACTGATTGGTTGAGACAACATAGGATTATCTACAGATGGACATTCCCTTTCGGTCTATCCTTCCTGCATGAGGGCCGCCGCATCCATATCTCCTCATTTACAGATTTGGACAAGGCGTACGATCTTCTCCAGCTATCTCCACTACCTATTGCAAACTGGGACATGGTCCAGAATTTGAACTCTCTACCTGATCTACCTAAGACGATCCCCTGGGAGCCCCAACGCACCCCAAGGCCCCAAAGAAGCAGAAGAAGAGACTCCTTCTCCACCCCAAAATGCCTATCTATGGCAGATAAGTAGTCTGCCCTACTTTCTCCTCTCTAGGTTTGGGAGACCAAGAGAATCATCAGATGGGACTTATTACCTTTGAGTTACTGTTCCACAGATTGATTTTTGACTGCATGCTATGTGCTGGGGGGAGGGCCGGGCTCACTTTATATTCGGGCCTCGCCCTCCACCTAGTAATAGATGTAGAGACAGTAGGGATTTCTCTTTTGAGTTTTCCCATCTATTTGAAGGTCAGGACAGTCATGTTATTGTTAATTTACTCAGGTATTGCTCTAATAATTCCCCCTATACTTATGCTCTCCTATACCTCAGATGCCAGGTGAATTACCCTCACCTACTCGCCTATACATTTAAGCACTCTGTGTTATCCTCCCCTCCAGATGAGTGTAGATATAATCTACTCCCTTCATTTAATTCTTACCTGCTCCATAGAGAGCTAAAATCTGAAAGCCATTCTAGTTTCCATACTGACCCCCACTCTTCCTCCACCATCATCACAAGAAACATTAGGCTCCAGTATGTTTGCCACTGTAGAGGGAAGTGCTCCTGGGTGTACTACCCTATCCCCCCCTACATGTTACTAACTCAAAAAGACATCCATTGTCTGGATGATATCAATTCATTTTTTGTCTCTATTTACTTTTTTGTTTTGTGTTCTATTTTGTTCTTATTCTGACAGGTACTCAAGAAATGCTTCAACACTCTTTCAAATGTGTGAGCGGAGATCCCCGCTGGGAAGGGGGTCAATCCGGAAATTTGGATGTTTTCTGGCTCTCCTCGTGGCTTCACTCTCTTCCTCACGATGTATCTGGTTTGTCATTCTTTCCCTTGCCGTATCACTTATAGCCCTCTGACTTCCCACCTTACTAAACAGTTATGGCTGACTTTAAATTAGCATCATACAATGTTAAGGGGCTGAGATCCCCCTCTAAAAGACAAATGTTCAGTAGTCTTTCTTTAGGAGACGCACTTCAAACATAATAATTATCCCAATCTTTCTTTCTCTAAATTCCCCTGCTGGTACCATTGTGGGGCCGGGGGTGCAGCTTCGAGGGGGTCAGTATAGGCTTCCGCAGAGGCCTTCCTTTTCAATATAAGTCTCATGTACAGGACTCAGATGGTCGATACTTGATCCTCAAGGGACAGGTGGGACAATCTATGTACACGTTTGTAAACATCTATGCCCCAAACACTGATCAGCTTAGCTGGCTTATCCCTGTCTTCTCCTTAATCGAGCAGCACAGGGAAGGTTTCCTAATTGTCGCTGGAGATTTTAATGTGACCTTCAATCCTTTAATTGACACATCCTCCAAAAACTCCCCTTTGCTCATGGCAACAAAGCCTCCAATATATGTTATGAGCCAAATCAAACAGAGGAGAAACTCCCGCTACGTTCAGTCCATTAAATACCCCAAGGACTTCAACTCTTTAAAGCAAAAGAAATTGCTGAACAATTTAGATCATTTTATAAGTCCCTCTATAATCTCCCAGCCCCTGCTCTCCCTAATCCCTCTTTTAGTAGAGAGACCAATATTAGCTCCTTTCTGGAGACCCTTGACCTTCCTGCATTGAATGTGGCACAACAGGAATCCCTGACTAAACCGTTCACTATCCCTGAACTAACTACAGCTATCAAATCTACCCCTAAGGGCAAGTGTCCTGGCCCTGACGGTCTCCCCATAACTTACTACTCGTCCTTTAAAAATATCTTGCTACCCCACTTACTCCCTATCTGCAATTTATCGATGGATAATCACCCACTTTCCTCTGATATGACCAAAGCAGTCATTACGATAATTCCCAAAGAAGGTAAAGACCCCACGATTTGCCCCAACTACCGCCCAATCTCCTTACTTAATGTCGATTTTAAACTTCTAGCCAAAATGTTGGCCACTAGGTTACAAAGCCTGCTCCCTGAGCTAGTCCACCCAGATCAAGTTGGATTTGTCAAAGGTCGGGAGGGCAAAGATAATACCACAAAAATACTAGATGCCCTATTTTTTGCCTCACATAAATCCATCCCCCTGGTCCTACTTGGCACGGATGCCGAGAAAGCATTTGATAGAGTTGACTGGACCTATATCAGACTAACCCTGTCTAAATTCCAAATACCAGAACAATATATCAACTCTATATTCTCCATGTACAGTCGTGGCCAAAAGTTTTGAGAATAACACAAATATTAGTTTTCACAAAGTTTGCTGCGAAACTGCTTTTAGATCTTTGTTTCAGTTGTTTCTGTGATGTAGTGAAATATAATTACACGCACTTCATACGTTTCAAAGGCTTTTATCGACAATTACATGACATTTATGCAAAGAGTCAGTATTTGCAGTGTTGGCCATTTTTCAGGACCTCTGCAATTCGACTGGGCATGCTCTCAATCAACTTCTGGGCCAATTCCTGACTGATAGCAACCCATTCTTTCATAATCACTTCTTGGAGTTTGTCAGAATTAGTGGGTTTTTGTTTGTCCACCCGCCTCTTGAGGATTGACCACAAGTTCTCAATGGGATTAAGATCTGGGGAGTTTCCAGGCCATGGACCCAAAATGTCAACGTTTTGGTCCCCGAGCCACTTAGTTATCACTTTTGCCTTATGGCACGATGCCTTATCGTGCTGGAAAATGCATTGTTCTTCACCAAACTGTTGTTGGATTGTTAGAAGAAGTTTCTGTTGGAGGGTGTTTTGGTACCATTCTTTATTCATGGCTGTGTTTTGGGGCAAAATTGTGAGTGAGCCCACTCCCTTGGATGAGAAGCAACCCCACACATGAATGGTCTCAGGATGCTTTACTGTTGACATGACACAGGACTGATGGTAGAGCTCACCTTTTCTTCTCCGGACAAGCCTTTTTCCAGATGCCCCAAACAATCGGAAAGAGGCTTCATCGGAGAATATGACTTTGCCCCAGTCCTCAGCAGTCCATTCACCATACTTTCTGCAGAAGATCAATCTGTCCCTGATGTTTTTTTTTGAGAGAAGTGGCTTCTTTGCTGGCCTTCTTGACACCAGGCCATCTTCCAAAAGTCTTCGCCTCACTGTGCGTGCAGATGCGCTCACACATGCCTGCTGCCATTCCTGAGCAAGCTCTGCACTGGTGGCACTCTGATCCCGCAGCTGAATCCTCTTTAGGAGACGATCCTGGCACTTGCTGGACTTTCTTGGACGCCCTGAAGCCTTCTTAACAAGAATTGAACCTCTTTCCTTGAAGTTCTTGATGATCCTATAAATTGTTGATTGAGGTGCAATCTTAGTAGCCACAATATCCTTGCCTGTGAAGCCATTTTTATGAAACGCAATGATGACTGCATGCGTTTCTTTGCAGGTCACCATGGTTAACAATGGAAGAACAATTATTTCAAGCATCACCCTCCTTTTAACATGTCAAGTCTGCCATTTTAACCCAATCAGCCTGACATAATGATCTCCAGCCTTGTGCTCATCAACATTCTCACCTGAGTTAACAAGACGATTACTGAAATGATATCAGCAGGTCCTTTAATGACAGCAATGAAATGCAGTGGAAAGGTTTTTTTGGGATTAAGTTAATTTTCATGGCAAAGAAGGACTATGCAATTCATCTGATCACTCTTCATAACATTCTGGAGTATATGCAAATTGCTATTATAAAAACTTAAGCAGCAACTTTTCCAATTTCCAATATTTATCTAATTCTCAAAACTTTTGGCCACGACTGTACATTTGCTCCTCGGCGTCCGTGTCAGTAAATGGGCTTCTCTCCTCCCATTTCCCCATTAGAAATGGAACGAGACAGGGGTGTCCCGTCTCTCCTCTCCTTTTTGTCCTGGTAATGGAATCTCTTCTGCAAGCCCTCAAACAGAACGGAGAAATTAAGGGCTTGAAAGTGGGGACTCGAGAATTTAAATTGGCAGCCTTTGCTGACGATTTACTGATTGTCACCACTAATCCACAGAGAGCCATGCCCAAGATCCTCTCAACGCTCAGCCTTTTTGGCTCCCTTTCCAACTTTAAGGTAAACCCCTCCAAATCCCAGGTTTTGCATATGGGCCTCTCTTCCGCCAGTCTCTCCTCCCTCCAAATAAATTCCCCTTTCAATTGGCAAACCCAACAATTAACCTACCTAGGGATCAAATTATCTCCTCATTTGCCTGACTTATTTCAATTAAACTACAAACCCCTCCTAGCATCTATGACAGCTCAAATGGATTCCCTAGATTCTCCTTATCTCTCCTGGTTCGGAAGGAAGAACATCTTTAAGTCATTGATCATGCCAAAACTCACGTATATGATGCAGGTTCTCCCTATTGATATCCCTAGGTCCTATTTTACATCCCTAAACAAACATATCCGCAAGTTCATTTGGCAAGGTAGAAGCCCTCGTATATCCTTTGACACTTTGATTAAACCTAGGGCTAGAGGGGGCATAGGCCTTCCTGATCCTAAGTCATATATGTTTGCTATCCAGCTCTCTAGAGTTATAGATTGGATTAGAGACCCCGCTCATAAATCTTGGCTCACATTGGAGACCACTTTCCTCCCCTCCTCTCCTCGGACCCTCCTGCTGGCTGACAGACTACCCCCGACCCAAAGCTCAATACCCAACCCTCTTATACGCAGCACTTTAAGGGTCTGGGGGGGTTTCTCGTCCAGCTGTAGGGCCCCATTGCCTCTCACTTCACTCATGCTTATAAAAGATATCATTGATTTAGCCCCCAAAGAGCTGAAAGAAAGCTGTCCGCTGCACATAAGGTCCTCGGTGATTCCCATATCTCAGTTTCTGGATCCTGAGGGTTGTATACTTCCTGATCCTGAAATATGCAAACTCCTGGGGATGCAGATTCATAACCCCACCCTGTTGCATTTCCTTAGAACAGAGCTACTTAACATGGCAAAAAGCCCCCCCTTATCAGAAGAAATAAATTGGTTTGTGGAAATGTTGAGTAATAAGAGATATTCCCCTAAACCTATTTCTACGATCTATAAACGCCTGAAGTCTCCTACCTCCACCATTAAGCCCGCAATAGTGGGCCTATGGGAAAAAGACCTTCAACGGTCCTTGACACCTCAAGAAATTTCTAAAATACTAATCCTCCCACACAAGATATCTAAATGCATACGCATCCAAGAAAACAGCTATACGATCCTTATGCATTGGTATAAGACTCCAGACAAAACTTGTAGATATAGCAAAACTGCCTCTGATCTTTGTTGGAGATGCCACAAATCTAAAGGCTCCTTTATACATATTTGGTGGTCATGTGAATTGATCAATCCATGGTGGCATACAATAACTCAATTATGTAACCAAATATGTAGGTCATCCCTCTCCTGCTCTCCTGAACTGACTTTACTATCACTTGGGATGGAAAACATGGGCCCATATAAAAAATCCCTTTTTACCCTCTTGTTGGCAGCTGCTAGATTGCTCCTGCCGACTCACTGGTTATCCTCGGATATCCCTAGTATTGAACATTGGACCAATAATGTCGACCAAATATATAGACTAGAGGAAATTTCACACTGGAAATCGCATTCTAGATCCTCTTTCTTAAAAACTTGGTCACCATGGAAGCTGTACAGGAACTTTGATTAGGAACAGAGGTCAATAGTTGTCCCTTATTGCCCTATCTCTTTCATTCCCATATAGATAATTATTTACTTATCTTCCCCCCCCCCCCATACACACACATACACCACTTGTAATAGAATTTAATTTCCACGATTCTATGCTCAATTTGGATTAATCATATGTTTTTTCTTGCTGATGCCTGTCATGTTGGGCTTAACCGCCCTTTAGTTATTTACACTTGTGACGCCTAAAGATAGGTGACTGTCGCTCTTTTTTATGTCACATGTATTGTTGTATACTTTACCTCTTGGAAAATGTACAAAGCTTTGAAAAATTGAAAACAATAAAAATTTTCAATATAAAAAAAAAAAAAAAAAATGTATCATGACAATCTTGGGATAAATAGGTAAGCTGTCACGGCAAGTGGGGATAAGAGGAACACCAAGTAAACAAACAGCAACAGGTAAACAAACTAGGCCCCAAAGCTAGGGAGGAGGGAATGGTAACCTCCTAACAATCCCTGAGCCTCTCCCTGACTGCTGACAGTATGAGCAAGTCCTGATGGTGAACGAACTCATACGCTGGAACCTAAGCCCTGTTGACTCTGTCGCAAACCCTAACTTAGGGAGCGGAGAATGAGACAGCCGGTACCTTCCACCGTAAAGGGACCAGCGTTTCCCTGAGACCTAGAAACAACACACACACAAAGGAGAAAACAGGAGGAATTAGCTTGAGACGAGCGGGAAGTAGAGGATCCACAAACAACCAGTATAGAACTCCAGAAGGAAAATATCACCAGCAAAGTTAGCAGTAAGAGGCGGACTGAAATAGAACCTCTAAACAGCTAACTAGCAGAACCTGTGGAGAGGTGGGATCCAGTCCACAACCACAAACAGAAAGGAAACACAGAAAGACCTGTCAGATAAACTCACGTGCTGCAAGTCTATCTGATCTTCTCATATCTCTCACAGGGCAGGCAGTGACATAAGCTTATAAAGTGGGAGTACCATATTCACCTCTCTAAGGCTAGTTTTACACTAGCGGCAGCCTTCTCCGGCAGGTGAACAGCCTGCCGGATACGTGCTGCCGCTAGTGCACGCGTGCCCCCGAAGGTCCACTCCGGCCCCTTTGACTATAATGGGGGCGGGCCGGAGTTCCGACGGCAGCGCGGCAAACATGCCGAGAGGCGGCCGGAAAAAACAACATTATAGTCAATAAGGCCGGAGCGGACCTCCGGCGGCACGTGTGCATTAGCGGTAGCATGGATCCGGCAGACTGTTCACCCGCCGGAACAGCCTGCCGGAGAAGGCTGCCGCTAGTGTGAAAGTAGCCTAAGCCAGGCATTTTTGGTGGGCCTCTATTCATGCTTCCAATTATATAGAATAACCTTTTTTGCATAATAGAGCAGTAGTTTAAATAAGGTGCGTAAAGTCACAGTAAGGCCTCTTTCACACGGGCGTTGCGGGAACATGCACAATTTTTCTGCGCGAGTGCAAAACATTGTAATGCGTTTTGCACGCGCGTGAGAAAAGTCGGCATGTTCGGTCCCCAAACCCGAACTTCTTCACAGAAGTTCGCGCTTGGGATCGGTGTTCTGTGATTGTATTATTTTCCCTTATAACATGGTTATAAGGGAAAATAATAGCATTCTGAATACAGAATGCATAGTACAATAGGGCTGGAGGGGTTAATAAAAAATAATTTAACTCACCTTAATCCACTTGATCGCGCAACTCGGCTTCTCTTCTGTCTTCTTCTTTGCTGTGTGCAGGAAAAGGACCTGTGGTGACGTCACCTCAGCTTGGGTTAACCATTGGGGACTCAATCTCCAAGGGGAATGTCTCCCTAAATACCAATTGCAGTGGAGAATAATCCAAGATGCCTTTAGGGAGATAAGACACATCCTGGATTAGAGGGAGACAATCCTCCATGCCAAAGCACAAGTCTATCCTACTAAACGTATTATGGGAGAGAGAATGACAAGAATAGGCTACAGCCTGTGGATGTCGCAGCCTCCAAATCTCAGTCAGTGAATATGTTGATGCCCAGTTTCCCAAGGTGGAGGCAGGCGAATCTGCTCTCACCAAACGATCACGGGATAAGTAGATTGAAGTCTCCACTTATAACAATGGGGCCAGAGTCCAATTCCGTCAATCGAAGCATTATATTGTGCAATAACTGAATATTAGTGGGGAGGACTGTATACATTAATCAGGGTGAGCAACCGAGTATGGAATGTACCTTGCAGAATGACATAACGACCTCCAGGGTCTATAAAAACCTTTCCAAAGGTAAATTGCGCCCTCTTAGCCACCAGAATAGTGACCCCTCTGGCAGAATATGTGTAGGCGGAGGATACAAATGCTCTCTTGAGTACTGGTAATTTAGAACCCTGTAAATGGGTTTCCTGGAGAAAGAGCACATGATGGGGGTTGAGTGAGTGTAGAAAATTGAAAACTAGGTCTCTCTTGATTTTGTCATTGAGGCCACGTACATTCCATGACACTATTTTAAATTGTAGTCCCAAAAGTAGCAGTCGGCACTCCATTCAGGTAGATAGCATGGTGCACGTGTCCAGATATTTTAAATTGTAGATCAGCCCTTTGGACTCACATAAGGGAAAAGAGACTGCCACACCCACAGGCCAAGAGAGAACAGTCACGTTAGGGAACAGAGAAAGGAAGAAAAAATAAAGAGAAAGGAAGAAAAATACGTATCTCAGGGTATTCATCAAGCTAACATCCCAGACCCACCCCACCCATCTGAGATAAGTTTATGTCATATAACCTTAATGTTAAACTCTAAGGGGGAGCGAAGCATACAACTTGCTTCACACCAACTAGAAGGGTGTTAGGTAAGAAAGCGCAACCCCTCCAAAGTAAAGAAGAGAAAAGGGGAAGCAATAACAGCTCCACTGCATATTAATAGTAACAACCCAGCACCGTAATATCACCAAAACAGAAGAAAGTGCATTAAACAGTTAAGGTTCAAATGTTCAGTGGCCCTCGGGCCCCCCCCCCCCCCCTCCATGAGAGCAACCGACTTTTAAGTGCACCAGGATCTAACCAAAAACAATGACCAGAGGGACCAAACAAGGCATAGAAAGGTAGCTATGTAATTTTAGTACAGGATCAAGTGCACTCCAGCCAAGAGATAACATCCTCAGGTTTTTCAAAGAAATGCGAGTAATTGTCCTTGATAAACCAAAGTCTAGCAGGGTATAACATGGCATATTTAAGCTGTTTGGATCTCAACAGCCATTTTGATTCTGCAAATCTATACTTCTTCTGAACCTCCAAATCAGGAAATATTTTGACTTCCTGACCATCCACCACAATGGAATAACTGCGATGATTGAGTTCCAAGAGCTTATCCTGATCTCTGTAATTTAGCAGTTTAGCTATAAAGGTACAGGGTGGCGCTCTAGGTGGTGAGGCTTTAACAGGAATTCTATGTGCACCTTACACACAAGAGAGGGGAGAAGGAATCAGCTCTAAAAGTGGTTTCAAGAAGATCCTCCAGGTATGAAGAGGAGCCAGATCCTTCCGCTTCCTCAGGCAGACCCACTAGGTGAACATTACATCTCAGGAAGATCGATGACATTTTCCATGTCATCGATCTTCCTCTGCAGGGCTGTGGAAGCATCATCCATTGCTTGCAGTGGGGCCCTAAATGGAGCCACTGTATTCTCCAAATCAGAGATGCGGGACTATAATGCCTGTAGTGCGTTTCTGTAAGGTCTGTATATCAGGCTGGAGGATGCTAATATCTGACTATAGTGCATCAATTTTCCCAATCAGAATAGAACGTGAGTCTGTCACAGCTTTAAGCACATCTGCAAGAGTAGGGCCACTCTCTTTCTCAGTATGCTGTTCTAATGTTTCAGCAGTTGGTGTCACAGGGTCCTCTGTTGACTGTGGTTTGGGGTCAGGAGGTGCAGTAGGCCGCACATATTGCTCAATTTTGTTAGCAGTTTTATTCTGCTTAGGGGAAGTCATCAGGCAGAAAGTATCAGGCAGAGTTGGAAAATATGGCTAGAGCAGAAAAAGTGTTGCAGGGGAGCAGTCACTGATGTTAGATTAATATGTGGAGATGTGGAGGGACATGTCACATTCCACTCAGGGCATCATAGAAAAAAAGAGAAAAAACTCCTGATGCAATGACAAGTTTGGACAGTAGATGGCAGTATCAGTCCATAGATAATTTCAAAATGGAACCAAAGTCTTAAACTTAAATAACAGGCCTTCTCTTGTGAGTTTAACAGGCCCTCTCTTGTGAGTTGTACTTCAGTGCAAGCGGAGGTGGAAATGATTGCCTGACTCCTGGGGACCTCAGTGACTGTAATTAGGTTCAAGTTCCACACCTCTCCCACTGACCCTAATCACCACCAGACCGCATCTCCTTTGCTCTGTGCCCGATGCTTGTCCTCCAATCCTCCACAGGCAGCACTCCAGCGGACCAGGGAGAACAAATTCTGGGGATGCTGTGATGTCCAGAGGCCGGGCCCAACTGCGAAAAAAAAGGCTGATCCGGTCGCCGGGACCACTACTCCAGTTATGGCACAGGAGCTTCAGAGCCACTTTAGTTTGGCTCTACTGAGGTCAGGGGGACCACATGAAGTAAGTGAAGCCCCCTGTTCTGGAAATTTTATTATGCAGACATTTTATCTTAGGATGTGTGTGTGTGTTTTTTATAGATTGTCATCTGTCTCCCTGTGTCGGATTTACCGAAGAACGCTTTAGCAGAGGGTACTTGGGTTGAATCAGGACCAGTGGTAAAACCGTCAGTATGAAAAACCTTCTCATGGGCTTGGAGACGTGTTCTCAGTGTGTAGGTGGGCGTTTGCGGTTTGTGAGCACTAAGTGCAATGCACTGGGCTTCTTTCCATCAAATGTCTATACACATTAGAGAAGTAAAGTCTGCATAACGAGAGATACATATTATACCTCTACTGCGGCTTCGCGATCCCTTTCTGGATACATATCTGCTTTTAAGACATGCATATCTGCCTTGTCGGTATACTCGTACCATATACTGACAATTAGCCAAGCAATGTCTCAGCAGATAATCCTCAAACCTATAAGAACCAGTAGAATGATCTTCACTAGATACTGGTCACTTTGAGCAGTATTGAATGGGATCCATGCTGACTGTGATGGGGATGGGCGGCCACCTGGCTGATCAGACAAGGACATGACTCATGTCCTTATACAGGGATGGGGTGTGTGCATTGCACTGTCCAGCCATGTTGATGCCCTCCCCTGTCCTTTGACATGTACCTGAACTTTCTCATCTTCCTGTGTCATCACTTCCTGTATCCTTGTTACATGAAGTAAGTGGTCGGGTGACTGGCCAGCCCCTTTCTATTGTTACTGTGACTAAACAAAAGGTGAGCAGACGGTGGAGGAGGGGCAGTTGCTCAGCAGAACTCAACATGAAAACACCTTTCTCTGACTGCGGTGAGAGATTTGCCTGTCCTTACACAAAGACATTTGAGAGCGGATTTCTAATATTAATATTTCTACAACACCCCTGAATAGTTTTGTAGGGGGAGGATGGCCCTGGATTGCACTTGGCCAGACAGAGCTCCAGTTTTCCACCTACTGCTTGGCTGGCAGCTGCGTCCACCACCTCCAAAATTCCTTATTCTTTACTTTGATTTGGTTGACTTGTATTTGTGTTTCTATTTTTCATTGTAGTTCATGTCTTCAGTTTTGTTTTCACTTTACCTATTTATATAAGGTATGCTTATTAGTGTATTTATTTTGACTATTTCCATACAGATCCGACTTGAAAAATGTTATTTATCTTTATTTATGATATTTAAGGGATTGGCTACTGCCCTGACCTCGGCTTGTCCCTGACTATGGTCTTGCCTGATCCCCTGTTGCTCTGCATCTTTGTCTCTTGACCCCTGTGGGTCAGAGACTCGATAGCCTAGATCAGGCATGCTCAACCTGCGGCCCTGCAGCTGTTGCAAAACTACAACTCCCAGCATGACCGAACAGCCTACAGCTATCTGCCTACAGCAGGGCATTGTGGGAGTTGTAGTTTTACAACAGCTGGAGGGCCGCAGGTTGAGCATGCCTGGCCTAGATCGTAAAACGCCATTATGCATTGTACGTGTGACCTGGAAGAATGATGTGCTGTGACCACTGATATACTGTGATAGGCTACTTTCACACTCCGGTTTGGTGTGGATTCAGTCATGGATCTTCACAGACGGAACCGTTCAGATAATACAACAGGTCTGCATCTGTTCAGAACGGATCAGTTTGTATTATCTTTAACATAGCCAAGACGGATTCCGTCTTGAACACCATTGAAAGTCAATGGAGGACGGATCCGTTTTCTATTGTGTCAGATTGTGTCATAGAAAACGTCTCAGTTTCGTCAGACGGACGCCAAAACAAGCAGCGTTTTTGTGTCCACCTCCAAAGCGGAATGGAGACGGAACAGAGGCAAAGTGATGCATTCTGAGTGGATCCTTTTCCATTCAGAATGCATTAGGGAAAAACTGATCAGTTTTGGACTGCTTGTGAGAGCTCTGAATGGTATCCTCACAAACGGAAAGCCAAAACAGCAGTGTGAAAGTAGACATAGAGATAGTATAAAACATTATAGGGAGAGAATAGGAGTTATATTTGGGCGTTTTGGTATATTAAGTGGTTTAATGTAATCAGGGAAAGAGTGAGGGAGTGAGAACTGGTCACTATCAGGTATATCAGCTCAGCTTCTATCAACTAGTTCTACATTACGGATTCCTACAAATTAAATTCATGCAAGCACTGAGGAATTACTATTTACCTTTTGTAATTGAGCATCAGTAACACAAATTATAACTGTGTTACTTGAAGGCATTACGGCGTCACAACATCTAGTTCAATAGGCGTTTCACATCACTGCAAAAAATTGCATTGTGACACATGTGTATGTAAATGTGTGTTATTCTTGTATGCCATTATCATAGCCGTATTACTGAACACGTTGTACATTTCTGAAAGATAATGGGTGGATAGGATACAGTAGCAAATGCATTTCACATCAGTAACTCAAATTATAACCGTGTTACTGAAGGCATTACAGTGTCTAGTACAAAAGAGGTTTCATATGGTGTGTGGTTTTGCCTGAAGCTGAGTTCCCAGCACATTAGGCCCCTTTCACACAGGCGAGTATTACGCACGGTTGAGATGCGTAGTTGAACGCATGCACCCGCACTGAATCCTGACCCATTCTTTCTATGGGGCTGTGCACACGAGCGGTGATTTTCATGCATCACTTGGTGCGTTGGTGAAAATCGCAGCATGCTCTCTTTGTGCGTTTTTCACGTAACGCAGGCCCCATAGAAATGAATGGGGTTGCGTGAAAATCGCAAGCATCCGCAAGCAAGTGCGGATGCGGTGCGATTTTCACGCACGGTTGCTAGGTGACGATCGGGATGGGGACCCGATCATTATTATTTCCCCTTATAACATGGTTATAAGGGAAAATAATAGCATTCTGAATACAGAATGCTATTATAATAGCGCTGGAGGGGAGAAAAAAATAAATAAATATATAATTTAACTCACTTAATCCACTTGTTTGCGTAAGCCGGCATCTCTTTTGTCTTCTTTTGTGAAGAATAGGACCTTTGATGACGTCACTACGTTCATTACATGGTCCGTCACATGATCCATCACCATAGTGATGGATCATGTGACGAACCATGTGATGAGCGTAGTGACGTCATCAAAGGTCCTATTCCTCACAGAACAAGACAGAAGAGATGCCGGCTGCGCGAACAAGTGGATTAAGGTGAGTTTTAAATTATATATATTTTTTTTAACCCTCCAGCACTATTGTACTATGCATTCTGTATTCAGATGCTATTATTTTCCCTTATAACCATGTTATAAGGGGAAATAATACAATCTAACACTACAACTAACCCAAACCTTAACTTCTGTGAAGAAGTTCGGGTCTGGGTACCACAGTCAGTTTTTTATCACGCGCGTGCAAAACACATTGCACCCGTGCGATAAAAACTGAACATTGGAAAGCAATCGCAGTCAAAACTGACTGCAATTGCGTTCCTACTCACGCGGGTTTGCCACAATGCACGGGACGCATCCGGACCTAATCCGGACATGCTCGCCTGCAAGGGGCCTTACAGCTACTACCAGTGCAAGATCCCTCACAGGGCTTTTTTTTTTACCTTTATCTGGATCAGTTTTCAGGATAACAGGCTGAACTGGATGGACGTATGTCTTTTTTTCAACCTTCTAAACTATGTTAGGCTAGTTTCACACTAGCGGCAGCCTTCTTCGACAGGCTGTTCCGGCGGGGGGCACGGGCTGTCGGATCCATGCTACCACTAGTGCACTGTGCCACCGGAAGTCCGCTCTGGCTACATTCACTATAATGGGGGCGGGCCAGAGGTCCTGCCGCAGCACGGCAAACATGCTGTCAGAACTATTGGGTATAAATAAAGTCCATAAGTATAAGGGCCTATATAAGATGTATGGACATGAACCTAAAGAACAACCATTTTGTCTTATTTTAAAAGTGCAGGGTGAGTTCAGGATTTTAACTCAGGATTACTAACCAAGATTAACAATATGTACCAAAGTGTTTACCCAAGTCTGTTTTTGTGAAAAGGAAGTTTCCCAAGGTCTAATGAAAAGTATTTACAAACCGGATTCCAAAAAAGTTGGGACACTAAACAAATTGTGAATAAAAACTGAATGCAATGATGTGGAGATGGCAAATGTCAATATTTTATTTGTAATAGAACGTAGATGACCAGATCAAACGTTTAATCCGAGTAAATGTATCATTTTAAAGGAAAAATACGTTGATTCAAATTTTCACGGTGTCAACAAATCCCCAAAAAGTTGGGACAAGTAGCAATAAGAGGCTGGAAAAAGTAAATTTGAGCATAACGAAGAGCTGGAAGACAATTAACACTAATTAGGTCAATTGGCAACATGATTGGGTATAAAAAGAGCTTCTCAGAGTGGCAGTGTCTCTCAGAAGCCAAGATGGGTAGAGGATCACCAATTCCCACAATGTTGCGCAGAAAGATAGTGGAGCAATACCAGATAGGTGTTACCCAGCGAAAATTGCAAAGACTTTGCATCTATCATCATCAACTGTGCATAACATCATCCGAAGATTCAGAGAATCTGGAACAATCTCTGTGCGTAAGGGTCAAGGCCGTAAAACCATACTGGATGCCCGTGATCTCCAGGCCCTTAAACGACACTGCACCACAAACAGGAATGCTACTGTAAAGGAAATCACAGAATCAGGAATACTTCCAGAAACCATTGTCAGTGAACACAATCCACCCTGCCATCCGCCGTTGCCAGCTGAAACTCTACAGTGCAAAGAAGAAGCCATTTCTAAGCAAGATCTACAAGCTCAGGCGTTTTTACTGGGCCAGGGATCATTTAAAATGGAGTGTGGAAAAATGGAAGACTGTTCTGTGGTCAGACGAGTCACGATTCGAAGTTCTTTTTGGAAATCTGGGACGCCATGTCATCCGGACCAAAGAGGACAAGGACAACCAAGTTGTTATCAACGCTCAGTTCAGAAGCCTGCATCTCTGATGGTATGGGGTTGCATGAGTGCGTGTGGCATGGGCAGCTTGCATGTCTGGAAAGGCACCATCAATGCAGAAAAATATATTCAGGTTCTAGAACAACATATGCTCCCATCCAGACGTCATCTCTTTAAGGGAAAACCCTGCATTTTTCAACAAGATAATGCCAGACCACATTCTGCATCAATCACAACATCATGGCTGCGTAGGAGAAGGATCCGGGTACTGAAATGGCCAGTCTGCAGTCCAGATCTTTCACCTATAGAGAACATTTGGCGCATCATAAAGAGGAAGGTGCAACAAAGAAGGCCCAAGACGATTGAACAGTTAGAGGCCTGTATTAGACAAGAATGGGAGAGCATTCCTATTTCTAAACTTGAGAAACTGGTCTCCTCGGTCCCCAGACGTCTGTTGAGTGTTGTAAGAAGAAGGGGAGATGCCACACAGTGGTGAAAATGGCCTTGTCCCAACTTTTTGGGGATTTGTTGACACCATGAAATTCTGATTCAACATATTTTTCCCTTAAAATGGTACATTTTCTCAGTTTAAACTTTTGTTCCGTGATTTATGTTCTATTCTGAATAAAATATTAGAAGTTGGCACCTCCACATCATTGCATTCAGTTTTTATTCACGATTTGTAGTGTCCCAACTTTTTTGGAATCCGGTTTGTACCTAGATAAGACAATGTATTAGAAATGTGCTGAGTTTTGATGATTTTCAGTGAATAGAAAGAGAATAATTTTTCTTTGGGGTTTTTATATTAATCAATGTATGAGTGGATTTTGATTTTTATATCATCAATTTAAATACGTGTGCTGTATAACTAAGAGTATGGTCTTTATAGATATATTCAGTTTTAAGGTTAGAATTGAGGTACAAATTCCTATGTCATTTTTAGAATCTCTCCCAGAGTAAAGCACAAGTTAGGCTACTTTCACACTAGCGTTCGGGGCTCCGCTTGTGAGCTCCGTTTGAAGGCTCTCACAAGCGGCCCCAAACGGATCCGTCCAGCCCTAATGCATTCTGAGTGGATGCGGATCCGCTCAGAATGCATCAGTTTGGCACCGTTTGTCCTCCGCTCCGCTCAGCAGGCGGACACCTGAACGCAGCTTGCAGCGTTCGGGTGTCCGCCTGGCCGTGCGGAGGCAAACGGATCCGTCCAGACTTACAATGGGGACGGATCCGTTTGAAGTTGACACAATATGGCTCAATTTTTAAACGGATCCGTCTCCCATTGACTTTCAATGTAAAGTCAAAACGGATCCGTTTGCATTATCATGAACAAACGGATCCATTCATGGTAATGCAAACGGATCCGTTCTGAACGGATCTAAGCGTTTGCATTATAGGTGCGGATCCGTCTGTGCAGATACCAGACGGATCCGCACCTAACGCAGGTGTGAAAGTAGCCTAAATGATCTCTTTCCTTAAGGTTTTCTTGAATGGAGAAATGTGGATATAGGTGATCATAAACAAACCCTGTTTTTTCCCCAGAACAATGACCTAAGAATGGTCATGTGTATCTTAATCTTAACCCCTTAAGGACAGGGCTCATTTTCACCTTAAGGACCAGGCCATTTTTTGGAAATCTGACCAGTGTCACTTTAAGTGCTAATAACTTTAAAACGCTTTGACTTATCCAGGCCATTCTGAGATTCTAATTTACCAAAAATTTGGAAAAATTTGCAATTTCAAAGTTTCAGTTTCTCTACTTCTGTAATACATAGTAATACCCCAAAAAATTGTGATGACTTTACATTCCCCATATGTCTACTTCATGTTTGAATTGTTTTGGGAATGATATTTTATTTTTTGGGGAAGTTATAAGGCTTAGAAGTTTAGAAGCAAATCTTGAAATTTTTCAGAAATCTACAAAAACTCAATTTTTAGGGACCAGTTCAGGTCTGAAGTCACTTTGCGAGGCTTACATAATAGAAACCACCCAAAAATGACCCCATCTAAGAAACTACACCCCTCAAGGTATTCAAAACTGATTTTGCATACATTGTTAACCCTTTAGGTGTTGCACAAGAGTTATTGGCAAATGGGGAGGAAATTTGAGAATTTCATTTTTTTGTCTAATTTTTCATTTTAACCCATTTTTTCCACTAACAAAGCAAGGGTTAACAGCCAAACAAGACTGTATCTTTATTGCCCTGACTCTGCCGTTTACAGAAACACCCAATATGTGGCCGTAAACTACTGTACGGCCACACAGCGGGGCGTAGAGTGAAAGGTGCGCCCTATGGTTTTTGGAAGGCTGATTTTTATGGACTGGTTTATTTACACCATGTCCCATTTGAAGCCCCCTGATGCACCCCTAGAGTAGAAACTCCCTAAAAGTGACCCCATCTAAGAAACTACACCCCTCAAGGTATTCAAAAATGATTTTACATACGTTGTTAACCCTTTAGGTGTTGCACAAGAGTTATTGGCAAATGGAGATGAAATTTGAGAATTTCATTTTTTTGCCTAATTTTCAATTTTAACCAATTTTTTTCCACTAACAAAGCAAGGGTTAACAGCCAAACAAGACTGTATCTTTATTGCCCTGACTCTGCTGTTCACAGAAACACCCCATATGTGGCCGTAAACTACTGTACGGCCACACAGTGGGGCGTAGAGTGAAAGGTGCGCCGTTTGGTTTTTGGAAGGCAGGTTTTGCTGGACTGTTTTTTTGACACCATGTCCCATTTGAAGCCCCCCTGATGCACCCCTAGAGTAAAAACTCCATAAAAGTGACCCCATCTAAGAAACTACACCCCTCAAGGTATTCAAAACTGATTTTACAAACTTTGTTAACCCTTTAGGTGTTGCACAAGATTTAATGGAAAATAGAGACACAATTTCAAAATTTCACATTTTTGGCAGATTTTCCATTTTAATATTTTTTTTCCAGTTACAAAGCAAGGGTTAACAGCCAAACAAAACTCAATATTTATGGCCCTGATTCTGTAGTTTACAGAAATACCCCATATGTGGTCGTAAACAGCTGTACGGGCACACGGCAGGGCGCAGAAGGAAAGGAATGCCATACGGTTTTTGGAAGGCAGGTTTTGCTGGACTGTTTTTTTTTACACCATGTCCCATTTGAAGCCCCCCTGATGCTCCCCCAGAGTAGAAACTCCAAAACAGTGACCCCATTTTAGAAACTAAGGGATAGGGTGGCAGTTTTGTTGGTACTAGTTTAGGGTACATATGATTTTTGGTTGCTCTATATTACACTTTTTGTGCGGCAAGGTAACAAGAAATAGCTTTTTTGGCACTTTTTTTTTTTTGTTATTTACAACATTCATCTGACAGGTTAGATCATGTGGTAATTTTATAGAGCAGGTTGTCACGGACGCGGCGATACCTAATATGTATACAATTTTTTTTTATTTATGTAAGTTTTATACAATAACTTCATTTTTAAAACCAAAAAAATGTTTTAGTGTCTCCATAGTCTAAGAGCCATAGTTTTTTCAGTTTTTGGGCGATTATCTTGAGTAGGGTCTCATTTTTTGCGGGATGAGATGACGGTTTGATTAGTACTATTTTGGCGTACATGCGACTTTTTTGATCACTTTTATTACCTTTTTTGGGAAGTAAGGTGGGCAAAATTTCAATTTTCTCATAGTTTTTTTTTTTTTTTATGGCGTTCACCATGCGGGGAAAGTAACATGACCGTTTTATAGATCAGGTCGTTACGGACGCGACGATACCTAATATGTGTACTTTATTTTATTTTTTTAATTTTTATTCAGTGATAAATGTTTTTTTTTTATCTTAACTTTTTTCACTTTTTTTTACATTTTTTTGACCCAGACCCACTTGGTTCTTGAAGATCCAGTGGGTCTGATGTCTGTATAATACAGTACAGAACCATATATAGGGCTCTGCACTGTATTTTACTTACACTTTGTCTGAACAGATCTCTGCTTTTAGCACAGATCTGTTCAGCACCATGGACAGCAGGACGCCTGAGCAGGCGTCCTGTTGCCATGGGAACCTTCCCCGTCTGCCACAACTTCGCAGACGGGGAAGGGTAAGCACAGGGCTGAGGGGGGCTGTCGGGGGGCTCTCTCCCTCTCCATCGGGGTCCTGCAAAGGGAGCTCCCTGAGAGGGAGGGAGCTCCCTGACCGATGACAGTTAACTTTTTCCATACAGCGGTCCGTACGGACCGCGGTATGGAAAGGGTTAAACGGCTGACATCTGCACAGATGTCAGCCGTTTAAACCAGGGTGCCAGCAATGTGCTGGCACCCTGGTATAACCACTAGAAGCCAACGATCGTTCATGGGGAGGCGGGCGGGGGATCGCGATCCCGCCTGCCGCACACGCCCGCCTCCCGCAACGCCCCCACCGCCTGCGACACCACCCGCCGGCATCAAATCGTGCAGGGGTGCAGGGGGGGGGGTGGAAAATATTGATTTTATGCACTCTCAAGTTTCTGATCCCAGCGGTCAGGGCCCGCGGGGATCAGAAACTGCAAAAAGCGCAGCAAACCGCAGGTCTGAATTGACCTGCGGTTTGCTGCGATCGCCGATACGGGGGGGTCAAATGACCCCCCCTGCATTGTTACGGGATGCCGGCTGAATGATTTCAGCCGGCATCCCGTTCCGATTAACCCCCTGCGGCGCCGGAATTCCGATTTTAAGTCAGGACGTACCGGTACGTCCTGTGTCCTTAAGGACTCGGGAAATAGGGCGTACCGGTACGTCCTATGTCCTTAAGGGGTTAATCTTGTATTTAATTAGGTCTGGTCAAAAGATTAAGGGATGAACTAGGTGTTTGACTAAATACAAAAGTCATTGTCTATTTAAGATCTCCTCAAGGGTTTGTCTGAAACATTAGTTAAAGTTTATTTCAAGTAAATGAATAAGAGAATATATAGAAAAGAGAAATAAGTGCCTCGACTTTTGTATGGAGTACTAGTGCCATCTAGTGTTAGGATAATATAAAGATCTAGGGTGTATTTTCCCTAGAGGGAGGTTCTATTAATTATAAAGTGAGGTCACTAGTTAATGATAAAACTTGGCCAAGCCCTTTCTAAGATAGGATAAAAAGATGGTATGGGCTGACAGAGAGGAACTATCATCAAGGGACGATCATCAGAAAACTATCATCAGGAAACCATCAAAAGGGAGAAGACCAGATCCAGCCCTGATCACCTTTTCAGTCATTGGAGGCAGCCATCTTAGAACCATTCAAACTGATTTCTGCTAGCTGACATTTTGGTATAGTATAACCTTACCTATATTTTATAGGATAATTAATTAATATAATACATATCTATATATATTCAATTAACCATACCTTGCGTATAGTATCTCTTTTGGAATAAGATTGGGGTGTACCTGCAGCATCATCCTGAAATTTAATACAATACTGGGAGATTGAAAATATACTGGTGAAAACACAGTATTATCTCCAAGGAATTGAATTCAGTTCTAGACCGGTATGGTTGATTTTATATATATATATATATATATATATATCTGTATAGATAAAAGATAAACCAGATTTGGGTTTAATCAGACATTTGTCGGCTGAGAGAAATCAAGTATTAAATTGATTTAAAATATAATTGAGGGGTATTCAATTTTGACTTTCTCACTATTTTTGCATATCATTGATTGAATTTCAATTGTCACCAATTTTAATATATATTATTTTGCACTAAAAATTGTATTAATAAATTACATATATATTTTGTCTGTAACTGGGTTTTGTCTTCAATTCAACGCAGATCACGAGCTTGTTTTAGCTTGATATTTATGATAATAAACTAGAATCTCATTCATTAAAGATTTAAAATTATTCACATATATAATTTAGACTGTCAATCGGAGACAGCATAAATATTCCGACAATGCCGAGAGGTGGCCGGAATAAAACTAGGACATAGCTAGGACATTCCGGAGAAGGCTGCCGCTAGTGTGAAAGTAGGCTTACTATGTTATCAAGAGGAGACGACACTGGAGATAATGGATCAGCGGGGCTTCTTATGAAAAGTCCTGATTTCCTTGAGATTTGTGTGATTGCTTACCCCCTGGAAATCATGGATGTTCAGAGTATTTGAGGAGGTGAGAGGGAGATATGTAGAGGTAGAAGACAATTTTCCTCATTTTAGGAGAAAAAATTCCTTCCCGACTCCTATGAAGCAATCAGAATAACTTCTCCAGAAGTATAATAATTATAACCTGTAATTAGTGTATTACTAGAGTGTATTATTACACTCCAGAAATATAGCTAGGCCTCTCTTAGGCTCTTTTAGTGAGTTCACATCACCATCTGCTCCTGTAGGGCAGGAGATTGGTTGGGGTTAAGAGAAGTGGGTTTGCAACTAGGGGGTGAGGGGGAGGTCTTTCTTCTTGTGTCACTGCAGGAATGATCGTTGTTCTGTCCCCAGATGCAGATCCAGTTGTTTTCTGTGTGTTTATCAGTTTGACATTGCATTTTAATTGTGTTGTAATTCATTTGCATTATATTGTATGATAACAGCCCCATCTATTGATGAGTTCATGTATTTCATCCAGCTTGTTTTTCCTATGAATTATAGGAGTCCCAGGGCATTGTGGGTAGTTCCTGGTTCTTTGTAGTCTTATGCTTTATGAAAAGCAGCAACCATCTTGTGTCTCAGGAGCCATACTCTCTCACTGGTTTCCTGCCCCATCATCTGTTATTCAGCCTGTTTTCTAGCATAGTAGGTAAGGACACTATCTTGTGACATTTACTGTAGTTCAATATATGTTTCTTGTATTGATAACTCACTATCATTGTATTATCTCATGTACTGAATGTATAGCAGATTATTCTGTGTCTTATGCCATGTGCCATGTCAATCTACTATCAATAAAGAGAAAGTTAAAGCAGTACAGTTTTCTCTTCTTATCAAGACAGAGAATGTTTAGCTACATGTCAGAGTGCACACCGTGCTAACGTGTATGAGGACAGTATAGTGAAACGACTGCTGAGAACAAGCTCAGAAGATCAGACTAGACAGAGCCGCCATTATCCACGCAAAGCCTGCATACTGATATCGCAGCAGTCTCCTAACAGTCACAACATGTCTAATAGTCGAGCATCTTCAGTCAAGACAAGGTCTCAGATAAGTGGCTCTAACAGGACATCGATCAGAGAAGCTGCCGCCATTGCCCTCGCAAGAGCAGAAGCCAGAAAGGCAAAATCCAGCTTCACAGAACAAGAGATGCAGATAAAGCTGGAGAAAGCGCAACTTGAAGCAGCTGTAGTAAAACTCGCTGCTGATAAAGAGACTGAAGAGATTCAGATAAAGCGGGAGAAAGCACAGCTTGAAGCTTCCCTGAATATGGAGAAAGTGCAACTTAAAGCAACTCTAGTAAAACTCGCCACTGATAAAGAGACAGCAGCTGCCATAGCAGAAGCAGAATATCTAGAAGCCACAAATCAAGAATTCCAAGATCCACAACAGCGGAACCTTACAATACGTCTATCAACATTACAGGTCAGACGACGGCCCAGATCCACCGCTTAAACCAAAGCAGTTTGTTGACAAGCCAAGCCAACATGTTTATTCGGCTCATCAGAAAGTAGAGAATACACATCAGAGTGAAACCGGCTACAACAACTTCTCTCCAGAACAGAGAATCAGAAATCCGCCCCTGCTAAGAGAGATGCCCTTCACTTCAGAACGGTATTACACAGACCGGATTAAAACAGAGACTTCCAACAGGTATGGCCGTGCACCACACAATTACTCTGACAACACAACATCAGCCGATTCCAGAGCCAATCAAGCCACAATGGACTTTGCCAGGTTCCTTGCTCGACGTGAGCTGGTCACCAAGGGACTTGTAAAGTTCAGCGACCGCGCTGAGAACTATCGAGCTTGGCGAGCTTCCTTCCAAAATGCCACCAGAGACTTGGGTCTGGTGTTCCATTGCTTCCTAGTTAAAAAAGAACATAGAAATTTCTTGAGATTCCTATGGTTCAAGGACAACGATCGCTCTAAAGATGTTACAGAGTATCGTATGAAAGTTCACATCTTCGGCAATAGTCCTTCACCTTTAATCGCCATTTACGGATGTCAGACGCGCAGCTCAGAAAGTAGAAGAAAAGTACTGAGCGGATGTCAGACTCTTTGTAGAGAAGGACTTCTATGTGGATGACTGTCTGAAATCAATGCTCTCAGATGAGACTGCAATCAGTCTTCTTAAAAGAACCCAGGAGATGCTCTCTCTGTCTAACCTGACGCTACACAAGATCGCTTCAAACAGCCAGAAATTTATGGAAGCCTTTCCTTCTCAGGACCATTCAGAAGACTTGAAGGATTTAGACCTAGGCTTTGACACACCTCCGATGCAACGGAGCCTTGGCCTACTATGGGACATAAAAGCTGATACTTTCACTTTCAAGGTTAGCAGAGAAGAAAAACCCTTTACTCGCAGAGGAGTACTATCTGCCATAAGCAGTTTATATGACCCAGTGGGATTTGCAGCTCCCATACTCATCGAAGGTAAAGCTATGTTAAGAGACTTCACCAGAGAAGGGTCGAACTGGGACACTCCCCTTCCCATGAAGGAAAGAACCACGTAGATGGCCTGGAAGAATTCCCTTACAGCCTTATCTGATCTTCATAAAGCTTGTCCATATGTTTCTTTACCAACTACAAAGGATGAGACACAAAAACTTTGTGTTTTCTGTGATGCTTCTGTAACGGTCACGTACACACACACAGGGGGGAGGATAGTGACCACTGCGCTCCACCCTCACCCCTGGCTCTGCCTACTTGCCTCATGAGTCCTGATGACAGGGGACAACTGGACGGCAGTCCCTAACTTAGTATACGTGCGGGAAGGACAGACAAGACAAATAACGGATAGTGAACGGACCGGGTCAAAACCAAGAGGACAACGCAGTACAGAGGGATAAGCAAAGAAAGGTCAGGAGAAGCCGGGGTCATAAATACCAGGAGAGTCGAGAAGTACCAAAGGAGTCCGCAAAGAATAGTCAGGTGGAAGCCGAGGTCAATATACCAGGAAGGATGCGCAGTACAGGAAGAGCAGGCAAAGGATCGTCAGGGAACAGGATCAGGTAAGTACACAGGTATCCAACAACTGCCAGGAACCTAAATTAACAGGCAACCTGTGGCCAGCAGGCTGCCTGTATTTATAGTGGGGAGTGAGGGTCATGTGACGTGGCCAGCATCACATGACCGACAGACCGACCAGTCGAGCACCGAGTGATCAGCACGGCGCTCAAGGCAGACCTAGGAGCAGGGAGCCTCCCAGCTAGCAAAGCCGCCCTGGGAACGAGATCAAACACAGATCCTCGCTCCTGAAGCTAAGCAGCAGGTGTGCGGCTGATGGGAGACCGAGTGTGCCTTCGGCACCCCGTTACAGTACCCCCCCTTTTACGAGGGGCCACCGGACCCAAGACTTCAGGCGATGGCCTTTCAGGGTGTTCTAAATGAAATTTTCAAACAAGTCTAGGAGCCCAAGATCTCTCTTCAGGTCCATACCCCTTCCAGTGAATCAGGTACTGCAAGGAATTACGCACCTTCCTGACATCCACTATTTTAGACACCACATACTCGACAGCATCAATAGCCATGACATGGATAGGAGTTGGTAAAGCAAACATTGGAATACCCAATCTTACAGCGTTCTCAGAGTCAATAAAGCTGGCCGCTGAGCCAGAATCAATAAAGGCCTTACCCGGCCATTTATCTACCCCCAGAGAAATCGTAATGGGTACCAAAAGCTTACATTTAGAAAAATCAGGGTGTACCTGGTCTTTAGGTTGCCTTGACTTAGGAGACTTGACAGAGAGGACCTTCTTAGGACACTGGTTGATCCAATGGTCAGGATCTCCACAGTAAAAGCATTCTCCACGTCTGCGGCGAAGATTCCCTCGGGTCATGCCAACCTGCATGGGTTCCTCGGTGGAGACCTCAGCATCGTCTCTGGGCTAGGCCTCTGGCTGGACCACCATCTGGGAAGAGAACTGTTGTTCCTGTCGTCTCTCTCTAACCCGTCGGTCAAGTCGGACAACAAGTGTCATCATCTCCTCTAAGGTCTCTGGAAGTTGATAACTGACCAGAACCTCCTTTAAATTATCAGACAGACCTGACCTGAACTGACTCTTCAGGGCTGGTTCGTTCCATCCTGAGGGGACACACCACCTTCTGAATTGGGTGCAATAATCCTCCGCAGGTAGATTGCCCTGAACTAGTGCCTTTAGAGCCGTCTCGGCTACTAGAGCCCTGTCTGGTTCATCATAGAGGGTACCCAGGGCCTGAAACAACCCCTCCACAGAAGTTAAACAACTGGCGCCAGCAGGTAAAGAGAACGCCCAGTCCTGGGGATCACCCTGTAGTCGGGAAATTATAATGCCCACGCGTTGACTCTCGGGGCCAGAGGAAATGGAGCGCAAACGGAAGTAAAGTCTGCAACTCTCCTTAAAAGAGAGAATCTTCTTCCGGTCTCCAGAAAAGGGTTCTGGGAGCTTAATCTGGGGCTCAAAATGTGGACTGGAGGCCTGAAAGGGAAGAACCTTGCCCTAACTCAAAAGAACTGAGTTTTTCCCCTAGCTCCTGCACCATCTGCATCAGATTAGAGACATGGTCAGTCAGGGTCACCAGAGGATTCATTATACAGTGGTTATTGGGCCGGTTAATCTGTAACGGTCACATACATACACAGACAGGGGGGAGGATAGTGACCACTGCGCTCACCCCTAGCCCTGCCTACTTGCCTCATGAGTCCTGATGACAGGGGACAACTGGATGGCAGTCCCTAACTTAGTATACGTGCGGGAAGGACAGACAAGACAAATAACGGATAGTGAACGGACCGGGTCAAAACCAAGAGGACAACGCAGTACAGAGGCATAAGCAAAGAAAGGTCAGGAGAAGCCGGGGTTATAAATACCAGGAGAGTCGAGAAGTACCAAAGGAGTCCGCAAAGAATAGTCAGGTGGAAGCCGAGGTCAATATACCAGGAAAGATGCGCAGTACAGGAGGAGCAGGCAAAGGATCGTCAGGGAACAGGATCAGGTAAGTACACAGGTATCCAACAACTGCCAGGAACCTAAATTAACAGGCAACCTGTGGCCAGCAGGCTGCCTGTATTTATAGTGGGGAGTGAGGGTCATGTGACGTGGCCAGCGTCACATGACCGACAGACCGACCAGTAGAGCACCGAGTGATCAGCACGGCGCTCAAGGCAGACCTAGGAGCAGGGAGCCTCCCATCTAGCAAAACCGCCCTGGGAACGAGGTCAAACACAGATCCTTGCTCCCGAAGCTAAGCAGCAGGTCTGCGGCTGATGGGAGACCGAGTGTGCCTTCGGCACCCCGTTACAGCTTCTGTCAAAGCAATTGTGGCTTTAGCTTACTTGAAGACGTTAGATACCAGCGGACAATGCCATGTAGGGTTCGTCATGAGTAAAGCAAAACTAACACCACTCCAGGAACACACAATACCACGCATGGAACTATGTGCCGCAGTGTTAGCAGTGGAGTTAGCCGAAATCATCGCTGCAGAAATGGACCTGGAGATTAAAGACTTTGAATTCTATACCGATAGCAAGATAGTACTTGGATGTATCTGTAATGAAGCTAGACGCTTCTATGTCTACATCAACAACAGAGTGCTAAGGATCAGAAGATCTACCTCTCCTGAACAATGGAAATATGTACATACGCATCTCAACCCTGCGGACCAAGCAACTAGATCCGTCGCTGCTGACCGTCTCAAGGATACGATTTGGTTTATAGGCCCCACCTTTTTGTACAAGCCGATGCCCAACACAGCAGAAACTGCCATGTTTGAACTAGTAGACCCACATACTGATGTTGAGATACGTTTTCAGGTATCTGTGCTACATACGGAGACTCTGGACCACCAGCTAAAATCCCACAGATTCAGTAGGTTCTCTACTTGGAGATCTCTTGTCCATGCCATAACTTGCCTGACTCACATTGCTCGGTCGTACAAAGCAACCTCATCGGCAGATAAAAAAATCTGTAGAGGTTGGCATCATTGTAAACATGTCTACACAGCTCTCAATCTAGAGCAGTTAAAAAATGTAATTATCCAGGCTGTACAGCATGAAACCTATGCAACGGAAATCAACTGTGTAGTCAGCCAAAGACCCGTGCCCAAAGGTAGTGTTTTAAGAAAACTTGACCCAGTGATCGATAAAGATGGGCTCTTAAGAGTAGGTGGACTCCTTATGGAAGCCAATGTAGGCCTGGCAGAGAAACATCCTGTGATAGTTCCTGGACAGCATCATATAGCCACTCTGATCGTGCAACAGTACCATGAACAGACAAAGCACCAAGGTCGGCTGTTCACTGATAGAGCCCTAAGAGCAGCTGGACTGTGGATAGTTGGAGCTAAAAGATGTGTATGCAGATTCATATTTAACCCCTTCCCGACCTATGACGAGTATACTCGTCATGGAGCAGCGCTTTCTTCAGTTTCTGATCCCCGCGGTCCCTGACCGCGTGGATCAGAAACTTTAGTATGCCTGTTTTATAGATCAGGTGGTTACGGACGCAGCGATACCTAATATGTGTAGTGTATTTTATTTTTTAAATTTTTATTCAGTGATACATGTGTTTTTTTTATCTTTACTTTTTTTACTTAAAAAAAAATAAAAATTTACCCAGACCCACTTGGTTCTTGAAGACCCAGTGGGTCTGATGTCTGTATAATACAGTACAGTACACTATATAGGGTATTGTACTGTATTTTACTTACACTTTGTCTGAACAGATCTATGCCTTTAGCACAGATCTGTTCAGCACCATAGAAATGCCCCATATGTGGTCGTAAACTGCTGTATGGCCACACGGCAGGGCGCAGAAGGAAAGGAGCGCCATATGGTTTTTGGACGGCAGTTTTTGCTGGACTAGTTTTTTGACACCATGTCCCATTTGAAGCCCCCCCCGATGTACCCCTAGAGTAGAAACTCCAAAAAGTGACCCCATTTTGGAAACTACACCCCTCAAGGTATTCAAAACTGATTTTACAAACGTTGTTAACCCTTTAAGTGTTCCACAAGAGTTAATGGCAAATGGAGATGAATTTCTATTTTTTGTTACTTTGCCTCACAAAAAGTGAGCAACCAAAAATAGAGCAACCAAAAATCATATGTACCCTACAATAGTACCAACAAAACTGCCACCTTATCCCGTAGTTTCCAAAATGGGGCCACTTTTTTGGAGTTTCTAACCTAGAGGTGCATCAGGGGGCTTTAAATGGGACATGGTGTCTAAAAACCAATCCAGCAAAACCTGCCTTCCAGAAACCATATGGCGCACCTTTCCTTCTGTGCCTTGCCGTGTGCCCGTACAGCAGTTTGCGACCACATATGGGCTGTTTATGTAAACCACAGAATCAGGGCCATAAATAATGAGTTTTGTTTGGCTGTTAACCCTTGCTTTGTAACTGGAAAAAAAATATATTAAAATGGAATCTCCATTTGCCAATAACTCTTGTGGAACACCTAAAGGGTTAACAAAGTTTTTAAAATCAGTTTTGAATACCTTGAGGGGTGTAGTTTCCAAAATGGGGTCATTTTTGGGTGGTTTCAATTATGTAAGCCTCACAAAGTGACTTCAGACCTGAACTGGTCCTTAAAAAATGGGTTTTGGAAATTTTCGGAAAAATGCTTCAAAACTTCTAAGACTTCCAAAAAGTGAGCAACCAAAAATAGAGCAACCAAAAATCATATGTACCCTATAATAGTACCAACAAAACTGCCACCTTATCCCGTAGTTTCCAAAATGGGGCCACTTTTTTGGAGTTTCTAACCTAGGGGTGCATCAGGGGGCTTTAAATGGGACATGGTGTCTAAAAACCAATCCAGCAAAACCTGCCTTCCAGAAACCATATGGCGCACCTTTCCTTCTGTGCCTTGCCGTGTGCCCGTACAGCAGTTTGCGACCACATATGGGGTGTTTCTGTAAACCACAGAATCAGGGCCATAAATAATGAGTTTTGTTTGGCTGTTAACCCTTGCTTTGTAACTGGAAAAAAAAAATATTAAAATGGAAAATCTGCCAAAAAAGTGAAATTTTGAAATTGTATCTCTATTTTCCATTAATTCTTGTGGAACACCTAAAGGGTTAAAAACGTTAGTAAAATCAGTTTTGAATACCTTGAGGGGTGTAGTTTCTTAGATGGGGTCACTTTTTTGGAGTTTCTACTCTAGAGGTGCATCAGGGGGGCTTAAAATGGGACATGGTGTAAAAAAAAAACAGTCCTGCAAAACCTGCCTTCCAAAAACCGTATGGCATTCCTTTCCTTCTGTGCCCTGCCGTGTGCCCGTACAGCAGTTTATGACCACATATTGGGTGTTTCTGTAAACTACAGAATCAGGGCCATAAATAATGAGTTTTGCTTGGCTGTTAACCCTTGCTTTGTTACTGGAAAAAATGGATTAAAATTGAAAATTTGCAAAAAAATTGAAATTCTGAAATTTCATCTCCATTTGCCAATAACTCTTGTGGAACACCTAAAGGGTTAACAAAGTTTTTAAAATCAGTTTTGAATACCTTGAGGGGTGTAGTTTCCAAAATGGGGTAATTTTTGGGTGGTTTCAATTATGTAAGCCTCACAAAGTGACTTCAGACCTGAACTGGTCCTTAAAAAATGGGTTTTGGAAATTTTCGGAAAAATGCTTCAAAACTTCTAAGCCTTGTAACGTCCCCAAAAAATAAAATGTCATTCCCAAAATGATCCAAACATGAAGTAGACATATGGGTAATGTAAAGTAATAACTATTTTTGGAGGTATTACTATAGAAGTAGAGAAATTGAAACTTGGAAATTTTCAAATTTTTCCAAATTTTTGGTAAATTTGGTATTTTTATATAAATAAAAATGATTTTTTTTTTACTCCATTTTACCAGTGTCATGAAGTACAATATGTGACAAAAAAACAATCTGAGAACGGCCTGGATAAGTAAAAGCGTTTTAAAGTTATTCACACATAAAGTGACACTGGTCAGATTTGCAAAAAATAGCCTGGTCCTTAAGGTGAAAAATGGCTTGGTCCTGAAAGGGTTAAATGTGTTACCTGTCGGAAACTTTGTGGTATGTCACAGCCACTGAAGATGGCAAACCTCCCGTATGACCGACTAAGTACGGATCCAAAGAGGAAAGTAATTGAATTGGGCGTCACTCAAATATCAGTGATTCCCTTAAATATGATAGTCTTGTGGACGTACTATTGAAAAATATGGTTTACTGCCTATCTAAAGTACGTTAAAAACACTTTTATTTAATAATGTTAAAAATAATAAATCTCCACATAAATAGGCTGATAGGGTGAACTGGAATTTTTCTGACTATTTATATGCTGGTTCCTAGTAACACCCTACCACAAAGACTCCTTTATATTTAGGAGTGTACAAATGATGGTATAAGTCCTCTAGTGATCCTAAAGAGATATTCTTACACTTATTATATAGGGCTGTGCACCCCTTAGCAGGTGTTGTATAGGATCTCACACTTAGAGGACTAATCACTAATTAGTCTGCATGTATGCCTGTACTGCAGTCTAATGCTCGACGCGTTTCCCTATCCGACACTTGTCGGTATTTCATCAGGAGCATTAGACCTAGTGCTTGGCCGGCGTCATGTATTACGACCCTGATGGTGGGTATGCAATGATATTGCCAAGCACTTTTCGGTCTGCTGACTAGAAAGACGCTGCACGCCTCTGATATCGTGCGTGCAGCAGCGAGCCTCCCGGCATTGTAGTGGCCGTAGCGCGCGAGAAATGAGACTGACTCTCGCTTCCATATCGAGCCCATTAGTGATTAGTCCTCTAAGTGTGAGATCCTATACAACACCTGCTAAGGGGTGCACAGCCCTATATAATAAGTGTAAGAATATCTCTTTAGGATCACTAGAGGACCTATACCATCATTTGTACACTCCTAAATATAAAGGAGTCTTTGTGGTAGGGTGTTACTAGGAACCAGCATATAAATAGTCTGAAAATTTCCAGTTCACCCTATTAGCCTATTTATGTGGAGATTTATTATTTTTAACATTATTAAATAAAAGTGTTTTTAACGTACTTTAGGCAAACATATGTGCAAGTTGGGTTATAT
The DNA here is from genome assembly GCF_905171765.1 of Bufo bufo. NCBI lineage: Eukaryota > Metazoa > Chordata > Amphibia > Anura > Bufonidae > Bufo > Bufo bufo. The sequence continues at coordinate 131,823,848 of NC_053397.1, read as the reverse complement.
CAGACTAAATTTTATATCACATTTATAATACAAACAACATGTTGCATGAAAACAATATACTTAAAAAACAGCAATATATAAAACCACAATTAAAATAGATGAATAACACTGAGTGAATTGTGCCAAAATAAGTTCAAAGGTCTGTGGCCCAAATGAATAAAGTCTCATATGATATATGTCACTATGGGGCTGTATCACCTTGACCTTTATAATTCATCCCAAAGTTTATAGCACAAAAAGATGGAGTCTCATGTGGATGCATGTCACAATGGGCTGACCATAAAAGTCATATATTCATGTATACATAAAGGTGCATATAGCAATGTTCAAGCGATATTCATATATCAAGGTATCAAGGTACTTTACCACTCTGCGTCTTCTATAATCGTGGAGTCACTTGTGCACTTGGTGCTTTAATCCAGTGCTCTGTTGTGAGCTGCAAAGACCTGCACGTAGGAGCGGTATAGCTTTACTTCCACCGCTAGACCTGTCAGGACCTGTGTGGCGTCCCACGTGGTACACTAGGTGGTCATGTGATTTGTACTTCCAGGCAGGGATTTCGAATTTCCTTAGGTGCAGGTGATTAGCTCCGTTGTTGCTTAAAGTCCGATTAGGGACATGCAGTTGCAGACGCTTCTTTCTTGGTGGTCCCTCACTGTCAATACCATACGCGTTTCAGGGTAAAAGGACCCCTTCTTCAGTGGTGTAGACAGTGATGGCCAAATGTCCTTTTTTATATTATCCTTAGTTGGAGCATTGCATGTTGGGACAGTGAGGGACTTGGAAGACATGGATGTGGATTTCAATATGGGGATATACAATTAGAATAGCTGTCCCCATTCATTATTCCTTTCCATACACCTGCGATTCAGTACCGCATACATGTTTTTAGAAAAAATGAACGCATATGCGATTTTTTCTTTCTCAATGCGTTTTCTCAGTGAACTAATTCGTATTCACATCTAGAGTCCATATACATCATGTATATAAGAGAACAACTGTAAAAACATATATAATTAGCTCAATATGTATGCTGTTTATACATAAACCATAAAATAACCTGTAGAGTTAAAAATATTGAAAAACGCATATGCGGTTTTCCCGCGTTTTCAAAAAAATCTAAAGAAACCCTAAAGAAACCCAAAGAGCTCCATATCAGCATTTAAGCCCCTTGGGATTAAGGAATCAAATTCAAATATCCTTTTTGATTCGTTTCTCGACATCTGAAGGATATGATTCCCCCCTCTCCATGGGTATCTAACCCTCTCAAGTGCCATATACACTCACCTAAAGAATTATTAGGAACACCTGTTCTATTTCTCATTAATGCAATTATCTAGTCAACCAATCACATGGCAGTTGCTTCAATGCATTTAGGGGCGTGGTCCTGGTCAAGACAATCTCCTGAACTCCAAACTGAATGTCAGAATGGGAAAGAAAGGTGATTTAAGCAATTTTGAGCGTGGCATGGTTGTTGGTGCCAGACGGGCCGGTCTGAGTATTTCACAAGCTGCTCAGTTACTGGGATTTTCACGCACAACCATTTCTAGGGTTTACAAAGAATGGTGTGAAAAGGGAAAAACATCCAGTATGCGGCAGTCCTGTGGGCAAAAATGCCTTGTGGATGCTAGAGGTCAGAGGAGAATGGGCTGACTGATTCAAGCTGATAGAAGAGCAACGTTGACTGAAATAACCACTCGTTACAACCGAGGTATGCAGCAAAGCATTTGTGAAGCCACAACAGGCACAACCTTGAGGCGGATGGGCTACAACAGCAGAAGACCCCACCGGGTACCACTCATCTCCACTACAAATAGGAAAAAGAGGCTACAATTTGCACAAGCTCACCAAAGTTGGACTGTTGAAGACTGAAAAAATGTTGCCTGGTCTGATGAGTCTCGATTTCTGTTGAGACATTCAAATGGTAGAGTCCGAATGTGGCGTAAACAGAATGAGAACATGTATCCATCCTCTGATGGCTACTTCCAGCAGGATAATGCACCATGTCACAAAGCTCGAATCATTTCAAATTGGTTTCTTGAACATGACAATGAGTTCACTGTACTAAAATGGCCCCCACAGTCACCAGATCTCAACCCAATAGAGCATCTTTGGGATGTGGTGGAACGGAAACTTCGTGCCCTGGATGTGCATCCCTCAAATCTCCATCAACTATCCTATCAATATGGGCCAACATTTCTAAAGAATGCTATCAGCACCTTGTTGAATCAATGCCACGTAGAATTAAGGCAGTTCTGAAGGCAAAAGGGGGTCCAACACCGCATTAGTATGGTGTTACTAATAATTCTTTAGGTGAGTGTATATAAGGGTAGATGGGTCACTTTTGTGGTAGTCCCTGTAATGCTTGGACAGGGAATGTAGCTCATATCCCTTTTTTATATTAGTAACGTGTTCAGATATTCTCTTTTTTAGAGTCTGTTTAGTCTGTCCTATATATTGTTTCCGGCATGGACATTCTATTAGATATATTATGTTAGTTGAGTCACATGTCAGGCCTTCTTTAATGTCCAATGTGAATGTATTTTGGGTTGAGACTGCTTTTAGAATTTTCTTAGGAAACTTAGTGATTCTACAGTTAGAGTATCTCCCACATCTGTGGAAACCACTGAAAGATAACCAGTTTTGTTTATTTTGTGTACTTTGATTTTTGTTTTTTATTGAGGGGGCAACCTTTAGACCCAAATTAGAAGCCCTAGTATAGGTAATCTGGGGGGTGCTTCACAGCAATGGTCCAACTGTCTTGTCCCCAAGCAAATGGTGCCAATATTTCCCAATAATCCTCTCCATGTTTTTGTACTGTGCATGGACGGCAGGATCATTCTCAACTTTTCATCGGCCACTTGTTTATGCTTGGGGGCAAAGAAGTCTGCCCTTTTCATTATTCTAACTTCCCCTAATGATTTTTCTAATTGATGGTCCGGATACTGTTTTTCAATAAATTGTTGCTTTAGGGCCTCCACTTCTATTTCGAATTGCTGCTCCTGGGTACAATTTCGTTTTAGCCTCCTAAATTGACTCTTTGGAACATTAATAAGCCACCTAGGTAGGTGGCAGCTAGTATATCGTATATAGCTGTTCTTGCTCACCGGCTTATGGTATGTGCTACATACTAATCTATTCTCGTCTACCTTGACATCAATATCCAAAAACTGTATATTTTTGGTGTCAATGGTGGAGGTGAATCTTAAATTTAAGTCATTCAGGTTTATTTGGTCCAAAAAAATCAATCAGGGATGCCATTGTGTCCTGCCAAATGAACACAATGTCGTCTATATAGCGCCGCCATTGTACCAGACCCGCCCCCAGCATTGGTTGGATAACAGTGGATTCCCACTGAGCCATAAATAAATTGGCATAGCTTGGGGCGAATCTGGTACCCATGGCGGTGCCCTTACACTGTACATAGAAATCCTCATTAAAGGTGAAATAGTTATGTGTCAGTATATATCTGACACCCTCTATTATATACAATATTTGTTCCCCCTTCATAATATTACTCAGGACCAGTTGTTGATGGAGCGCATCCAAACCCTGTTCATGGTCAATTATTGTGTACAGGGAATTCACATCCAGCGTACCCAGTATCCAGTCCTTATTATATTCCATCTCCTCCAATATTTTAATCACCTCAGTTGTGTCTTTAATATATGAAGGTATGTTCTTCACAACGGGTTGTAGTAATTTGTCGATATATCTTGACAAATTGGAGGAGATGGAATTAATCCCAGATATTATGGGTCTTCCTGGCGGTCTTTCTGGGTCCTTGTGTATTTTAGGGATACAATACATTACTGGCAATCTTTTTTCAGTATTCATAATGTATTTAGCTTCTTGTTCTAACAGTGTCATCTGTGTTTAAATTTTTGAGTTTTTAAATTTTTTTGTGCATGATATCTTTCTCTAATGTATCTAAATTCCTGCAAATTCTTTGGTGCCATTTTTGTACCTGTTCAGTGTTTGGGAAGTGATCCACTACCTTTTTTATATCTGTGATTTGATCCAAAATTTCACCCAAAATTTCTGTGCGTCTATTAATAATAATATGGATCAGATTGATTGACTGTGTTTTAAGAAAAGTGTCCCATTCTTTTCTAAAAGTGTCATTTACTAAATCTAGTGCTGGTGTCTTAGTTAGTGTTAATCCCTTGGGGATAATGCCACTCTGTATACATTGATTGAGAGCTTTTACTTCCCATTTATTACGTAATTGTTTCTGTAATAATTTTTCTAGGTTGCCAAAGCTCTCATCAATATTCCTTTCAGATTTGTCACAATTATCTATAGATGTATCAAAATTGTACATATCTAATTTCTTGTATTTTGTATACATATGTTGCCAGTAGAGTTGAGCGAACACCTGGATATTCGGGATCGAGAAGTTCGGCCGAACTTTCCGGAAATGTTCGGGTTCGGGATCCGAACCCGACCCGAACTTCGTCCCGAACCCCATTGAAGTCAATGGGGACCCGAACTTTTCGGCACTAAAAAGGCTGTAAAACAGCCCAGGAAAGGGCTAGAGGGCTGCAAAAGGCAGCAAAATGTAGTTAAATCCCCTGCAAACAAATATGGATAGGGAAATGAATAAAAATAAAAATAAAATAAATAAAAATTAACCAATATCAATTGGAGAGAGGTCCCATAGCAGAGAATCAGGCTTCATGTCAGCAGAGAATCAGTCTTCATGTCATAGCAGAGAATCAGGCTTCATGTCATAGCAGAGAATCAGGCTTCACGTCACCCACCACTGGAACAGTCCATTGTCAGATATTTAGGCCCAGGCACCCAGGCAGAGGAGAGAGGTCCAATAGCAGAGAATCTGGCTTCATGTCAGCAGAGAATCAGTCTTCACGTCACCCACCACTAGAACAGTCCATTGTCAGATATTTAGGCCCCGGCACCCAGGCAGAGGAGAGAGGTCCCATAACAGAGATTCAGGCTTCATGTCAGCAGAGAATCAGTCTTCATGTCATAGCAGAGAATCAGGATCCACGTCACCCACCACTGGAACAGTCCATTGTCATATATTTAGGCCCCGGCACCCAGACAGAGGAGAGAGGTCCCATAGCAGAGAATCTGGCTTCATGTCAGCAGAGAATCAGTCTTCATGTCATAGCAGAGAATCACGCTTCACGTCACCCACCACTGGAACAGTCCATTGTCACATATTTAGGCCCAGGCACATAGGCAGAGGAGAGAGGTCCCATAGCAGAGAATCTGGCTTCATGTCAGCAGAGAATCAGTCTTCATGTCATAGCAGAGAATCATGCTTCACTTCACCAAACATTGGAACAGTCCATTGTCATATAATTTAGGCCCCGGCACCCAGACAGAGGAGAGAGGTCCCATAACAGAGATTCAGGCTTCATGTCAGCGACTCAGCAGAGAATCAGTCTTCATGTCATAGCAGAGAATCAGGCTTTACATCACCCACCACTGGAACAGTCCATTGTCAGATATTTAGGCCCCAGCACCCAGGCAGAGGAGAGAGGTCCATAACAGAGATTCAGGCTTCATGTCAGCAGAGAATCAGTCTTCATGTCATAGCAGAGAATCAGGCTTCACGGCACCCACCACTGGAACAGTCCATTGTCACATATTTAGGCCCAGGCACCCAGGCAGAGGAGAGAGGTCCCATAACAGAGATTCAGGCTTCATGTAAGCGACTCAGCAGAGAATCAGTCTTCATGTCATAGCAGAGAATCAGGCTTCATGTCACCCACCACTGGAACAGGCCACTATCAGATATTTTTAGGCCCCGGCACCCAGACAGAGGAGAGGTTCATTCAACTTTGGGTTGCCCCGCAATATAATGGTAAAATGAAAATAAAAATAGGATTGAATGAGGAAGTGCCCTGGAGTACAATAATATATGGTTAAGGGGAGGTAGTTAATGTCTAATCTGCACAAGGGATGGACAGGTCCTGTGGGATCCATGCCTGGTTCATTTTTATGAACGTCAGCTTGTCCACATTGGCTGTAGACAGGCGGCTGCGTTTGTCTGTAATGACGCCCCTTGCCGTGCTAAATACACGTTCAGACAAAACGCTGGCCGCCGGGCAGGCCAGCACCTCCAAGGCATAAAAGGGTAGCTCTGGCCACGTGGACAATTTGGAGACCCAGAAGTTGAATGGGGCCGAACCATCAGTCAATACGTGGAGGGGTGTGCACAGGTACTGTTCCACCATGTTAGTGAAATGTTGCCTCCTGCTAACACGTTCCGTATCAGGTGGTGGTGCAGTTAGCTGTGGCGTGGTGACAAAACTTTTCCACATCTCTGCCATGCTAACCCTGCCCTTTAGAGGAGCTGGCTGTGACACAGCTGCGTTGGCGACCTCTTGCTCCTCCTCTGACTTCGCCTTGGGCTTCCACTTGTTTCCCTGTGACATTTGGGAATGCTCTCAGTAGCACGTCTACCAACGTGCACTTGTACTCGCGCATCTTCCTATCACGCTCCAGTGCAGGAAATAAGGTGGGCACATTGTCTTTGTACCGTGGATCCAGCAGGGTGGCAACCCAGTAGTCCGCACACGTTAAAATGTGGGCAACTCTGCTGTCGTTGCTCAGGCACTGCAGCATGTAGTCGCTCATGTGTGCCAGGCTGCCCAGAGGTAAGGACAAGCTGTCCTCTGTGGGAGGCGTATCGTCATCGTCCTGCGTTTCCCCCCAGCCACGCACCAGTGATGGGCCCGAGCTGCGTTGGGTGCCACCCCGCTGTGAACATGCTTCATCCTCATCCTCCTCCACCTCCTCCTCATCCTCGTCCTCCTCGTCCTCCAGTAGTGGGCCCTGTCTGGCCACATTTGTACCTGGCCTCTGCTGTCGCAAAAAACCTCCCTCTGAGTCACTTCGAAGAGACTGGCCTGAAAGTGCTAAAAATTACCCCTCTTCCTCCTCCTCCTCCTCCTCCTCCTGGGCCACCTCCTCTTCCATCAACGCCCTAAGTGTTTTCTCAAGGAGACAGAAGTGGTATTGTAACGCTGATAACGGCGTCATCGCCACTGGCCATGTTGGTGGAGTACTCAAAACAGCGCAACAGAGCACACAGGTCTCGCATGGAGGCCCAGTCATTGGTGGTGAAGTGGTGCTGTTCCGAAGTGCGACTGACCCGTGCGTGCTGCAGCTGAAACTCCACTATGGCCTGCTGCTGCTCGCACAGTCTGTCCAGCATGTGCAAGGTGGAGTTCCACCTGGTGGGCACGTCGCATATGAGAAGAACAAAAGGTGCGGGAACCGCGCTATAAATAAACAATAGGTGTTAGTAATTAAGTCCTGCAAATGCAGAGAACTAATGAATCATCCAGTTACCAGAGGTAGAATTCGCTGAAACATACTGTTCATACGAAGAAATTATAGTCCACCTCCTACTGGTCCGCAGGTCTCGTGATGAGAAACCAACCACTAAATCCAAACACCGGACCCGAATACCAGAGGCAGAATTCGCTGAAACGTAATGTTTATACGAAAAGATTCTAAACCACCTCCTGCTGGTCCGCAGGTCTCGTGCTGGGTCACCAACCACTGAATCCAAACACCGGACCCAAATACAATTAATAAGTTACAAACATTCACATAGAAATGCCCAACCCGGGTTTAGCTGTTAGCTTCTTCAGGGGCTGCGGTACAAACTCCGCTGCAAACCACGAGTAAAAGATCCCTTCTACCCCGGAACTGAAACGGACTTCCGTTATCCAATGACATGTCAATCAAAATGTCGAATGTCAAACAAATAAAAATGTGCAATAAGAACAAACACATAATATCACATAAAATATACAATAACATATAAATATAATATAAATACACATGTGTGAAATGTATAAAAACATATATATTTAAAAATATAAAATTATCAATATAAAATATAAAGCGGAAATGGTATCATACGGATCAAGCCATGCAGACTGCTTTTATATCCCACTCAATATTTAATCCTTGTGGCTGTAAGGCTACTTTCACACCTGCGTTCAGGTGTCCGCTCGTGAGCTCCGTTTGAAGGGGCTCACGAGCGGTCCTGAACGCAGCCGTTCAGCTCTAATGCATTCTCAGTGGAGGCGGATCCACTGAGAATGCATCCGCCTGCCAGCGCTCAGCCTCCGCTTCGCTCAGTGAGCGGACACCTGAACGCTGCTTGCAGCGTTCGGGTGTCCGCCTGGCCGTGCGGAGGCGAGCGAATCCGTCCAGACTTATAATGGAAGTCAATGGGGACGGATCCGCTTGAAGATGACACCATATGGCTCAATCTTCAAGCGGATCCGTTCCCCATTGACTTTCAATGTAAAGTCTGAACGGATCCGCTCAGGCTACTTTCAGACTTAGAAAATTTTCTAAGTTGTAATGCAGACGGATCCGTTCTGAACGGATGCAAACGTCTGCATTATAGGAGCGGATCCGTCTGATGAAACATCAGACGGATCCGCTCCGAACGCTAGTGTGAAAGTAGCCTTAGGTGTCCATCTCAAATATCCATTGCGCTTCTTTCTTGTTAATTTGTGTGGCGGGGTTACCCCCTCGCCAATATCGTTTAACCAATTCTATACCGCAGAATTTCAAACCACTAGGATCTTTTTGATGAACTCTCTTAAAATGGGCAGAGACACTATGCGTCTCCAGCCCCTTTTTGATATTTCTGATATGCTCTGCCACCCGGACTTTCAACTTCCTTAGAGTCCTACCTATATATTGGAGCCCACAAGGGCACTCCAACATATAGATGACTCCCATGGTCTCACAAGAGATATTTCCCTTTATCTTTAATACGGTTGCTTTGGAGGTAGACACAATCTCTTTTATTTTTGATTTTTTCTTCTCCTCCCTGGAGCGATTTCTGCAGCAAGGGCAGAAGCCGCACCAGGTGAATACACTGCAGGATTTGGTTGTAACAGGGACATGCTTCACAAAACTATGTACAATCCGATTCCTAACAGTAGGGGCTCTTTTAAAAATAAATGTTTTTTTTTGGGATAAGGTCTCCAATGGTTCGATCATTTTTCAGGACATTCCAGTTCTGATGTATGATCTTTCTAATCTGGGGGCAGATAGTGGAATAAGAGGTAGATAAGGCAAATTGATATTTATCCCTCATGCATTGTGTATGTTCAATAGAATCCTTTTTTTTTTTTTTTTTTGTCAATATCTAGCTTTACTTCTTCTCTTTGTTCATATAATGTTTCCTTTTCATATCCCTTTTCAATGAACCGATCTACAATGATGCTACTTTGATTCTCATAATCTTCTATATTGGTGCAATTTCTTCTAATGCGTTGTAGCTGTCCTTTCGGTACATTACATAGCCAAGGCTTGTAATGACAACTACTTCTTTCTATGTACCCATTGCGGTCAGTTGGTTTGAAATAGGTTTTGGTTACAATTTTACCTTGTTCTAACCTAATCCCAAGATCCAAAAAATAGATAGCGGTTTTACTGATATCTTCGGTGAATTTTATATTCCATTCATTAGAGTTTATACATGAAATAAAGTCCCTTAATCCTTTTTCAGTGCCGTACCAGATACCGATGCAGTCATCGATATATCTTTTCCAAAATCGAAGACTGCCATCCTCGGTATCTCTCTTTAGTGCAGGGGAGATGGTGAAATGCTCCCAGTATGCCATAAAGAGGTTGGCGAAACTGGGTGCGAATTTTGCACCCATCGCCACACCGGAGACTTGTAAAAAATTATAATCATCATACCAGAAATAATTATGTCCCAAACAATAGTGTATGCAGTCTAGGATAAATATTTTCTGATCTTCCCTCATCTGTTCATCACTATCTAAATAAAATCTAACCGCATCCATACCAATATTATTAGGTATTATAGTATATAATGATGTAACATCAAGTGTCATTAAAAAAGTATTTTCTGGGATATTATCAACTTCTTTCAGGAGTTCCAATATATGCCCTGTATCTCTTAAGTAATAAGGTGTAGTGGTAACATACCACTGTAGGAAAATATCTATGTACTCTGATACGTGGCTGGTGATAGAATCAATACCAGAGACTATCGGTCTACCTGGGGGGCGCTCTGCATCCTTATGTACCTTTGGTAAGTAATATCTAGTTGGAGTTTTAGGGTATAAATTATTCAAATACTGATATTCTTTTTGATTAAGGACCCCTTGAGCTAACCCTCTATCAAGGAGTGTTTTTAATTGCTTCTTGTATTAAATGACCGGATCATTTTTCAATCTCATATATGTATTCTTATCACTCAAGATTCTCTGCATTTTGGCATTATAATCTACTTTATCTAATATCACTATCCCTCCCCCTTTATCAGCCGGCTTAATTATTATGTGATCATGTTGTTCTAGATTTTTTAAAGACTCTTTTTCTTTTTTACTCAAATTATTCTGTTTCGTACCCCTTATATCTATTTGATCAAGTCCCTTCAAGACACCACGTTTAAAAGCTTCAATGCACTCGTTTTCTTTATTATCTGGATAATATGTAGATTTGTTCCTTAGGTCTGTATATATCCCCGTTCTATCTATTTGAGGAGTCTTGATGGGATTTTTTGTGAGATATTTACGGATATTAAGTTTTCTGATTAATCGATGCAGATCCAAATAGGTCTCAAATTTGTTGCCCTGAAAAGTGGGTGCAAACTTGAGACCCTTACTGAGGACCGAAAGCTCATCAGGTGATAAAATATGGGAACTTAGATTATAAATGTTTATAGATTCCCTCTGCCCTTCTTTGCATCGGGGCTTATTGTGTCTCTTTCCTCCCCTACAATATCGAGGAAACAACAATCGATACCACCAGGGCCCCAAGAATACCAAAATTCTGGGAATTTCAGACAACAATACCGCCCGTATTTTGATAATAGAGGTATGGATAGCTATGCACCTGAATATAACAGAAGGTATCAGTCCGAAACAAATTATAGGTATCAGAATGAAAGATATCATAAAGAGACAAATTATGGGAAAAAAACAGGACATTTACCAAGGGGGACTTATTCCCCTAGAGTTAATAGACAATATGAAAATCATACTGAAAAATAAAATAGGAATGAAGTACGATCGTATCCTAACGAAAGAATTGATAATAGTGTTCAGGAAGAAAATTTTCCACACAAGTTAACAAAAGGAAAAATACCGCAAACACCACAAAAGAAGGAGGAAACACCCAGAAAGAAAAAAAGGGAGGTAGAGGCAATAGGGGAGGAAAGAGACACAATAAGCCCCGATGCAAAGAAGGGCAGAGGGAATCTATAGGCATTAATAATCTAAGTTCCCATATTTTATCACCTGATGAGCTGTCGGTCCTCAGTAAGGGTCTCAAGTTTGCACCCACTTTTCAGGGCAACAAATTTGAGACCTATTTGGATCTGCATCGATTCATCCGTAAATATCTCACAAAAAATCCCATCAAGACTCCTCAAATAGATGGAACGGGGATATATACGGACCTAATGAACAAATCTACATTTTATCCAGATAATAAAGAAAACGAGTGCATTGAAGCTTTTAAACGTGGTGTCTTGAAGGGACTTGATCAAATAGATATAAGGGGTACGAAACAGAATAATTTGAGTAAAAAAGAAAAAGAGTCTTTAAAAAATCTAGAACAACATGATCACATAATAATTAAGCCGGCTGATAAAGGGGGAGGGATAGTGGTATTAGATAAAGTAGATTATAATGCCGAAATGCAGAGAATCTTGAGTGATAAGAATACATATATGAGATTGAAAAATGATCCGGTCATTGAATACAAGAAGCAATTAAAAACACTCCTTGATAGAGGGTTAGCTCAAGGGGTCCTTAATCAAAAAGAATATCAGTATTTGAATAATTTATACCCCAAAACTCAAACTATATATTACTTACCAAAGGTACATAAGGATGCAGAGCGCCCCCCAGGTAGACTGATAGTCTCTGGTATTGATTCTATCACCAGCCGTGTATCAGAGTACATAGATATTTTCCTACAGCGGTATGTTACCACTACACCTTATTACTTAAGAGATACAGGGCATATATTGGAACTCCTGAAAGAAGTTGATAATATCCCAGAAAATACTTTTTTAATGACACTTGATGTTACATCATTATATACTATAATACCTAATAATATTGGTATGGATGCGGTTAGATTTTATTTGGATAGTGATGAACAGATGAGGGAAGATCAGAAAATATTTATCCTAGACTGCATACACTATTGTTTGGGACATAATTATTTCTGGTATGATGATTATTATGTTTTATCCAGTGTGGCGATGGGTGCGAAATTCGCACCTAGTTTCTCCAACCTCTTTATGGCATACTGGGAGCATTTCACCATCTCCCCTGCACTAAAGAGAGATACCGAGGATGGCAGTCTTCGATTTTGGAAAAGATATATCGATGACTGCATCGGTATCTGGTACGGCACTGAAAAAGGATTAAGGGACTTTGTTTCATGTATAAACTCTAATGAATGGAATATAAAATTCACCGAAGATATCAGTAAAACCGCTATCCATTTTTTGGATCTTGAGATTAAGTTAGAACAAGGTAAAATTGTAACCAAAACCTATTTCAAACCAATTGACAGCAATGGGTACATAGAAAGAAGTAGTTGTCATTACAAGCCTTGGCTATGTAATGTACCGAAAGGACAGCTACAACGCATTAGAAGAAATTGCACCAATATAGAAGATTATGAGAATCAAAGTAGCATCATTGTAGATCGGTTCATTGAAAAGGGATATGAAAAGGAAACATTATATGAACAAAGAGAAGAAGTAAAGCTAGATATTGACAAAACAAAAAATAAAAATAAAAATAAGGATTCTATTGAACATACACAATGCATGAGGGATAAATATCAATTTGCCTTCTCTACCTCTTATTCCACTATCTGCCCCCAGATTAGAAAGATCATACATCAGAACTAGAATGTCCTGACCTGGTGCGGCTTCTGCACTTGCTGCAGAAATCGCTCCAGGGAGGAGAAGAAAAAAATCAAAAATAAAAGAGATTGTGTCTACCTCCAAAGCAACCGTATTAAAGATAAAGGGAAATATCTCTTGTGAGACCATGGGAGTCATCTATATGTTGGAATGCCCTTGTGGGTGGCAGAGCATATCAGAAATATCAAAAAGAGGCTGGAGACGCATAGTGTCTCTGCCCATTTTAAGAGAGTTCATCAAAAAGATCCTAGTGGTTTGAAATTCTGCGGTATAGAATTGGTTAAACGATATTGGCAAGGGGGTCAACCCGCCACACAAATTAACAAGAAAGAAGCACAATGGATATTTGAGATGGACACCTTACAGCCACAAGGATTAAATATTGAGTGGGATATAAAAGCAGTCTGCATGGCTTGATCCGTATGATACCATTTCTGTTTTATATTTTATATTGATAATTTTATATTTTTAAATATATATGTTTTTATACATTTCACACATGTGTATTTATATTATATTTATATGTTATTGTATATTTTATGTGATATTATGTGTTTGTTCTTATTGCACATTTTTATTTGTTTGACATTCGACATTTTGATTGACATGTCATTGGATAACGGAAGTCCGTTTCAGTTCCGGGGTAGAAGGGATCTTTTACTCGTGGTTTGCAGCGGCGTTTGTACCGCAGCCCCTGAAGAAGCTAACAGCGAAACCCGGGTCGGGCATTTCTATGTGCATGTTTGTAACTTATTAATTGTATTCGGGTCCGGTGTTTGGATTCAGTGGTTGGTGACCCAGCAAGAGACCTGCGGACCAGCAGGAGGTGGTTTAGAATCTTTTCGTATAAACATTACGTTTCAGCTAATTCTGCCTCTGGTATTCGGGTCCGGTGTTTGGATTTAGTGGTTGGTTTCTCATCACGAGACCTGCGGACCAGTAGGAGGTGGACTATAATTTCTTCGTATGAACAGTATGTTTCAGCGAATTCTACCTCTGGTAACTGGATGATTCATTAGTTCTCTGCATTTGCAGGACTTAATTACTGACACCTATTGTTTATTTAGAGCGCGGTTCCCGCACCTTTTGTTCTTTAGATATTTAGGAGACCGAACCTACTCCCTTAAGGGTACTGCTGCTGTGGTCCATTACTTCCACACCAAATAACATTATAATTTCTCTACGTCGCATATGAGGCGGTGAGCGGGAAGGCCGAAGTTCCGCTGTAGCGCAGACAGGTGAGCAGCGGCAGGATGTGAACGCCGGAAGCGCGAACAGACGGCCCGCACTTTATGCAGCAGCTCTGACATGTCGGGGTAGTTGCGAATGAACTTCTGCACCACCAAATTCAGCACATGCGCCAGGCAAGGGATGCGCGTCAAATCGGCTAGTCCCAGAGCTGCAACGAGATTTCGCCCATTATCGCACACCACCAGGCCGGGCTTGAGGCTCACCGGCAGCAACCACTCGTCGTTAGGGAGATATAGCGTCCCTGGCCGTGCTTACTGGTCCACGTATCTGTGGTTAGGTGGACCTTGCCACAGATGGTGTTGCGCAGTGCACACTTGATTTTATCGGATACTTGGTTGTGCAGGGAAGGCACGGCTCTCTTGGAGAAGTAGTGGCGGCTGGGAACAACATACTGTGGGACAGCAAGCGACATGAGCTGTTTGAAGCTGTCTGTGTCCACCAGCCTAAATGACAGCATTTCATAGGCCAGTAGTTTAGAAATGCTGGCATTCAGGGCCAGGGATCGAGGGTGGCTAGGTGGGAATTTACGCTTTCTCTCAAATGTTTGTGAGATGGAGAGCTGAACGCTGCCGTGTGACATGGTTGAGATGCTTGGTGACGCAGGTGGTGGTGTTGGTGGTACATCCCATGTTTGCTGGGCGGCAGGTGCCAACATTCCTCCAGAGGCGGAGGAAGAGGCCGAGGCGGCAGCAGCAGAAGAGGCCGAGGCGGCAGCAGCAGAAGAGGTAGCAGGGGGAGCCTGAGTGACTTCCTTGTTTTTAAGGTGTTTACTCCACTGCAGTTCATGCTTTGCATGCAGGTTCCTGGTCATGCAGGTTGTGCTAAGGTTCAGAACGTTAATGCCTCGCTTCAGGCTCTGATGGCACAGCGTGCAAACCACTCGGGTCTTGTCGTCAGCACATTGTTTGAAGAAGTGCCATGCCAGGGAACTCCTTGAAGCTGCCTTTGGGGTGCTCGGTCCCAGATGGCGGCGGTCAGTAGCAGGCGGAATCTCTTGGCGGCGGGTGTTCTGCTTTTGCCCACTGCTCCCTCTTTGTCTTTTGCTACGCTGTTGGCTCGGTCTCACCACTGCCTCTTCCACTGAACTGTGAAAGTCAGTGGCACGACCTTCATTCCATGTGGAGTCTAGGACCTCATCGTCCCTTGCATCGTCTTCCACCCAGTCTTGATCCCTGACCTCCTGTTCAGTCTGCACACTGCAGAAAGACGCAGCAGTTGGCACCTGTGTTTCGTCATCATCAGAGACGTGCTGAGGTGGTATTCCCATGTCCTCATCATCAGGAAACATAAGTGGTTGTGCGTTAGTGCATTCTATCTCTTCCACCCCTGGGGAAGGGCTAGGTGGATGCCCTTGGGAAACCCTGCCAGCAGAGTCTTCAAACAGCATAAGAGACTGCTGCATAACTTGAGGCTCAGACAGTTTCCCTGATATGCATGGGGGTGATGTGACAGACTGATGGGCTTGGTTTTCAGGCGCCATCTGTGCGCTTTCTGCAGAAGACTGGGTGGGAGATAATGTGAACGTGCTGGATCCACTGTCGGCCACCCAATTGACTAATGCCTGTACCTGCTCAGGCCTTACCATCCTTAGAACGGCATTGGGCCCCACCAAATATCGCTGTAAATTCTGCTGGCTACTGGGACCCGAGGTAGTTGGTTCACTAGGACGTGTGGCTGTGGCAGAACGGCCACGTCCTCTCCCAGCACCAGAGGGTCCACTAACACCACCACGACCATGTCCGCGTCCGCGTCCCTTACTAGATGTTTTCCTCATTGTTACCGTTCACCACAATAAGAAAAATATTATTTGGCCCAATGTATTGAATTCAAATTCAGGCCTTTTTTTACAGACACCTAACACTATCTGGCTATCTATTTAGGTACCGTATTACACTAATAAAGGCACAGCAGTAACGACAGATTTAGCTGAATATAAATTAAGGCCTAGTATTTAGGCGCTGGATGACAGGTATACGTTTACGGACAGAATTAGACTTGGAATTGCACAGTAGCGTGTGTGTGAAGTTATTGAGAATAACCCTATCTGCACCTTGAATCTTATATACCCTTTTAGGGATAGATTTAAAGTAGGCCTGATACAGCAGAAACCACTAATTTAGAGAATTGCAAAATTGGGAATTGTATTTCAACCCAGAACAAAAACAGTGCTTTGACGGACACTAAATAACTTGACCAGCTAAAGCAATAATGACAGATTTGGATGAATATAAATTTGAGGCCTATTTTTTAGGCGCTGGGTGACAGGTATACGTTTACGGACAGAATTAGACTTGGAATTGCACAGTAGCGTGTGTGTGAAGTTATTGAGAATAACCCTATCTGCACCTTGAATCTTATATACCCTTTTAGGGATAGATTTAAAGTAGGCCTGATACAGCAGAAACCACTAATTTAGAGAATTGCAAAATTGGGAATTTTATTTCAACCCAGAACAAAAACTGTGCTTTGACGGACACTAAATAACTTGACCAGCTAAAGCAATAATGACAGATTTGGATGAATATAAATTTGAGGCCTATTTTTTAGGCGCTGGGTGACAGGTATACGTTTCACAGAATTAGACTTGGAATTGCACAGTAGCGTGTGTGTGAAGTTATTGAGAATAACCCTATCTGCACCTTAAATCTTATATACCCTTTTAGGGATAGATTTAAAGTAGGCCTTATACAGCAGAAACCACTAATTTAGAGAATTGCAAAATTGGGAATTGTATTTCAACCCAGAACAAAAACTGTGCTTTGACGGACACTAAATAACTTGACCAGCTAAAGCAATAATGACAGATTTGGATGAATATAAATTTGAGGCCTATTTTTTAGGCGCTGGGTGACAGGTATACATTTACACACAGAATTAGACTTGGAATTGCACAGTAGCGTGTGTGTGAAGTTATTGAGAATAACCCTATCTGCACCTTGAATCTTATATACCCTTTTAGGGATAGATTTAAAGTAGGCCTGATACAGCAGAAACCACAAATTTAGAGAATTGCAAAATTGGGAATTGTATTTCAACCCAGAACAAAAAATGTGCTTTGACGGACACTAAATAACTTGACCAGCTAAAGCAATAATGACAGATTTGGATGAATATAAATTTGAGGCCTATTTTTTAGGCGCTGGGTGACAGGTATACGTTTACACACAGAATTAGACTTGGAATTGCACAGTAGCGTGTGTGTGAAGTTATTGAGAATGACCCTATCAGCACCTTGAATCTAATATACCCTTTTAGGGATAGATTTAAATAACCACACTATTGATGGTTAAATGGACTTGGTGGCAGCTTGCCCCTGATGTAGGATATAGCAAAAAAATAACCACACTATTGATGGTTAAATGGACTTGGTGGCAGCTTGCCCCTGATGTAGGATATAGCAAAAAAATAACCACACTATTGATGGTTAAATGGACTTGGTGGCAGCTTGCCCCTGATGTAGGATATAGCCAAAAAATAACCACACTATTGATGGTTAAATGGACTTGGTGGCAGCTTGTGCTGGCGCACCACAAGCCACAAAATGGCCGCCGATCACCCCAGAAAAAAGTGACTGAAAAACGCTCTGGGCAGCCTAAAAGCAGTGAGCAATTGAATAGCAGCAGTTCAATGATCCACAGCTGTAGATCGATCACTGTCTTAAGTGTTTTGGAGGAGTTAATCACTGCCTAATCTCGCCCTAACGTCGCAGCTGCAACCTCTCCCTACACTTGTAACAGCAGAGTAACGTGCAGCGCTACGTGACCCAAGCTTATATAGAGGCTGGGTCACATGCTGCACTGGCCAATCACAGCCATTCCAATAGTAGGCATGGCTGTGATGGCTTCTTGGGGCAAGTAGTATCACGCTTGTTGATTGGCTGCTTTGCAGCCTTTCAAAAAGCGCCAAGAAAGCGCCGAACACCGAACCCGAACCCGGACTTTTACGAAAATGTTCGGGTCCGTGTCACGGACACCCCAAAATTCGGTACGAACCCGAACTATACAGTTCGGGTTCGCTCATCCCTAGTTGCCAGATATCCATAATGGATCAGTGGGAGCACAACCAAAGGGAGAAAAAGGTTACAATTGGAGAAGGGATGGTGGCTCACTCACTGTTCCACTTTTGGGAAGGTGCACTGCCCTACAGCACTCCCTATTGCTGATAGAGTAAGGCCCCTTTCACACGAGCGAGTATTCCGCGCGGATGCGATGCGGGAGGTGAACGCATTGCACCCGCACTGAATACCGACCCATTCATTTCTATGGGGCTGTTCACATGAGCGGTGATTTTCACGCATCACTTATGCGTTGCGTGAAAATCGCAGCATGTTCTATATTCTGTGTTTTTCACGCAACGCAGGCCCCATAGAAGTGAATGGGGTTGCGTGAAAATCGCAAGCATCCGCAAGCAAGTGCGGATGCAGTGCGATTTTCACGCACGGTTGCTAGGAGACGATCGGGATGGAGACCCGATCATTATTATTTTCCCTTATAACATGGTTATAAGGGAAAATAATAGCATTCTGAATACAGAATGCAAAGTAAAATAGCACTGGAGGGGTTAAAAAAATAAATAAAAAAATTTAACTCCCCTTAATCCACTTGCTCGCGTAGCCCGGCATCTCCTTGTGTCTCCTTTGTTGAAGGACCTGTGGTGAGCATTAATTATAGTTCAAGGACCTGTGATGACGTCATTCCGGTCATAACATGGTACGTCACATGATCTTTTACAATGGTGATTCACCATGGTAAAAGATCATGTGACGTACCATGTGATGACCGGAGTGACGTCATCACAGGTCCTTGAACTATAATTAATGCTCACCACAGGTCCTTCAACAAAGGAGACACAAGGAGATGCCGGGCTACGCGAGCAAGTGGATTAAGGTGAGTTAAATTTTTATTTTTATTTTTTTAACCCCTCCAGTGCTATTTTACTATGCATTCTGTATTCAGAATGCTATTATTTTCCCTTATAACCATGTTATAAGGGAAAATAATACAATCCACAGAACACCGATCCCAGAAGTTCGGGTTTGGGTACCAAACACGCACGATTTTTCTCACGCGAGTGCAAAACGCAATACAATGTTTTGCACTTGTGCGGAAAAATCGCGGGTGTTCCCGCAACGCACCCGCACATTTTTCCGCAACGCCCGTGTGAAAGAGGCCTAAAGAGGAAAGTAATTGAATTGGGCGTCACTCAAATATCAGGCAAACATATGTGCAAGTTGGGTTATATCAGACAAAATTTTATATCACATTTATAATACAAACAACATGTTGCATAAAAACAATATACTTAAAAAACAGCAATATATAAAACCACAATTAAAATAGATGAATAACACTGAGTGAATTGTGCCAAAATAAGTTCAAAGGTCTGTGGCCCAAATGAATAAAGTCTCATATGATATATGTCACTATGGGGCTGTATCATCGTGACCTTTATAATTCATCCCAAAGTTTATAGCACAAAAAGATGGAGTCTCATGCGGATGCATGTCACAATGGGCTGACCATAAAAGTCATATATTCATGTATACATAAAGGTGCTTATAGCAATGTTCAAGCGATATTCATATATCAAGGTATCAAGGTACTTTACCACTCTGCGTCTTCTATAATCGTGGAGTCACTTGTGCACCTGGCGCTTTAATCCAGTGCTCTGTTGTGAGCTGCAAAGACCTGCACGTAGGAACGGTATAGCTTTACTTCCACCCCTAGACCTGCCAGGACCTGTGTGGTGTCCCACGCGGTACACTAGGCGGTCATGTGATTTGTACTTCCAGGCGGGGATTTCGAATTTCCTTAGGTGCAGGTGATTAGCTCCGTTGTTGCTTAAAGTCCGATTAGGGACATGCAGTTGCAGACGCTTCTTTCTTGGTGGTCCCTCACTGTTAATACCATACGCGTTTTTAGGGTAAAAGGACCCCTTCTTCAGTGGTGTAGACAGTGATGGCCAAATGTCCTTTTTTATATTATCCTTAATTGGAGCATTGCATGTTGGGACAGTGAGGGACTTGGAAGACATGGATGTGGATTTCAATATGGGGATATACAATTAGAATAGCTGTCCCCATTCATTATTCCTTTCCATACACCTGCGATTCAGTACCGTATACATGTTTTAAGAAAAAATGAACGCATATGCGATTTTTTCTTTCTCAATGCGTTTTCTCAGTGAACTAATTCGTATTCATATCTAGAGTCCATATACATCATGTATATAAGAGAACAACTGTAAAAACATATATAATTAGCTCAATGTGTATGCTGTTTATACATAAACCATAAAATAACCCGTAGAGTTAAAAATATTGAAAAACGCATATGCGGTTTTCCCGTGGATTAAGTACGGATCCACCCTTCACCAATGTTGGCTTAGACCTGTTCGGTCCTTGGCCTATGGTTGTCCGGCAAACTAGAGGAGGCCGTGCGCACGGGAAACGTTGGGCGATTATGTTCACCTGTCTGTCCATCAGAGCTGTCCATATTGAAGTAATTAAATCTATGGATACTTCCTGTTTCATTAATGCTTTCCGACGTTTCATTGCCATTAGAGGACCTGTGAAACACATTCGTTCTGACCGAGGTACAAACTTTGTCGGAGCAGTGAGAGAACTACAACTCTCTTCCAACTTGGATGTTAACAACATAGAAAGATACCTCAGTGAACGAGGATGCACTTGGACCTTCAACCCACCACACTCTCCACACATGGGAGGTGCTTGAGAGAGGATGATAGGCATCGCACGGAGAATCCTCGACTCAATCTTCTTACAACAAGGATCTTCAAAGCTGACTCATGAAAGCCTGACTACCTTCATGGCGGAAGTATCGGCTATCATAAATGCCAGACCGCTAACTCTGATTTCTAGTGATCCTTATGACCCAACTGTTCTCACACCCACCACACTGCTTACCCAAAAGACTGACCAAATTTGTGCTCCACCTGGAGAATTTAATTCCAAAGATCTTTACAGAAATCGATGGAGACAAGTACAGAGTCTTTCAAACTCGTTCTAGGACAAGTGGAAAAAGCAATACATTCCCACTCTGCAACCAAGAAGAAAGTGGCAAACCAGCAAGCCTAACCTCCAGGCCGGCGATGTAGTCCTAATGAAAGACTGCCAGTCACAAAGAAATGAGTGGCCATTAGGTCTTGTGACTAAGACATTCCCAAGTAAGGACGGAATAATACGCAAAGTAGAATTGAAAATACGGAGACAGGGAGAGAAGAAATTGTTCCTCAGACCAGTAGGAGAACTCGTTCTACTGTTTGCACCCAACGAATACAATAGTGACGTCGGTTGACATCAAGCGGGGAATGTTCTGTCCCCAGATGCAGATCCAGTTGTTTTCTGTGTGTTTATCAGTTTGACATTGCATTTTAAATGTGTTGTAATTCATTTTCATTATATTGTATGGTAACAGCACCATCTATTGATGAGTTCATGTATTCCATCCAGCCTGTTTTTCTTATGCATTATGGGAGTCCCAGGGCATTGTGGGTAGTTCCTGGTTCTTTATAGTCTTATGCTTTATGAAAAGCAGCAACCATCTTGTGTCTCAGGAGCCATACTCTCTCACTGGTTTCCTGCCCCATCATCTGTTATTCAGCCTGTTTTCTAGCATAGTCGGTAAGGACACAATCTTGTGACATTTACTGTAGTTCAATATATGTTTCTTGTATTGATAACTCACTATCATTGTATTATCTCATGTACTGAATGTATAGCAGATTATTCTGTGTCTTATGCTATGTGCCATGGATATTTATGTTCTAAAATACTACTGTTTTATTCTGTAGTTTCACCTTTCCTGTCAATCTACTATCAATAAAGAGAAAGTTAAAGCAGTACAGTTTTCTCTTCTTATCAAGACAGAGAAGGTTTAGCTACATGTCAGATTGCACTCCGTGCTAATGTGTATGAGGACAGTAAAACCGTTTTTCATTTATTAGTTTGTTGGATTCAACTGCCGGTCACCTACTGCACCACGAGGTATTCTTCATATGTAGTTTCAAGATGCAAGGGTTAAATATAAGTATCCAGTTAATGTTACGGTTGCCTCAGGCTGGCTGAGGGTTGGACCGCTTAGATGTCCTTGTCCCCGAATTCTAGAGAGCACTGTTAGGTTCCTTTTAGCAGTCATCCATGCTCCTGTAGGTGTAGATGAAATCCAGAGAGCTCTTACAACGGCTAGTGATTAGTGATGCTCTACAAAACAAGTCAAAGCACGAATTGAGGGTAAGAAGCAGAATCTCTCTTTACTGAGGGCTACCCGCCCGTATTTATGCAGGTCCCCATCTGGTGGACACTCCCCTAGGGCAGTGGTGGGCAACCTTTTTTGTCAACTGAGCCAAATATCGCCAAAACCCCGATTGGAATTTCTTTCGAGAGCCACATTTTTAAAACCTAAAATATTGCATCAACAGTACCAGTGAGGACTATTATGCTCATGCACACGACCATGTGCCCGCAAAAAAGTAGCGCATGCTCAAGTGAATGGGTCCATGATGAGTGCTGCACACGGCCATGTGCAGCCAGCATCAAGGACCCATTCACTTCAATGGGTCCAGGATCCGGGCGCATGCACTACTTTTTTGCGGTGCGGAGGCACAGCCAGAAGCACCACGGAAGCACACTGCAGCACTCATATCCCCGATCCTGGACCCATTGGAGTGAATGGGTCCATGATGCGGGCTGCACACGGCCGTGTGCAGCCCGCATCATGGACCCATTCACTTCTGCATGTGCTACTTTTTCGCGGTGCGGGCAGTCGGATGCGGATCGCGAACCCCATTCAAGTGAATGGGTCCGCGATCCTCATGCAGCTGCCCCATGGTCTGTGTCCGTGCATTACGGACCGCTATTTGCGGTCCGCAGCACAGGCACGGCGCCCTTACATTCGTGGGCATGAGCCCAGAGTGTGTTTTTGAATACTTTTATATGTACTTTCTTTTATTTAGATCTTGATTATTATTTCATTTTATCTTTATCATTTTTTACTTTTCTTAAACTTGTCTGCAGATGTGGATGTAATGTGGATGACGCACTTATGGGGGATATCTGTGGATGACGCACTTATGGGGGATATCTGTGGATGACGCACTTATGGGGGATATCTGTGGATGACGCACTTATGGGGGATATCTGTGGATGACGCACTTATGGGGGATATCTGTGGATGACGCACTTATGGGGGATATCTGTGGATGACGCACTTATGGGGGATATCTGTGGATGACGCACTTATGGGGGATATCTGTGGATGACGCACTTATGGGGGATATCTGTGGATGACACATATATAGCATAAGATGCTATATATGTGTCATCCACAGATATCCCCCACAAGTGCCCTCCACAGATATCCCCCACAAGTGCCCTCCACAGATATCCCCCACAAGTGCCCTCCACAGATATCCCCCATAAGAGCCATCCACAGATATCCCCCATAAGTGAGCCATCCACAGATATCCCCCATAAGTGCCTTCCAGTAAGTAATGTATTAGTGGGAGGAAGGAAGGGGGCAGGGACACTTGCGGCGGGGCCGGTGCAGTGCACACACCGGGGGCAGCTCCTACCTTTCTGCTGCAGGACATTTCGTTCCTCCTGAGCGGCGGCCTCTTCACCACTCCACCCCTCCTCACAGTGGGCAGCCGAACTAGAGCCGCGCTGCCCGCTCTTCTGCTGCTGTGCGCAGCGTGACATCTCTCCCTCCGTCATGCCTCCTGCCCCGCCTGCCTGCTTCATTCATAAAGTGGAAGGAGCAGACAGACGGGGCAGCAGGCGCATGATGGACAATTTACAAGCAGCTTGAGCGGCGCGATATGGCTGCGCGGCCGCCCACCCGCCAGCCCAGTGGCGTAGCGTAGGTTGCCAGCACCCGGGGCAAGCCAAGTATTGCACCCCCAAGCTGTGACCACACCCCTTTTTACAAATAATGCAGTAGATGTCATCTGCAGTCTTATGTAACACCACAGGTAACACAGGGATAACTCTGAGTACAGATGATGTAGTAGATGGGTGTGAGCCCCAGAATTCAGGACACGCACAGTGTGACCTGAAGTCTGGGGCCAGGCGTCGGCAGTGTGGCCCAAATTCTATATCCACCCCCCCCCTTCCCAAACAGATATTTGTATGGACATAACATACATTGCTATGAAAAATACAGGAGAAGACCGCACCATACTTCTTACATCCAGTGACCTCTCCTGTGATGTAGACTTTCCTCAGCATCTTCATTCGGAGATAGGACCGCCATGACACCTTCTTTCAGCCGCCTCTCGTCTCTGTAGAGTTTCACAGAAAATGTTTGGGATTTCTCACTTTACTATCATCCTCAGATAACAGATCTCCCCCGTAGTTCCCATAACTATAATGCCCTCTGTATAATTATAATATATACTGGCCCCTCTATATTATTATTATTATTTCCTCCTCTGTATTAATATTATTAATATTAAAATGGCCCCCTCTGTAGTATTATAATAATAATTATGCCCCCCTTCAGCATACAGTCCCATGTAAGATACAACCTTCCCCCTGCCTTCAGCCTCTTCAGCATACAGTCCCATGTAAGACACATCACTCTCCTGCCTTCAGCCTCTCCAGCATACAGTCCCATGTAAGACACATCACTCTCCTGCATTCAGCCTCTCCAGCATACAGTCCCATGTAAGACACATCACTCTCCTGCCTTCAGCCTCTCCAGCATACAGTCCCATGTAAGACACATCACTCTCCTGCCTTCAGCCCCTCCAGCATACAGTCTCATGTAAGATAGATCATTCTCCTGCCTTCAGCCCCTCCAACATACAGTCCCATGTAAGACACATCACTCTCCTGCCTTCAGCCCCTCCAGCATACAGTCTCATGTAAAATACATCACTCCCCGCCTTCAGCCCCTCCAACATAAAGTCCTATGTAAATAATATCACACCCCTGCCTTCCAGCCCTCCTTGCACAGTCCCAGCTACTTTCACACTTGCGTTCGGGGCTCCGCTTGTGAATTCCGTTTGAAGGGGCTCACAAGCGGCCCCGAACGCATCCGTCCAGCCCTAATGCATTCTGAGTGGACGCGGATCCGCTGAGAATGCATCAGTCTGGCAGCGTTCAGCCTCCGCTCCGCTCAGCAGGCGGACCCCTGAACGCTGCTTGCAGCGTTCGGGTGTCCGCCTGGCCGTGCGGAGGCAAACGGATCCGTCCAGACTTACAATGTAAGTCAATGGGGACGGATCCGCTTGAAGATGAGACTATATGGCTCAATTTTCAAACGGATCCGTCCCCCATTGACTTTCAATGTAAAGTCTGGACGGATCCGTCTGAAGCTACTTTCAGACTTACAATTTTTTCTACAATATAATGCAGACGGATCCGCTCTGAACGGATCCCAAGTCTGCATTATAGGAGCGGATCCGTCTGGGCAGACATCAGACGGACCCGCTCTGAACGCAAGTGTGAAAGTAGCCTAATAAAATGCATCACTCCCCCTGCCTTCAGCCCCTCCAGCATATAGTCCCATGTAAGATACAACCCCACCTCTGCCTTCAGCCCCTCCAGCATACAGTCCCATGTAAAACACATCACTTCCCTGCCTTAGCCCCTCCAGCATACAGTCCCATGTAAGATACAACCCCCCCCTCTGCCTTCAGCCCCTCCAGCATACAGTCCCATGTAAAACACATCAGTTCCCTGCCTTAGCCCCTCCAGCATACAGTCCCATGTAAAATATCACCCCCCTGCCTTCAGCCTCTCCAGCATACAGTCCCATGTAAAACACATCACTTCCCTGCCTTAGCCCCTCCAGCATACAGTCCCATGTAAGATACAACCCCCCCTCTGCCTTCAGCCCCTCCAGCATACAGTCCCATGTAAAACACATCACTTCCCTGCCTTAGCCCCTCCAGCATACAGTCCCATGTAAAATATCACCCCCCCCCCTGCCTTCAGCCTCTCCAGCATACAGTCCCATGTAAATAATATCCCCCCCCCGATTCCTTCTCCCTTCTCCCCCTGCAAAAAGCCCCCCCAAGTAAAAATAACAGTCACTATTCTCCTCCACATACTTACCTTCACACTCTGCTCCTGCTCTGTAGAATCTCCCGCACATCGTTAGGCCACGCCCCCTGGACGACGAGACTCCGCCTCTTCCCTTGACATCATCATACCTCCCAGGATCAACTACATTCTCTTATACTACGCTCGCTCTACTGCCTCATAGGCTTCAGGCTGAAACCTATGAGGAAGAACGGAGGGGACTGGAGCCATAGGCTCCCATGACCCTCATTAAAGTGTTTGCCGCCTGGCGCCCCCTGCAATTTTGCGCCCGGGGCAACGCCCCCCCCCCCCCCCCCCCCCCACGCTACGCCCCTGCGCCAGCCCGAACCAAAGAGCCGCAGTGAAGGATCAAAAGAGCCGCATGTGGCTCGCGAGCCGCGGCTTGCCGACCACTGCCCTAGGGGACCAGATGGAAGACTGACACAGAACAGATAAACAACAGTTCAGGACACACAGACACAATACAGTCCCACAATGCATTCTGTTTTTCTCCTCTCTGCCCCGGAGACAACCGAGGAGTAATTCAATTATCTCTCAGGACAAAGGGAGATTGCCAATACACACGTGGAGACAATAGGACAGAAATCACTACTCCAACATACAATGTCACAACCATTACAGTAAACATAGACATGTAACACATCCCCAGATAGCTCCGGTCTGAGTGCATATTATTAGGTAAATGGCACTCAGACTACACAAATACAGTAGAATCGCCATGGAGCCAAAGTCTTTACTTTCACATAGTCTTTCGTTATCCGAATGGGCTCCATGGCATAGCAATCTGGGGTATCACTGTTCAAATCGGGCAAGTACCAAATGACCCGGCTTTCATGTCTTAAATAACTGAAATACATGGTTGCAACAAAGTATTAGCCAGAGTGTAACTGTAACAACTGTAACAGTTAATTATTAGGTAAAATGTATATAGTGGTCTACCTTGTCGTGGTGAGTGGGCTTATCCTTTTTGATCAAAATGTATACTAATGCCCCATGTAAGCATGCAACATTGGGGTCTGTATACTATTTATGGCGCTGAAAAGCGATGTTAATTACCGTATTTTATGTTTTATAAGACGCTCCTGATGATAAGGCGCACCTAGGTTTTTGAGGAAAATAAGAAAAAAAATTTTTTTAACCAAAAGGTGTGCTTTTGGTGGGTTTTTAACTAATGGTGGTCTGTGGATGACACTATTGTAACGGATCCGCTTCCGTTAATGGACGCTTCCTAGCTTGCGCCGAGGACCACAAGCACCGCACTGGACACCACAACCACCGCAGACTCCACAACCGCCGTAGCTTAACTGGAGCCGCGCCGTCTTCCTTCCACCCTGAATGAACCTCCAGCATTCAGGACCGTGTGGGAAAGATCTCTCCTCTAGGGAATATGCAGAGCATAGCAATCCCCAGCGTGAGGCAGCAATTCCCTCCAATAACGAGACAAGGCTGCGTTTTGAAGGGTTTGAAAAACATGAACTGAACCGAACTCTTTATTGAGGGCTACCCGCCCGTATTTATGCAGGTCCCCACAATGCATCATGGTTTCCTCCTCTCTGCCCTGGAGACACCCGAAGTGCAATTCAATTATCTCCCAGGACAAAGGGAGATCACCAATACACATGTGGGAACAATAGGAGAGGAATCCCCACCCGAATACACAAAATCCTTCCTTCTGTCTGGAATATAATTATGGATTAACATAACTATCACAGACAGTAAAAATACAGTTTTTAAACATACACTGTAACTTTAAAACAATACATTCCATCTCCATAAAAATTATATATTTAAACTCAGCATACATCAAACATAAACACTTCCAAAAATCACACAAATCCCTCCAGCGGATCAAAAGTTTAGTGGAAGTCCTTTATGACCGACCGCAAGCACAATTTCCTGCCCAAAACAGTTCCATAGATTTGGGCTGTGCGGTCGGTCAATTTCATGCAGAAAAACGACTAAGTCCCATCTTCGAACGGGACTTAGTCTCTGGAGCTGAAAGTTCAGTATGGAAGAAGGTAAGGGTCAGCGGCGTTCGTGTATCTGCGCATCCGATTCCAGCTCCACAGAATCCCCAGCATACACCGCTGACCGCGTTCGGTCCCACCAACAGTCCAGACATGCGGCACAGTTCTGAATCAAAGGAAAATGGGCGGCACTGTGCTTCGATAGGGGTCCAGGTGCACGGTCAATAGGTTGATTCCCCAGGTACTTGTAGTAAAAAGACCAGCACTCCGTAATTCCAATAGTGAAAAGGATTTTCTTTATTCGTCACCCATATGTGACGCGCGTTTCGACACTACTCTGTGTCTTTCTCAAAGTACAGGTGATAACAGCTCAATTCCACATATGCAAAACAACACTTAAATACAATTCAAATAGCCCGCCTCACAGTCACGTAAGTAAACACATGACCGGGACCGGACCAAACCGCGCCCAGCCATGTGACAAGTCAGCGACCATAATAACACGTTGCTACACAACCTGTCGAAATCAAGTTGAATCTTCTGGAATTGGAACACAGTAGATCATGCATCGGAATCTAAGAAGCATTGGACATCTAAGCAATCCATAATAGATTATATATTAGACTAAACATTTTTCGTGATATATCATTCAGATGCACTGAAAACATACCGTCTCCTAATTATGCAAGCAGTCACGTGATTCGGGAAGAGTCCCGGTCACCTGACTAATCACATGATCATGACGTCACGTTGCTATGCAACTAGTCCAAACAAAGTTGGATCTAATTGAGGACAGATTGTGATGCAATACACATTAAGATCTGTGCTATGTATCCACTTCTAAATCATGCGTGATCTATCACCGGACCCGGAATACACATATGGTAAACATCTATACATATATACAAAGCACCATTATGGTACCACTTTAATACAGTTCAAATGGCCCATATGTCAGTCACGTAAGTCATCACATGACAGGGGGCGGACTAGACCGCCCCCAGCCATGTCACAAGTCACGCGACCGTATCATTACATTACTACGTAGCCAGTCCAAACCAAGTTGAATCATCTTAGAATTGGGACACGGTAAATCTTGCATCTGAGTCCATGAGACACTAGACATCCGAGCAATCTATACTGTATTGTACATCAGACTAAACATTTTTCATGATATGTCATTCAGATGCATTAAGATCACACCGTCTCCTGAACA
This sequence comes from Bufo bufo, assembly GCF_905171765.1. Taxonomy (NCBI): domain Eukaryota; kingdom Metazoa; phylum Chordata; class Amphibia; order Anura; family Bufonidae; genus Bufo; species Bufo bufo. The sequence continues at coordinate 131,794,419 of NC_053397.1, read as the reverse complement.
TGCAAGTGGTCATGTGATTCGGGAAGAATCCCGGTCACATGGCCAGTCACATGATCATGACGTCATATTGCTACGTAACTGGTCCAAACAAAGTTGGATCTATCAATGGAGAGGCTACGGTGCAATATATACTGGGATCCATACTGTGTTTCGACTTCTGAGTCATGCGTGATCTGTCACGAGACCAAGAGAAAACATCTGGTAAGCATTTATACAAAATAATACTTAGTGATCATATGTTCCATATATTAAATCAAATAAAGCTACTTAATGAGTATTCCTTATTGAGGCCTTTGGGAGCAAGCGTCTCAAGCCGGTGGATCCAATATGCTTCACGTTGGTGGAGCATCTGGATCCGATTTCCTCCACGTCGAGGCAGGGTCACTTCCTCTATAATTTGAAAACGAAGTTGTGAGATGCGATGATTTTTTTCTTTGAAATGTTGAGGGATAGGTAATAGAATGTTCTCCTTCCTAATCGTGGATTTATGTTTCCCTACCGGGACTTTTATGCGCATTGTTGTCTCTCCAACATAGCACAACCCACAAGGACATTTAAGTAAATAAATGACGAAGCTACTGTCACATGTAAAGTGACCCCGAATGGGAATTTGTTGTCCTGTATGTGGGTGTGAGATGTTGGAGCCTTTGATGACATTTGAACAATGGACACAATTAAGGCAGGGAAATGTTCCCTTTTTGACGGTAGAGAGAGTGAGCTGTCGCTGATGTGTCCTGTCACTTCCTATATCAGCACGAATGATCGTGTCCCTAATATTTTTATTACGCTTATAGCACATCATGGGATATTCCCTAAATTCCTGAATCGTGGGATATGATTTCTGCAGGACACCCCAGTGTTTATTAATGACAGCTTTAACACGGTCCATCCAGGGATGGTATTTTACAATCAATGGTATTCTTTGTCCTTTGTCTTTTTTCTTTTGTGGTTCTACGGAACTTTCTATTTTATTTCGTTGTTCATATAATAAATGAGGGGGATAGCCTCTATCCATGAACTTCTGGGTCATTTCCTGCATCCTAAGATCACGTGTGTCCTGATCCATTACAATATTGGCCACCCTTTTAAACTGTGAATACGGCAGTGATTTTTTTACAGTAGAGGGGTGATTACTATGGAATAATAACAGACTATTTCTATCCGTTTCTTTGACATACAAGTCAGTGGTGATCCTATTGTTAGTTCCTCTAATCACCCATGTGTCAAGAAAGGAAACACGTTGTAGATCTTGGTGCAGGGTGAATTTTAATTCAGGTCTTATGTTATTAATATAGTCCATAAAGGACATAAGGGTCTCAATGCTGCACCGCCATACGCAAAAAACATCATCTATGAAACGTTTCCAAAATATACAATGATTCTGATATAGACCATTTGGGTAGATGTACTCTCTCTCAAAATGTGCCATATAGCAATTTGCGTATGGCGGTGCAGCATTGGACCCCATCGCGGTCCCGCACCGCTGCTGGAAAAAAATGTCTTGGAATAAAAAATAGTTGCGACGTAGGACAATAGAAAGCAAAGACAGAAAAAAGTTTTTCTTTTTTTCCGTGTATGTGCTGTCATTTAGTAGTGCCTGGACAGCCTCCAGACCCTTTTCATGGGTTATACTGGTATATAAACTGCAGACGTCTAGAGTGACCAGGACACAATCATGCGACAGCTCAATCTCTCGCACCGTCTCCAGAAAATGTTGTGTGTCCCTAAGATAGGAAGGGGCCTTTTTAGTAAGAGGGGTCAACACTTTGTCCAGAAATATTGCAGGGGGAGAAAGGACCGAATCCGTGGCTGCGACTATCGGGCGACCTGGAGGCCGTTCCAGGGATTTATGCACCTTGGGAAGTGTATAGAACACAGGTGTCACAGGGTGTTGGTTGATTAGAAATTCCGCTAGCTTTTTATCAATGACATGTTGTTCTAGGTTCTCATCAACCAAGACCTGTAACTCCCGCTTGATTGTCCAAACCAGATCCCCCTGCAATATTTCATAGACATTATGGTCGGATAATTGTCCAAGAATCTCTTTGACATAATAGTCTTTGTCTAGTATGACAAGGGCTCCCCCTTTGTCTGCGGGTTTAAAGACCAGGGAGTCATCATCTATCAGATGATTGACTACCTGTCTCTCCTCTGCGGACAAATTATGGTGTATGAAATAATCTCCCTTTTTAAATTTTCCAAGTAACAAAGCAATATCACGCTGCACAAGTATATATGTTTCACTAGGATGATATATTTTCGGAGGCATGTAATGGCTCTTTAGTTTTAAACCAAATTGTTGCAAATTTAACAATGAAAGAACATTATCAGTGGAAACAAAATCATGCGTAGATACACTTGAAAAATGGCTTTTTAGCCGTATGTTACGGAAAAAACGGTTCAAATCCATGTCCAGTCCAAATGTGTCCAGACTAGCCGTCGGACTGAAGGATAGTCCCTTTTCAAGGAGTCCAATTTGGAGTGGAGAGAGATTCTTGGAAGATAAATTTAAAACTAAGGTGTGCTGAGTACCTGTGACCGAGTTAGACGTGGAGCTTCGGCGTCCCCGATGATGGCGTCGACCTGAGCGCCTGGTGTTGGCCTTCTTGGGCGTCTGCGTGCTCCTAAAAAATTCATGCGTTGACCAGTTGTAGAGTCGCTTCCAGAGTCGGAGGATGCTGTGCCTGCTCTGCGTCCGGATCGACGTGGCGGTTGGGATGTAGCAGTGCCGGCTTTGTCCTGCCATCTGTATACTTGATTCCTTTGATAATCCTCCATGTCCCGGATATATTTTGTTCTCTTTGTATTTTGTATGGAGCTTTGTAATTCGATACATTGCTTATCGATTTTTTCTTTCAAGGTATCAAGATCTTCTTTTTTTAGGCAGTCTCTTAATTGGGACTCTATGGTAGCAATACTCTCTTGGCACTCCGCAATTGATTTGGTCAGGTGTTCAATTGTCAGTACTATGATATCCAATGAACACTTATTTAAGATATTGGCAAAACGGGCACAATACTCGACGCTCTCACGGAAAAAGGTAGGTCGCAGGTTTACTCGTAGTCCTCGTGGAATACGCTTGGAACGATGATACTCCGCTAAGGTCGTTGCATGCAATTGTAAAGAGACCAAATGTTTGGAGGTTCTCTCCAAATCACGGCTTCTAAGTTCACCTGGAGGTATTCTCAGGAACTCTGCCGATGAATCAATGCGTGCCACTATTGCACGGGCTTCCTCATCATCATAGCTGTAGGTACTCATCTGTGTGTCGAGCTCAGCTGCACGTGCACGCTCCAAAAAATCAGTAACTGAATCAAAGGAAAATGGGCGGCACTGTGCTTCGATAGGGGTCCAGGTGCACGGTCAATAGGTTGATTCCCCAGGTACTTGTAGTAAAAAGACCAGCACTCCGTAATTCCAATAGTGAAAAGGATTTTCTTTATTCGTCACCCATATGTGACGCGCGTTTCGACACTACTCTGTGTCTTTCTCAAAGTACAGGTGATAACAGTTCAATTCCACATATGCAAAACAACACTTAAATACAATTCAAATAGCCCGCCTCACAGTCACGTAAGTAATCACACGCCCAGCCATGTGACAAGTCACGCGACCATAATAACACGTTGCTACACAACCTGTCGAAATCAAGTTGAATCTTCTGGAATTGGAACACAGTAGATCATGCATCTGAATCTAAGAAGCATTGGACATCTAAGCAATCCATAATAGATTATATATTAGACTAAACATTTTTCGTGATATATCATTCAGATGCACTGAAAACATACCGTCTCCTAATTATGCAAGCAGTCACGTGATTCGGGAAGAGTCCCGGTCACCTGACTAATCACATGATCATGACGTCACGTTGCTATGCAACTAGTCCAAACAAATATCGTGCTGATATAGGAAGTGACAGGACACATCAGCGACAGCTCACTCTCTCTACCGTCAAAAAGGGAACATTTCCCTGCCTTAATTGTGTCCATTGTTCAAATGTCATCAAAGGCTCCAACATCTCACACCCACATACAGGACAACAAATTCCCATTCGGGGTCACTTTACATGTGACAGTAGCTTCGTCATTTATTTACTTAAATGTCCTTGTGGGTTGTGCTATGTTGGAGAGACAACAATGCGCATAAAAGACCGGGTAGGGAAACATAAATCCACGATTAGGAAGGAGAACATTCTATTACCTATCCCTCAACATTTCAAAGAAAAAAATCATCGCATCTCACAACTTCGTTTTCAAATTATAGAGGAAGTGACCCTGCCTCGACGTGGAGGAAATCGGATCCAGATGCTCCACCAACGTGAAGCATATTGGATCCACCGGCTTGAGACGCTTGCTCCCAAAGGCCTCAATAAGGAATACTCATTAAGTAGCTTTATTTGATTTAATATATGGAACATATGATCACTAAGTATTATTTTGTATAAATGCTTACCAGATGTTTGCTCTTGGTCTCGTGACAGATCACGCATGACTCAGAAGTCGAAACACAGTATGGATCCCAGTATATATTGCACCGTAGCCTCTCCATTGATAGATCCAACTTTGTTTGGACCAGTTACGTAGCAATATGACGTCATGATCATGTGACTGGCCATGTGACCGGGATTCTTCCCGAATCACATGACCACTTGCATGTTCAGGAGACGGTGTGATCTTAATGCATCTGAATGACATATCATGAAAAATGTTTAGTCTGATGTACAATACAGTATAGATTGCTCGGATGTCTAGTGTCTCATGGACTCAGATGCAAGATTTACCGTGTCCCAATTCTAAGATGATTCAACTTGGTTTGGACTGGCTACGTAGTAATGTAATGATACGGTCGCGTGACTTGTGACATGGCTGGGGGCGGTCTAGTCCGCCCCCTGTCATGTGATGACTTACGTGACTGACATATGGGCCATTTGAACTGTATTAAAGTGGTACCATAATGGTGCTTTGTATATATGTATAGATGTTTACCATATGTGTATTCCGGGTCTGGTGATAGATCACGCATGATTTAGAAGTGGATACATAGCACAGATCTTAATGTGTATTGCATCACAATCTGTCCTCAATTAGATCCAACTTTGTTTGGACTAGTTGCATAGCAACGTGACGTCATGATCATGTGATTAGTCAGGTGACCGGGACTCTTCCCGAATCACGTGACTGCTTGCATAATTAGGAGACGGTATGTTTTCAGTGCATCTGAATGATATATCACGAAAAATGTTTAGTCTAATATATAATCTATTATGGATTGCTTAGATGTCCAATGCTTCTTAGATTCAGATGCATGATCTACTGTATTCCAATTCCAGAAGATTCAACTTGATTTCGACAGGTTGTGTAGCAACGTGTTATTATGGTCGCGTGACTTGTCACATGGCTGGGCGCGGTTTGGTCCGGTCCCGGTCATGTGATTACTTACGTGACTGTGAGGCGGGCTATTTGAATTGTATTTAAGTGTTGTTTTGCATATGTGGAATTGAGCTGTTATCACCTGTACTTTGAGAAAGACACAGAGTAGTGTCGAAACGCGCGTCACATATGGGTGACGAATAAAGAAAATCCTTTTCACTATTGGAATTACGGAGTGCTGGTCTTTTTACTACATGCGGCACAGTTCTGTCACACTGTTCCTGAAGGGCAACATGTCCCTGGGCCATAGTCGTAGGGCAGGAGGCTAGCCATAAGTCTTCTACAATGCCCAGTGGCAAATGGCAGTTTGTCACAACTATTATGGGGGATCTGTGGATGACACTGTTATAGGGGCATCTGTGGATGATGCACTGTTATGGGGGATCTGTGGATGACACGCTAATATGGGGGAACTGTGGATGACACTTATGGGGGATCTGTGGATGATACTGTTATGGGAGATCTGTGGATGATACTGCTATGGCGGGAATCTGTGCATGACACTGTTATGGGGTGGTATGTGGATGACAGAGAAGGGTATATAGCATCTTATGCAAAATAACCGTGGAGCCCCAATTATGGGTCTTCAACACAGTGAAAGCCAGATATCCCTCAAAGGAAGGAAAACCGAGCAAAGGGGTGTCACCATTAAAGAGATCACCAAATCCACCATATTAAGTGGCCCCTATTTCAAGATCCTGCTCTTTTACAAGCTTTAAGGATGTGACGGGGAAGACCTAAGCCAATTATCCATCCACAGACAGCTGTTTCGGGGTGTTGCCCCTCATCAGTGTGGAGTAGGATCCTGGCTAACCGGGAGCAATGCCTTGGAGACTACTCAAACAAAACAATAGCTGATCTTAGGGAGACCAGCTACAGAAAACACTGTGGAGCCTCATTTAAGAGTCTCAACACAGCAATCCAAAGTGCAAAGCTCCCTGGGAAACAGCAATATGCAGCATCTTTATGCTGGTCTTCTCTGTGTCTTCTCATGTCCCTGCATAAATAGTGATCCCCTTTACACCGGGCCCAGCTCACAACAGTCTTCATATATAAAGATTAGTCATGTAATCCTCAACAAGTGGCTCTGCTTTGTTAAACTACTGTAATCGTCTGTAGCAGTACTCACTATCAAGCTAGCAGGCAGGCCGGCAGGGTAACGTCACTTACTCCGTCACGCTCCTACCCCGCCAGCTTAATTAATGAAGTGGGAGGAGCATGACTGACTGACTCCTCCCACCCCACGTGATAGAGCTTTGATACATCGCAGGCTGCACTGTGCAGCATAGCGGCTGAAGATGTATCAGTGTCAGCAATGTAAAAATTGCAACCTTCTCTTTATAAGACGCACTGCCATATCCCCTCACTTTTGGGTGAAAAAAGTGCGTCTTATAAAGTGAAAAATACGGTATGCTGAGAAGCAGTTATTAGATCAAAGCATAGCATGAGGAGGTGTGATCCAGGTTCATTCTTGTTTTTGGGTAGTTTATAGTTCCTTTCCTTTTTTTGCATTGTGGTATTAGCACTCCTCCCATTCAACCTAGGTGAATTTAATTAGCAGCAGACTGCATAAGGGTTCACAAATTCCTATCAGCTCTCAGTTGGAGTTCCTGAGAGCATATGATAAGGTGAGCTTTGACAACATTGTGCGGTGCTGCGTGGCGGCCATTGTTGCTCTGGTGCTGTGCTGGTGGGTCGGTGGGGACCATTGCCAGGGTGGCATTGCCAAACAGCAGGGGTGCTGCTTGGCTGCTGGATCCCGCAATCTGCTAGTGCAGTACTGTTGCACTGGTGGTCGCCACGCAGTGCCGCGCCAAATTTAGAGTAGGTTCCCACTTGAGGAGGCAACTTTGTCGTGGTGAGTGGGCTTATGCTTTTTAATCAAAATGTGTACTAATGCCTAATGTAAGCATGCAACATAGGTGCCTGTATACTATTTATGGAGCTGAGAAGCAATGTTAATTATGCTGAGAAGCAGTTATTAGATCAAAGCATAGCATGAGGTGGTTTGATCCAGGTTCATTCTTGTTTTTGGATAGTATATATTGGTCTACTATTGGCTCCATGTAGCCCCTTTATGTAATTCTCATACAAAAGGGGCTATTTTCAGGAGATTGCAGGCCACAACAGCAAAATTGGCATATTGTGCCACGCACCTAACCAGCCAAACCCTATACCAGCAACAACCCCAATTTTTTGAATGGATTCATGTCTACAGTGTTAAAAAAAAAATTCTGTTCTTTCAGTAGTTTTCCATTTACAATTTTAATGTGTGCATTTTTATATTTATTCTTTTATATCTAATATATAAAGCTGAGTGTATGTGTGTGTGTATGTCCACTAAAGGAATCCGCACCGTCGCATTTACAATTACGAAATTTGGCACACAGGTACATTAGGTGTCCGGGAAGGTTTTAGAACAGGTTTCAGCTCTCTAGGTACGTTCATGAGATATTAAAAAAAAAAAAAAAAAATGCTTTAGCCAGTAGAAGCTTGGTCACATGACCCTTATAAGCCAATAGAAGCTCTCAGGTCCTCCAGTCTCCACACACACAGCTTTACACCAGGTTTCCATAACAACCCAGCCATTTATTTTCACTGCTGTATGGCTGCACTTTGAACCAGATCCTGAGTGGGATACAACATATATGCAGAAGGGAGGGGAACAGTGGCTAGAAATAGCGCCCCATTGGTATGATAGGAGTACAAAGAAAACGAAACCACCTAAAAGAATGCCTGATGAATCGAAGAAACATGATCTTGAGGTAGACCTAAGAAAAGGTAGAAGTCAATTTTAGACAGACCTCCTCCATACCAAGTTCCTAATGTCCCCCTAGCATCTCATGCTAGCCTGCAGCAACAACCCACTGCACCACCCGCACTACTGATACCCCAACAGCAGGTGCAACCCCCACATGGTCCACCAGGGGTCGCAGCTGCAACAAGAAGCCCACCAGCTGAGTCAACCACTTATACCTCAGTGCAGGGGGAAGATTTGGGAGCTGAGGGAGAAGAGGGTCCCTCACAGAGTGATAGTTTTGGAAGTCCTCCCCTAGCACAACGTTTGAGGAGTAATGACCGTGATGAGACATTCCCCTTCATGACAATAGGGGATCAGTTAATGAAGAAACCCATAGAGATAGAGGACATAAACAGAATTATCAAACATTGCCCTAAGGCGAACTCCGCACCATTAGGCACAATCACATATCTCAAGAGAGCCTGTAAGGGTACAAATTACACACAAGAAGATATGAAGTTAATAATTGATGGTGTTGTAGACACACACTCCGGGTGGCACTGGACAAAAGTCCCCTCAATCAATAATGTAAAGGATCTCCTGACACCTTGACTGGGTACCTCCGTTGATGGATGCTCCCAGTGCCTCCCGAGGACTCCAAGCACTCCACTTGACACCGATACCACCACAGGAACAGGAACAGCTCTTACAAGAGCTAGGAGTAATAGCCAGGGGAGTATACACGTATAGTAATCCCCACACACATGAGACGAGGCTCTATGTTGAATGTAAAACAGGAACTCTTTATTGAACACACAGCATTGACTTATATACACATGACATACTGAGGACATGACATAGCAGCCAATTCTGTACAGTTTAAACACAAAACTAACCCTATTCAACAAACATAATGGCATTGTCTGTGATGCAATTAACAAACACACTGGCATTGTCTTTGACGCAATCAACAAAATACAATTACCAAAACACATTGGGCTCTGCCTGTGATACAATTAACAAACATAAAGGGCTAACTTAATCACTCACAGACAGAAACCACACATTTTTCCCAAAACACAGAAAACACCTCAAAACTCCACATATCCCCATATGTGTATACATCCATGGATAGCTCTGATCTGGGTGAGCAACATATCCAAAAATCACCCAGATCCGAGCAGGGGTTCCCGAATTCCATGGAAGTCACATTTGGCCCGCCACAAGCATGGCTTTCCTGCCCAAAACAGTTCCACAGATTTAAGCTGTGCGGCCGGTCTGTCTTCTCCTTCAAAGTTCGTATATGGGCCATAATCCTGAGGCAAGAGGCTGGCGAACAGGCCCCTCCTAAACCCAGTGGCGAGGTTATTTTCGCCACACATCTCCCCCTCCCAGGTAAGACTAACCAGATACCTGACCTCACGCCGGTCGGTACCTGAGTTAGTCTGGCAGTCCACCCACAACCAAATACTGTACCTGTTGAATTTGGTAGCCTGTCTCTGTCCAGTGAGTCCACCAAGATTATGTTGGTAACTGGTACTCCCGGTCTCTGTGTTGCTCCCTGGCTTGGAGTGGAGGTTGCTTTGTGGGCAGGGATCAGCGGTACTCTGCCTTGGTGCCAGTGCTACCACGGAAGAAGCCTGGTTGGAGCCTGGTTGTTGGAGGGGGAGACCGACTGTCTCCCCTTTGGATACCCAACTCTGCTGCTGGAGGGGGAGACCGACTGTCTCCCCTTTGGCTAAACAGCCCTGTTCCTGGGGGACAGGACCAACTGTCCCTACCCCCTGTGCTGTAAGTGCAGAGACCACGGTCGCATCTGCACTGTTGTGGGGCTTACTGTCTCCCCCTGGTGCGTTAAACTGCTGCTGGGGAGAGGGGGTAACGAGCTCCTCTCCCATACATACTTCCAGCCACTGGGGAGGGCGACCGACCGTTGCCGCTCCCAATACAGTGTCCTGCTGCTGGGGAAAGGAGACTGGGCTCTCTATTCCCTGTAGGACACTGCCGCTGAGGGACAGGACCGACTGTCTCTACCCCCTGTAGCTCAGCCTGCCGCTGGGGAATGGAGACTGGGCTCCCAATTTCCTGCAGGACCGGTGGAGAGACCTCGGTCCCATCTCCACCGGCCCCCTGGGGTTCTTCCCAGTAAACCTCCACAATATCTTCCCAGCTGAAAAGGTCTGGCTCTGGGTCTGTCACTCTGCTCTCCTGCTGAGCCTTCTCACTGGAGTGGAACAGCTGCTGGTAGCCCTGTTCCAGCTCCATCTCCCGGGTCACCAGGTGGACCAGGTCTTGCTCAATCTCATGAGTGTCGTCCCAGTCATACCTGCTCTCCCTCCATTCCAAGAGATCACGAAACCGGGCTTGTGTAGAGCTCCCAAACTGCAGCTCTGAAAAAGTCTCCCATAACAAGCCAGGACCATCAAACTCCTCTCCCTCTGGCTTGTCATTCTCAGCTGTCCTGGGTAGGTACTGTGACCCATACCACCAGAGCAGCTGGTAGGCATCCTCCAGCCACAGCTCCTGCCATGCTAGGTGTTCCAATTTCTTTACCCATTCCTCCCAGGGCTGCTCTCCCAGGAAGGGCATACGCAGGGCTACTCGCTTCTGCAACCGCTGGTCTTCCGTGGGGAGTCTCTCGTCCCGCATATACTCCACAATACCCAGTGCCTGGTACAAGATGCCTTTGCGAACTGCATCTCGGTCATCCATGACACCCTCATCGTACTCCACTGCTGTTTCCATTCTGGTGCTGTCAGGGTCGCTGTACTAGGACATGCGTTGCCCTCAAATTGTAAAATCCATGGAATGGTGTCTCCTGTAGCTGTCCTTCTGGCTGTGGGAACGATCCCGCCGCTTGCCACCAATGTAAAGGATCTCCTGACAACCCGACTGGGTACCTCCGTTGATGGATGCTCCCAGTGCCTCCCGAGAACTCCAAGCACTCCACTTGACACCGATACCACCACAGGAACAGCTCTTACAAGAGCTAGGAGTAATAGCCAGGGGAGTATACACGTATAGCAATCCCCACACACATGAGACGAGGCTCTATGTTGAATGTAAAACAGGAACTTTTTTTGAACACACAGCATTGACTTATATACACATGACATACTGAGGACATGACATAGCAGCCAATCCTGTACAGTTTAAACACAAAACTAACCCTATTCAACAAACACAATGGCATTGTCTGTGATGCAATTAACAAACACACTGGCATTGTCTTTGACGCAATCAACAAAATACAATTGCCAAAACACATTGGGCTCTGCCTGTGATACAATTACCAAACATAATGGGCTAACCTAATCACTCACAGACAGAAACCACACATTTTTCCCAAAACACAGAAAACACCTCAAAACCCCACATATCCCCATAATGTATACATCCATGGATAGCTCTGATCTGGGTGAACAACATATCCAAAAATCACCCAGATCCGAGCAGGGGTTCCCGAATTCCATGGAAGTCACATTTGGCCCACCACAAGCATGGCTTTCCTGCCCAAAACAGTTCCACAGATTTAAGCTGTGCGGCCGGTCTGCCTTCTCCTTCAAAGTTAGTATATGGGCCATAATCCTGAGGCAAGAGGCTGGCAAACAGGCCCCTCCAAAACCCAGTGGCGAGGTTATTTTCGCCACAAATAACATTCAGGGACAAGTCAGTGCTGATGCTTACAGATTAAACACAGAACAGGGTAGAACTGATATGTGGCAGGAACTTACCAAACACATGACAGACATTTTTAAACAAAGGTCTTCCCTTCCTATTGCAGTAGCTTGCAAACAGAAAAATAATGAGACAGTCACTGAGTTTTGGAAGAGGTTTTTAGACTGTTGGCGCCATGAGGCAGGTCTCCCAGTGAATAATAATGATAGTCTGGTTATTTCTACCTTTGTTAATAACCTGCTACCCAGCTTGATGCTCACTGTAAAGCAGAATGTATCTTCCTGGACTTCTGATACCACAGCAGATTTTGAAAAACATTTGTATGAGAAGGAGGCAGCAGGATGCTTCGAGGTAAAGAAGCCCTCTGCCACTCATGGGTATGCCGGTAACAGAAATCCAAGAGGAAGGGGCAATAAAGGATACAGGTCCTATGGCAACCAAGGTAACAGGTGGCCACAACAGTCCCAACCAGGACCATTTGACCAAAACCAAGCCCCCCAACAGCCACAGTCACCATTGAGCACTGCATGCTTTAATTGTGGCAAGGATTGACATTGGTCAAGACAGTGCCCAATGCCCAGAAAATCACGCAACCCCAACCATGATTCTCAGTCCCAGTTCAGAGATGGTCAGCATCCAAAGTTCCCCATTGACTGGAATCAACAAGGTCAACACTGATTCTGCCCAGAGGACGGTACCCCCACTTTCACACAGGTCACTACACACTGGAGAGACTCACCCATTATCTTGTTAAGGGTTGGAGGGAGAAAGGTAGGCTTCATGGTAGATAGCGGAGCTACCTCTAGTGTCCTGTGTAGGGATCTTTACAAGGGTCCCCTGAGAAACTCTGATCCTTCCATGGGTTTTAATGGGGTCTTAATCCAAAACATACAAAACTGATTCATTACCACTTGAGACTGTGGATGGAGATTATGTTACTGACCATATTTTCAGTATCATCCCAGAGTGCCCAGTAAGCCTCCTGGGAAGAGACCTGTTTTGCAAACTCAAACTCAAAGTTTTTGCATCTCAGGGAGGATTGCATTTACGGTCAGATTTAATTTCCATCGCTAAACCCACATCACCGTTCTTCCCTCCATTATCACCAATGGACTCTTCCCCAGGGATGGAAGACATTGACCCCAGCTTGTGGTCCTCTGGGGATTATGACACAGGATTCATTGATTGCACTCCATACAGGGCCACCCTTAGAGCAGATGCTACCATAGTGTACCAGAAACAGTACCCCCTATCCAAAGAGAAGATTGAGGGGCTAAAACCCATGATTCAAGAGTTTCTTTGCACAGGGGTCTTGGAAGACACTGTCTCACCTTACAGAACCCCCATCAACCCAGTGACGAAAGCTGATGGTACGGTAAGATTTGTACAGGATCTAAGGGCTTTCAATAATCTTATTGTCCTTATAGCACCCATCGTACCGGATGTGATGCAGTTGCTTTCAGACATCCCTGCAGACGCTGTATGTTTCAGTGTGATAGATCTGAAGAATGCTTTCTTCTCTATCCCAGTTGACAAACAGACTAGGCTCCTTTTTGCTTTTTCCTTTGAGGGTCGTCAACTCACCTGGTGCAGGATGCCCCAGGGATATGCTGATTCACCTGTAGTGTACAGCATTGTCCTCCAAGCCAGTTTAAAACCATGGCACCCCCCCCCCCCCCCAGGGTTCTGTGCTCTTGCAATACGTGGATGATTTGTTATTGTGTAGTATGTCAGAGGAGGCCAATGTTACTGATGGTGTATCTTTGTTAAAATGGTTATCAGACTGTGGACACAAGGTGTCACGCAAGAAAATGCAATGGTGTAAGAAGCAAGTTGAGTACTTGGGCTTTGTCCTCAAAAATGGAGAAAGGAGAATCAGCACAGAAAGCGTCCAGTCTGTTGCGGGCCTGGTCACCCCGCACACCAAGAAAGAGATGCTATCTTTCCTTGGTATGATAAACTACTGCAGACAATGGATTCCTGATTGCTCCTACTATGACAATGTTCTGAGGCAAGCCACACTGAGCGAACAGCCAGATTTGATTAAATGGTCAAAGGAAATGTTGAATGCATTTGATTACTTGAAATGTGCTTTAATGACAAGTCCAGGTTTGGGCCTACTCACACAGAACATCATTCCATGATGGGGCTGCCCACTGGTGATTGAATCTGACCAGGGGCCGGCCTTCACCTCAAGGGTAAATAAGGAACTTGCTAAAATTCTGGAGATGGAATGGAAATTCCATATCTCATACCACCCACAAAGCTCAGGCATTGTGGAACGCATGAACAGGACAATTAAAGATAAATTGAGAAAAGCAACAGGTGGCACATTTGAAAAATGGAAAGAAGTATTACCAATAGTTCTAGCTGAGATCAGGATGACACCTAATAAGAAATTAGGGATGTCACCATTTGAGATACTTATGGGTAGGCCATTCCCCACCCCTTGGGCCAGGCACCCACTGGTAGTGCAGGAAGGGGATATGGATCGCATCAGAGAAGAGTATGTTACCAAACTAATAAAGGTCCTAAGTGAAACTGAAGAAAAAGTTGCTTGTAAATCTCCTTCTCTTCCACAGGAACCCACCCACCCATTTCAGGCAGGAGACACTGTGCTGGTAAAGACTCTGAGGAAAGAAAAAGCTCCAGGGGACTTCACCTACGGACCACCGACCACAGTGGTAGCAGTGACCCGCACAGCTGTCCTTACAGAAGACACACCCACCTGGATACACGCCACCAGAGTAAAGTTGGTCACAAAGACATCCCAAAAGGAGGTACTAACGGAGATAGACAGCCCTGACCTTGAAGGGGAACAGAACGAGGTACTAATGGGAGCAGACAGCTCTGACCTCCACCAGGATGCCCTTCCCCAATTCTGGGAGATGGTCCAAGACCATCATAATACTCCTGTCAGCAATTTCATTGACTTTTCTGGGTGGTAACAAAGGAGAAGTGGCCATAACTCAGAAGGATGGCATTGTCACCTTTTGGTACAATTCCTCTAATACGCACATTGCAACTTACTCCTTCTGTTTATGCAGCCTGATGACATGCACCCCTGCCACGAGATGCGGTAACCATTATAAGAATGGACAGGCCTATATCTGTGTGACTGATTCCTATTGAGGTAATCGATGCACATACTGGGGGTCAGTAGGATGACGACTGGGGGCACAAACCACGGAATGCCCTTAATATAAAGGATAAAAATTGTAAATCCTTGAATAGTAGAATGACAATTGCCAACGGAGGAGATTGTCATATAGATATTAGCGCATATCCTGCAGAGCGGAGATGTCCTAAGGTAGTGTCTGAAATGAAAATAGTCATAAACATAGTCATGAAGGTGATGAAGGAGATTATGTGCTGGGATGGTACTTTCACCACATGTGGGGGGTGGAGACTTCAATGGTCAGACTGTTTAAGATAAGAGACATGTACCAATCCCCAGAATGGACATACCCTAAAAAACAAACAAACAAACCCCCTCAAACCCTGTATCTGAACTTTTAACAATATGAGAGCAATATCTGACCCAACATATGAGGAGGCTCTTGCAGCAGAAACTGGGTTTTCTGAAACTAATTTATGGCTTGAATGGATGAAGTATAGTGCTGCCTCAGTGAACAGGAATAACTGTTATGTATGTGGGACAGCTAAACCTCACTTGGGGACAGTACCTCTAAACCTTCCACTAAATGTGGAGGAATGTTTTCTACAGCTATTTTCAAATGTAACCAGCAATTATTCCCAGTGTGAAGAATGGAAGCAAAAATACCCACTCCTCACAAAAACTCCTCATCCTGGGGCAGGTATACACATCTATCCTGGTAACTATACCTGCCACAGAGGGGAAAATCAAGGAAGATCCCTGGGTAATTTCACTGCAGGATACTGTGCAACTTACAGTAAAACAGATACCTCCCTCACACAGAATCAAGTATACTCGATTGGAGATGTATATTGGATCTGTGGGGATGGAAAGATAAGATCTAGATTAGAAGGTTCCTGGAAAGGTGAATGTGCTCTTGCTAAAGCCATAATGAATATACACATATTTAGTGAACAAGAGACCCCTAGTGTAAGGAGATTGACAAGGACCAAAAGATCACTCCCCATGGGTAGTTTGGACCCTCATGTGTATATAGACGCAATAGGCGTCCCAAGAGGGGTCCCGAATGAATTCAAGGCAAGAGATCAAGTTGTTGCTGGCTTTGAATCGATCTTTCCAATCATTACAGCTAACAAAAATGTAGATTGGATCAATTATATTTACTATAATCAACAGAGATTTATAAATTATACTAGAGACGCCATGCAAGGAGTGGCAGAACAGCTACAGGCAGATTCCATCATGACATTTCAGAATCGCATGGTATTAGACATGATACTGGCAGAAAAAGGAGGTGTTTGTAAGGTATTGACATACCCTGCATCGTGCTGCACCTTCATACCCAACGACACCGGCCCTAATGGTAAGGTCACACTGGCGATACAGAAACTCGAGGACTTATCCATCGAGCTCAAGAAGAACTCAGCTATTAATAACCCCTGGGATCAATATTTTGGCTGGTTCTCCAATTGTCACGGCGGACAGGATATCATATACACAGATAACAAAACAAACAAGTTTCTAGGCGAGAAGCTGGGGATATGGTCACCTCCTAGCAAATCCCTACAGCTCTCCCTATTCTGCTAAGCCCACATTTAGACCCTGAAGGTGGGAATAATGTGTCCTCGTGCCTGGGCTGAGAATACCCTAGAATCCCTGAGATGGTGAAAGGGGAAAAGGGGCAACCGGCTCCCTCAGCACCGGGAGGGAACAGGCGGCACTCAAACAGCCTAGGCAGCAAACCAAAAAAATCAGAAACCAACTTATCTTATCAGAGCAGGAAAAGCCAATCCTTCACTCCTTGCTTCCACAGCCTGACAGAAGCTATAACCCGCACGGAACACTGGAAAAAGGAGTAATTTAAACCAACGACCCCACCCAGTGCACCTGAAGGGAGGCGGATCTAGCACAAGACTAGACGCGTGCTGCTAATCTGGCAGACCTCCGCACATAGTCTGAGCAGGGCATGACAGTACCCCCCCTTCTACGGGTGACCTCCGGACACCCCGGACCAACCTTATCCGGGTGGGATCTGTGAAAAGCCCTCACCAGTCGGCTGGCACTGACATCCTGCGCCGGAACCCACATCCTTTCCTCAGGGCCGTATCCCCTCCAGTGTACCAGGTACTGAAGGGAACCCCGAAGAACTCTAGAGTCAAGAACCCTGGAGATCTCGAACTCTAAATTTCCATCGACCAGAACAGGAGGAGGGGGCAATGGCGATGGTTCCACCGGTTTCACATATTTTTTCAGTAAAGACCTGTGGAACACATCATGGATCCTCCAAGTCTGCGGAAGATTCAGCCGAAACGCTACTGGATTGATCACCGCAGATATTTTGTACGGACCAATAAATCTTGGACCCAGTTTCCAAGATGGCACTCTCAGCTTAATATTTTTAGTGGACAACCACACCAGATCACCCACACACAGGTCCGGACCAGTCACACGTCTCTTGTCAGTCATTCACTTATACCTCTCACCCATCTTCTCTAAATTCACTTGGATCCTCCGCCAGATAGAAGACAAGGCAGAGGAAAATCTCTCCTCCTCTGGCATCCCAGAGGAACTAGTCCCAGAAAAGGTACCAAACTGAGGATGAAAACCGTACGCGCCAAAAAATGGCGACTTACCCATGGACTCCTGCCTACGGTTATTCAAAGCAAACTCTGCTAGGGACAAGAATGAGGACCAGTCCTCCTGATTCTCAGCCACAAAGCACCTCAAGTAGGTCTCCAGGTTTTGATTAGTACGCTCTGTCTGTCCATTCGACTGTGGATGAAAAGCCGAAGAGAACGAAAGTTGAATGCCAAGCCGAGAGCAGAACGCCCTCCAAAACCTGGAGACAAACTGTGTGCCCCTATCAGAAACCACATCCGAAGGAATACCATGCAATTTCACAATATTATCACCAAAAATCTGCGCAAGAGTCTTAGCATTAGGCAGACTAGTTAACGATATAAAGTGAGCCATTTTACTAAATCGATCAACTACCACCAAAATTACTGTTTTCCCGGAGGAACTTGGCAGATCCGTAATAAAGTCCATAGACAAGTGCATCCAAGGACGAGACGGAATAGACAAAGGGAGAAGTGAACCAGCCGGTCGAGTATGAGCAACCTTTGACCGTGCACAAGTTTCACAAGCTGCCACGTAATCCTCAATGCTCTTACGTAACCCGGGCCACCAGAACCTCCGGGACACAAGATCAAAGGTGGACTTACCACCAGGATGTCCAGCAAGGACAGTATCGTGATGTTCCTTGAATACCTTGTATCGCAGTTCATCGGGAACAAGCAACCTCCCTGGGGGACAAGAAGCAGGAGCCCCCTCCTGGGCTCCCAACACCTCCATCTCCAATTTGGGGTACAGAGCGGAGACCACCACTCCATCAGCCAAAATCGGAGCAGGATCCTCAGAATCACATCCCCCAGGAAAACTGCGAGACAATGCATCTGCCTTGATGTTCTTAACCCCCGGGCGAAAAGTAACCACAAAATTAAACCTGGTAAAAAACAGTGACCATCTGGCCTGTCTAGGGTTCAGACGCTTGGCAGATTGCAGGTAAGCCAAATTCTTATGATCCGTATAAACTGTAACGGGGTGAGACGCCCCCTCCAACCAGTGATGCCATTCCTCAAAGGCCAATTTGATGGCCAGCAATTCTCTATCTCCTACATCATAATTCCTCTCGGCGACAGAGAGCTTCTTGGAAAAAAAAGAACATGGAACCCATTTGCCAGGAGATGAACCCTGCGACAGCACTGCTCCAACCCCCACTTCTGATGCATCAACCTCCACCACGAATGGCTGAGACACATCGGGCAGCACCACAATGGGAGCAGACGAAAAACATTCCTTAATAGTCGAAAAGGCCTGCAGTGCCTCATCCGACCAGACAGAGACGTCGGCGCCCTTCTTAGTCATGTCAGTCAGAGGTTTTACAATGGTACAATAGTTCAAAATTAATTTTCTATAATAATTAGTAAACCCCAAAAACCGCATCAAAGCTTTCTGATTCTCTGGTCGGTCTCATTCCAGAACCGCCCGGACCTTTTCGGGGTCCATACGAAAAACAGAGTCAGAAAGCAGATATTCCAAAAACGGAAGTTCCTGCACAGAAAACACACATTTCTCCAATTTGGCATATAATTTATTCTCCCGAAGGATCGTCAAAACCTGTCTCACATGATCCTGATGGGTCTTCAGATCAGGAGAGTAAATTAAAATGTCATCCAAGTAAACTACCACGAACCTCCCCACCAAATGATGGAAAATGTCATTGACGAATCGCTGAAATACCGCTGGCGCGTTCGTCAAACCAAAAGGCATAACAATATTCTCAAAATGACCCTCGTGCGTATTGAAGGCCGTTTTCCACTCATCCCCTTCCTTGATTCTGATCAGATTGTAGGCCCCTCTCAAATCCAACTTAGAGAACACCTTGTCTCCAACAATCTGATCAAAAAGGTCGGAGATCAAAGGAAGGGGATACGGATCCCGGACTGTAATACGGTTCAATTCCCGGAAATCCAAACAAGGTCTCAGCGATCCATCCTTTTTCTTTACAAAGAATAAACCTACTGCCACCGGAGACTTAGATGGCCTAATATGACCTTTTGCCAAACTCTCGGTGTTATACTTCCGCATGACCTCTTTTTCGGGTTGAGAAAGATTGTAAAGCCGAGACTTTGGCAATTTAGCCCCTGGGATGAGATTAACTGGACAATCATAGTCACGATGAGGCGGCAATTCCTGAGCCCCACCCTCCGAAAAGACATTTGCAAAATCTGAGAGATACTGAGGTAGAGCGGTAGTAAACACACCAGAGATAGATGTGCCAAGACAATTATCCGAACAAAATTCACTCCACCCAATGATTTGTCTTGCTTGCCAATCTATAATTGGGTTATGTTTTGTCAACCACGGTAACCCTAAGACTATAGGAGCGGGCAAATCCTTCATGACAAAACAACACATAATCTCAACATGTGAATCACCCACCCTCAACTGAACACCATGAGCAATATGAGTGAGACTCCTTTGAGAAAGAGGGGAAGAGTCAATTGCAAAAACCGGAATCTCTCTTTCTAAAGTGCAAGTACTTAGTCCCAGATTTTGAAGAAAAAGAAAGTCAATAAGGTTTACCCCAGCACCACAGTCAATGAATACTTCAACAAAAAAAAATCTTGAGTCTAGCGCCACCATAGCTGGAAGGAGAAAACGAGTATTACAGGGAGCTTGCATACCTGCTTGCTCCACCACTCCTTTCACGCTACCAAGAGTCAGGACGGTTCTCTCTTTCTCATCAACATGCGATTTAACAAAAGGACAAGCAAAAATAAAATGATCACTTTTCCCACAGTAGTAACATAGTTTATGCAATTTCCTAAAGTCTCTACTACCAGAACGGAAAGATACCTGACCCAGCTGCATGGGTTCCTCCCCTACCCCAGAGTTACCTGTAACATCACCCTGGGAAGCAGTAGAGACAAAACAACACACAGAAGGGATCCCTTGCGCGGAGGGAGCCTTACACCTCTCTCTAATACGTCTATCTAACCGTACTGCCAAAGACATAGCATTCTCCAAAGAATCTGGGTACTCATGAAAAGCAAGGGCATCTTTCAATCTCTCAGATAACCCCTGACAAAACTGACTACGTAACGCGGGGTCATTCCACTCTGACTCGGTAGCCCATCTCCTAAACTCCACACAGTAAACCTCTGCAGTATGTTCACCCTGTAATAAATTACGCAATTTGGATTCCGCCATCGGCTTTATTCCAGGGCTTTAAAAAATTCCTCCATCCTCCATCGACCGGAGGGCCAGAGAATCGGGCGGCAGAGAAAAGGCCCAGGATTGCGTGTCCCCTTTAAGCAGAGAAATGATCATACCAACCCTCTGACTTTCATCACCTGATGAAGATGGACGCAGCCGAAAATACAACTTGCATGACTCTTTGAAGCGGATAAAGTCATCCACCCCTCCTGCAAATCTATCAGGAAGAGCGACTTTAGGCTCCCCACAAATTTGACCTGCACCTGATGCCAGAGCATTCTGACACCGTGTGACCGAACTACGCAGATCCGCACCTCTAGAGATAATCCCTGCATGCGGTCAACTAGTGCATCAATTGACGCCATCACCAAACCACTGAGCAATGGCAGTCACAGTATGGCGGGTTATAATCTCACGGCGGACAGGATATCATATACACAGATAACAAAACAAACAAGTTTCTAGGCGAGAAGCTGGGGATAAGGTCACCTCCTAGCAAATCGCCCACATTTAGACCCTGAAGGTGGGAATAATGTGTCCTCGTGCCTGGGCTGAGAATACCCTAGAATCCCTGAGATGGTGAAAGGGGAAAAGGGCAACCGGCTCCCTCAGCACCGGGAGGGAACAGACAGCACTCAAACAGCCTAGACAGCAAACCAAAGAAATCAGAAACCAATTTATCTTATCAGAGCAGGAAAAGCCAATCCTTCACTCCTTGCTTCCACAGCCTGACATAAGCTATAACCTGCCCGGAACACTGGGAGAAGGAGTAATTTAAACCAACGACCCCACCCAGTGCACCTGAAGGGAGGCGGATCTAGCACAACTCCAAAACAAAACACAAGACTAGACGTGTGCTGCTAATGTGGCAGACCTCCACACATAGTCTGAAATGTGACTCCATTTTGTCTGTTCTAACAATATGTATTGTGATAGCATCTCGTCCATGCACTGTTTCAAGTACCCCCAAGGTGATTTAGGTTTCGCTTCTCTGTCCTTAAACAGTTTCTGGAAATTCCTAAATTTTTGTGAAAACAGTCATGCTTTACAAGGTCTATAAATGTATGTAAATTATATTCTCTGCCTAATAAAAGGCTGAACTGTAGGACAATAAAATTAGAGTGCTTCTCAGTGATACCTGTGTGCGTGTCATTCCTTTGCTGCTGAGGAATACTCTCCTGACGTCAGTAGGGTCAAACCAAGGTGGTTCTAGAGGTCCAGAAAGGTCTGAATCCTTTCAGTCAGCTTTAAAGGAAATCTGTCACCAGGATAATCGCTATTGAAGTAAAGCCATGGCCTAATAGCACTTAGTACATTATTTCAAGATGTGCCTTTGTTCCAGCAATAGATGTTTTTATCCTCTGAAAATCCAGTTTATTTGGTATGCAAATTAGCCAGTAAGGTGCCCAGAGGGGCGTCACACTTGCAGGAAGGAGCCCAAAAACACCCCCGCCACAACGTGTCCACCCTCAAAAGACAAACTTAAAACCCCGCCCCCAGGTCCCACTAAGCCACGCCCCAGATTAAGTTAGGTCACGTCCCCTCTCACTTCTTAGCCGACAGGGATTGAAAAAATGAAGTTAAAAATCAACTTCTGTCAGCTGCAGAGGTGGGAGGGAGGGTGACTTTCTCCCTGCAGCTCACACTCAGACAGCACAGTGCTGCTTTATGAGACTGAGCTGTTCAAAAGGCTACGCCCCCTCCCCCTCCTCAGCCAACAGGGATTTAAAAAATGAAGTTAAAATTCAACTTCTAGGTCCCTCTAAGCCACGCCCCGATCTGGTTAGGCCACACCCTTCTCATTCCTCAGCCAACAGGGATTAAAAAAATGAGGTTAAAAATTAACTTCTGTCAGCTGCAGGGGTGGGAGGGACAGTGACTTTCTTCCTGCAGCTCACACTCAGACAGCACAGTGCTGCTTTATGAGAGTGAGCTGTTCAAAAGGACATCCTGGTGTTCATCCAGGCCCTACGCCAGATGGAGGACAGGGAGTCTGAAAGCCGGACTGTGTGGCCTAAAACTGGACCTCTGGCCACCCTAAGGGCAGACTGCTGTGGAGGTCACAGTAAAGAGGATGGTCCACTATGTAGGTCAGTGTTAAGGGGCAGATTGCTGTAAAGGCCACTGTTAAGGGGGCGGGCCCCTGTGGAGGTCACTGTCAAGGGGGTGGTATGCTGTTAAAGTAACTGTTAAAGGGTAAGGCTGCTGTAAAGGTCAAAGTTAAGGGGGTGGGCTGCTGTGGAGGTCCAATTTTAAGGGACGGGGCACTGTGGGGGGGGCAATGTTAAGGGGTGGGGGGCTGTGGAGGTCACTGTTAAGGGGGCGGGGTGCTGTAGATGTCACTGTTATAGTGGATAGTGTTGATATATTTTAACTACAAACACAAACATTAAATGAAAGAGATTAAATATACCGAGCGAAGCCAGGTCCTTCAATTAGTTTTATTATATATAGCACTCACAAAAAAGGGATATTTGGCTTTTGGGTGAAATATATGGAAAACATAAAATGTTCACGCTACAGTGATATCATATCATGAAAGTAGGGCATTTAAGTAGAAGCATGCAATGGTAATTTCCTCATCTCAAACAATTTATTGAAACAAAAGCCAACAACAGTGGTGGGTGTACCCACACAAAAAAGTCAATGTCTCAATAACTTATCATGTGGCCTTGAGCATCAATTACAGCTTGACAACGGCATCTCATGCTGTTCACAAGTCGACTTATTGTCTGCTAAGGCATGGCATCCCACTCTCCTTGAAGGGCGGCCCTCAGGTTATTGAGGTTCTGGGGTACAGAGTTACGAGCCTCTATACGGCAACTCAGCTGATCCCATAGGTTTTCAATGTGATTCAGGTCTGGAGAAAGCACAGGCCACTCCATTTAGGCACCCCAGTCTCCAGCAGCCGTTCCGTAATGATGCAACCTCGATGAGCTGGAGCATTGTCGTCTATGAAGATGAAATTAGACATGTGTTGTTCATACAGTGGCACAATGACTGGATTAATGATGATATTCAAGTAGTATGGGCTTGTCATTGCACCATTCAAAAAGTGTAAGGCAATTCTGCATTAACTGGACACACCTGCCCACACCATAACACCACCACCACTAAATGCTCATCTGGTGACAACAGTGGCTGATGCATAGTGTTCTCCTTGACGTCTCCAACAGCGTTGGTGGCCATCATTTCTGCTCAGTGTGAATCAACTTTCATCAGTGAACAGCACTGAGGCCCACTGGTCCCTCGTCCTGCGTAGATGCTCCCAGGCCCATGCAAGAAGATGACGCCTGTAGTCAGGTACCCTTGCAGGTTGTCTAGCATGCAGACCACGCTGATGTAAATAGTTTTGAATAGTCTGACATGACAACCTCCCTTAAATGTACCTGGAGTTGTGTGGCATTCATCATCCGGTTCGGCAGGGCATTGTTCACAATAAAGTGGTCATCACTGTGGGATGTGGCCATAGAACATTTACTTCTATGTCTTTTTGTGACTCTTCCAGTCTCTATGTATCTCTGTTGCAACCTACTGATGACACTCTGCGACACTCTAAGCTCAGTGGCCACTTTCGTCTGAGAACATCCTGCTTGAAGCCTTGCAATTGCGACGCACTGTTGATGAATTGTTAGGTGTCGTCTTGGCGTCATGATGTCAAAATGTGAACAGCGTGATGAGGAAGAGTGTTTAAATTCCAATTCTAATTGAACCAGGAAATTTATTGGGTGATTCATGGATCAAACACCTGAATTTTGCCATTAAGCTCCTTGTTAGAGAACAGCAAGTTGTGCAAAAAGTACTGAAACACTGAACAGTTGGACATGTGCATTCAAAAGTTTAGTACTATACCTGTATATACATTTTTTTTTTCTGATCGTCCTACAGCAGCACCATGGGTTAATTTTACCTCTACTAGGTTAAAAAGAAGAGACACGTTAACAAGCAGTGAACAATTAACATACCAAATTAGTAACCCCCTCTAGCTATAAATAGGTATTGGAACAGAGTACACATATATTTATTTCTCTTCTAGGTTTGAGAGAGACACCTTTTCTTATCCTAATCTTTTTTAGGCTAGTTCCACACTAGCGGCAGGGGACTCCAGCAGGCTGTACCGACGGGGGAACAGCCTGTCGGATCCGTTCTGCCGCCGCTAGTTCACGTGTGCCCCGGGACTGCCGCTCCGTCCCCATTGACTATAATGGGGGCGAGGGCGGAGTTCCGGCAGCAGTGCGGCAGCTGGACTAAAAGTACTGCATGCAGGACCAGCCGAAGTACCCTTAAAGGAACATTTATTCAAAGAAGCAAAGTATGAAAGCCATACAGCACAAATGTTATGGGTATCAATTAGACAAATACAGACAGCATTACAGTCATGTGCTAGAAAAAACATAACTGTTTCTTCAACCTTTTTTTCTTAACCCAAACATGAAAAAACAAAAACAAACAATGCATATGCGGGCATCAAAGCAGCATCTGGTATATAAGTTTACTTAAGTATAATCTTCATCAACAGACAGCCTGACCGCTATCAACAGTCA
Organism: Bufo bufo; assembly: GCF_905171765.1. Taxonomy (NCBI): domain Eukaryota; kingdom Metazoa; phylum Chordata; class Amphibia; order Anura; family Bufonidae; genus Bufo; species Bufo bufo. Next base: position 131,769,126 of record NC_053397.1, on the reverse strand, counting down.
TACAAAAGTAAAACCTAAACAATAACTAAAATAAAATATATCCATAATGGGAAAGCAGGGAGAGAAAGAAAATGAGGAAGGGCGAGGGAAGCGCAACTGTCTATGAGAGAATTAATCAAGGAGTCACAGGCCAGTGGGGGAGACCCATAACCAAGGTCCCCAAACCTTATCAAATTTATCTGGACAACCTTTGGACAAGTAAGTTTATACAGTGGGAGCACCACATTCACCTCCCAGGCATTTCTAGTTGGTCTCTTTGGATGCTTCCAATTATATAGAATAGCCTTGTTAGCATAGTACAGTAGTAACTTAAAGTATGCAGTGCCACAGTAATGGGAAAATCATCAACTAATCAAAAGAGGCAAACTTTAGGGTGTAATATGTTTGGCATATCCAAATAAGTCTCCATATACTCCAAAACCTCCCTCCAATACGCCTGCAAGACTCTACAGTCCCAGAAAATGTGCAATATCGTACCCTCTGCCAGACATCTGGGGAATTCAGCTGAGGGCAACACACCCATAATACAGAGTCTATGGGGGTATAGAAGATCCTATGTGTGAACTTAACTTGTACCAGTTTATCCCTTGCACTGATCAGTGTTGGCCCTTAGATGGTCAGAAGAGTTTTACAATCATCCTCACCTAAGTCAGGGATATCTCTTTTTCCACTTCTGCAGCACCGTATCTCGCATTGGCTCGAGGCTCCGGGGTGGTATATCTGTGAAAATCAGATACAGGTTTCCTAAAGTCTTTATTATGCGCCATCCCCTCTATAAGGGGAGCCGTGAGAAAGAGGTCAAGTAGCCCAAACTGTGCCTGAAAGCATGAGTGCATTACTTAGCACATTGTAAGTGGTAAGCAGGTGCTGAAAGGAACACAGGGACCCTCTGTCTAGAATATGTGCTAAAGTATTAATACAATATTATTGCCAAATTTGTCTATTAGGAAATCACAAAAAGTGAGCAAGTCGGGGGTTGAGCCAAAGCAGTATATGTGCGTACCACCGTGTCGCCTCATCCGGAACCAGTCTAAATGATCAATCCCACACTTTAATGCGACCATTAGAGATGAGTGAATCGAAGTTGACAAAGTTGAATTTGATCTGAATTTTCAGGAAAAATTCGATTCGCACCGAATCAGAATTTTCTCACGCTTCGTGGTAACGAATCAAATTTTTTCCCAAAATGGCTGCTGCTCATGTTAGGACATAAAGCACAGAACTCTGGGAACGAGGGATCACCCACAATGCCATGCATGCAGCCAATCAGCAGCCAGCCAGCCCCTGTAATGTCACAGCCCTATATATAGCCTCAGCCATCTTGGATTCAGCCATTTTCCAGTGTACTTAGTGCAGGGAGAGACATCAACAGGCGTTAGGGAAGGTGGTATGAAAAGAATTTAAAACTTTTTTTTGGCTGAATAGAAGTTCAGGGAAAGATCATTAGAAGTGTAGGGAAAGGATAGGGAGGAATTATTCCACACTATAAAAGGAGAACAGGGTCCAATAGGGGAGTGTACAGCCTGGGTAATAGGAGCAATTCTATTACACCTTGCTGCACTGACTGAGGATCCAAATTGCCATTATACTTTTAGGTTTGCAATAGATGATATCTCTGTAATTCCAGCAAGCCTTCCTTGTTATTGCAAGTTCTGTGTGATACAGCCCTTAACAGGGTGTATTACTAGTAAATATTTGTACGTCTTATTAGCCGTTCAGCTGTGCAGTTATATGTTTTAAAGCCTTTTTTGTGGTGTATTAGTGGAACAAAAGGGCTTATTAGCTCTTCAGCTGTGCAATTATATGTTTTAAAGCCTTTTTGTGGTGTATTAGTGGAAAAAAGACTTATTTGCCGTTGTGCGGTAAAGTGACAAAATTACAGACTTTTTGGGGGTGTATTAGTGGAAAAAAAGGGCTTATTAGCTCTTCAGTGGTGCAATTATATGTTTTAAAGACTTTTTTTGTGGTGTATTAGTAGAAAAAACGCTTGTTAGCCGTTGTGCGGTGAAATCATAAAATTACAGCCTTTTTTGGGGTGTATTAATTTCCTTTTTATTTATTTGATTTAACAGTATGTCAGACAGAGAAGTGACAGGCCCTGCACAGGGGAGGGGCAGAGTCCTAAATGTTTCTGGCGCAGGCACAGGTCGCAGCAGAGTAAGGGGATGTGGCAGCACGGGTTACTTCAAGAGGCCTTACTTCACTGTGTCATCTAGAGGTCGTGTCTTGACCAGCAACCCAGCGGTGCTTGAATGGTTGACTCATCCACTTCGTCTCAAGTGACATCAGACACCCCCAGCCAAGAATCGGTGGGTTCGTCAGACACAACCCTTAGTTGGCATGGCCTGGGAGCAGGCCCTGTGCCCTCCCCTGTCCTCAACCTGCCTCTGTCCTTTTCTGTTCTCTCAGCCAGACAAGTATTATATGCCATGGGCTCAGCTCCACTATACAGCGAGGACAAGCTACTAGAGGAAAGTCAGCAGCTACTGCCCAGCCAAGATCTGGAGGAGACATCCGCTGCTTCCTCCGGTAGGCTGGCAAGTAGTGATGAGAAAAGTGGCGTGGGAGCCTGTATTGCGAGCGGTCAGGCTCCTGGGTCAGAGATCGTTGAGGAGGACATCAGTGACGTGCAGACAGTATTCGATGATGATGTAGCCAATCACAATTGGGAGCTGGGTGATGAAGGGGCTTAATCATCATCGGGAGAAGAGGGTGGCAGCTTGCATGTGAGGCAGCGGTGGAGCCAGCAAATCGGTAGCGTGGCCAGGAGTCAGCAGGGTGGCAGCAGTGGAGGGCGGAAGCCAAACGTGCCCGGGGTAGACCACCCACTTTGCAGGACCCTACCTGCCCGGAAAGTAGTGGTTCACGGATTCATGGAGGCAGTGGCCGTAGCAGTCAGTCAGTGCAGAGTGTTGGGGTAAAATCACCTACTCGGCAGTGTGGCAGTTTTTTGTTAAGCCACTGGAGGAGGTGAACATGGCCATTTGCCGAATCTGTGGGGAGAAGGTAAAGCTTGGCCAGGGTGCCAATGTTGGCACCATGGCCCTGCGTCAACATATGCAGCGTCACCATAAAGTGGCCTTGGAGAACCGTGGATCCAATGTGGTGGTCCAGCCTGTCGCAGCAACCGCTGCATTACCCAGTGGCACGCACCTGATTTAAGGCAGTCAAGGCTCCACCACCTCAGCCGAAGGGAACTGTCTGCCCTTCCCATCATCTACCAGTCCTGATGCTCCTGCTCCTCATCCTTCTATTCCTCATCACTCATTTCATCAGCAGTCGATCACCATAGCAATTGCCAAAAGACAGCAATACGCGTGCAGTCATCCTATGGAGCAGAAGCTGAATGTGCTTCTGACCAAGTTGCTGGTACTGCAGTCCCTCCCTTTCCAAGTGGTGGACTCTGCACCTTTCAGAGAAATGATGGCTTGTGCTGAGCTGAGGTGTGTTGGGAAACTTTTAAATTTACTCTGTGTTTTCTATGATAGAATTTATTGTAATTATTTGAGGTATGTACAGAGCCTTGGTCTATGCAATAAAGAGGTCAGAAGTCCTGGAGGCATAGATCATTGATACCCTGAAACTATAGACAAGCATAATAGTGGACATCTGGAACAGATCTTGTTCTCAGACACTTTTTGATGGATTGTCCCTAATGTTTGTAACTTTTCTCATATGACACTCAAACTGTGGAGATATTGTTAAAACTAGTTCAGACCACTTCACGATGGCTTAAGAATTGTCTATATAAACCCCACCCTGATAAAATTACCTCAGATATCCTGCTGAACCTCCATACAGTGTGTTTGTCTCTTCTTATATAAGAACAAAGAGAAATTACCTCTTTTAACCTTAAATTCAGATGACATCATGATTCTTCCTTAGTAAAGAAAATTCTACTGACATCTTGGCCCTTCGAGTCGGGATCCAATATCTCCTAATACCTTGGTTCTTCCACGGCTGTACACCGTTGACAGCGGGGAGTCCCCTGACTCCCTGATTTGGAAAGACCTCGGCTGAATTGCTGTTAAACAGAGGCCAGCAGGCGGATAGACGAGGGGGAGTGATGGATTCAAAGAACATAGTATGGAGAATCGAGGATACGATTTCATCTGAATATAGGTAAGACAGTAACTATTTCTGTTGGTATATAGATATAGTTATTACTGTGGTTACCAATACAAGACGAGGTCTTGGGGTTTTAGGAAGATTAGATTTAGTGAAGACGGAAACTCAAGAGTACAGTCTTCTCCCTTGAGAATCCTATCTCAAGTGCTCAAAAGGCCATAGCCTGTGTGAGAAGGCTACAGGAATAAATAACTTCATGTGCATGTAAAATATAAGAGGTACCTGGTAGGTAGGGACTTTAGGGAAATGCAACAAGTAACTGTGTTTATGTAACTAACTAATATCTAAGTATCTTTATGTACATTTCTTATTTTGTCTGTACTGTATGTAAGTTGTCTATTTTGTGTTGGAAAAGTAAGAGTTAAGACAGTTTCTTACAAATACAAGTTGTGGTCACCTCGGGTGAGGGACATTACTGTCTGAGGACTGTACTTAGACTAGCAGCTCTGGGCATCCAGAGTGCGGCGAACATTATAGTTCCGGGAGAGTAACGTTTTGGAAAACAGCTTTGATTCTCGTCCGAATCATAGTGCAGCGAGCACTGTTACTCACGACTCTTTGAGTCATCCCACTTGGCCATGAAATATATGTTTTGTGTGTACATATGAAACTCCTTGAATGATTTGTGTGAATGTATGAGGGTTAAATAAATAAAACCCTGAATGGATAAAATGATAGTTAGAAAACTGTAAAAAAACAAACACATCCAGGATTATTTCCAAAATAATAACACCCATCCCATGTCAAAGTGTCTACCATTGTGTAATGAATGTTGTAAAAAGTGTATTTGTTCTATAACCTTGATTGAGAAACCTTCAGGTCAAATATATACTGTATATGTATATCAGATCTGTGAGTAACCAAATTCTCCATAAACCCTTAATTTAAATCAGGTTACAATTACCTTGTGTTGTCACGAGATAATTCCCTTTTCATTAGGAAATAGGTGGGTGGAAATAGAAAGACAGAGAGGAAGATATCTAGGTCATAGATTTATTTTTGAGGACAAATTGGATCCCGGTTATTAATGAATATAACTGAGCCCTGCCTCTCAGTTTAAGTGGGTCAATGCCCACTGTACTGAAGGAACTTTTCTAATAATCATTGGACTATTGGCATTCACTATATATATGAGCCTTCTTGTCATCAGAAATATAAAGAAAAATCTTCCACCCACTGCATTGATTTAAATATCCTGCCTAGAGTGTAAATTTGTATCAATGCTAGGCATTTCTTTAGAAGGATGGAGGATTTTGTAAATTGTAGAAAAAGGGTACTATGAAATATAGATCGGATACAGCCCTTTGATATCTAAATACCTAATTTTTATAGTGTATAGGTTGAATATACGTGTTTCTAAAGTGCGTTTATAAGTGGCGTAAAAGGTTTGAGTTTAAAGGGAAGCTGAGTGTGGTTGGATGTGACAAATTAGTGAAGGAAATTGAAAAGTATGATGAGAAAAGGAGAAGTATGGGATTGATTTTGCAAGAAAATGGTAGAAAGTCTCAAAAAAAAGAGAAATACTGCTGGACAAATAGTGATGGAGAAAGCAGGAAAAAGAAGGTAGAGATGAGGTGAAAATGGAAGAGTGTAGCAAGTTGTTGATAAAGGCTGGAATGCCAAAAGATGGAAGTTCGGAAGTTGAAGAAAATGGACGAGACAATTAAAAGGATACCTTGTATTCAGATTACCCTGAATTAAAAATATTCTTGTGAGTGCTGTGTACAGAAAACTGTACTTTTATAAATGCTCCAAAATAATAAGTAATTTCAATGATGATTGTTTGTATATAGTTTAGGATATCCCATATATATAACTGGATTCCCAAAAAGTTGGGACACTATACAAATCGTGAATAAAAACTGAATGCAATGATGTGGAGGTGCCAACTTCTAATATTTTATTCAGAATAGAACATGAATCACGGAACAAAAGTTTAAACTGAGAAAATGTACCATTTTAACGGAAAAATATGTTGAATCAGAACCAAAAAGTTGGGACAAGGCCATTTTCACCACTGTGTGGCATCTCCCCTTCTTCTTACAACACTCAACAGACGTCTGGGGACCGAGGAGACCAGTTTCTAAAGTTTAGAAATAGGAATGCTCTCCCATTCTTGTCTAATACAGGCCTCTAACTGTTCAATCGTCTTGGGCCTTCTTTGTTGCACCTTCCTCTTTATGATGCGCCAAATGTTCTCTATAGGTGAAAGATCTGGACTGCAGACTGGCCATTTCAGTACCCGGATCCTTCTCCTACGCAGCCATGATGTTGTGATTGATGCAGAATGTGGTCTGGCATTATCTTGTTGAAAAATGCAGGGTCTTCCCTGAAAGAGATGACGTCTGGATGGGAGCATATGTTGTTCTAGAACCTGATATATTTTTCTGCATTGATGGTGCCTTTCCAGACATGCAAGCTGCCCATGCCACACGCACTCATGCAACCCCATACCATTAGAGATGCAGGCTTCTGAACTGAGTGTTGATAACAACTTGGGTTGTCCTTGTCCTCTTTGGTCCGGATGACATGGCGTCCCAGATTTCCAAAAAGAACTTTGAATCGTGACTCGTCTGACCACAGAACAGTCTTCCATTTTGCCACGCTCCATTTTAAATGATCCCTGGCCCAGTGAAAACGCCTGAGCTTGTGGATCTTGCTTAGAAATGGCTTCTTCTTTGCACTGTAGAGTTTCAGCTGGCAATTGCGGATGGCACGGTGGATTGTGTTCACTGACAATGGTTTCTGGAAGTATTCCTGAGCCCATTCTGTGATTTCCTTTACAGTAGCATTCCTGTTTGTGGTGCAGTGTCGTTTAAGGGCCCGGAGATCACGGGCATCCAGTATGGTTTTACGGCCTTGACCCTTACGCACAGAGATTGTTCCAGATTCTCAGAATCTTCGGATGATGTTATGCACAGTTGATGATGATAGATGCAAAGTCTTTGCAATTTTTCGCTGGGTAACACCTTTCTGATATTGCTCCACTATCTTTCTGCGCAACATTGTGGGACTTGGTGATCCTCTACCCATCTTGGCTTCTGAGAGACACTGCCACTCTGAGAAGCTCTTTTTATACCCAATCATGTTGCCAATTGACCTAATTAGTGTTAATTGGTCTTCCAGCTCTTCGTTATGCTCAAATTTACTTTTTCCAGCCTCTTATTGCTACTTGTCCCAACTTTTTGGGGATTTGTTGACACCGTGAAATTTTGAATCAACGTATTTTTCCTTTAAAATGATACATTTACTCGGATTAAACATTTGATCTGTCATCTACGTTCTATTACAAATAAAATATTGACATTTGCCATCTCCACATCATTGCATTCAGTTTTTATTCACAATTTGTTTAGTTTTCCCAACTTTTTTGGAATCCAGTTTGTACATACAGTACAGACCAAAAGTTTGGACACACCTTCTCATTCAAAGAGTTTTCTTTATTTTCATGACTATGAAGGCATCAAAACTATGAATTAACACATGTGGAATTGTATACATAACAAAAAAGTGTGAAACAACTGAAAATATGTAATATTCTAGGTTCTTCAAAGTAGCCAACGTTCGCTTTGATTACTGCTTTGCACACTCTTGGCATTCTCTTGATGAGCTTCAAGAGGTAGTCCCCTGAAATGGTCTTCCAACAGTCTTGAAGGAGTTCCCACAGATGCTTAGCACTTGTTGGCCCTTTTGCCTTCACTCTGCGGTCCAGCTCACCCCAAACCATCTCGATTGGGTTCAGGTCCGGTGACTGTGGAGGCCAGGTCATCTGGCGCAGCACCCCATCATTCTCCTTCATGGTCAAATAGCCCTTACTTTCAAAGTTTTCCCAATTTTTCGGCTGACTGACTGACCTTCATTTCTTAAAGTAATGATGGCCACTCGTTTTTCTTTACTTAGCTGCTTTTTTCTTGCCATAATACAAATTCTAACAGTCTATTCAGTTGGACTATCAGCTGTGTATCCACCTGACTTCTCCTCAACGCAACTGATGGTCCCAACCACATTTATAAGGCAAGAAATCCCACTTATTAAACCTGACAGGGCACACCTGTGAAGTGAAAACCATTTCAGGGGACAACCTCTTGAAGCTCATCAAGAGAATGCCAAGAGTGTGCAAAGCAGTAATCAAAGCAAAAGGTGGCTACTTTGAAGAACCTAGAATATGAGATATTTTCAGTTGTTTCACACTTGTTTGTTATGTATATAATTTCACATGTGTTAATTCATAGTTTTGATGCCTTCAGTGTGAAACTACAATTTTCATAGTCATGAAAATAAAGAAAACGCTTTGAATGAGAAGGCGTGTCCAAACTTTTGGTCTGTACTGTATATATATCAGTAAGTTCACGTGGCATTGTATTAATTTTGTTTATCCTGTTATGTGCATTTTTCGGTTCTGTCTTGAATAATTTGATTTGTATCTTTTATAACTTACTGTTTGTAGGCGAAAAGATAAGAATGTCCATTATTGGCAAGAAATAGCATTTTTAATATGTCTCTTTCTCCCTTAATATCTCTGTGTGAATGGATTGTTGAGTTACAGGAAAGCTGGGTACTTGTATGAAGGGAGACAGCGGGGGGGCGCAGCTGTGAGTAGAATGACCTCATGACCCTGAGTGTCGCTAAAATTGCAAAAAGGGATAATGGAGTGTGTAACTGAAGTGTTGCAGTCATAAATCATTCATTGACTGTTTCAGTGTGTGAAGTTTGTAGCCAAAGCAGAATGTGAGAGTCTGATAGCGAGATACTGAGGGTGTGGGGAGAGTCATAATCATGTATGTTTTATGTGTTTTACAGTCAGGTCCATAAATATTGGGACATCAACACAATTCTAACATTTTTGGCTCTATACACCACCACAATGGATTTGAAATGAAACGAACAAGATGTGCTTTAACTGCAGACTGTCAGCCTTAATTTGAGGGTATTTACATCCAAATCAGGTGAACGGTGTAGGAATTACAACAGTTTGCATATGTGTCTCCCACTTGTTAAGGGACCAAAAGTAATGGGACAATTGGATTCTCAGCTGTTCCATGGCCAGGTGTGTGTTATTCCCTCATTATCCCAATTACAATGAGCAGATAAAAGGTCCAGAGTTCATTTCAAGTGTGCTATTTGAATTTGGAATCTGCTGTCAACCCTTAAGATGAGATCCAAAGAGCTGTCACTATCAGTAAAGCAAGCCATCATTAGGCTGAAAAAACAAAAACCCATCAGAGAGATAGCAAAAAAACATTAGGCATGGCCAAAACTGCTGTTTGGAACATTCTTAAAAAGGAGGAACGCTCAGCAACACCAAAATACCCGGAAGACCACGGAAAACAACTGTGGTGGATGACCAAAGAATTCTTTCCCTAGTGATAAAAACACCCTTCGCAACAGTTGGCCAGATCAAGAACACTCTCCAGGGGGTAAGTGTATGTGTGTCAAAGTCAACAATCAAGAGAAGACTTCACCAGAGTGAGAGGGTTCACCACAAGATGTAAACCATTGGTGAGCCTCAAAAGCAGGAAGGCCAGATTAGGGTTTGCCAAACGACATCTAAAAAAGCCTTCACAGTTCTGGAACAACAGCCTATGGACAGATGAGACCAAGATCAACTTGTACCAGAGTGATAGGAAGAGAAGAGTATGGAGAAGGAAAGGAACTGCTCATGATCCTAAGCATACCACCTCATCAGTGAAGCAATAAATACAAGAGAACCAGCTCCATTGGCAGCCATACATGCCCACGCCATGACACTACCACCTAGTGTCATGGCGTGGGTATGTATGGCTGCCAATGGAGCTGGTTCTCTTGTATTTATTGATGATGTGACTTCTGACAAAAGCAGCAGGATGAATTCTGAAGTGTTTCGGGCAATATTATCTGCTCATATTCAGCCAAATGCTTCAGAACTCATTGGACGGCGCTTCACAGTGCAGATGGACAATGACCCAAAGCATACTGCAAAAGCAACCAAAGAGTTTTTTAAGGGAAAGAAGTGGAATGTTATGCAATGGCCAAGTCAATCACCTGACCTGAATCCGATTGAGCATGCATTTCACTTGCTGAAGACAAATCTGAAGGGAAAATGCCCCAAGAACAAGCAGGAGAGGCCTGGCAGAGCATCACCAGGGATAAAACCCAGCGTCTGGTGATGTCTATGCGTTCCAGACTTCAGGCTGTAATTGACTGCAAAGGATTTGCAACCAAGTATTAAAAAAATGAAAGTTTGATTTATGATTATTATTTTGTCCCATTACTTTTGGTTCCTTAACAAGTGGGAGGCACATATGCAAACTGTTGTAATTCCTACACCATTCCCATGATTTGGATGTAAATACCCTCAAATCAAAGCTGACAGTCTGCAGTTAAAGCATATCTTGTTCGTTTTATTTCAAATCCATTGTGGTGGTGTATAGAGCCAAAATAGTTAGAATTGTGACTATGTTCCAATATTTATGGACCTGACTGTATATCATGTGTATGGAGCTCCAGGAAAACCTATTGTTTGTTATGTATTCAAGGAACTTGTGTGTGTTACTGTATTGGAAATGTTTCTTTGTGTCTGCCCCCAGATCATGTTTCTATGTCTGTTTTATGTTGATATTGTGTGTTACATGTTGTATGTTATATACACTCACCTAAAGAATTATTAGGAACACCTGTTCTATTTCTCATTAATGCAATTATCTAGTCAACCAATCACATGGCAGTTGCTTCAATGCATTTAGGGGGGTGGTCCTGGTCAAGACAATCTCCTGAACTCCAAACTGAATGTCAGAATGGCAAAGAAAGGTGATTTAAGCAATTTTGAGCGTGGCATGGTTGTTGTGCCAGACGGGCCGGTCTGAGTATTTTACAATCTGCTCAGTTACTGGGATTTTCACGCACAACCATTTCTAGGGTTTACAAAGAATGGTGTGAAAAGGGAAAAACATCCAGTATGCGACAGTCCTGTGGGCAAAAATGCCTTGTGGATGCTAGAGATCAGAGGAGAATGGGCCGACTGATTCAAGCTGATAGAAGAGCAACGTTGACTGAAATAACCACTCGTTACAACCGAGGTATGCAGCAAAGCATTTGTGAAGCCACAACACGCACAACCTTGAGGAGGATGGGCTACAATAGCAGAAGACCCCACCGGGTACCACTCATCTCCACTACAAATAGGAAAAAGAGGCTACAATTTGCACAAGCTCACCAAAATTGGACTGTTGAAAACCGGAAAAATGTTGCCTGGTCTGATGAGTCTCGATTTCTGTTGAGACATTCAAATGGTAGAGTCCGAATTTGGCGTAAACAGAATGAGAACATGTATCCATCCTCTGATGGCTACTTCCAGCAGGATAATGCACCATGTCACAAAGCTCGAATCATTTCAAATTGGTTTCTTGAACATGACAATGAGTTCACTGTACTAAAATGGCCCCCACAGTCACCAGATCTCAAAGCAATAGAGCATCTTTGGGATGTGGTGGAATGGGAGCTTCATGCTTTGGATGTGCATCCCTCAAATCTCCATCAACTGCAAGATGCTATCCTATCAATATGGGCCAACATTTCTAAAGAATGCTATCAGCACCTTGTTGAATCAATGCCACGTAGAATTAAGGCAGTTCTGAAGGCAAAAGGGGGTCCAACACCGTATTAGTATGGTGTTCCTAATAATTCTTTAGGTGAGTGTATGTTATGTGTTGGGAAATCTGATTAGGACCAGTGCATAGTTAAACATCAAAGCAGAACTGACTTAGAAAACATGGTCCATTTCACCAGACCCCAAGGGGTGTGGACAAGTGATGCAAAGGGGAGGAGGAAATATGGGATATTGTAATGAGTGGACTTTCAATACCTTCTCTCTACTGATACATGATCCTATAGGCAGGAAGAACCTTCTTATTAACAACTGAAGAACAAGATGTTCAAACAATCACTTGTATCTAACCCAAACACTGAGATTTCTCCAATGCAGTAAGAGTCCTTCTTTACATTTATGATAGCACATGCAGTGACGAAACAGTTTAATAAACTCACTGTAAGCATATGTTTTCTCTCTCCAGGTAGGAAACTTCCCTCCTAAGCAGCATTTTAAAGGGAAAACAATCAGGTGGAAGTATGGGTTACCAGAGTATTTGCATCAACAGAATGTAATGAGAATATAATATTTTTAATTAATAACCCAGACTTTGAGTTTCTTGTAGTTGGTTTCAGGTTCTTCAAAGATGGATCATCTCGGACAGGATATGCTGCCTCTCCCCAAACTGATGCTGTCAAGTAAGAACCCCTCTCTCCAGAAATCTTAGTACAGGAGGCAGAGCTAAAGGCACTCGCTGAGGTTTGTAAGATGGTTGAGGGTAAGACTGCTAACATTAATATGGATTCTAGGTATGCCTTTGGTATCACCCATTATTATAGTGTAATCTGGAGGAGCAGAGATTTTGTTGGATCCATGGGTAAGCCCATCAATAATGAATGTCGAATGTGTGAATAGTGTTTGATACCCTGATGCTACATGAGGACCTGAAGGCTAAACTATTACCTGAAGCTTACTGTAAGTGGAGGTCTATCTGATACAGGCTGGTTTAGGGCCAGTAGACTTCCGAAATGTGAGTCCGTTACAGGCTACAGAGGCTGAAGGGAAAAATGGAAGCCAGAAGTAGAAGTGATGAGTGAGAATGAACTCTAGTTATAAACTCTACTTTTAGAGGGCACTCTACCCAATGAGGATGAATTTAGAGCATGGGCAAATCAAGAGAAGGAATATATGATTGGGTTCAGTGGTGGATGGCTCCTGGGTTCAACAATGCTGCCACCAGGTTAGTCCAAGGTTCAATGAGGTGTGCTATATTAATGATGGGAGAACTATAAGAGTTCCAGGGAGGTATATGACCAGGTCACCTTACCCATTCTAGAGACTGCATATTGACTACATTCAATTACCATAGGTAGAACAGAATGAATATGTCCTTGTCTGTATTGATCTCTTTCCAGGATATTCAAATACCTGGCCTGTAGCAAAGGCAACAGCAAAGGCTGCATCTACGAAGATACTGGCTGAGGTGGTATATACAGTTGCAAGAAAAAGTATGTGAACCCTTTGGAATTATATGGATTTCTGCACAAATTGGTCATAAAATGTGATCTGATCTTTAACAATAGACAATCACAGTCTGCTTAAACTAATAACACACAAAGAATTAAATGTTACCATTTTTTTATTGAACACACCATGTGAACGTTCACAGTGCAGGTGGAAAAAGTATGTGAACCCCTAGACTAATAACATCTCCAAGAGCTATTTGGAGTGAAGTGTCAGCCAACTGGAGTCCAATCAATGAGATGAGATTGGAGGTGTTGGTTACAGCTGCCCTGCCCTATAAAAAACACACACCAGTACTGGGTTTGCTTTTCACAAGAAGCATTGCCTAATGTGAATGATGCCTCGCACAAAAGAGCTCTCAGAAGACCTACGATTAAGAATTGTTGACTTGCATAAAGCTGGAAAGGGTTATAAAAGTATCTCCAAAAGCCTTGCTGTTCATCAGTCCACGGTAAGACAAATTGTCTATAAATGGAGAAAGCTCAGCACTGCTGCTACCCTCCCTAGGAGTGGCTGTCCTGTAAAGATGACTGCAAGAGCACAGTGTAGACTGCTCAATGAGGTGAAGAAGAATCCTAGAGTGTCAGCTAAAGACTTACAAAAGTCTCTGGCATATGCTAACATCCCTGTTAGCGAATCTACGATACGTAAAACACTAAACAAGAATGGATTTCATGGGAGGATACCACAGAGGAAGCCACTGCTGTCCGAAAAAAACATTGATGCACGTTTACAGTTTGCACAAAAGCACCTGGATGTTCCACGGCAGTACTGGCAAAATATTCTGTGGACAGATGAAACCAAAGTTGAGTTGTTTGGAAGAAACACACAACACTATGTGTGGAGAAAAAGAGGCACAGCACACCAACATCAAAACCTCATCCCAACTGTGAAGTATGTTTCAGCTTTTTATATCTGCATTTATGACTTCCCAGTATAGTCAGTAGCATTTCTGTTTGGTGCATTCTCTCTCTGTGTTTCATATGATTATTTGCTACATTCTGTGTAGTTTGCTCTTGTGGTGCATGTGGACCGCGCCGACATCCTCCATTGTATGCATATTTTGCTGGGGATAGTCGATTACTGCGGTCCACATGCGGTGGGGCTGCTCCCCCAATGAAAGACACGCCTGTCAGGACTGGAATAGTGGATCAGGTATGGAATCCTTTGGCAGGGACGAAATAACCCCAAAAATTAGCGTAGTACAAAAAGGTCAATCCAATCGGGTAGTCGGTTCCAGTTCCAGGTCGTGGCGGGCAGCAGAATTCGTAATCGAGGAAACAGGCAAGGAGTCGGTAGCTGGGAAGTCAGATTAAACAACAGGTTCACAGGAGGGAGCTGGGTGTTCACCATAAGGTTGAATAACTCAGCAATGAGTCAAGGCTCTGACTGGCTTTAAGTACACAGTGAACCCAGGACCGCCCCCCTGGTTGCCGGGCAACCAGGAGGCTTCCTTAGTCAGAAGCCAATCATAAGGCTGAGGGCGGTGACGGAGGCTGAAGCCCTCCCCCAGCCTGAGTAGGACCTGTGGTCTGGAGTGGAGCATGTGCACTACGCTTGTATCTCTGCGCACGCGGCTTGTGTACTGCGTACGCGCGTCCGACTCGCGCAGGCGCACTGGCCACATTGACGTCAGGTGTCCTGTCAGGAGGAAGAGGAGGAGCTATCTGCGCCCGCCGCCTGCGCCTGCGAACCCGATGCGAAACTGCCCCCCTGGTTCCCTGACAACGCCACAGTGTTAGGGGTTGAGCAGCTCCTCCAGAATTGCCACTATAGTTTCTGTGTTTCTGTCTTGTTTGATATGTAGTGTGTGTGCCTTTACCTGGCATTCTAACACTCTTTTGCACCTGTTAACCTCCATCACATGGTCTGATATGGGTGTGGCTCACGGTAGGGCTTTGTTCACATTGCACCAGTATTCTTGCTGGGCGGTTGTGTGGAAGCTTGGCTGTGAGCTTGATTACATCACCCTCAGACCTTGTTCACACCATAGTTAGAGCAGTGGTAGGACCCTCTGCCATGCTGAGTGACCGTGACGTGGTGCATGATGGGCTCCGATATTTTCCTGACTGGAATATATTGGCGAAAGTCTCAGCTTTTTATATCTGCATTTATGACTTCCCAGTATAGTCAGTAGCATTTCTGTTTGGTGCATTCTCTCTCTGTGTTTCATATGATTATTTGCTACATTCTGTGTAGTTTGCTCTTGTGGTGCATGTGGACTGCGCCAACATCCTCCATTGTATGCATATTTTGCTGGGGATAGTCGATTACTGTGGTCCACATGCGGTGGGGCTGCTACCCCAATGAAAGACACGCCACAGTGTTAGGGGTTGAGCAGCTCCTCCAGAATTGCCACTATATTTTCTGTGTTTCTGTCTTGTTTGATATGTAGTGTGTGTGCCTTTACCTGGCATTCTAACACTCTTTTGCACCTGTTAACCTCCATCACATGGTCTGATATGGGTGTGGCTCACGGTATGGCTTTGTTCACATTGCACCAGTATTCTTGCTGGGCGGTTGTGTGGAAGCTTGATTACATCACCCTCAGACCTTGTTCACACCATAGTTAGAGCAGTGGTAGGACCCTCTGCCATGCTGAGTGACCGTGACGTGGTGCATGATGGGCTCCGATATTTTCCTGACTGGAATATATTGGCGAAAGTCTCAGCTTTTTATATCTGCATTTATGACTTCCCAGTATAGTCAGTAGCATTTCTGTTTGGTGCATTCTCTCTCTGTGTTTCATATGATTATTTGCTACATTCTGTGTAGTTTGCTCTTGTGGTGCATGTGGACCACGCCGACATCCTCCATTGTATGCATATTTTGCTGGGGATAGTCGATTACTGCGGTCCACATGCGGTGGGGCTGCTCCCCCAATGAAAGATACGCCACAGTGTTAGGGGTTGAGCAGCTCCTCCAGAATTGCCACTATATTTTCTGTGTTTCTGTGAAGTATGGTGGTAGGGGCATCATGGTTTGGGGCTGCTTTGCTGCATTAGGGCCTTGACGGATTTCTATCATTGAAGGAAAAATGAATTCCCAAGTTTATCAAGACATTTTGCAGGCGAACTTAAGGCCATCTGTCCACCATCTGAAGCTGAACAGAAGATGGGTGTTGCAACAGGACAACGACCCAAAGCATAGAAGTAAATCAATATCAGAATGGCTTAAACAGAAGAAAATACGCCTTCTGGAGTGGCCCAGTCAGAGTCCTGACCTCAACTTGATTGAGATGCTGTGGCATGACCTCAAGAAAGCGATTCACACCAGACATCCCAAGAATATTGCTGAACTGAAACAGTTCTGTAAAGAGGAGTGGTCAATAATTACTCCTGACCGTTGTGCACGTCTGATCTGCAACTACAGGAAACGTTTGGTTGAAGTTATTGCTGCCAAAGGAGGTTCAACCAGTTATTGAATCCAAGGGTTCACATACTTTTTCCACCTGCACTGTGAATGTTTACATGGTGTGTTCAATAAAAACATGGTAACATTTAATTATTTGTGTGTCATTAGTTTAAGCAGAGTGTGATTGTCTATTGTTGTGACTTAGATGAAGATCAGATAACATTTTATGACCAATTTGTGCAGAAATCCATATCATTCCAAAGGGTTCACATACTTTTTCTTGCAACTGTAGATATGGGCTTCCAGAGACGATGGAGGGTAATAAGGGAATTAATTTCACAGAAAAATATTGGGTATGGTGGAAAGATAGAATAATGACATGTTATTGAAAGATCAAGGCAAAGGAAAAAAGGCCTTACATATAATGTAATTTCATAGTTTGTGCCTCAAAATATCTTCTTGTCACCTTATGAGATATCCTTGGGCTATATTATCTAGGACAGGGGCATATTATCTCCAACAGGCCCAAATACTGTATTTTTGATCTTACTACCTATTGTTATGGTATGTGGCTTCTGACCCATGAGGATCAGAGACACCAAAGTGGGGAAGTGCGCTATACTTTGTACAAGATACAGGCTGTACTAGTAATCAGTGGCGTCGCCAAGGGGGAGCCAGAGGGGGCCATGGCCCCCCCCCCCCTACGTCACGCTGTGCCCCCCATGTGCCCCCCCAACTGAAATGCCCTCCCCCAACTGAGCAGCGGTGGCCGCAGGGCACAGGGAGATGAGCGCTTCCATTGCGCTCATCTCCATAGTCATCTGTATCACCGTCCTCAGGACAGCGATACAGATGCCTGTGCTAGTGCGGCGGGGCAGGGGAGAGGCATGTCCCTTCCACTTCCTCTGACAGGCTGCCGGCCTAGTGCCTGCAGCCTATCAGAGGCTGGCGCAGGCGGCGCAATGTCATCATCGTGCCGCCTGAGCCATACATTGCGGGACACAGGCCGTAAGAGGCCTGCCTCGCATCGCTGACTTGGAGGTAAGTATTAGTGTTTTTTTATTTTATATATGTACAATAGTTTTACAGGCACATTAGGGGGGCTCTTGTTACTGGCACATTTGCGGGGATCTTAGCTCTTGGTACTGGGTTGGCACATGACGGGGGGCTCTTACTGGCACATGGGGGGCTCTTACTGGCACATGGGGGGCTCTTACTGGCACATGGGGGGCTCTTGTTACTGGCACATGATGGGGGAGCTCTTACTGGCACATGGGGGGCTCTTGTTACTGGCACATGGAGGGGCTCTTGTTACTGGCACATGATAAGGGGGGCTCTTGTTACTGGCACATGATGGGTGGGCTTATTACTGGCACATAATGGGGGCTTATTACTGGCACATGATGGGGGGCTCTTGTTACTGGCAATTGATGGGGGGCTTATTACTGGCACATAATGGGGGCTTATTACTGGCACATAATGGGGGGGCTCTTGTTACTGGCATATTGGGGGGGCTGTTATTACTGGCACATGATGGGGGGCTTATTACCTGCACATGATGGGGGGGCTCTTGTTACTGGCACATGATGGGGGGTTCTTACTTGCACATGGGGGGCTCTTGTTACTGGCACATGATGAGGGGGCTTATTACTGGCACATGATGGGGGGCTTATTACTGGCACATGATGGGGGGGCTTATTACTGGCACATGATGGGGGCTTATTACTGGCACATGGTGGGGAGGCTCTTGTTACTGGCACATTGGGGGGGGGCTTTTATTACTGGCACATGATGGGGTGGCTCTTGTTACTGGCACATGATGGGGGGGCTCTTACTGGCACATGGGGGCTCTTGTTACTGGCACATGATGGGGGGCTCTTACTGGCACATGGGGGGGGCTCTTGTTACTGGCACATGATGGGGGCTTATTACTGGCACATGATGGGGGGTTTATTACTGGCACTGGATGAGGGCTTATTACTTATTACTGGCACATTATTAGGGGCACTTATTACTGGCACATTATTGGGGGCACTTATTACTGGCACATTATTCGGGGAACTTATTACTGGCACATTATTGGGGGCACTTATTACTGGCACATTATTGGTGGGCACTATAGGAGCATCTACTGAGGCCACAAAGGAGGGGTATTTTATATGGGGGGCTCTGTACAGTAGCATTATATACTGGGACACATTATGGTGGGTACTATGGGGAAAGGGGGAGAGGAGTACTATGGGGTCATCTACGGGGGGCACTAAGAAGGGGTATTTTATACTTGCAAATTATGGTTGACACTGAGGGCATCTACTTGGGCACTATATATGGGGCATTTTATACTGGTACATTATGGGGGCACTAGGAGGAAGGGGGGAGAGGAGCACTATGGGGACATTTACTATATAGTGGTATTTTATACTGGCACATTATGGGGGCACTATGGGGACATTAGCTCAACTGGGGGCATTACAAGGGGGTATTTTTTGCACTGTCACATTATAAGGAGAATTATTTCTACTGGGGGGGCATTCTGGTGGGCTTTATTACTCCCCCACGGCATGACCCCCTAGTAGAAGCACCCTGCTCTGATATCCCTCTGCCCCTTCTCCAAATCCTTATTATGAAATCTTTCTCATTAGGATAAAACACAACATCAGCTCCGCCGAGCCCCCCAGCCAAAGTGTTGAAGTGGTGTCCGGGATCCCCAAGGGCCAAGCCAAGTAATTTTAAGTTTTCATATGAAATATGTTTATGTTATACACATACAGCATACACTGTGATACACAATATACAGTATCAGGGACTTCGCACCCCCCCCCCCCCCCCCCCCCCGTGTAAATCCCACGCCTTTGCCTATAACGAATAATGGGCAGCACTCCGGTCTTGTGGTGAAATTCTAGTGATGTTTATTCACACCCCAAAGCAATGCAACATTTCAGCTCTCTCAATGGAGCCTTTGTCAAGCTGTTAGCACACATACCTGACTGAAAAGTCCAGTGAGTCATCAGTCCCTTATGTGCACTGTGCTGCTGTGCCGCTCCTGTGTGTAGGGAGGCACAGTCACAGGGGCCAGGCAGGGCAACTTGGGCAAGGGGGGCACAAAGGCAGCGGGCACACATGGGCAAGGGGGGGTAGACAGTAAGCGGGCACACATACCTGACTGAAAAGCCCAGTGAGTCGTCAGTCACTGATGTCCACTGCCTCTCTGCGCTGCTGTGCGTTGCTCCTCTTGTCGCTGAGCTTTTCTCCCGCCCTCCTGCTGCTTCCTCTGGTCAGGAGTCTGTGGGCATGCCAGACTGTGTTGTCTGTGCCTAACTATAACAGAGCGGGAGGGGCCCGGGAGGGATTGGATGATATTGATGATGGACAGGTCTGCCTGGCCTGAAAAACTAACTTAAAGGCAGGGCAGCTAAGTTGAGTTGACTGACATGCTGCCGGGCGCCGGGCCCCTTGTCAGCCCGGGCCTTGAAGCAGCCACTTCCCCTGCTTCCCCGGTATTTACGCCACTGTACAGTATACCTCTACACTGTGTAGTCTGTTCTATATCACCATTGTTTTGTGGCGGCAGACAGAAAATAATCTGGAAGTGCCCCTCCCGAGACCAGGCTCTGGATCGGCCACTGGTCTGGACCGCTCACAGGAGTGTACATTTCTTCTAAACTGTAATTCGTATCCTCTGACCTGCAGAAATCAGTGCTCGCTCCGTAACAACTAACAGACAGTGCCTGTAGCCTGGTCCTGTTACCGAAGCTAGCTGAGTGGTGTAAGGTTAAGGTACTAGTAGAGATGAGTGGCCGCTGAATCCTGATTTAAAGTTAAAGTTACTGCAGGATATAGATTACAGTTTAGAAATGTCAAATGTACACTCCTGTGAGCGGCAGGGGAGGGAGATCTGTGGATGACACTGTTATATGGAGGGGGATCTGTGGATGACACTGTTATAGAGGGGGATCTGTGGATGTCACTGTTATAGGGAGGGGGATCTGTGGATGACACTGTTATGGAGGGGGATCTGTGGATGACACTGTCATGGGGTGGATCTGTGGATGACACATATAGCATAAGATGCTATATACGGTATGTGTCATCCACAGATCCCCCTCCATAACAGTGTCATCCACAGATCCCCCCATAGCAGTGTCATCCAAAGATCCCCTCACTATAACAGTGACAGTAGAGCGGCCAATCAACAAGCATTTAACTGTGTGCCCTTAGAAGCCATCCCAGCCATGTCTACTAATGACATGGCTGTGATTGGCCAGTGCAGCATGTGACCCAGCCTCTATATAAGCTGGAGTCACGTAGCCCTGCACGTCACTCTGCTGTGCTTAGTGTAAGGAGAGGATGCACAATCTTTTTACCCTGCTCTGAGCCCAGTGACAGAGAAAAAAAACTTTTATCCGTCTGTTAGTTAGGCAAAAATCTTAAATTGCGGCCTAGTCTACATCTGTACGTGTGAGATACACCCTTTACATACTGTTGTTCTATTCTGCTATTAATAAAACACCCATTTTGGGCAAAAAACATAATTATGCAGCCTTTGCTGCATATGTCATTGTGAGATACACCCTTTAGATACTGTGGTTCTATTCTGCTATTAAAAAAACACCCATTTTGAGCAAAAAAATTTAATTGCGGCCTAGTCTGCATCTGTACGTGTGAGATACACTATTTAGATACTGTGGTTCTATTCTGTTAAAAAACACCCATTTTGGGGAAGATCCTAAATTTGAGAAATATGAGGAGAGAGTCAAATAAGGGACGTGGCCCCGACGTGGTGCTGTTGGTGGAGCTCCTGTTGCAGGGAGAGGACGTGGTCAATCTGTGTCGGCTACACGCACAAGTGAAACACCTTCCTCAGGTGCGAGTAGGTTACAGAAACTGCAGCGGTATTTGGTCAGGCCTAATGCGGCTCTACGAATGGTGAGGCCAGAACAAGTACAGGCGATAGTAGATTGGGTTGCTAACAGTGCCTCCAGTTCCTTTACATTGTCTCCCACCCAGTCTTCTGCTGAATGATCAGAGTCGGCACCTGCAGCCAATGTCCATCAGTCTTTCACCTCACCCCCTTGCAAATCAGCCAAGCAGTTTGAGCCCCAAGTCACGCAGCAGTCTCTTCTGCTTTTTGATGACTCTGTTAGCAGGGTTTCCCAGGGCCATCCACCTAGCCCTGCCCCAGAAGTGGAAGAGATTGAGTGCACCGATGCCCAACCACTTATGTTTCAAGATGAGTACATGGGAGGACCATTGCAGCACGTCTCGGATGATGACGAAACATAGGTGCCAACTGCTGGGGCTTTCGAAAGTGTGCAGACCGAGAAGGAGGGCAGGGGTGAAGACTGGTTGGAAGATGATGTGGAGGACAATGAGGTCCTCGACCCCACATGGAATCAAGGTCATGCGAGTGACCTGTGTAGTTTGGAGGAAGAGGCGGTGGTCGCACAGAGCCACCAGCACAGCAGAAGAGGGAGCAGGGTGCAAAAACGGAGCAGCCGTCCCCTAGACAGTACGCCTGCTACTGTCCACTGCAGCAAGGGACCGAGCACACCAAAGCCAGCTCCAAGGATTTCCCTGGCATGGCAGTTCTTCAGACAATGTGCTGACAAGACACGAGTGGTTTGTACGCTGTGCAATCAGAGCCTGAAGCGAGGCATAAACGTTGTCAACCTGAGCACAACCTGCATGACCAGGCATCTAAGTGCAAAGCACGAGCTGCAGTGGAGTAGACACCTCAAAAACCAAGAAAGGTCTCTGGCTCCTCCTGCTTCCTCTTCTGCTGCAGTCTCGGCCTCTTCATCCACCTCTGGAGTGACAGTGCCACCTGCCACCCTGCAAACAGAAGATCTGCCAGCAACACCACCATCTGGGTCACCAAGCATCCCCACAATGAAGCATTCAGCTCTCCATCTCCCAAACACTGGAGCGAAAGAGGCCCTGAATGCCAGCATTTCAAAATTACTGGCCTTTGAAATGCTGTCATTCCGTCTGGTGAGGTGGCTGTCCCACAGTACGTCGTGCCCAGTCGCCACTACTTTTCCAGGCGTGCCATCCCTTTCCTGCACAACCAAGTGGGGGACAAAATAAGGTGTGCACTGCGCAACGCCATCTGTGGCAAGGTGCACCTCACTACGGATACGTGGACCAGTAAGCACGGTCAGGGACGTTATAGCTCCATAACAGCACTCTGGGTAAATGCACTGGCAGCTGGGCCTGAGGCGGATAGCATTTTGCCGCATGTCCTTCCACCACCGAGGATTGCGTTCTCACCCTGCTGCTGCTCGCCTGTCAGCGCTGCAGCGTAACTTCGGCCTTCCTGCTCACCGCCTCATATGCGACGTGCCCACAAGGTGGAACTTGCTCATGCTGGCCAGACTGTGCGAGCAGCAGCAGGCGATAGTGGAGTTTAAGCTGCAGCACACATGGGTGAGTCGCTCAGTGGAACAGCACCACTTCACCACCAATGAGTGGGCCTCCATGCGAGACCTGTGTTCCTTGTTGCGTTGTTTCGAGTACTCCACCAACATGGCCAGTGCCGATAACACTGTTCTCAGCGTTACTATGCCACTTCTATGCCTCCTTGAAAAATTGCTGCTGGCGACGATGGAAGAGGATGTGGCACAGGAGGAGGAAGAGGAGGAAGAGGGATCATTTCATAGGGTTTCCGGCCAGTCATTCACAAGTAATATAACAGGCTGGTTTAAAACTGTAAAAAAAACAGATGGGCGCACCATAGGGTAATTCTGTGGGTGTACAATTATGAACAGAGAGAACTAGCAAGGCTCACCTTGTGTGGTTGTGCAAGTATAGGCACAACACTACAGGGAGTGCAGAATTATTAGGCAAGTTGTATTTTTGAGGATTAATTTTATTATTGAACAACAACCATGTTCTCAATGAACCCAAAAAACTCATTAATATCAAAGCTGAATATTTTTGGAAGTAGTTTTTTAGTTTGTTTTTAGTTTTAGCTATTTTAGGGGGATATCTGTGTGTGCAGGTGACTATTACTGTGCATAATTATTAGGCAACTTAACAAAAAACAAATATATACCCATTTCAATTATTTATTTTTACCAGTGAAACCAATATAACATCTCAACATTCACAAATATACATTTCTGACATTCAAAAACAAAACAAAAACAAATCAGTGACCAATATAGCCACCTTTCTTTGCAAGGACACTCAAAAGCCTGCCATCCATGGATTCTGTCAGTGTTTTGATCTGTTCACCATCAACATTGCGTGCAGCAGCAACCACAGCCTCCCAGACACTGTTCAGAGAGGTGTACTGTTTTCCCTCCTTGTAAATCTCACATTTGATGATGGACCACAGGTTCTCAATGGGGTTCAGATCAGGTGAACAAGGAGGCCATGTCATTAGATTTTCTTCTTTTATACCCTTTCTTGCCAGCCACGCTGTGGAGTACTTGGACGCGTGTGATGGAGCATTGTCCTGCATGAAAATCATGTTTTTCTTGAAGGATGCAGACTTCTTCCTGTACCACTGCTTGAAGAAGGTGTCTTCCAGAAACTGGCAGTAGGACTGGGAGTTGAGCTTGACTCCATCCTCAACCCGAAAAGGCCCCACAAGCTCATCTTTGATGATACCAGCCCAAACCAGTACTCCACCTCCACCTTGCTGGCGTCTGAGTCGGACTGGAGCTCTCTGCCCTTTACCAATCCAGCCACGGGCCCATCCATCTGGCCCATCAAGACTCACTCTCATTTCATCAGTCCATAAAACCTTAGAAAAATCAGTCTTGAGATATTTCTTGGCCCAGTCTTGACGTTTCTGCTTGTGTGTCTTGTTCAGTGGTGGTCGTCTTTCAGCCTTTCTTACCTTGGCCATGTCTCTGAGTATTGCACACCTTGTGCTTTTGGGCACTCCAGTGATGTTGCAGCTCTGAAATATGGCCAAACTGGTGGCAAGTGGCATCTTGGCAGCTGCACGCTTGACTTTTCTCAGTTCATGGGCAGTTATTTTGCGCCTTGGTTTTTCCACACGCTTCTTGCGACCCTGTTGACTATTTTGAATGAAACGCTTGATTGTTCGATGATCACGCTTCAGAAGCTTTGCAATTTTAAGAGTGCTGCATCCCTCTGCAAGATATCTCACTATTTTTGACTTTTCTGAACCTGTCAAGTCCTTCTTTTGACCCATTTTGCCAAAGGAAAGGAAGTTGCCTAATAATTATGCACACCTAATATAGGCTGTTGATGTCATTAGACCACACCCCTTCTCATTACAGAGATGCACATCACCTAATATGCTTAATTGGTAGTAGGCTTTCGAGCCTATACAGCTTGGAGTAAGACAACATGCATAAAGAGGATGATGTGGTCAAAATACTCATTTGCCTAATAATTCTGCACGCAGTGTAATGTGGGTAAATCAAACAAGCCTGGACGTCTGGATATGGCGGTCTGCAGCCACGGGACCATGAGCAATCTTCAATGGAAAAGCCTGGAGCCCCCAAGGAGATGATAATGCAGGATAACAAGACACGTCCCACGGCGCGAATTACCGTCAACCAGTCACCAGGGTCAAGAAAGAATCTTTTATTGCAGCGATACAACGCGTTTCGGGTAATCACTCCCCTTCATCAGGTACAAAAGGGGCAGCTTTTTTGTACCTGATGAAGGGGAGTGATTCCCCAAAACGCGTTGTATCGCTGCAATAAAAGATTCTTTCTTGACCCTGGTGACTGGTTGACGGTAATTCGCGCCGTGGGACGTGTCTTGTTTTCCAGTCATTCACAAGTGGCTCAGGGGGTGGGTTCCTGCACCCACAAATGCCAGGTGCACAATTGTCCAGCCAGGGCACAGTTCTGGAGGATGACGAGGTGGAGGAGGAGGAGATGGAGGAGGAGGAACCATGTTCACAGCAGGGTGGCACCCAGACCAGCTCATGGCCATCACTGGTGCGTGGCTGGGGGTATACAGAGGACACAGACGATACACCTCCCACAGAGGACAGCTTTTCATTGCCTCTGGGCAGCCTGGCACACATGAGCGATTACATGCTGCAGTGTCTCCGCAATGACTGCCGAGTTGCCCACATTCTAACTTGTGCTGATTACTGGGTGGCCACGCTACTGGATCCCCATTACAAGGACAACGTACTGTCCTTAATTCCCTCACTGGAGCGTGATCGTAAGATGCGCGAGTACAAGCGCACGCTGGTAGACGCGCTGCTGATGGCATTCCCACCTGACAGCGGGGACACAGTGGAAGCACAAGGCGAAGACAGAGGAGGAGGAAGAGGTCGCTAAAGCAGCTGGGGCACCGCCAGCACCTCAGAAAGCAGGGTTAGCATGGCCGAAATGTGGAAAAGCTTTGTCAGCACGGCACAACAACCATTACCACCAGCTGATATGGAACGTCTTAGCAGGAGGCAGCATTTCAGCAACATGTTGGAGCAGTATTTGTGCACACGCCTACACGTACTGAATGACGAGTCTGCCCCTTCAACTTCTGGGTCTCTAAATTAGGTACATGGCCTGAGCTTGCCTTTACGCCTTGGAGGTGCTGGCCTGCCCTGCAGCCACTGTATTATCTGAACGTGTGTTTAGCATGGCAGGGGGCGTTATCAAAGACAAGCGCAGCCGCCTGTCCACAGCCAATGTGGACAAGCTCACGTTCATTAAAATGAACCAGACATGGATCCCACAGGACTTGTCCGTACCTTGTGCAGAATAGACATGTATACCGACCTTTTACCTAGCCATTGTTATACTACAGCGTAATTGCTCATTGTTGTATTTTTGATATTTTCCAGTCTTTTAGGGTGTACCCTAATAAAAAAAAATATATATAAAAAAATTATAACCAAAAACCAGTGTTGGCTACTTCGTCCTCCTCCACCGCCGCTTCCATCTACACCGCTACGTCCACCGCCTCCTCAAACTCCTACTCCATATGGACCTCCACCTCATACATCAAGTTTTTTGTTGTTGTACGTAATTGGTCTGTTACATTTTCGGGTGAAATTCACCAATTTTTGGGTGTGATACACCACTCCTATACCTAGTAGACAGGTAAAAAAAAATCACGAATTTGTCTGTTACGTTTTTGGGTGAAATTCACAAATTTTTGGGTATGATATACCACTCCTATAACTAGTAGACAGGTAATAATTTGTCTGTTACATTTTCGGGTGAAGTTCACCAATTTTTGGGTGGGTGACATTAACCCATTTCTGGCAATGAAAAAACCCTGTTTGCATAAGTGACAGAGACTTAAATTTCTAAAATTCATCTTTAATTGGTCCTTTCCTTCGATCCTTCTGCTTTAATAATTTGTCCCACATTTCCACTTCATCCCATTGCAGCCATTGACCTCCCTTGGATGAGGTCTCCCTTTCTCACGCTCCCTCTCTGGCGTGGAACCCTGATTTGCCGATAACCGTTATCAACATGGTAGGCTCAGAAAAGAACATCGAAAGTTGATAGAGAAGATATCCAAATGGATCGTGACGTGCGATCAGGCAGAAGTAATCTATAGTCAACAAAGCGGCAGCAGGGCCTCTCCTGGCTAACGTTTCCAAATCCAAAATACCCCAGTGACATTTCCTATAATTTTTTATTAATCATTCCAATAACAGGGCATCTTAAGAGTTCTGTATTGTTATTTATCGTCACTACCTCCCCAAGTCGGTAGTGGGTAATTGCCGCGCGCCCCCCTCCTTAACTTGTAGGGCTTATGCTTCAATACTTTGTCCCACATTTCCAC
The DNA here is from genome assembly GCF_905171765.1 of Bufo bufo. NCBI lineage: Eukaryota > Metazoa > Chordata > Amphibia > Anura > Bufonidae > Bufo > Bufo bufo. The sequence goes on along the minus strand of NC_053397.1, from coordinate 131,741,819 downwards.
TCAATTACATTTAATTCCATCCATTGACCTCCCTGGAATGTGGTATCCCTTTCTCAGGCTCCCTCTCCGGCCTGGAACCCTGATTCCCCGCCACCCGTGATCACCATGGTGGTCGCATAAAAGAACATTGAAAGTTGATAGAGAAGATATCCAATTGGATGGTGGACGTCATGGGAACGTGCGATATGGTGGAGCAGTATGTGTGCACATGCCTACACGTACTGAATGATGGGTCTGCCCCTTCAACTTCTGGGTCTCCAAATTGGGCACATGACCTGAGCTTGCCCTTTATGCCTTGGAGGTGCTGGCCTGCCCTGCAGCCAGTGTATTGTCTGAACGTGTTTTTAGCACGACTGGAGGGGGTTATCACAGGTTATATTTCCCAATGTTTTGGGGTGTACCCTTATTTAAAAAAATTTAAATTTATTTAAAACCAAAAAGCCAAATAAATGACAAAGACGAGGAAAATCTCTCCTCATCAGGTAAACCAGAAGACCCCTCTCCAGAGAATGTCCCAAACTGCGGATGAAACCCATATGCACCAAAAAATGGTGACTTATCAGAGGACTCCTGGCGACGGTTATTTAAAGCAAACTCAGCAAGGGACAAAAAAGAATACCAATCCTCCTGATTCTCCGCCACAAAACAGCGCAGATATGTCTCCAGATTCTGATTAACGCGTTCGGTCTGACCATTCGACTGCGGGTGAAAAGCAGAAGAGAACGACAACTGAATCCCCAAGCGAGAACAGAAGGCCTTCCAGAATCTGGAAACAAATTGCGTGCCCCTATCAGAAATGATGTCTGAAGGAATGCCATGCAATTTAACAATGTGATCAACAAACGCTTGCGCCAACGTCTTAGCATTGGGAAACCCAGGAAAGGGAATGAAATGCGCCATTTTTCTAAAACGGTCCACTACCACCAGAATCACAGTCTTCCCCCAGGAACGAGGAAGGTCTGTAATGAAGTCCATGGACAGATGCGTCCAAGGACGGGAAGGAATGGGTAACGGGAGGAGAGAACCCGATGGCCGTGAATGATGGACCTTGGCACGAGCGCAGGTCTCCAGGCTGCCACAAAACCCTCAACCATCTTACGAAGAGCCGGCCACCAGAATCTCTGAGCAATGAGATCCACTGTGGCTCTACTCCCCGAGTGCCCAGCACGGACAGTATCGTGGTGCTCCTTAAAACCTTGTGTCGTAAAGCAAGAGGCACATACAACCTCCCAGGAGGACAAAGATCAGGAGTCTCTGCCTGGGCTGCCTGAACCTCTGCCTCCAAATCAGGATAAAGAGCAGAGACAACCACCCCTTCAGCCAAAATGGGACCCGGGTCTTCAAAGTTCCCCCCTCCCGGAAAACAACGTGACAGGGCATCCGCCTTCACATTTTTAACCCCAGGGCGGAACGTGACAACAAAATTAAACCTAGAAAAGAACAAAGACCATCTGGCCTGTCTCAGGTTCAGACGCTTGGCTGATTCCAAGTAGGCCAGATTCTTATGGCCGGTAAACACGGTAATAGTGTGTCTGGCTCCCTCTAACCAATGGCGCCATTCCTCAAAAGCTAATTTGATGGCCAACAACTCCCTATCTCCCACATCGTAATTTCTCTCTGCAGAAGAGAGTTTCCTTGAGAAAAAGGCACACGGTCGCCATTTGGCAGGAGAGGGACCCTGAGATAAGACCGCACCCACACCCACCTCAGAAGCGTCCACCTCAACAATAAAAGGTAGAGAGACATCAGGTTGTACCAAAATGGGAGCGGAAACAAAACTCTCTTTGATACTAGAAAAGGCTTTAAGCGCATCTACCGACCACGAGGAAAAATCCACCCCCTTTTTAGTCATATCAGTGAGTGGCTTAACAACAGAGGAATAATTCAAAATGAACTTTCTGTAATAATTGGCAAAACCCAAAAACCGCATCAGCGCCTTCTGATTCTCAGGAAGCTCCCAATCAAGCACAATGCGGACCTTCTCAGGGTCCATGCGAAAACCAGAAGCGGAGAGAAGAAAACCAAGAAATTGAATCTCTGGAACCGCAAACACACATTTTTCCAGTTTAGCCTACAATTTATTCTCCCACAGAATCAGCAAGACCTGACGTAGGTGGTCCCGATGAGGCTTGAAATCAGGAGAAAAAAATCAAAATGTCATCTAGATACACCAGAACAAATTTCCCCATTAAATGATAAAAAATGCTGTTCACAAAATGGGCAAACCAAAGGGCATAATCAAATTCTCGAAATGACCCTCAGGGGTATTGAAGGCCGTCTTCCTTTCGTCCCCTTCCCTGACCCTGACTAGGTTGTATGCCCCTCTTAAATCCAACCTAGAAAAAACTTTAGCCCCAACAATCTGGTTAAACAGGTCCGGGATCAGAGGAAGCGGATATGGGTCACGAATCATGATACGGTTAAGCTCCCTGAAATCCAGACAAGGTCTTAAAGAACCATCTTTTTTCTTTAAAAAAAAATCCAGCGGCAACAGGTGACTTCGAGGGTCGGACGTGTCCCTTTCTCAGGCTCTCAGAGATATAAGTACGCATAGCGACTCTTTCAGGTTGGGAAAGATTGTATAAACGTGATTTTGGCAGCTTGGCGCCTGGGATGAGATTAATAGGGCAGTCGTACTCCCGGTGAGGGGTCAACTTCTGGACACCACTCTCGGAAAACACATCCGAAAATTCAGAGAGAAAAGATGGTACAGTCTTTGTAGAAACCTCTGAAAGAGACGCCGTGAGGCAATTCTCTCTGCAAAACTCACTCCAACCATTTATTTGCCTTGCTTGACAATCAATGGTGGGGTTATGTTTAGTGAGCCAGGGTAGCCCCAACACTAGAGGAGTAGGTAATCCGCTTAGGACGAAACATGACATATCCTCAACATGAGCGTCACCCACAGTCAAACGGATATTGTGAACTATTCCCTTTAACGATCTTTGACTAAGTGGAGCGGAATCAATAGCAAAAACAGGTATATCCTTTTCCAAAGTGCATACCTGGAAACCATGCGTTATTGCAAATTGATTATCAATGAGATTGACAGCTGCTCCACTATCTACAAAAATCTCACAAACAATGTTCTTGCTGTCTAGCGCCACCCTGGCAGGTAGGAGAAAACGGGAACTACAAGCAAACGTCAAACCTTCAATTTCCGCATCAACCTTGCCAATAGTAGCAAATGGAAAGTTTTTTGAGTTTTTTTTAAATTTTTTTATTACCCTCAGAAAACTCCATGAATCTCCTAGAGGGGCAAACATTAGCCAAATGATTGATACCCCCACAACAGAAACAAGCCCTCCTCTGAGAGCTAAATCCTATATTATCAGAGGCAAGCAAACCCAGCTGCATGGCCTCCTCTGCAGAAGGGATTGAGACAGACTGAGACCCCTGCGCACTGAATGAGACAGCCCAACTGTCCTTGGGCTAAATATGACAGGAAAGAGTAGTCTCCTCTCTCTAAGACGCCTGTCTATACGAACAGCTAGAGACTAGAGATGTCCCGAACTATTCGCCGGCGAATAGTTCACGGCGAACATAGCTTGTTCGCGTTCGCCGTGGCGGGCAAACATATGCGATGTTCGGTCCGCCCCCTATTCGTCATCATTGAGTAAACTTTGACCCTGTACCTCACAGTCAGCAGACACATTCCAGCCAATCAGCAGCATACCCTCCCTCCCAGACCCTCCCACCTCCTGGACAGCATCCATTTTAGATTAATTCGGAAGCTGCAGTCTTAGTGAGAGTAGGGACAGTGTAGCTGCTGCTGATTTAATAGGGAAATCGATAGCTAGGCTAGTGTATTCAGTGTCCACTCCAGTCCTGAAAGACTCATCTGATCTCTGCTGTAAGGACAGCGTCCTGACAGCACCCCAAAAAGCCCTTTTTAGAGCTAGTACATCAGTCTGCTTTTTTTTCCCCCTCTGTAATCTAATTGCAGTTGCCTGCCTGCCAGCGTGTGTGTCAGGCTCACAGCATATACTGTGCCCACTTGCCCAGTGCCACCACTCATATCTGGTGTCACAGTAGCTTGCATTTAAAAAAAACTAAACATTTTTTGACTGTAATAGAATAGCAATCAGTTGCCTGCAAGCGTGTGTGTTTCAGGCCATGCAAGTGCACAGTTTCAGGCCATGCAAGTGCACATAGGAGTGCAACTCCTATCTGGTGTCACAGTATATTACATTTAAAAAAAATAATACAATTTTGACTGTAATAGAATAGCAGTCAGTTGCCTGCAAGTGTGTGTGTTTCTTCAGGCCCTGCAGGTGCAGAGTGTCACCAGTGCAACTCCTATCTGGTGTCACAGTATATTATATTTAAAAAAACAACAACAATTTTGAATGTAATAGAATAGCAGTCAGTTGCCTGCAAGCGTGTGTGTGTTTCAGGCCATGCAAGTGCAGAGTGTCACCAGTGCAACTCCTATCTGGTGTCACAGTATATTACATTTAAAAAAAATTATACAATTTTGACTGTAATAGAATAGCAGTCAGTTGCCTGCAAGTGTGTGTGTTTCTTCAGGCCCTGCAAGTGCAGAGTGTCACCAGTGCAACTCCTATCTGGTGTCACAGTATATTATATTTAAAAAAACAACAACAATTTTGAATGTAATAAAATAGCAGTCAGTTGCCTGCAAGTGTGTGTGTTTCTTCAGGCCCTGCAGGTGCAGAGTGTCACCAGTGCAACTCCTATCTGGTGTCACAGTATATTATATTTAAAAAAACAACAACAATTTTGAATGTAATAGAATAGCAGTCAGTTGCCTGCAAGCGTGTGTGTGTTTCAGGCCATGCAAGTGCAGAGTGTCACCAGTGCAACTCCTATCTGGTGTCACAGTATATTACATTTAAGAAAAATTATACAATTTTGACTGTAATAGAATAGCAGTCAGTTGCCTGCAAGTGTGTGTGTTTCTTCAGGCCCTGCAAGTGCAGAGTGTCACCAGTGCAACTCCTATCTGGTGTCACAGTATATTATATTTAAAAAAACAACAACAATTTTGAATGTAATAAAATAGCAGTCAGTTGCCTGCAAGCGTGTGTGTGTTTCAGGCCATGCAAGTGCAGAGTGTCACCAGTGCAACTCCTATCTGGTGTCACAGTATATTATATTTAAAAAAACAACAACAATTTTGAATGTAATAGAATAGCAGTCAGTTGCCTGCAAGCGTGTGTGTGTTTCAGGCCATGCAAGTGCAGAGTGTCACCAGTGCAACTCCTATCTGGTGTCACAGTATATTATATTTAAAAAAACAACAACAATTTTGACTGTAATAGAATAGCAGTCAGTTGCCTGCAAGCGTGTGTGTTTCAGGCCATGCAAGTGCACAGTGTCACCAGTGCAACTCCTATCTGGTGTCACAGTATATTACATAAAAAAATATATATATATTTTGACTGTAATAGAATAGCAGTCAGTTGCCTGCAAGCGTGTGTGTTTCAGGCCCTGCAAGTACAGAGTGTCACCAGTGCAACTCCTATGTGGTGTCACAGTATATTACATAAAAAAAAAATATACAATTTTGACTGTAATAGAATAGCAGTCAGTTGCCTGCAAGTGTGTGTGTTTCAGGCCCTGCAAGTGCAGAGTGTCACCAGTGCAACTCCTATCTGGTGTCACAGTATATTATATTTAAAAAAACAACAACAATTTTGACTGTAATAAAATAGCAGTCAGTTGCCTGCAAGCGTGTGTGTTTCAGGCCCTGCAAGTGCAGAGTGTCGCCAGTGCAACTCCTATCTGGTGTCACAGTATATTATATTTAAAAAAACAACAACAATTTTGACTGTAATAGAATAGCAGTCAGTTGCCTGCAAGCGTGTGTGTCAGGCCTACAGCGTCTACTCTGCCAACTTCTGCCAGTGCACAGTGCCACTCATATCTGGTGTCATAGTAGCTTGCACGCATAGTACAACTAAACTAATCTAAAAAAAATGACAGGCAGAGGCAGGCCACCCCGCAGGGGCCATCGTGGTCGTGGTGCTGTTATTCTCTTTGGCCCTAGAATAATGCCCAGTGTTCAGAGGCCACATACCCTGAACTCGAAAAGTTCTGAGGACATAGTTGACAGGCTAACACAGGACACCCAATCTTCTACAGCTTCCGCTCGGAACCTTGACACACCATCCTCCTCCAGCTCAGCTTCGGGCACCTCTCAAGTTACCACTCGCCCGCCTGCCACCACCACCAACACTAGCACCATAGCTGCTTCACTTGATCTGTCAGAGGAGTTATTTACACATCAGTTGGAAGAAATGAGTGATCCGAGACCATTATTACCAGAGGATAGAGATAACAGGGATATGTCTCAGTCAGGCAGCATTACACACATGGACGTACGGTGTGATGATGATGATGTTGTACCCGCTGCTGCTTCCTTTGCTGAGTTGTCAGATACAAGTGAAGCGGTTGATGATGACGATGTGTCCGTGGATGTCACGTGGGTGCCCGCTCGAAGAGAAGAAGAACAGGGGGAAAGTTCAGATGGGGAGATAGAGAGAAGGAGGAGACGAGTTGGAAGCAGGGGGAGGTCATCGCAAGGAGCTAGTGGCATAGTCAGATAGCAGGTATCGGCACCCGGGGTCAGCCAGACAGCACGCCAATCAACGCATGCTGTTGCCACCACCAGAATGCAGTCATTGGAAAGCTCAGCAGTGTGGCATTTTTTTTGTGTGTCTGCCTCTGATAACAGTGATGCCATTTGCAACCTGTGCCAAAAAAAACGGAGTCGTGGGAAATCCAACACCCACCTAGGTACAACTGCTTTGTGAAGGCACATGATCGCACATCTCAAACGCCTATGGGATCAACACATGATGACGAGTAGAAGCAGCACACAAGCTCAAAGCCACCATCCTCCTCCTGGTCCAGCATCTTCAGCCACGTCAACCACTGCTGTCCTCCTTGCCCCCTCTCAACCATCCGCCACTCCGTCTCTCGCCTTGAGCAGTTCCTGCTCATCTGCCCACAGTCAGGTGTCTGTCAAGGACATGTTTGAGCGTAAGAAGCCAATGTGACAGAGTCACCCCCTTGCCCGGCGTCTGACAGCTTGCTTGTCGGGACTCTTAGCCCGCCAGCTTTTACCATACAAGCTGGTGGAGTCTGAGGCCTTCAAAAAAATTGTAGCTATTGGGACACCGCAGTGGAAGGTACCTGGCCGAAATTTCTTTTCACAAAAGGCAATCCCCAACCTGTACTCTATTGTGCAAAAGGAAGTCATGGCATGTCTGGCGCACAGTGTTGGGGCTAGGGTCCATCTGACCACTGATACCTGGTCTGCAAAGCACGGTCAGGGCAGGTATATCACCTACACTGCGCATTGGGTAAACCTGCTGACGGCTGCCAAGCATGTAATGCGTGGCTCTGCAGAGGAGTTGGTGACACCGCCACGACTTGCAGGCAGGCCTGCTGCCACCTCCTCTACTCCTCCTACTCCATCCTCTTCCATAACCTCCTCGACTGAGTCCTCTTCTGCTGCTGCGTCTTGCTCCACATCCACTGCACCCCCCCAGCTCCCCAGGGGCTATTCCACATCCAGGATACGACAGTGTCACGCCGTCTTGGGGTTGACTTGCCTGAAAGCAGAGAGTCACACCGGACCAGCACTCCTGTCCGCCCTGAACACACAGGTGGATCAGTGGCTGACTCCGCACCAACTGGAGATCGGCAAAGTGGTGTGTGACAACGGAAGCAATTTGTTGGCGGCATTGAATTTGGGCAAGTTGACACATGTGCCGTGCATGGCACATGTGTTGAATCTGATTGTACAACGCTTTGTGCATAAGTACCCAGGCTTACAGGACGTCCTCAAGCAGGCCAGGAAGGTGTGTGGCCATTTCAGGCGTTCCTACACGGCCATGGCGCACTTTTCAGATATCCAGCGGCGAAACAACATGCCAGTGAGGCGCTTGATTTGCGACAGCCTGACCCGTTGGAATTCAACACTCCTAATGTTCGACCGCCTGCTCCAACAAGAAAAAGCCGTCAACGAGTATTTCTATGACCGGGGTGCTAGGACAGCCTCTGCGGAGCTGGGAATTTTTTTGCCACGTTACTGGACGCTCATGCGCAATGCCTGTAGGCTCATGCGTCCTTTTGGGGTGACAAACCTAGTCAGTCGCACTGAAGGCACCATCAGCGACATCATCCCATTTGTTGCTATGCCCATGCAAGGGTCTCAATGGTAGACGATTGCATGCCCACGTACCTAGACTGTGTGACACCTGAAAACCCTATAATAGTGAGGGGACATGACCACCGGCTCCCTGCATTTAATACGGAAGGAGTCAGGGTCACCTAGAATCAAGCCAGTAAGGAAACACAATACATGAAAACACTTATCTGAGTAAACAGCAGCAGCCTCCAGCAGTGAACACATCATCCAGGAAGTAGTATAAACCACAAACTGGCGGTGACACCTAGATCAAGATTATTTTTTATTTTTACGTATTTCATGTTATTTAAAGTCATTTCCCTATCCACATTTGCCATGCTCTTAACCACATTTTGCTGGCATTTGCAGCGCTCTAGCCCTTTCCATGACATTTTTAGAGCCATTTTAGTGTTCAAAAGTTTGGGTCCCCATTGACTTCAATGGGGTTCGGGTTCAAGTTCGGGTCAAGTTCGGATCTCGAACTCGAACTTTTTTGTGAAGTTCGGCCGAACCCGTCGAACCCGAACATCCAGGTGTCCGCTCAACTCTAGTACTTAACCAAGACCATGGAGGCAGGCATGCAGATGTGGTAGCGTTAACACACATGCTTTACGAGACGTGTTATCTAAACTAAATGTGTTAAGCAAACACCTTCAATTGCATTTCAATGGCTTTTGTTTCAAGATAACGTGATGAGTTAAGAAATTTGAGTTAAGAGTTTGTGTGTTAACCCTGCTACATCTATAGACTGTTGGGGTATTACTCAGTGGTTCTGTAATGGATCCGGTAATTATTGGATCTCCATTTATGTATAAACAGTTGTGGCTGCAAGCTGAACTCGTTAAAAAGCTGCAAGAGCCCCATACAATAACTGAAATTTTACCAAACCAGACACCTGTCTACAGCTAGGCCAGACACCTTTCCAAGTTTAAATTCACCAAATATGAGGTTTCACTTCTCTTACCCTCCAATCTAGTTCAATGTTCTGAATCCAACCATCTTGCTGCTGGTGGATTTAGAAAAGGGGGGAGAGCATGGCGAAAGCGGAGAACAAGGTGAAAACCAGTCTTTAATTTCCCATTAGTCAGTGAGGAATGCCCATTTAACATGACACACAAATATGATAGTCAAGCATTGGAAGGTATGGAAACAAGTGGATTGGCAAATTTTATTGGTGTCCCACTCAATAACCCTTCTGCTGAGTATTTTGTAGACGATTTGATATCAAGGGACAAGGACCAAGGAAGATTTGTCACCGGGTATGCCGTAGTCCAAAATGGTGAGGAAGAAAATATAATACAGAAACCACTCCCTTCTAGGTGTGGAGCTGTGGTCAATCACTGCAGCGTGTAATCTTGGTAAGGGAAAATAGGTGAACATCCATATTGACTCGAGGTATACTTTCGGTGTAGCATATGACTTCGGAGCCATTTGGCGGAGCCACAGTTTCTTGAGCTCAGTAGGTAAGCTAAAAAGGGTTCTGGCGTATACACAAAAGGTCTGTCTGCCCTGTTGTTTGTTTTCCATGATGACCACCCTGCCACCCCGAATGTGATTGAGAAAAATTTGTACAAGGATGCCTTACATGTGCAAGACATAACCCTAGTAAGCCTACCCAAGTACCCAGGAAGAGGGCCACAAGAGCAGATTACCTGTTCCAGAGATTGTAGGAGACCTACATACAGCTACCTAAGATGACCCTACACATGAGTGCGAGACTGTGAAGCCCAGAAGTTGGGTGCTGGTCAAAGTAATAAAGAGGAAAATGATGATTACACTTACCGGTAATCGGATTTTCCTGACCCCACGACAGCACCACTGAGAGATGGCTCCGCCTCCATGGACAGGAAACCTGTAGCATAAAAAAGGTGGAGCCACTCTCCCACCTCAGTGGGTTTACAGAGTATGAGAGGGACTCCCTTTTGGTTAATACAATATCTATATCTTTTTTTTTTTTTTTTTGCATCTCACCATGTGAAATTTAACACCAACCACCACCTTAGGGAGGGAATTAGACGGGTGCTGTCGTGGGGTCAGGAAAATCCGATTACCGGTAAGTGTAATCATCATTTTTCCCCTCCCCCACGACAGCACCACTGAGAGAGATTACATAGAATTCAAGGGTGGGTACCAACTTCTAACACCTTTGTACCAAAAAGGAGGTCAGAGATAGAGTCAAGCTGCAGTCTACAGTCGTGGCCAAAAGTTTTGAGAATGACACAAATATTAGTTTTCACAAAGTTTGCTGCTAAACTGCTTTTAGATCTTTGTTTCAGTTGTTTCTGTGATGTAGTGAAATATAATTACATGCACTTCATACGTTTCAAAGGCTTTTATCGACAATTACATGACGTTTATGCAAAGAGTCAGTATTTGCAGTGTTGGCCCTTCTTTTTCAGGACCTCTGCAATTCGACTGGGCATGCTCTCAATCAACTTCTGGGCCAATTCCTGACTAAATGCAACCCATTCTTTCATAATCACTTCTTGGAGTTTGTCAGAATGAGTGGGTTTTTGTTTGTCCACCCGCCTCTTGAGGATTGACCACAAGTTCTCAATGGGATTAAGATCTGTAGAAATTCCATCCCATGGACCCAAAATGTCAACGTTTTGGTCCCCGAGCCACTTAGTTATCACTTTTGCCTTATGGCACGATGCTTCATCGTGCTCGAAAATGCATTGTTCTTCACCAAACTGTTGTTTGATTGTTCGAAGAAGTTGCTGTTGTAGGGTGTTTTGGTATCATTCTTTATTCATGGCTGTGTTTTTGGGCAAAATTGTGAGTGAGCCCACTCCCTTGGATGAGAAGCAACCCCACACATGAATGGTCTCAGGATGCTTTACTGTTGGCATGACACAGGACTGATAGTAGCGCTCACCTTTTCTTCTCCGGACAAGCCTTTTTCCAGATGCCCCAAACAATCGGAAAGAGGCTTCATCGGAGAATATGACTTTTCCCCAGTCCTCAGCAGTCAATTAACCATATTTTCTGCAGAAGATCAATCTGTCCCTGATGTTTTTTTTGGAGAGAAGTGGCTTCTTTGCTGCCCTTCTTGACACCAGGCCATCTTCCAAAAGTCTTCGCCTCACTGTGCGTGCAGATGCGCTCACACCTGCCTGCTGCCATTCCTGAGCAAGCTCTGCACTGGTGGCACTCCGATCCCGCAGCTGAATCCTCTTTAGGAGACGATCCTGGCGCTTGCTGGACTTTCTTGGACGCCCTGAAGCCTTCTTAACAAGAATTGAACCTCTTTCCTTGAAGTTCTTGATGATCCTATAAATTGTTGATTGAGGTGCAATCTTAGTAGCCACAATATCCTTGCCTGTGAAGCCATTTTTATGCAACGCAATGATGGCTGCACGCGTTTCTTTGCAGGTCACCATGGTTAACAATGGAAGAACAATGATTTCAAGCATCACCCTCCTTTTAACATGTCAAGTCTGCCATTTTAACCCAATCAGCCTGACATAATGATCTCCAGCCTTGTGCTCGTCAACATTCTCACCTGAGTTAACAAGACAATTACTGAAATGATCTCAGCAGGTCCTTTAATGACAGCAATGAAATGCAGTGGAAAGGTTTTTTGGGGATTAAGTTAATTTTCATGGCAAAGAAGGACTATGCAATTCATCTGATCACTCTTCATAACATTCTGGAGTATATGCAAATTGCTATTATAAAAACTTAAGCAGCAACTTTTCCAATTTCCAATATTTATGTAATTCTCAAAACTTTTGTCCACGACTGTATAGTGCCTATAAAAGGTAGATGGAGAAGCCCAAGTGGCAGCTCTACAGATCTGGTCAATTGACACGCTGGACCTTTCTGCCCAGGAGGTAGACACTGCCCTAGTAGAGTGAGCTTTCAAGGATAGCGGAGGAGAAGCCCCAGAACAAGAGTGAGGTAAAGAAATTAGCTCTCGAATCCACCTAGCGATGGTACTCTTAGAGGCAGCATTACCTTTCCTAGCCCCAGCATGCAAGACCATTAAAGATGAGGATTTTCTCCAATCCCTGTTTTTTTCTAGGTACTGGATCAGGCACCTTCTTACGTCTAGGAGATGCCATTTTTCTTCATCCTCATTCTTTGGATCTGGAAAAAAAACTGGGAGAACTATCTCCTGTAATCTGTTGGTTTTAGAAGGGACTTTAGGAATGAATTTTGGGTCTGGCCTTAATACTACCCTATCCTCGCATATGGTCAGAAACGGGGGATTAATAGACAGGGCCTGAATCTCGCTCATTTCCTAGCGCAGAAGTGAGAGCTATCAAAATAACCAACTTTAGAGTGAGAATTTTTATAGAACTATCCTCGATAGGCTCAAATGGATGACTAATCAAAGCCTTCAACACTAAATTCAAGTCCCAGGGAGGAAATCTAGGTCCCCTAACCGGAGCAATCCTATCCACTGCCCTGAAAAAATCTGACTATCTGGGGATCCATGGCCAGACTTCTACCGCTTAATCCTGAGAGGGCTGAAACCTGAACCTTCAGAGTGCTTTTTGCTAAACCTAAGGATAACCCTCGTTGTAAAAACTCCAACACCTGTCTAGTAGAAATCTTTCCTGGCCAAACATTGGTGTCAAGACCTGCAAAGGATAAGAATCTTTTCCATTTTCTATTGTGGAAACTAGAGCCTCAGAAAACCCCTCCTTGATTAAGTGCGCCCTTTCAATCTCCAAGCCGTAAGATGTAGGGACTCTACCTCCGGGTGCATTACTGGGCCCTGCCTCAGGAGATTCGGAATCTCGGGAAGAACCCACGGTTCTACCACCGACATGGACCTGAGAAGACCCTTTTTGCCCTCTTTGGCCAAAAAGGGTCGATCACTATCATGTCTGATCTCTCCTCTCTTATTTTCCTGAGTACCCTGGGAAGGAGCTGAAGCGGGGGAAAGGCATATCCTAGATGAAACTTCCATTCTAGGAGGAAAGCATCCACCCCAAACGGGGATTCGTAAGGGCTGAGAGAGCAAAATTTCTCCACCTGCCTGTTCTCCCTGGTGGCGAAAAGGTCTATTTCCGGGATCCCCCATAACTCCACAATTTTCGCAAATACTAAGGAATCTAGGGACCACTCTCCTTGTCTTAAGCGATGGCGACTTAAAAAGTCGGCCTGGATATTCTCTCTCCCTCTTATATGTAGAGCAGATATGTGTGTTAAATGGACCCTTATCTCCCAGAATATTAACTCTGTCTCCCTCATTAAAGATCAGGATTTTGTACCTCCCTGACGGTTCAGGTATGACACCACCGTTTTGTTGTCTGACATAATCCTGACATGCTGGTGATGTATCTCTGGAAGAGCTGCTCTTAAGGCCAATAACACTGCTCTTAATTCCTTCCTGTTGGAGGAGAATTGTCTCTGTAACGGGGACCAACTTCCCTGCCTTAACTGATCCTGGAAATGTGCCCCCCACCCCCATGCGCTGGCATCTGTCATAATAACTACAGGATCTGGGTAATTCCACGGGATACCCTGGTCCAAATTCTTTACCTCCAACCACCAGTTGAGGGAGATAAGAGTCCTCCTGCAGAGATTCATCTGGGAGTCCAAGGTAATCCCCTTTGATCTTGCTATCTCCAAAATGTCCTCCTGCAACTGTCTTGAATGAAACTGTGCCCATTGTACTGCTGGAATACAAGCTGTCATTAACCCTAGTAGGAACATGGCCTTCCGGACAGACATCCTCGGATTTTCCTGAGCTCTCCACTTCTTCCGACCTCTTGTCCTCCTCCATGATATTCCTAGAGGCATAGAGGTTCAGAATCAATATGAAGCAGGAAACAGCACCTCTCCTTGGAGAGTTCCACATGTTCCCTGGGAGCTGTTGTGCCAGAAACCATCTGGGGTTCTCACCCGTCGTCGATCCAGTTGTTGAGCGCTTCCCTCAAAAGGGGAATAAACTGATAGCCCAGAGTTAGAAAAACTACCCACAGCAGACTTCAATGGTGTCTGCAACTCTGAGAACGCTGTTCAGCCTGCTTCTCCTTTTATTTCCGGCCACCTGACCGGAACTTGCCTGTGGAACGCACGTCTCACCTTGTGACGCCAACAGTCTGCAGCCCACACGTGCGCGCCCGGAACAACTGCCCTCTGGCGTGTTCCATATGAACCGCTCTCCTGCTCTGCGGCTCCCACACGGTCTCACTCCTTTGAGGGACGGGTGTCCTCAGCCTCCAGATGAAGAATTGGCCCGGACCAACCCCCATCCTTAAAGAAACAAGACCCGGCACCCGGTCTCAGGCTGGTAAGACCCATGACTCTCTAGGCTTTCCTAGGATTTACAAGCCATGGGCCCCTAGAAGGAAAAAGCTACAAGTCTCCTGCTCCAGGGACAGGAAACCTCACTGAGGTGGGAGAGTGGCTCCACCTTTTTTATGCTACAGGTTTCCTGTCCATCTCTCAGTGGTGCTGTAGTGGGGAGGGGAAAACACTGGCATCATCTTCGTTGGGAGGGACCATATCAGGTTTTACTCACCACACCTACTGCAGTAAAAATAGCTGAGCGTACCACTTGGATACACTTATCACACTGCAAGATAGTTAGGGAACTGCCAATATCCTCCTAGGCTACAAAAGTCTGATTACAAAGGGTGGTCATTTGTTAGAAGTGACTGGTCTCAAATTTCAGTGAAGAAATCACCTGGGAGGGAGATAGGGCAGGATGAAGCAAGTTATAATAATTGTAGCACTGTATCTGGGGATCATAGAAAACACAAAAATAACCACAATTTAGGTAGCTATTACTAGAAACCCGCTAGTCATACAAATAGACTTTTGTAGGTTTGCCTGACGATAGGCAGGAAAAGCTACAGCGGGCTGATAAATATATCTGTGTCACTGAAACAACAGGATTTGGATCAAATTGTGAGAAATGGGGATTTGTAGGATGGTACACAGGATCTCTAAACTGGGGGTATGCACTGTATATAGCCCAAAAGAAAATAAGGTATGCTCGCAACTTATTACATAGAATGACCATGGTAATAAGGTTCAGTTCCCCCAGGGTTTAACAAAGATGAATGTAATCCTATACTAATAACTAGTGTTGATCACGAATATTCGAATTTAAAATTTTTATCGCGAATATAGGTCATACGAAAATTCGCGAATATTTAGAATATAGTGATATATATTCGTAATTTCGAATATTCCAGATTTTTTTTATTGCGAATTTTCGGAATGCGAGTTTTTATCGCAAATTTTTCAATTGCCGAGTAAAAACATGATTCCTCCCTGCTTCTTGCTTGTAGGCCAATGACTCATTGGCCCACAAGCAAGAAGCAGGGAGGAATCATGACTTTAAATGGGAAAAATTATGAATATTCTAAAAAACTAATATATAGCACTATACCGAATATATTAGTTTTTTCGAATATTCGTAATATTCTAAAACAAGAATATATAGCAAATATTCGGAAAAAAAAAATAGTATAGAGCAATTTAGCTAAGATAGTGCTATAATCTTCTTTGTCTAATAGTTGTAATTTTTTTCTCATCTGAAGTTCAGATTGGAAAAAAATTACAACTATTTAGAAAAAAAGATTATAGCACTATATTAGCTAAATTGCTCTACATTTGTTTTTTTCTAATATTGGCTATACTGCTATATATTCTTGTTTTAGAATATTACGAATATTCGAAAAAACAAATATATTCGATATAGTGCTATGGCCCACAAGCAAGAAGCAGGGAGTAGGGATGAGCGAACCCGAACTGTATTTTGGGGTGTCCATGACACGGACCCGAACCCGAACATTTTCGTAAAAGTTCGGGTTCGGTGTTCGGCGCTTTCTTGGCGCTTTTTGAAAGGCTGCAAAGCAGCCAATCAACAAGCGTCATACTACTTGCCCCAAGAGGCCATCACAGCCTTGCCTACTATTGGCATGGCTGTGATTGGCCAGTGCAGCATGTGACCCAGCCTCTATATAAGCTTGGGTCACGTAGCGCTGCACGTAACTCTGCTGATTCAAGCATAGGGAGAGGTTGCAGCTGCGACGTTAGGGCGAGATTAGGCAGATTAACTCCTCCAAAAGACTTCATTCTGTGATCGATCTGCAGCTGTGGATCATTGAAGTGCTAATATCGACTTGCTCACTTTTTTGAGGCTGCCCAGAGCGTTTTTAGATCACTTTTTTCTGGGGTGATCGGCGGCCATTTTGTGGCTTGTGGTGCGCCAGCACAAGCTATCACCAAGTGTATTTAACCATCAATAGTGTGGTTATTTTGTGCTATATCCTACATCAGCTGCAGGCTGAGCCTGTGTCACCGAAGTGCATTTAACCATCAATAGTCTGGTTATTTTTTGGCCATATACTACATCAGGGGCAAGTTGAGCCTGTCACCCAGCGCCTAAAAAATAGACCTGACATTTCTATTCAACCAAATTTGTACTGTTTTAGCTGGTCAAGTTATTTGTAGTGACCGTAAAAGCACACTTTTTGTTCTGGGTTGAAAAACTATTCCCAAATTTGCCATTCTCAAAATAACTAGTTTCTGCCATATGAGGCCTACTTGAAATCTATCCCAAAAAGGATATCTTACATTGAAGGTGCTGATAGTGTCATTCAGAAAAACCTAAGACACACACTACCGTGCAGATAGAAGTCTAATTCTGTGATTAAACCTATACCTATCACACAGCGCAAAAAAAAACAGGCCTCACATTTCTATTCTACCAAATCTGTACTGTTTTAGCTGGTCAAGTTATTTGTAGTGACCGTAAAAGCACACTTTTTGTTCTGGGTTGAAAAACTATTCCCAAATTTGCCATTCTCAAAATAACTAGTTTCTGCTATATGAGGCCTACTTGAAATCTATCCCAAAAAGGATATCTTACATTGAAGGTGCTGATAGTGTCATTCAGAAAAACCTAAGACACACGCTACCGTGCAGATAGAAGTCTAATTCTGTGATTAAACCTATACCTGTCACACAGCGCAAAAAAAAACAGGCCTCACATTTCTATTCAACCAAATCTGTACTGTTTTAGCTGGTCAAGTTATTTGTAGTGACCGTAAAAGCACACTTTTTGTTCTGGGTTGAAAAACTATTCCCAAATTTGCCATTCTCAAAATAACTAGTTTCTGCTATATGAGGCCTACTTGAAATCTATCCCAAAAAGGATATCTTACATTGAAGGTGCTGATAGTGTCATTCAGAAAAACCTAAGATACACGCTACCGTGCAGATAGAAGTCTAATTCTGTGATTAAACCTATACCTGTCACACAGCGCAAAAAAAAAACAGGCCTCACATTTCTATTCAACCAAATCTGTACTGTTTTAGCTGGTCAAGTTATTTGTAGTGACCGTAAAAGCACACTTTTTGTTCTGGGTTGAAAAACTATTCCCAAATTTGCCATTCTCAAAATAACTAGTTTCTGCTATATGAGGCCTACTTGAAATCTATCCCAAAAAGGATATCTTACATTGAAGGTGCTGATAGTGTCATTCAGAAAAACCTAAGACACACGCTACCGTGCAGATAGAAGTCTAATTCTGTGATTAAACCTATACCTGTCACACAGCGCAAAAAAAAAACAGGCCTCACATTTCTATTCAACCAAATCTGTACTGTTTTAGCTGGTCAAGTTATTTGTAGTGACCGTAAAAGCACACTTTTTGTTCTGGGTTGAAAAACTATTCCCAAATTTGCCATTCTCAAAATAACTAGTTTCTGCTATATGAGGCCTACTTGAAATCTATCCCAAAAAGGATATCTTACATTGAAGGTGCTGATAGTGTCATTCAGAAAAACCTAAGACACACGCTACCGTGCAGATAGAAGTCTAATTCTGTGATTAAACCTATACCTGTCACACAGCGCAAAAAAAAAACAGGCCTCACATTTCTATTCAACCAAATCTGTACTGTTTTAGCTGGTCAAGTTATTTGTAGTGACCGTAAAAGCACACTTTTTGTTCTGGGTTGAAAAACTATTCCCAAATTTGCCATTCTCAAAATAACTAGTTTCTGCTATATGAGACCTACTTGAAATCTATCCCAAAAAGGATATCTTACATTGATAGTGTCATTCAGAAAAACCTAAGACACACGCAACCGTGCAGATAGAAGTCTAATTCTGTGATTAAACCTATACCTGTCACACAGCGCAAAAAAAAAAACAGGCCTCACATTTCTATTCAACCAAATCTGTACTGTTTTAGCTGGTCAAGTTATTTGTAGTGACCGTAAAAGCACATTTTTTGTTCTGGGTTGAAAAACTATTCCCAAATTTGCCATTCTCAAAATAACTAGTTTCTGCTATATGAGGCCTACTTGAAATCTATCCCAAAAAGGATATCTTACATTGAAGGTGCTGATAGTGTCATTCAGAAAAACCTAAGACACACGCTACCGTGCAGATAGAAGTCTAATTCCATGATTAAACCTATACCTGTCACACAGCGCAAAAAAAAAACAGGCCTCACATTTCTATTCAACCAAATCTGTACTGTTTTAGCTGGTCAAGTTATTTGTAGTGACCGTAAAAGCACATTTTTTGTTCTGGGTTGAAAAACTATTCCCAAATTTGCCATTCTCAAAATAACTAGTTTCTGCTATATGAGGCCTACTTGAAATCTATCCCAAAAAGGATATCTTACATTGAAGGTGCTGATAGTGTCATTCAGAAAAACCTAAGACACACGCTACCGTGCAGATAGAAGTCTAATTTTGTGATTAAACCTATACCTGTCACACAGCGCAAAAAAAAACAGGCCTCACATTTCTATTCAACCAAATCTGTACTGTTTTAGCTGGTCAAGTTATTTGTAGTGACCGTAAAAGCACACTTTTTGTTCTGGGTTGAAAAACTATTCCCAAATTTGCCATTCTCAAAATTGTGGTGAACGGGAACAATGAGGAAAACATCTAATAAGGGACGCGGACGTGGACATGGTCGTGGTAGTGTTAGTGGACCCTCTGGTGCTGGGAGAGGACGTGGCCGTTCTGCTACAGCCACATGTCCTAGTGAACCAACTACCTCAGGTCCCAGTAGCCAGCAGAATTTACAGCGATATTTGGTGGGGCCCAATGCCGTTCTAAGGATGGTAAGGCCTGAGCAGGTACAGGCATTAGTCAATTGGGTGGCCGACAGTGGATCCAGCACGTTCACATTATCTCCCACCCAGTCTTCTGCATAAAGCGCACAGATGGCGCATGAAAACCAAGCCCATCGGTCTGTCACATCACCCCCATGCATATCAGGGAAACTGTCTGAGCCTCAAGTTATGCAGCAGTCTCTTATGCTGTTTGAAGACTCTGCTGCCAGGGTTTCCCAAGGGCATCCACCTAGCCCTTCCCCAGGGGTGGAAGGGATAGAATGCACTAACGCACAACCACTTATTTTTCCTGATGATGAGGACATGGGAATACCACCTCAGCACGTCTCTGATGATGACGAAACACAGGTGCCAACTGCTGCGTCTTTCTGCAGTGTGCAGACTGAACAGGAGGTCAGGGATCAAGACTGGGTGGAAGACGATGCAGGGGACGATGAGGTCCTAGACCCCACATGGAATGAAGGTCGTGCCACTGACTTTCACAGTTCGGAGGAAGAGGCAGTGGTGAGACCGAGCCAACAGCGTAGCAAAAGAGGGAGCAGTGGGCAAAATCAGAACACCCGCCGCCAAGAGACTCCGCCTGCTACTGACCGCCGCCATCTGGGACCGAGCACCCCAAAGGCAGCTTCAAGGAGTTCCCTGGCATGGCACTTCTTCAAACAATGTGCTGACGACAAGACCCGAGTGGTTTGCACGCTGTGCCATCAGAGCCTGAAGCGAGGCATTAACGTTCTGAACCTTAGCACAACCTGCATGACCAGGCACCTGCATGCAAAGCATGAACTGCAGTGGAGTAAACACCTTAAAAACAAGGAAGTCACTCAGTCTCCCCCTGCTACCTCTTCTGCTGCTGCCGCCTCGGCCTCTTCTGCTGCTGCCGCCGCCTCGGCCTCTTCTGCTGCTGCTGCCACCGCCTCGGCCTCTTCCTCTGCCTCTGGAGGAACGTTGGCACCTGCCGCCCAGCAAACATGGGATGTACCACCAACACCACCACCTGAGTCACCAAGCATCTCAACCATGTCACACGGCAGCGTTCAGCTCTCCATCTCACAAACATTTGAGAGAAAGCGTAAATTCCCACCTAGCCACCCTCGATCCCTGGCCCTGAATGCCAGCATTTCTAAACTACTGGCCTATGAAATGCTGTCATTTAGGCTGGTGGACACACACAGCTTCAAACAGCTCATGTCGCTTGCTGTCCCACAGTATGTTGTTCCCAGCCGCCACTATTTCTCCAAGAGAGCCGTGCCTTCCCTGCACAAACAAGTGTCCGATAAAATCAAGTGTGCACTGCGCAACGCCATCTGTGGCAAGGTCCACCTAACCACAGATACGTGGACCAGTAAGCACGGCCAGGGACGCTATATCTCCCTAACTGCACACTGGGTAAATGTAGTGGCGGCTGGGCCCCAGGCGGAGAGCTGTTTGGCGCACGTCCTTCCGCCGCCAAGGATCGCAGGGCAACATTCTTTGCCTCCTGTCTCCTCCTCCTCCTACTCAGCTTCCTCCTCCTCTTCTTCCACCTGCTCATCCAGTCAGCCACACACCTTCACCACCAACTTCAGCACAGCCCGGGGTAAACGTCAGCAGGCCGTTCTGAAACTCATATGTTTGGGGGACAGGCCCCACACCGCACAGGAGTTGTGCGGGGGTATAGAACAACAGACCGACGAGTGGTTGCTGCCGGTGAGCCTCAAGCCCGGCCTGGTGGTGTGCGATAATGGGCGAAATCTCGTTGCAGCTCTGGGACTAGCCGGTTTAACGCACATCCCTTGCCTGGCGCATGTGCTGAATTTGGTGGTGCAGAAGTTCATTCGCAACTACCCCGACATGTCAAAGCTGCTGCATAAAGTGCGGGCCGTCTGTTCGCGCTTCCGGCGTTCACACCCTGCCGCTGCTCGCCTGTCTGCGCTACAGCGTAACTTCGGCCTTCCCGCTCACCGCCTCATATGCGACGTACCCACCAGGTGGAACTCCACCTTGCATATGCTGGACAGACTGTGCGAGCAGCAGCAGGCCATAGTGGAGTTTCAGCTGCAGCACGCACGGGTCAGTCGCACTGCGGATCAGACACACTTCACCACCAATGACTGGGCCTCCATGCGAGACCTGTGTGCCCTGTTGCGTTGTTTCGAGTACTCCACCAACATGGCCAGTGGCGATGACGTTGTTATCAGCGTTACAATACCACTTCTATGTCTCCTTGAGAAAACACTTAGGGCGATGATAGAAGAGGAGGTGGCCCAGGAGGAAGAGGAGGAAGAGGGGTCATTTTTAGCACTTTCAGGCCAGTCTCTTCGAAGTGACTCAGAGGGAGATTTTTTGCAACACCAGAGGCCAGGTACAAATTTGGCCAGACAGGGCCCACTACTGGAGGACGAGGAGGACGAGGATGAGGAGGAGGTGGGGGAGGATGAGGATGAAGCACCACCACCTGATACAGAACGTGTTAGCAGGAGGCAACATTTCACTAACATGGTGGAACAGTACGTGTGCACACCCCTCCACGTACTGACTGATGGTTCGGCCCCATTCAACTTCTGGGTCTCCAAATTGTCCACGTGGCCAGAGCTAGCCTTTTATGCCTTGGAGGTGGTGGCCTGCCCGGCGGCCAGCGTTTTGTCTGAACGTGTATTCAGCACGGCAGGGGGCGTCATTACAGACAAACGCAGCCGCCTGTCTACAGCCAATGTGGACAAGCTGACGTTTATAAAAATGAACCAGGCATGGATCCCACAGGACCTGTCCATCCCTTGTGCAGATTAGATATTAACTACCTCCCCTTAACAATATATTATTCTACTCCAGGGCACTTCCTCATTCAATACTATTTTTAATTTCATTTTACCATTATATTGCGGGGCAACCCAAAGTTGAATGAACCTCTCCTCTGTCTGGGTGCCGGGGCCTAAATGTGTGACAGTGGCCTGTTCCAGTGGTGGGTGACGTGAAGCCTGATTCTCTGCTATGACATGAAGACTGATTCTGCGCTGACATAAGGCCAGATTCTCTGTTACGGGACCTCTCTCCTCTGTCTGGGTGCCGGGGCCTAAATATGTGATAGTGGCCTGTTCCAGTGGTGGGTGACGTGAATCCTGATTCTCTGCTATGACACGAAGACAGATTCTGTGCTGACATAAGGCCAGATTCTCTGTTACGGGACCTCTCTCCTCTGTCTGGGTGCCGGGGCCTAAATATGTGACAGTGGCCTGTTCCAGTGGTGGGTGGCGTGAAGCCTGATTCTCTGCTATGACATGAAGACAGATTCTGTGCTGACATAAGGCCAGATTCTCTGTTACGGGACCTCTCTCCTCTGTCTGGGTGCCGGGGCCTAAATATGTGACAGTGGCCTGTTCCAGTGGTGGGTGACGTGAAGCCTGATTCTCTGCTATGACATGAAGACAGATTCTGTGCTGACATAAGGCCAGATTCTCTGTTACGGGACCTCTCTCCTCTGCCTGGGTGCCTGGGCCTAAATTTGTGACAGTGGCCTGTTCCAGTGGTGGGTGACGTGAAGCCTGATTCTCTGCTATGACATGAAGACAGATTCTGTGCTGACATAAGGCCAGATTCTCTGTTATGGGACCTCTCTCCTCTGCCTGGGTGCCTGGGCCTAAATATGTGACAGTGGCCTGTTCCAGTGGTGGGTGACGTGAAGCCTGATTCTCTGCTATGACATGAAGACAGATTCTGTGCTGACATAAGGCCAGATTCTCTGTTACGGGACCTCTCTCCTCTGCCTGGGTGCCGGGGCCTAAATATGTGACAGCGGCCTGTTCCAGTGGTGGGTGACGTGAAGCCCGATTCTCTGCTATGACATGAAGACTGATTCTGCGCTGACATAAGGCCAGATTCTCTGTTACGGGACCTCTCTCCTCTGCCTGGGTGCCTGGGCCTAAATATGTGACAGTGGCCTGTTCCAGTGGTGGGTGACGTGAAGCCTGATTCTCTGCTATGACATGAAGACTGATTCTGTGCTGACAAAAGGCCAGATTCTCTGTTACGGGACCTCTCTCCTCTGCCTGGGTGCCTGGGCCTAAATGTGTGACAGTGGCCTGTTCCAGTGGTGGGTGACGTGAAGCCTGATTCTCTGCTATGACATGAAGACTGATTCTGCGCTGACATAAGGCCAGATTCTCTGTTACGGGACCTCTCTCCTCTGCCTGGGTGCCTGGGCCTAAATATGTGACAGTGGCCTGTTCCAGTGGTGGGTGACGTGAAGCCTGATTCTCTGCTATGACATGAAGACTGATTCTGTGCTGACATAAGGCCAGATTCTCTGTTACGGGACCTCTCTCCTCTGCCTGGGTGCCTGGGCCTAAATGTGTGACAGTGGCCTGTTCCAGTGGTGGGTGACGTGAAGCCTGATTCTCTGCTATGACATGAAGACTGATTCTGCGCTGACATAAGGCCAGATTCTCTGTTACGGGACCTCTCTCCTCTGCCTGGGTGCCTGGGCCTAAATATGTGACAGTGGCCTGTTCCAGTGGTGGGTGACGTGAAGCCTGATTCTCTGCTATGACATGAAGACTGATTCTGCGCTGACATAAGGCCAGATTCTCTGTTACGGGACCTCTCTCCTCTGCCTGGGTGCCTGGGCCTAAATATGTGACAGTGGCCTGTTCCAGTGGTGGGTGACGTGAAGCCTGATTCTCTGCTATGACATGAAGACTGATTCGGCGCTGACATAAGGCCAGATTCTCTGTTATGGGACCTCTCTCCTCTGTCTGGGTGCCGGGGCCTAAATATGTGACAGTGGCCTGTTCAAGTGGTGGGTGACGTGAAGCCTGATTCTCTGCTATGACATGAAGACTGATTCTGCGCTGACATATCGCCAGATTCTCTGCTATGGCATGAAGAGACTGATTCTCTGCTGACATGAAGCCAGATTCTTTGCTATGGCATGAAGAGATTGATTCTCTGCTGACGTGAAGCCAGATTCTCTGCTATGACATGAAGACAGATTCTGTGCTGACATAAGGCCAGATTCTCTGTTACGGGACCTCTCTCCTCTGCCTGGGTGCCTGGGCCTAAATATGTGACAGTGGCCTGTTCCAGTGGTGGGTGACGTGAAGCCCGATTCTCTGCTATGACATGAAGACTGATTCTGCGCTGACATAAGGCCAGATTCTCTGTTACGGGACCTCTCTCCTCTGCCTGGGTGCCTGGGCCTAAATATGTGACAGTGGCCTGTTCCAGTGGTGGGTGACGTGAAGCCTGATTCTCTGCTATGACATAAAGACTGATTCTGCGCTGACATAAGGCCAGATTCTCTGTTACGGGACCTCTCTCCTCTGCCTGGGTGCCTGGGCCTAAATATGTGACAGTGGCCTGTTCCAGTGGTGGGTGACGTGAAGCCTGATTCTCTGCTATGACATGAAGACAGATTCTGTGCTGACATAAGGCCAGATTCTCTGTTACGGGACCTCTCTCCTCTGCCTGGGTGCCTGGGCCTAAATATGTGACAGTGGCCTGTTCCAGTGGTGGGTGACGTGAAGCCTGATTCTCTGCTATGACATGAAGACTGATTCTGCGCTGACATAAGGCCAGATTCTCTGTTACGGGACCTCTCTCCTCTGCCTGGGTGCCTGGGCCTAAATATGTGACAGTGGCCTGTTCCAGTGGTGGGTGACGTGAAGCCTGATTCTCTGCTATGACATGAAGACTGATTCTGCGCTGACATAAGGCCAGATTCTCTGTTACGGGACCTCTCTCCTCTGCCTGGGTGCCTGGGCCTAAATATGTGACAGTGGCCTGTTCCAGTGGTGGGTGACGTGAAGCCTGATTCTCTGCTATGACATGAAGACTGATTCGGCGCTGACATAAGGCCAGATTCTCTGTTATGGGACCTCTCTCCTCTGTCTGGGTGCCGGGGCCTAAATATGTGACAGTGGCCTGTTCAAGTGGTGGGTGACATGAAGCCAGATTCTCTGCTATGGCATGAAGAGACTGATTCTCTGCTGACATGAAGCCAGATTCTTTGCTATGGCATGAAGAGATTGATTCTCTGCTGACGTGAAGCCAGATTCTCTGCTATGGGACCTCTGTCCAATTGATATTGGTTAATTTTTATTTTTTTAATTTTTATTTTAATTCATTTCCCTATCCACATTTGTTTGCAGGGGATTTACCTACATGTTGCTGCATTTTTCAGCCCTCTAGCTCTTTCCTGGGCTGTTTTACAGCCTTTTTAGTGCCCAAAAGTTCGGGTCCCCATTGACTTCAATGGGGTTCGGGTTCGGGACGAAGTTCGGGTCGGGTTCGGATCCCGAACCCGAACATTTCCGGGAAGTTCGGCCGAACTTCTCAAACCCGAACATCCAGGTGTTCGCTCAACTCTAGCAGGGAGGAATCATGTTTTTGCTCGGCAATTGAAAAATTCGCGATAAAAATTAGCATTATGGAAATTTGCATATTACGCGATCATTACCTTGTCGATTTTTCGAGTAAAAAAAAATCGTAGAATATAACGAATATTCGAATTTGCAAATATTCACCGAATATTCTACTAAATATTCGCAAAATATCGCGAATTCGAATATGACTACTGCCGCTCATCACTAATAATAACTATAAAGGACCCTGGAGAGATAGATATGGGAACATATGTGATGAGAACATACATTCCTAGAACCGATCCCTTGGGGAAATTGGTATTAAAAGCCTTAAATAATGACGACACCTTCTCCGAAACTAAGAAGATTAACAATCCTGATAACGAACCTAGCCCAGGAATACAATACCTGTCCAATTTAACCTATGAGGATAAACTTGCATTAGAAACAGGATATAGTGATAAAAATGAATGGTTAACCTAGATGAGATACGCTGCAATACAGAATAATAGAACTGACTGTATAGCTTGTGCTAAGGCTAGACCACATCTAGGTACTATACCATTCAGGCTATCAGATAAGGAAAGCCCAGAAGGTCTGCAATGCATATTGTCTTTATATAATACCTCACATAATCCAGATGATAGTTTATGTCAGACACTCTTTTTATTGTATCCAGCTGTGGGAGAGACAAAGTCCCTCCTTTAGTGGTTGCCTACCCAGGTAACTACACCTGCTTCATGAGAAACGGGCCAGGTAGGGAATTAGCGAACCTTACTAAAGAATACTGTGAAAGAACCATAAGGATTGATTACGACAATAAGAATTATTCCTCCAGCTGGTTTATTAACCAGACAAGCGCCAGGACTGATATTTGGTGGCTGTGTGGAGATAGGAAGCTGAGGCCTAGGTTTCCCGCTGAATGGCAGGAAAGCTGTTCTTTGGCTCAGCTCCTTATGCCCTTCCCTTTATTTTCAGCCATGGAATTTGAGAAGGTTAGGAAAAGTCCTGAAAGCCATATATATATATCGCTATAAGCTATCACTTCCTAGAGGATCCTTTGACACTAAGGTATATATTGATGAAATAGGGGTACCTCGAGGGGTGCCTAATGAGTTTAAGTCCCGAAATCAGATTGCAGCAAGGTTTGAATCTGTATTCTTTTGGTGGGCAACAGTAAAATGGAATTTCGACTGGATTAATTATATCTATTATAATCAACAAAGGTTTGTAAATTATACAAGAGATGCGATAAAGGGCATATCAGACCAAATGGGTCCTACTTCTCTGATGGCATGGCCCTAGACATGTTATTAGCTGAGAGAGGAGGTGTCTGTAAAATGTTTGGTACTTTCTGTTGTACTTTTATTGCCAATAATACAGCTCCTGATGGCAGCATTACCAAAGCATTGGAAGGACTCACATCCCTGTCTGAGGAATTGGCCGAGAACTCGGGGATAGATGATGTTTTTTCGACTTGGCTTGAAGGATGGTACGGGAAGTGGAGCACCTTTATATCCAGTTTATCGATCTCTCTGACAACAGTGGTGGCCGTGTTGATGACTTGTGGACTTTGTTGTATTCCCTATATAAGAGGACTGATTCAAAGACTTATTGACACTTCTATTTCTAAAACTATGTGTCAAGAAATTAAAGTTGAAGATATATGCAATGACTTGGAGATAAGAAAGAAAGTTCAGCAGCTCTCACCTGCCCCTCCTTCAGCTGTGAGCACGGATGACCCGAGTCAGGCAATGGGTAATAGTATGCAAAAAAAGGGAAAAAGAAATCCAGCTCCACTTGGATAAAGGAAATAATTTATTTTGCTTGCGGTAAAATCTCATCCATCAGTTACAAAAATAGCAGTCTTGTCATTGACTTGGAAATATTGGAGATATTCCATGATGATGATGGTGATGATCGAGATTCTGAAATATGAAAGGACTGGTGAAAACTCAAGGAGAGAACCTGTCCTCGAGGTCCTACAGAAAACTCGAATGATACATTTATAAAAGGGGGGAATGTTGGGGAAATGTTAAATTTTCTCTGTGTTTTCTATGATAGAATTTACTGTAATTATTTGAGGTTTGTACAGGGCCTTGGTCTATGCAATAAAGAGATCAGAAGTCCCGGAGGCATAGATCATTGATACTGTGAAACTATAGTCAAGCATAATAGTGGACATCTGGAACAGATCTTGTTCTCAGACACTTTTTGATGGATTGCCCCCAATGTCTGTAACTTTTCCCATATGACTCTCTAACTATGGAGATATTGTTAAAACTAGTTCAGACCAGTTCACTATGCCTTAAGAATTTTCTATATAAACCCCATTCTGATAAAATTACCTCAGACATCCTGCTAAACCTCCATACAGTGTGTTTGTCTCTTCTTATATAAGAACAAAGAGAAATTACCTCTTTTAACGACATCGTGATCCTTCCTTGGTAAAGAAAATGCTACTGACAAGGTGGAGAGTCCCAAGCTGTCATTTCTTTGCGAAAAAGGCAGTACCATCCCTGCACAAATATATAGAACAGAAGGTGGGCCAGTCCTTGAGCCTGTCAGTGTCTGCCAAAGTGCACAGTAGCGCGTGTGGAGCTGTAACTACGGTCAGGGACAATACATGTCCTTTACGACATACTGGGTGAATGTGGTTCCTGCCCAGCCACACCAGCAACTTGGCCAGATGACGCCGCTTCCGCCTCCACGTTCTCACGTCATTGATCCTGCGACAATGTCCGCCTCTGCCTCCTCATCTACCACCGTGTCCTCAGCCTCCACTGCAGGGACAATTCACAGTGCTCCTCCAGCATATCACATGTGCAGGGCACGGTGGTATCACGCTGTTCTACACCTCGTTTGCCTGGTGAACTGAGTCACACAGGGGAGGAACTGCTCCATGTCTTTCATCAAGAAATTTAATCCCGGCTTTCTCCGCGACAGCTCAAAATCGGAACCATGGTGAAAGACAATGGGAAGAACATGGTGTCGGTGCTGCGTCAAGGAGGGCTGAGCCATGTGACAATCTGGTTGTCAAGCAGTTCCTGAAGTCTTCCACCTATCTGCAAAACATCCTAAAAATGGCCAGGAAACTTTGCATGCCACTCATACACTGCCTAGCGCACCCTCCTTGACCTGCAGCAGCAGAACGGCGTCCCCAACATAGGCTGATATTGCGGCGTTTCCACCCTCCATATGTTGGACCGAATATATGAACAGAGAAAGGCCATAAATGATTTCTTGATGATCCAAGCGGACAGAAGTACTCCCCTGTGTAACTTCAATGTCAGACAGTGGCAGCTCATGTGTGACACCTGCTGTTTGCTCAGGCCTTTTGAGGATGCCATGTTATTTGTCAGTCGCCAGGACTCTGGGATGAACAATGTAATTCCACTGCTTCATGTCCTGGAACAGATGCTGGTAAATCTGGCTGGTCAGGGGACTGGAGACGTGGCACCTACATCTCAAAGCCACATGAGCCCTTTGGGGGCTGAACTGGAGGAGGACATCCGAGTACAAGCAATGTGTAGCGAAATGGTTGGTTTTTCTACACAGGTGACAGGAGAGGAGGAGCAGGAGCAGCCGGAGGAGCAAGAGGGAGATGAGGAAGACGAGGCAGATGACCCAGGAACACAGTGGCATTATGCAATGGAGATGGAGGCAGGGAGTCCCTCCGAGTCAATTGCGCAAATGGCCCACTGCATGTTCACTTATTTGGGTAGTGATAGCCGAATTGTCACCATTCGGCAGAGGGATTACTTCTGGCTCTCCACCTTGTTGGACCCTCGCTATCGGTCCAAAATGGGGGCCTTTTTTATACCCGCTGAGAGGGAGGACAAACTGAACTACTATAGTGGCATCCTATGTAGTCAGTTGGCCGCTGCCTATCTGCACCATCGTCCATTCTCTTGCATGTCTGACCGGGGGGCCCTCTGCGCTCTCGTTGCTATGGTGGGGTGGGAGGGTAGGAGCAGTACCAGCTCCATTAGCAGCAGCTTGAGTCTAGATTCGCTGATGAGCAGCTTTCTTCACCCACCCAGTGAAGAAACTACTCACCAGCAGCAGCTAGACCTGAAGCGGAATCTAAACCAGCAGGTGGTGGCATACTTGGACAGCACCCTGCCAACCCACATTGAAGATCTGCTGGACTACTTGGCAGCCAAATTGAATTTGTGGTCGCAACTGGCCAAGTTTGCCCTGGAAAAGCTGTCCTGCCCGACATGTAGTGTGGCATCAGAGCAGGTGTTTAGTTTGGAGAGGGCCATAGTAACCCCAAGAAGAACTCGCTTGTCCACCCAAAATGTGGAGAGACTGACCTTTTGTCAAGATGAATCAGCCAAGATTTCCACCCACCAGTGCCTGATGCAACAGATTAGAACACCCATGCTGCCTCACCCAAACCTTGACAAAAGAGATTGGTTTCTTCTGGGTACCTGCCTCAGCTACTATTCTGATGCTTCCACCCGCCTGATGCCACACACCTGATGCCAAGTGCTCCTTCTTACACCCACCATCGTAAACAGGTACTGTTATTGCCACCCACCTCCCCATTGTCTCACTGGGTCACTGTGTGGTATCCTGATGCTGCTGCCACCTCACAACTCAAGTCTCCTAATGCTGCTATTGCTACCTCCTGATGAGTCTGCTGCTGCCGCCTCCATACTATGTCACCATGCCACTCTGTGGTCTCCTCATGCTGCTGCCAACTCATAACTCTGTCTCTAGGCCACTCTGTGGTCTCCTCATGCTGCTGCTGCCACGTCCACACTATGTCACCTTGCCACTCTGTGGTCTCCTCATGCTGCTACCAACTCAAAACTGTGTCTTTGGGCCACTCTGTGGTCTCCTCATGCTGCTGCTGCCACCTCCACACTATGCCACCTTGCCAGTCTGTGGCCTCCTCATGCTGCTGCCAACTCACATCTCTGTCTTTGGGCCACTCTGTGGTCTTATCATGCTGCTGCTGCCACCTCCACACTATGTCAACTTGCCAGTCTGTGGCCTCCTCATGCTGCTGCTAACTCACAACTCTGTCTTTGGGCCACTCTTTGATCTTTTCATGCTGGTGCTGCTACCTCCACACTATGTCAACTTCCCAGTCTGTGGCCTCCTCATGCTGCTGCTAACTCACAACTCTGTCTTTAGGCCACTCTTTGGTCTTCTCATGCTGGTGCTGCCACCTCCACACTATGTCAACTTGCCACTCTGTGGTCTCCTCATGTTTCTGCCAACTCACAACTGTGTCTCTGGGCCACTCTGTGACCTCCTCAAGCTGCTGCTGCCACCTCCACACTATGTCACCTTGCCATTCTGTGGCCTCCTCATGTTTCTGCCAACTCACAACTGTGTCTCTGGGCCACTCTGTGGTCTCCTCATGCTGCTGCTGCCACCTCCACACTGTCATTGTGCGACTCTGTGGCCATCTTATGCTGCTGCCACCTCCACACTATGTCATTGTGCCACTCTGTGGCCTCCTCATGCTGCTGCTGCCAGTTCCACACTATGTCACCTTGCCAGTCTGTGGCCTTCACATGCTGCTGCCAACTCACAACTCTGTCTATGGGCCACTCTGTGGTCTCCTCATGCTGCCACCTCCACACTGTCATTGTGCCACTGTGTCGCCATCTTATGCTGCTGCTGTCACCTCCACACTATGTCATTGTGCCACTCTGTGGCCTCCTCAAGCTGCTGCTGCTGCCAACTCCGCACTATTTATACAATAAATATAAAACACTCTAATTGCCTTACTCTACACTGAACTAATCTACATGCAACTCACTGCTACTATGGCGGATACAACAAAAGACTATAAACAGTGTATTATGAACAATAAAGAATATTACACAAATACTTGTCTGGGGGTAAAGAACAGAACTGGATCACACATCCACAATGCTATACTTTGATCTAACTCGCTACTCAGCGCCATTTTAAAGTGTACAGCCCCCCCATAGGTCCTACTCAAAGAGGCGACCTTGGCGTGGTGAGTGGGCTTATGCCTTTTGATCAAAATGTACACTAATGCCTTTGGTACAGCATGCAGTATGGGGGGCTGTACACTTTAAAATGGCGCTGAGTAGCGAGCTAGATCAAAGCATAGCATTGTGGATGTGCGATCCAGTTCTGTTCTTTACCCCCAGACAATTATTTGAATCTTTCTTCTTCATTACTGGTATCAGCACTCCTCCCATTCGGCATAGGTGGTTTTAATCACATTGGTCTGCATATAGTGGTCATTGACCTGGAGCTTCTGATAGTAATGGACATGTTGTGTTAGACAACTGTTCACATGGTGCAGTACTGCGTGGTGGCCTTTGTTTTTGTGGTGCTGTGCTGGTGGGTTGGTGGGACCCAGTGCCATGGGTGGCACAATCAGACACCAGAGGTGCTGTTTGACCCCTGGGTCCCGCCACCTACTAGGGCAGTGCCGCCTCGTCACCACATGGTCGCTGCGCCTTTTTCAGAGTAGGTCCCACTCAAAGAGGCGACCTTGGCGTGGTGAGTGGGCTTATGCCTTTTGATCAAAATGTACACTAATGCCTTTGGTACAGCATGCAGTATGGGGGGCTGTACACTTTAAAATGGCGCTGAGTAGCGAGCTAGATCAAAGCATAGCATTGTGGATGTGCGATCCAGTTCTGTTCTTTACCCCCAGACAATTATTTGAATCTTTCTTCTTCATTACTGGTATCAGCACTCCTCCCATTCGGCATAGGTGGTTTTAATCACATTGGTCTGCATATAGTGGTCATTGACCTGGAGCTTCTGATAGTAATGGACATGTTGTGTTAGACAACTGTTCACATGGTGCAGTACTGCGTGGTGGCCTTTGTTTTTGTGGTGCTGTGCTGGTGGGTTGGTGGGACCCAGTGCCATGGGTGGCACAATCAGACACCAGAGGTGCTGTTTGACCCCTGGGTCCCGCCACCTACTAGGGCAGTGCCGCCTCGTCACCACATGGTCGCTGCGCCTTTTTCAGAGTAGGTCCCACTCAAAGAGGCGACCTTGGCGTGGTGAGTGGGCTTATGCCTTTTGATCAAAATGTACACTAATGCCTTTGGTACAGCATGCAGTATGGGGGGCTGTACACTTTAAAATGGCGCTGAGTAGCGAGCTAGATCAAAGCATAGCATTGTGGATGTGCGATCCAGTTCTGTTCTTTACCCCCAGACAATTATTTGAATCTTTCTTCTTCATTACTGGTATCAGCACTCCTCCCATTCGGCATAGGTGGTTTTAATCACATTGGTCTGCATATAGTGGTCATTGACCTGGAGCTTCTGATAGTAATGGACATGTTGTGTTAGACAACTGTTCACATGGTGCAGTACTGCGTGGTGGCCTTTGTTTTTGTGGTGCTGTGCTGGTGGGTTGGTGGGACCCAGTGCCATGGGTGGCACAATCAGACACCAGAGGTGCTGTTTGACCCCTGGGTCCCGCCACCTACTAGGGCAGTGCCGCCTCGCCACCACATGGTCGCTGCGCCTTTTTCAGAGTAGGTCCCACTCAAAGAGGCGACCTTGGCGTGGTGAGTGGGCTTATGCCTTTTGATCAAAATGTACACTAATGCCTCTGGTACAGCATGCAGTATGGGGGGCTGTACACTTTAAAATGGCGCTGAGTAGCGAGTTAGATCAAAGCATAGCATTGTGGATGTGCGATCCAGTTCTGTTCTTTACCCCCAGACAATTATTTGAATCTTTCTTCTTCATTACTGGTATCAGCACTCCTCCCATTCGGCACAGGTGGTTTTAATCACATTGGTCTGCATATAGTGGTCATTGACCTGGAGCTTCTGATAGTAATGGACATGTTGTGTTAGACAACTGTTCACATGGTGCAGTACTGCGTGGTGGCCTTTGTTTTTATGGCGCTGTGCTGGTGGGTTGGTGGGACCCAGTGCCATGGGTGGCATAATCAGACAGCAGAGTTGCTGTTTGACCCCTGGGTCCCGCCACCTACTAGGGCAGTGCCGCCTCGTCACCACATGGTCGCTGCGCCTTTTTCAAAATAGGTCCCACTCAAAGAGGCGACCTTGGCGTTTTGAGTGGGCTTATGCCTTTTGATCAAAATGTACACTAATGCCTCTGGTACAGCATGCAGTATGGGGGGCTGTACACTTTAAAATGGCGCTGAGTAGCGAGTTAGATCAAAGCATAGCATTGTGGATGTGCGATCCAGTTCTGTTCTTTACCCCCAGACAATTATTTGAATCTTTCTTCTTCATTACTGGTATCAGCACTCCTCCCATTCGGCACAGGTGGTTTTAATCACATTGGTCTGCATATAGTGGTCATTGACCTGGAGCTTCTGATAGTAATGGACATGTGTAGTGTGCCACTAGATAGGCGTGGGCACTACACAAGGGTCAATTGGTGTGCGCGTTACTCCTACTCACAAGGGACAGAAATGTTATATTTAATTGTGCATTTTATGTATTTTATAATGTGTTTTTATATGCAATATTCCCCTGTGTAATGTGTAAGCAGGCCTAGTTAGGGTGTAGTTAGACATCCTACACACTAGAGGGAGATAGGGAGCCCCTAGTATAAATGTTCAGGCCCAGACAGGGAGAGAGAGTTCAGAGTCAGGAGTCTGCAGAGACAGAAGTTAGAAGGCACCAGCCAGGGACATGCTGAGGGCCTCCTCCTGACATGCAGCTAGACAGCCATGGCTACTAGTTGTCACCAGGAGGCTAGTAGAGGGATCCTAGCCTACCTGCGGATCAAGAGAGCCTTAGTTAGCTCTGAAGACACCCCAGTTGCAGGACAGCACCTCCTGGGAGAAACCACAGCCCGTCATCAGTAAAGCAAGTATATTACAGGCAAAGATAAGTAACCCTGATAGGCAGATGCTTTAGAAAGAAAAGCAAGGATTTAATACGAGAGGAAGATATATATATACCAAGGATTTAAACCACCATTTAGGCATCCGGGCCTTGGGATTGAAACCAGACAGGAGTTCTAGAAAGGACAGTGTACGCTATTTCTGAGGAAAGGTAAAACCTGATTCTGAGTGTATTGTGGAATTACCCTCTGAGTATCTTGCATAATTACTACCTGCCATCGTGTGGAATAAAGCCTGCTTGTAAATCTGTGATCTAAAGGACTGTGTTAACATCTGTATGTACAAAGTTGGACTGTTCAGTAAAGCAACGTTTGGTTCACTATACCATCTGTGTACCTCAGTTATTCCAACTATAAATCGGTGTGCCACCGTTACAGGCACTGGCGTCACGAATCCAACAGGGACCTTGCCCCAGGCACTCAAAATACCTGTAACATCCAGGGCACCTCATCCACCATCAGGCCTGGTCCCTACATACCGAGTGTGCCCCAGAGGAACTGTGTCTACCTCTCATTC
The DNA here is from genome assembly GCF_905171765.1 of Bufo bufo. NCBI lineage: Eukaryota > Metazoa > Chordata > Amphibia > Anura > Bufonidae > Bufo > Bufo bufo. The sequence continues at coordinate 131,706,889 of NC_053397.1, read as the reverse complement.
ACTGGCGCACGCCTGCCCAGGGTTCTCCAATACAGTGAGCAACCCTCGATTGCCCATAACCGTGACCTCGCTTCGCTATACCCTGCAGGTCTGGCGTGTTGCACATGTTGTGTTAGACAACTGTTCACATGGTGCAGTACTGCGTGGTGGCCTTTGTTTTTATGGCGCTGTGCTGGTGGGTTGGTGGGACCCAGTGCCATGGGTGGCATAATCAGACAGCAGAGTTGCTGTTTGACCCCTGGGTCCCGCCACCTACTAGGGCAGTGCCGCCTCGTCACCACATGGTCGCTGCGCCTTTTTCAGAGTAGGTCCCACTCAAAGAGGCGACCTTGGCGTGGTGAGTGGGCTTATGCCTTTTGATCAAAATGTACACTAATGCCTCTGGTACAGCATGCAGTATGGGGGCTGTACACTTTAAAATGGTGCTGAGTAGCGAGTTAGATCAAAGCATAGCATTGTGGATGTGCGATCCAGTTCTGTTCTTTACCCCCAGACAAATATTACACAAATACATTTACAGTCTATTACACTATATCTATATCTATTTATATATCAATGGTTATAAATATATCTACATATAGACGCACACACCGCAATGCAATAATAGCACTACAATAAACACCTAGCTACATTACACACAGTACAATATACAGTAATACAATTCCACCCCAAAATCTACCTAAGCATTACACTTACATACACACGTAATTACCAGCAACCCACCCATCTGGCTCTACACTGTCCCTATGGGGTAAAAGGGGTTAACGCAATTGTGGCACTGCAAGGGTTAACTTACATGCAAGCCAGGGGTAGGAGTGGTCCTGCAAAGGTTAACACAGGGTTCTGGGAATGCAGGGGTTAATGGGATATTGGTGCAGCAGGGGTTAATGGGGAAGGCTGTGGCTTCAGGGGTACATGGGACTGTGGGTTGGGGCAGCAGGGCAGGGGAGCAAGGTACAGCAGGGGTTACTACTGGGGTACAGGGCAGCAGGGGTTAAGGAGGAGGCAGTGAAAACGATACTTAGCCAGCTGCAGGGCTCAACTTCTTAGTCCCTCTGGCTGCTCCGTCCTCCTGCTCTCCTCCTATGGGCTGCTCTGGGTTCAGCTCCTCTGGTCTGGGTGAATCCTTCTGAGCACAGCAATATGTGATGCCTACGCTCTCCTCCTTCAGCTTGGGAGGCAGGTCTGGGTTGGTCTCCTTCATCTGGGGGGTTGTGTGACTTTGGAGCGCCGGTTGTGCTCTCTTCTGGGTATGGGGGGGGAGAGACGATCCTCTGAGCGCAGTGTGGTATTTAAACCCCATGGCGCTCGCTCAAGTTTCCCGCTCTGCAGGCATGCACACGCACGCCTGCAACCAAGTCCACGTGTGCCGGCGCGGTGATATGACTTCATCGCTCCAGCCCGCGAGTCCTGGAGCGTGCTTCCAGGCGGGGGGATCCTTTGATCTTCCCGCCTGTGGAGATATCGCATACCTCTGGCACTGTAATTACAGCGCCGGAGGTACGCAGCATACAGGGGCAGGGAAGCTCTTTGTTCTCCTGTCTCTGTCATGAATATCATCAAAGGGCAGAGGATCTTTATTGATCCAATGTCCTTTGAAGTGGCTGAAACTGTACATAATTGTCCAGTTGTCGGCCTCTCCACAGCAGGATGGGGGCACCCAGAACTGGGGGGAATATGCTGGCCACTTTATAAGTACACTGCTCAAAAAAATAAAGGGAACACTTAAACAACACAATGTAACTCCAAGTCAATCACACTTCTGTGAAATCAAACTGTCCACTTAGGAAGCAACACTGAGTGACAATCAATTTCACATGCTGTTGTGCAAATGGGATAGACAACAGGTGGAAATTATAGGCAATTAGCAAGACACCCCCAATAAAGGAGTGGTTCTGCAGGTGATGACCACAGACCACTTCTCAGTTCCTTTGCTTCCTGGCTGATGTTTTGGTCACTTTTGAATGCTGGCGGTGCTTTCACTCTAGTGGTAGCATGAGACGGAGTCTACAACCCACACAAGTGGCTCAGGTAGTGCAGCTTATCCAGGATGGCACATCAATTGTGTGCATCCGTGGCCGTTGTTCAGTTTTCCGTGATTTTCTGCGGACCCATTGACTTTCAATGGGTCCGTTGAAAACTCGGAAAATGCACCGTTGTTCATCCGCGGCCGTGATCCGTGTTTCCTGTCCGTCAAAAAAATATGACCTGTCCTATTTTTTTGACGGACAACGGTTCACGGACCCATTCAAGTTAATGGGTCCGTGAAAAAACACGGATGCACACAAGATTGGCATCAGCGTCTGTGATCCGTGGCCGTAGGCTACTTTCACCCAGACGGATCCCAGATCCGTCTGCATAAAAGCTTTTTCAGAGCTGAGTTTTCACTTCATGAAAACTCAGATCCGACAGTATATTCTAACACAGAGGCGTTCTCCTAGTGATGGGGACGCTTCAAGTTAAAATATACTAAGAACTGTGTACATGACTGCCCCCTCCTGCCTGGCAGCACCCGATCTCTTACAGGAGGCTGTGATCCGCACAATTAACCCCTCAGGTGCTGCACCTGAGGGGTTAATTGTGCGTATCATAGCCCCCTGTAAGAGATCAGGTGCTGCCAGGCAGGAGGGGGCACACCCCCCTCCCTCCCCAGTTTTAAATTCATTGGTGGCCAGTGCTGCCCCCCCTCCCTCCCCTGTATTACTGTACATTCATTGGTGGCCAGTGGCCCCCCTCCCTCCCCTGTATTACTGTACATTCATTGGTGGCCAGTGCTGCCCCCCCTCCCTCCCCTGTATTACTGTACATTCATTGGTGGCCAGTGGCCCCCCTCCCTCCCCTGTATTACTGTACATTCATTGGTGGCCAGTGGGCCCCCCTCTCTCCCCTGTATTACTGTACATTCATTGGTGGCCAGTGGGCCCCCCTCTCTCCCCTGTATTACTGTACATTCATTGGTGGCCAGTGGGCCCCCCGTCCCTCCCCTGTATTACTGTACATTCATTGGTGGCCAGTGGGCCCCCCTCCCTCCCCTGTATTACTGTACATTCATTGGTGGCCAGTGGGCCCCCCTCTCTCCCCTGTATTACTGTACATTCATTGGTGGCCAGTGGGCCCCCCGTCCCTCCCCTGTATTACTGTACATTCATTGGTGGCCAGTGTGGTCCCCCCTCCCTCCCCCTCCTAATTAAAATCCCCCCCCCTATCATTGGTGGCAGCGGAGAGTTCCGATCGGAGTCCCAGTTTAATCGCTGGGGCTCCGATCGGTAACCATGGCAACCAGGACGCTACTGCAGTCCTGGTTGCCATGGTTACTTAGCAATTTTTAGAAGCATTATACTTACCTGCGATGTCTGTGACCGGCCGGGCGCTCCTCCTACTGGTAAGTGAAAGGTCTGTGCTATAAGCAATGCGCCCATCACTATGGGAACGCCTCTGTGTTAGAATACAGTGGGATGCGAAAGTTTGGGCAACCTTGTTAATCGTCATGATTTTCCTGTATAAATCGTTGGTTGTTACAATAAAAAATGTCAGTTAAATATATCATATAGGAGACACACACAGTGATATTTGAGAAGTGAAATTAAGTGTATTGGATTTACAGAAAGTGTGCTATAATTGTTTAAACAAAATTAGGCAGGTCCATAAATTTGGGCACCACAAAAAAGAAATGAAATCAATATTTAGTAGATCCTTCTTTTGCAGAAATTACAGCCTCTAAACGCTTCCTGTAGGTTCCAATGAGAGTCTGGATTCTGGTTGAAGGTATTTTGGACCATTCCTCTTTACAAAACATCTTTAGTTCATTCAGGTTTGATGGCTTCCGAGCATGGACAGCTCTCTTTAAGTCGCACCACAGATTTTCAATTATATTCAGGTCTGGGGACTAAGATGGCCATTCCAGAACGTTGTACTTGTTCCTCTGCATAAATGCCTTAGTGGATTTTGAGCAGTGTCTTGTTGAAAGATCCAGCCCGGCGCAGCTTCAGCTTTGTCACTGATTCCTGGACATTGGTCTCCAGAATCTGCTGATACTGAGTGGAATCCATGCGTCCCTCAACTTTGACAAGATTCCCAGTCCCTGCACTGGCCACACAGCCCCACAGCATGATGGAACCACCACCATATTTTACTGTAGGTAGCAGGTGTTTTTCTTGGAATGCTGTGTTCTTTTTCCTCCATGCATAACGCCCCTTGTTATGGCCAAATAACTCAAATTTCGTTTCATCAGTCCACAGCACCTTATTCCAAAATGAAGCTGGCTTATCCAAATGTGCTTTAGCCCACCTCAAGCGGCACTTTTTGTGCTGTGGGCGGAAAAAAGGCTTCCTCTGCATCACTCTCGCATACAGCATCTCCTAGTATAAAGTGCGCTGAATGGTTGAATGATGCACAGTGACTCCATCTGCAGCAAGATGATGTTGTAGGTCTTTGGTGCTGGTCTGTGGGTTGACTCTGACTGTTCTCACCATTTATCGCTTCTGTCTATCCGAGATTTTTCTTGGTCTGCCACTTCAAGCCTTAACTTGAACTGAGCTTGTGGTCTTCCTCAATATGTTCCTAACTGTGAAAACAGACAGCTGAAATCTCTGAGACAGCTTTCTGTATCCTTCCCCTAAACCATGATGGTGAACAATCTTTGTCTTCAGGTCTTTTGAAAGTTGTTTTGAGACCCCCAAGTTGCTACTCTTCAGAGAAAATTAAAAGAGGAGGGAAACTTACAATTGACCCCCTTAAATACTCTTTCTCATAATTGGATTCACCTGTGTATGTAGGTCAGGGGTCACTGAGCTTACCAAGCCAATTTGAGTTCCAATAATTAGTTCTAAAGGTTTTGGAATCAATAAAATGACAACAGTGCCCAAATTTATGCACCTGCCTAATTTTGTTTAAACAATTATAGCAAACTTTCTGTAAATCCAATAAACTTTATTTCACTTCTCAAATATCACTGTGTGTGTCTCCTTTAATGTGACCTATAAACTGTACAACGCAATAGAAAAAAAAAACTGAAATCAGCATGGCACATTTTGACTTGGCAAGATTTGCCCACTCTTCTTTGCAAAAACACACCAAATGTGTCAAATTGCGAGGGCATCTCCTTTGGGCTACATGCACACGACCGTATGTGTTTTGCGGTCTGCAAATTGCGGATCCGCAAAAAAAACGGATGACGTTCCGTATGGCATCCGTTATTTTTGCAGATCCGTTTTTATTGCGGATCCATTGTAATAATGCCTATCCTTGTCAGCAAACTAGAAAAAAATAGGACATTTTTTTGCGGAGCAACGGAACGGACATACTGATGTGGACAGCACACTGTGTGCTGTCCGCGTTTTTTGCAGACCCATTGAAATGAATGGGTCCGCATCCTATCCGCAAAAAAAATGGATCGGACACGGAAACAAAATACGGTCGTGTGCATGAGGCCTTGCACAGCCCTCTTCAGATCACCCCACAGATTTTCAATCTGATTCAGGTCTCTGGCTGGGCCATTCCAAAACGTTAATCTTCTTCTGGTGAAGCCATTCCTTTGTTGATTTAGATGTATGCTTTGGGTTGTTGTCATGCTGAAAGATGAAGTTCCTCTTCATGTTCAGCTTTCTAGCAGAAGCCTGAAGGTTTTGTGCCAATATTGACTGGTATTTGGAACTGTTCATTATTCCCTCTAGCTTAACTAAGGCCCCAGTTCCAGCTGAAGAAAAACAGCCCCAAAGCATGATGCTGCCACCACCATACTTTACTGTGGGTATGGTGTTCTTTTGGTGCAGTGTTGTTTTTGCGCTAAACATATCTTTTGGAATTATGGCCAAAAAGTTCAAGTTTTATCAGACCATAACACCTTTTCCCACATGCTTTTGGGAGACTTCAGATGTGTTTTCGCAAAATGTAGCCTGGCTTGGATGTTTTTCTTCGAAAGAAAAGGCTTTCGTCTTACCACTCTACCCCATAGCCCAGACATATGAAGAATACGGGAGATTGTTGTCACATCTACCACACAGTCAGTACTTGCCAGATATTCCAGCGGCTCCTTTAGGCCCCTTTCACACGAGCGTGACAAATTAGGTCCGGATGCGTTCAGGGTGCATTCAGTGAAACTCGCACTATTTTGCAAGCAAGTTCAGTCAGTTTTGTCTGCGATTGCGTTTTTCCGCGTGGGTGCAATGCGTTTTGATGCGTTTTTCACGCGCGTGATAAAAAACGTAATGTTTGCAAACAACATCTCTTAGCAACCATCAGTGAAAAACGCATCGCACCCGCACTTGCTTGCGGATGCAATGCGTTTTTCACACAGCCCCATTCACTTCTATGGGGCCAGGGCTGCGTGAAAAACGCAGAATATAGAACATGCTGCGATTTTCACGCAACGCCGAACTGATGCGTGAAAAAAAAACGCTCATGTACACAGACCCATTGAAATGAATGGTTCAGGATTCAGTGCGGGTGCTATGCGTTCACGTCACGCATTGCACCCGCGCGGAAAACTCGCTCGTGTGAAAGGGACCTTAATGTTGCTGTAGGCCTCTTGGTAGCCTCCCACACCAGTTTTCTTCTCGTCTTTTCATCAATTTTGGAGGGACGTCCAGTTCTTGGTAATGTCAATGTTGTGCCATATTTTCTCCACTTGATGAGGACTGTCTTCACTGTGTTCCATGGTATATCTAATGCCTTGGAAATTCTTTTGTACCCTTCTCCTGACTGATACCTTTTAACAATGAGATCCCTCTGATGCTTTGGAAGCTCTCTGTGGACCATGGCTTTTGCTGTTCGATGCGACTAAGAAAATTTCAGGAAAGACCAACTAGAGCAGCTGAACTTTAATTGGGGTTAATCAGAGGCACTTTAACCCCTTAAGGACTTATGACGTACCGGTACGGCATGTTTCCCGAGTCCTTAAGGACCCATGACGTACCAGTACGTCATAACTTTAAAACTAAATTGCGGCGCGGTGGGGGTTAATAGGAATATCATGACCGCTGAAATCATTCAGCAGGCATCCTGTCACAATGCCGGGGGGGGTCCTGTGACCTCCCCCCCCCCCGTGTCGGCAATCGCCGCAAACCGCAGGTCAATTCAGACCTGCAGTTTGCGGCTTTACCTGCGGTTTGCGGCGGCGTGTGGCGGTGCCATCGGGTCCCCATGCGGCTGTAGGGGGGACCCGATGGCATGGAAGGCAGCGCGATGCCTAAGGAAAGCATCGCGCTGCCTTGATCTCACAGGCCGGAAGCTGTATGAGTAATACACACAGTATTACTCATGCAGCGAATGCATTCCAATACAGAAGTATTGGAATGCATTGTAAAGGATTAGACCCCCAAAAGTTCAAGTCCCAAAGTGGGACAAAAAATAAAGTGAAAAAAAAGTTGAAAAAATAAAGTTTTCCCCCCAAAAAATTAAGTTTCAAACAAAAACGTCATTTTCCCCAAATAAAGTAAAAAAAAAAATGGTAAAAAATAGGGGAAACAAAGTATACATATTGGGTATTGCCGCCTCGGTATCGACCGGCTCTATAAACATATCACATGACCTAACCCCTCAGATGAACACCGTAAAAAATATAAAATAAAAACTGTGTCCACCAAAATAGTACCAATCTAACCGTCACCTCATCCTGCAAAAAATGAGCCCATATTTGAGACAATAACCCAAAAAATAAAAAAAAATATGGCTCAGAATATGGAGACACTAAAAAATCTTTTTTTTTGTTTTAAAAAAGCTGTTATTGTGTAAAACTTACATTAAAAAAAAAAGTATACATATTAGGTATCGCCTCGTCCGTATCGACCGGCTCTATAAAAATATCACATGACCTAACCCCTCAGATGAACACTGTAAAAAAAAAAAAAAACTGTGCTAAATAAGCCATTTTTTTTTCACCTTACATCACAAAAAGTGTAAAAGCAAGCGATCAAAAAGTCACACGCACCCCAAAATAGTGCCAATAAAACAGTCATCTCATCCCGCAAAAATCATACCCTACCAAAGGTAATCGCCTAAAAATTTAAAAAATTATGGCTCTCAGACTATGGAAACACTAAAACATGATTTTTTGGGCTTCAAAAATGAAATCATTGTGTAAAACGTACATAAATAAAAAAAAGTATACATATTAGGTATTTCAGCATCCGTAATAACTTGCTCTATAAAAATATCAGATGACCTAACCCCTCAGGTGAATACCGTAAAAAAAATAAAAAAAAACGCGTAAAAAAAGCAATTTTTTGTCACCTTACATCACAAAAAGTGTAATATGTAAAACTTACATAAATAAAAAAAAGTATACATATTAGGTACCGCCGCATCCGTGACAACCTGGTCTATATAAATATCACATGATCTAACCTGTCAGATGAATGTTGTAAATAACAAAAAATAAAAACTGTGCCAAAACAGCTATTTCTTGTTACCTTGCCTCACAAAAAGTGTAATATAGAGCAACCAAAAATCATATGTACCCTAAACTAGTACCAACAATACTGCCACCCTATCCCGTAGTTTCAAAAATGGGGTCACTTTTTTGGAGTTTCTACTCTAGGGGTGCATCAGGGGGGCTTCAAATGGGACATGGTGTAAAAAAAAACAGTCCAGCAAAATCTGCCTTCCAAAAACCGTATGGCATTCCTTTCCTTCTGCGCCTTGCCGTGTGCCCGTACAGTGGTTTACGACCACATATGGGGTGTTTCTGTAAACTACAGAATCAGGGCCATAAATATTGAGTTTGGTTTGGCTGTTAACCCTTGCTTTGTAACTGGAAAAAAATTATTAAAATGGAAAATCTGCCAAAAATTTGGAAATTGTATCTCTATTTGCCATAAATTCTTGTGGAACATCTAAAGGGTTAACGATGTTTGTAAAATCTGTTTTGAATACCTTGAGGGGTGTAGTTTCTTAGATGGGGTCACTTTTATGGAGTTTCTACTCTAGGGGTGCATCAGGGGGGCTTCAAATGGGACATGGTGTCAAAGAAACTAGTCCAGCAAAACCTGCCTTCCAAAAACCGTATGGCATTCCTTTCCTTCTGCGCCCTGCCGTGTGCCCGTACAGCGGTTTACGACCACATATGGGGTGTTTCTGTAAACTACAGAATAAGGGCCATAAATATTGAGTTTGGTTTGGCTGTTAACCCTTGCTTTGTAACTGGAAAAAAATTATTAAAGGGGTTATCCGAGTTATGGGCAAAAAAATTAAAACCTCATAAAATTCATCAGGACATACATATACATTGGTTAAGCTTGATTTCTTAAGAGAGAAACCCATACGTACACCTTTACATGGTTCTGTTATTGCTGTGTTTACATGCTGAGGGGGCGTATAACAACAATGCCTGAGCTCTCCCTCATGAATATTTGTGGGCGTGAACAACCTGTCCTGCACAACCTAAGTTTGCATTTAAAAAAACTGTCACATGATCATCTCCTAGCTCACACAGGCAGATCTTCCTGTCACATTGCAGATACAGCCATGGCTCAGATGCAGCTACGGCTCAAATACAGCTACGGCTAGGATGCAGCTACGGCTCTATCTATAAGATGGACATATAGCTGTATCTAAGCTATTGCTGTATCTAAGCTATCACTGATTCTAAGCCACTGCTGTATCTAAGCTACAGCTGTATCTAAGCTACAGCTGTATCTAAGCTACCGCTGTATCTAAGCTACCGCTGTTTCTAAGCTATCGCTGTATCTAAGCTATCACTGATTCTAAGCTACCGCTGATTCTAAACTACCGCTGATTCTAAGCTACCGCTGTATCTAAGCTACCTCTGTATCTAAGCTACCTCTGTATCTAAGCTACCTCTGTATCTAAGCTACAGCTGTATCTAAGCTACAGCTGTATCTAAGCTATCGCTGTATCTAAGCTATCGCTGTATCTAAGCTATCGCTGTATCTAAGCTATCGCTGTATCTAAGCTACCGCTGATTCTAAGCTACCGCTGATTCTAAGCTACCGCTGATTCTAAGCTACCGCTGATTCTAAGCTACCGCTGATTCTAAGCTATCGCTGTATCTAAGCTACCTCTGTATCTAAGCTATAGATTAGATAAAGATATATCTTGGATGCAGATATAGATATAGCTATATCTAAGCTATATGATGGACAATTATTTCCTTTTTTTCCCCGGGGGGGTATTAACAGTATAATGGGGACTTGTTGAAGGGGCCAGGGCTGTAATAACAATCCCCAGAAGCGGGAGGAGAACGTGTAAACTGGCCCAAGTGAGGGAAGGAGCCAGACACATACCCTGCTGCTGGTGAAAATCTATCACCTCGGCTCTGGTAAGTATCGCACATGAGCGATCGCTTACCATCACCGAGGCTGTGTGAGGAGAGGGAGAGAGGGGCGGGCACCAAAGGCTCTGACGTCTCGTTTACAGAGCCGGTCCACTCCCTCAAGCAGGGAGAAGCTTGTAAACGAAACGTCAGTGCCTGAGCAGGGTTGATGACGTCGGGGGTCACATGACCCAAATGTGAACTGGCTAAACAGAGCAAAATAGCTAATGTAAGTGATTTACAAAATAGTTTCATATAATACTATAAGAGTTATTAGCATAAATGTATTTAACTCGGATAACCCCTTTAAAATGGAAAATCTGCCAAAAGTGAAATTTTGAAATTATATCTAAATTTTCCATTAATTCTTGTAAAACACCTAAAGGGTTAACGATGTTTGTAAAATCTGTTTTGAATACCTTGAGGGGTGTAGTTTCTTAGATGGGGTCACTTTTATGGACTTTCTACTCTAGGGGTGCATCAGGGGGGCTTCAAATGGGACATGGTGTAAAAAAAACTGTCCAGCAAAACCTGCCCTACAAAAACCGTATGGCATTCCTTTCCTTCTGCGCCCTGCCGTGTGCCCGTACAGCAGTTTACGACCACATATGGGGTGTTTCTGTAAACTACAGAATCAGGGCCATAAATATTGAGTTTGGTTTGGCTGTTAACCCTTGCTTTGTAAATGGAAAAAAATTATTAAAATGGAAAATCTGCCAAAAAAGTGAAATTTTGAAATTGTATCTCTATTTTCCATTATATTTTGTGGAACACCTAAAGGGTTAACAACGTTTGTAAAATCAGTTTTGAATACCTTGAGGGGTGTAGTTTCTAGAATGGGGTCATTTTTGGGTGGTTTCTATTATGTAAGCCTCGCAAAGTGACTTTAGACCTGAACTGGTCCCTAAAAATCGGGTTTTTGAAAATTTCAGAAAAATTTCAAGATTTGCTTCTAAACTTCTAAGCCTTGTAACATCCCAAAAAAATAAAATATCATTCCCAAAATGATCCAAACATGAAGTAGACATATGGGGAATGTAAAGCAATAACTATTTTTGGAGGTATTACTATGTATTATAAAAGTAGAGAAATTGAAACTTGGAAATTTGCAATTTTTTACAAATGTTTGGTAAATTTGGTATTTTTTTATAAATAAAAATGAATTGTTTTTACTTCATTTTACCAGTGTCATGAAGTACAATATGTGACGAAAAAACAATCTCAGAATGGCCTGGATAAGTCAAAGCGTTTTAAAGTTATCAGCACTTAAAGTGACACTGGTCAGATTTGCAAAAAATAGGCAAGTCCTTAACCCCTTAAGGACACAGCCTTTTTACACCTTAGGACCAGGCCATTTTTTGAAAATCTGACCAGAGTCCCTTTAAGTGCTGATAACTTTAAAACGCTTTGACTTATCCAGGCCGTTCTGAGATTGTTTTTTCGTCACATATTGTACTTCATGACACTGGTAAAATGGAGTCAAAAAAATAATTTTTTTTGCACCAAAAAATACCTAATTTAACAAAAATTTGGAAAAATTAGCAAATTTCAAAGTTTAAGTTTCTCTACTTCTGTAATACATAGTAATACCCCCAAAAATTGTGATGACTTTACATTCCCCATATGTCTACTTCATGTTTGAATTGTTTTGGGAATGATATTTTATTTTTTGGGGATGTTACAAGGCTTAGAAGTTTAGAAGCAAATCTTGAAATTTTTCAGAAATTTACAAAAACTCAATTTTTAGGGACCAGTTCAGGTCTCAAGTCACTTTGCGAGGCTTACATTATAGAAACCACCCAAAAATGACCCCATCTAAGAAACTACACCCATCAAGGTATTCAAAACTGATTTTGCATACGTTGTTAACCCTTTAGGTGTTGCACAAGAGTTATTGGCAAATGGGGAGGAAATTTGAGAATTTCATTTTTTTGTCAAATTTTTCATTTTAACCCATTTTTTCCACTAACAAACCAAGGGTTAACAGCCAAACAAGACTGTATCTTTATTGCCCTGACTCTGCCGTTTACAGAAACACCCAATATGTGGCCGTAAACTACTGTACGGCCACACAGCGGGGCGTAGAGTGAAAGGTGCGCCGTTTGTTTTTTGGAAGGCTGATTTTTATGGACTGGTTTATTTACACCATGTCCCATTTGAAGCCCCCTGATGCACCCCTAGAAGCGAAACTCCCTAAAAGTGACCCCATCTAAGAAACTACACCCCTCAAGGTATTCAAAACTGATTTTACATACGTCGTTAACCCTTTAGGTGTTGCACAAGAGTTATTGGCAAATGGCGATGAAATTTGAGAATTTCATTTTTTTGCCTAATTTTCCATTTTAACCCATTTTTTCCACTAACAAAGCAAGGGTTAACAGCCAAATAAGACTGTATCTTTATTGCCCTGACTCTGCTGTTTACAGAAACACCCCATATGTGGCCGTAAACTACTATACGGGCACACAGCGGGGCGTAGAGTGAAAGGTGCGCCGTTTGGTTTTTGGAGGGCTGATTTTGCTGGACTGTTTTTTTGGCACCATGTCCCATTTGAAGCCCCCCTGATGCACCCCTAGATTATAAACTCCATAAAAGTGACCCCATCTAAGAAACTACACCCCTCAAGGTATTCAAAACTGATTTTACAAACTTTGTTAACCCTTTAGGTGTTGCACAAGATTTAATGGAAAATAGAGATACAATTTCAAAATTTCACTTTTTTGGCAGATTTTCCATTTTAATATTTTTTTTCCAGTTACAAAGCAAGGGTTAACAGCCAAACAAAACTCATTATTTATGGCCCTAATTCTGTAGTTTACAGAAACACCCCAGATGTGGCCGTAAACTACTGTACGGGCACACGGCAGGGCGCAGAAGGAAAGGAATGCCATACGGTTTTTGGAAGGCAGGTTTTGCTGGACAGTTTTTTTTACACCATGTCCCATTTGAAGCCCCCCTGATGCACCCCTAGAGTAGAAACTCCAAAAAAGTGGCCCCATTTTAGAAACTACGGGATAGGGTGGCAGTTTTGTTGGTACTAGTTTAGGGTACATATGATTTTTGGTTGCTCTATATTACACTTTTTGTGCGGCAAGGTAACAAGAAATAGCTTTTTTGGCACCGTTTTTTTTTTTGTTATTTACAACAGTCATCTGACAGGTTAGATCATGTGGTAATTTTATAGAGCAGGTTGTCACGGACGCGGCGATACCTAATATGTATACAATTTTTTTTATTTATGTAAGTTTTACACAATGATTTTATTTTTAAAACAAAAAAAATGTTTTAGTGTCTCCATAGTCTAAGAGCCATAGTTTTTTCAGTTTTTGGGCGATTATCTTAAGTAGGGTCTCATTTTTTGCGGGATGAGATGACGGTTTGATTGGCATCTATTTTTGGGTGCGTATGACTTTTTGATTGCTTGCTATTACACTTTTTGTGACGTAAGATGACAAAAAATTGCTTTTTTTACACCGTTTTTATTTTTATTTTTTTACGGTGGTCATCTGAGGGGTTAGATCATGTGATATTTTTATAGAGCCGGGCGATACGGACGCGGCGATACCTAATATGTATACTTTTTTTTTATTTATGTAAGTTTTACACAATGATTTCATTTTTGAAACAAAAAAAATCATGTTTTAGTGTTTCCATAGTCTAAGAGCCATAGTTTTTTCAGTTTTTGGGCGATTATCTTGGGTAGGGCATGATTTTTGCGGGATGAGATGATGGTTTGATTGTTACAATTTTGGCGTACATGCGACTTTTTTGATCACTTTTATTACCTTTTTTGGGAAGTAAGGTGGGCAAAATTTCAATTTCATCATAGTTTTTTATTTTTTATTTTTATGGCGTTCACCGTTCAGGGAAAAGTAACATGACCGTTTTATAGATCAGGTCGTTACGGACGCGGCGATACCAAACATGTGTAGGGAATTTTATTTTTTCATTTGTTATCAGTGATAAATGTGTTTTTTGATTTTTACTTTTTTTTCACTTTTATTCACTTTTTTTTTGACCCAGACCCACTTGGTTCTCGAAGATCCAGTGGGTCTGATGTCTGTATAATACAGTACAGAACAATATATATTGTACTGCACTGTATTTTACTTACACTGAACAGATCTATGCCTTCAGCACAGATCTGTTCAGCACCATGGACAGCAGGATGCCTGAGAGGCGTCCTGTTGCCATGGGAACCTTCCCCGTCTGCTCAGTTCTGGTCAGAACTTCGCAGATGGGGAAGGGTAAGGAGGGGATCTGTCGGGGGGCTGTCTGGGGGCTCTCTCCCTCCCCATCGGGGGGCTGCAAAGGCACAGCAGCCCCCCGATGGGAGAGGAAGGGAGCTCCCTGCGCTGTTAACCTTTTCCATACAGCAGTCCGTACGGACCGCTGTATGGAAAGGGTTAAACGGCTGACATCGCATCGCAGATGTCAGCCGTTTATACCAGGGTGCCAGCAATGTGCTGGCACCCTGGTATACCCACTAGAAACCAACGATTATACCAGGGGAGGCGGGCGGGGGATCGCGATCCCGCCTGCCGCACCGCCCGCCTCCCGCACCGCCCACACCGCCCGCAACCCTCCCCCTGCACCTCCCGCCACCATAAAATCATTCGGGGGTGCAGGGGGGGGTGAATAAAACGTTTTTTTTAGGCATATAAAGTTTCTGATCCCCGCGGTCACGGACCGCGGGGACCAGAAACTGCAGAAATCGCAGCAAACCGCAGGTCTGAATTGACCTGCGGTTTGCCGCGATCGCCGACATGGGGGGGTCACGGGACCCCCCCACGCATTTAGCCTAGGTGCCTGCTCAATGATTTGAGCAGGCACCGGGTTCCGATCACTGCCAGCCGCACGGCAGTGATCGAAAATACACAGGGCGTACATGTACGCCCTGTGTCATTAAGTACCAGGGCACAAGGGCGTACCTGTACGCCCTATGTCCTTAAGAGGTTAAAGGGCTTCTGTCATAGAAACATAGAATGTGTCAGCAGATAAGAACCATTTGGCCCATCTAGTCTGCCCAATATACTGAATACTATGGATAGCTCCTGGCCCTATCTTATATGAAGGATGGCCTTATGCCTATCCCATGCATGCTTAAACTCCTCCACTGTATTTGCAGCTACCACTTCTGCAGGAAGGCTATTCCATGCATCCACTACTCTCTCAGTAAAGTAATACTTCCTGATATTACTTTTAAACCTTTGCCCCTCTAATTTAAAACTATGTCCTCTTGTAGCAGTTTTTCTTCTTTTAAATATTCTCTCCCCTTTTACCTTGTTGATTCCCTTTATGTATTTAAAAGTTTCTATCACATGGGGGTGGAGCCTAGCGGCGCATGGAGTTGGACGCACGTCGCACCAGCTCCGGCAAGAATCCTTTCTTTTATAACTACAGCGGTGGCGATTTGTGCTACAATTAACTGGAGGAGCGGGGGACATACCCAGGCAGCGGTCCAGTGCAGAAATCCAACAGCATGCCTGCGAAGAGAGGCAAAACGCCGAGCCGCCAGGAGAGAGAGAGCCGCTCTCAAGATGGCGCTGAGGAGGAGGACTGGCCTGACCTGCGGGCGGCGGTGAGTCAGGGAGCTGCAGCGCGGCTGCAACGCTTCGCTCACAAGTCCCATCAGTCCCCCAGCCATGTATGGGGAGAAGGAGATGACACCCTGGCACCAGTGGAGGAAGGCTTAGGGGAGCAAGATGGCCCCTGTGCTGATGATCAGCAACCCCTTGGCCAGCAAGAGGGGGGGGGCGAGTACTAGCCTGTGCAGCACTGAAAAAGGTCTGCCAGTAATCACTGCCCCTGAGCCTACTTTGAAAGATGTGATGGCAGCTATTGCTAATTGTAATGTCACCCTCCAGTCTATGAATATTAACATTGGAAGCCTAAAAGCAGATATATCCATTATCCGTCATGACCTGCACAAGGTGGCTGAACGCACCTCAGAAGTAGAGAGGAGGGTCTCGGATCTAGAAGATGGGGCTGTTACCTTACAGAGAGAGTGCCGGGCTGCGTCAAAGGATATAGCGGCGCTTTATGCAAAAGCTGACGATCTTGAAAACCGCTCTCGCCGCAATAATATTAGGCTGGTGGGAATACCTGAGAAGTCTGAAGGCCCAGAGGCTACTGAATTTATTGAAAAATGGCTTGCGGAAAAATTCCTTGATAGAGGACTCTCTGCACTTTATGCGGTTGAACGAGCACATCGGGTCCCCACTAGGCCCTTGCCACCAGGGCGCCCGCCACGCCCAATACTTGCTAAAATCCTGCACTATCAAGACAGGGACACTATACTGAGGGCTGCGAGGTCTCACCCTGATTTGAAAATCAATGGGGTTCAGGTGTCTCTGTTCCCAGATTATTCGTCGGATGTACAAAAGAAGAGGGCTCGCTTTGTGGAGATTAAACGGAGGCTGAGAGACTTGCAAGTCCAGTATTCCATGATGTTCCCGGCCAGGCTCAGAGTGGTGGCGTTTGGAACCGCTGTGTTCTTTGAGGATTCGGATGCTGTGGTCAAGTGGCTGGATCAAAATGAGCGTCGCCTTAGGATCCCATCAACTGATACCTGAGACTGATGGACATTCCTGTTCCTGAATGGAGTTTTGATGTCCCCTGGACTGTCCACCCACCGTTGTGGTCATTTCACTTCTGTCTTTAGCCGGTTGCTGGAGACACTTTGTGGGTAGAGCATATGCCCTCGGTTGCTCCCCACTTTTTCAATGTGCCTGCGTATGGTATCTTGTCGGGTGCTGTACTGCTTCAGGCGCAGTTGGGCCAGGTTCACAATGTTGGTCCCAGATTCACTAACAAATCTAGTTATGCTACCTATGTTTACTGTGTGGGTTGGGATAGTTGGGTGGGGGGAGGGAGGGGGGAAGGGGTCAGTGGGGGCTAATACTGTCAAAGGTGCTATTGATAGCAATTCTAAGATGTTGAAACGTACAGTCCTTCTACACCTTGATGGGGGAAATGGAGAAGGGATGGGAGACTGTATTCTGGTGATTAACGTTGTTTTTCCTTGCAGCTGCTGGGAGGTGGAGAGGTGTGGAGCCCAATTGTACTTTTCTTTATGTATGCATTCTTATGGGACCTGTTACGAGAATACTTAGTTGGAATGTGAGGGGAATGGCGGATGCTACGAAGAGACATGGTCTGTTCCGTTACCTATCTAGATATCAGCCGGCAATAATATGCTTGCAAGAAACGCATATGACCAAACAATCTATACATGTTCTGCAAAAGCTGTGGTTGAGTTATTTGGTGCATTCCGTCTTCTCCTCACATTCCAGGGGGGTTAGTATCCTAGTTCATAAGAATATTATATTTGAATGCCTTGGTTTGGGTATGTGTGGATGAGGAGGGAAGGTTTATAGGAGTGCATTGTGTGGTCCAAGGGATGAGAATGGTGTTGGCGACAATCTATATACCCCCACCATTTTCCTCGGTGCCTTTAAGGAAGCTTATGGAGTTTATGGCAGAATTTTCTGAACTTCCAATGCTAATAGTGGGAGATTTTAATAATGTACTTGACAGCTCGCTTGATAGATGCCAGATCACATCTAGCGGTAGTAATACGGGTGAAACTCCGTTTGCAAGATTACTGAGGGAGGTGGGTCTGACAGACGTATGGAGAGAGACCCACTCCTTAGACAGGAAGTACTCGTGTTGCTCCTCGACTTATGGCTCCCTGTCGTGCATAGATCTGGGTCTGGTGAATGCTCATATGTTTCCGCTTGTACAGAACTCAGAGTATCTTGCCAGGACCTTATCAGACCACTCCATATTTAGTATCGCCCTTGATATTTCTGAGATAGCCAGGCCGGGGGTTAGATATTGGCGTTTAAACGCCTTCTGGCTAACACTGATGGGTGACCCGTCCGATACGCTTCAATCCCTTAGGGAATATTTTCGTATAAATGAGGGGACTGCGTCTCCGATAGTTGTTTGGGAGGCGATGAAGGCATTCCTCAGGGGCTCCCTTATCAAAACAGTCAGTCGGATTAAATCTAAATCTAGAGAGCTTGATCTACAGAAACATGATAATATGAAGCTAGCGGAGGAAGCCTTTGTGTTGAATCCATCTAACCTAACAAGCAATGCCTTAAAGACTTGGCAGGAGGAGCTGAGGTGCCACCTCTTGGAAGTAGCAGAGAGGAAACGACTGTTTTACAAGCAGCAGTTTTTTACTGAAGGGGAGAGTGTAGGCCATATGCTCTCGGTTCTCGCGAAAGCTCAGCAAGGGTCACAATGTATTTCTGGCCTGTTAGGTGGCGTCTTGAGGCGTGATACTGAAAACATTTTAAATATACTGAATAATTTGTATTCCTCTCTGTACACTTCTAAGGTGACATGTTCGGATGAGGAGATCGACGCCTTTTTGACTACATTGAATCTCTCTAAGCACTCTAGGGAAGATAGTATGCGGTTAGAGGAGCCGATTGAGTTAGAAGAATTGAGGGTGGCACTAGCTGCTATGGCTAACGACAAGGCGCCAGGTTTAGATGGGCTCCCGGCGGAAGTATATACAGTCATGTGAAAAAATTAGGACACCCTTTGAAAGCATGTGGTTTTTTGTAACATTTTTAATAAATGGTTATTTCATCTCCGTTTCAACAATACAGAGAGATTAAAGTAATCCAACTAAACAAAGAAAACTGAAGAAAAGTCTTTTCAAGATCTTCTGTAAATGTCATTCTACAAAAATGCCTATTCTAACTGAGGAAAAAGATAGGACACCCTCACATGTATTCCCTCTTAAATTGGCTCAGATCTCACACAGGTATATCACACCAGGTGCACATAATTAGTAGATCGTTACTCTGCATGTTGAATGAGGCTTGCCCTATTTAAACCTCAGACATTTAGTTTGGTGTGCTCCTGACTGTTGAAGTGAGAGTGAGCACCATGGTGAGAGCAAAAGAGCTGTCAGAGGACTTCAGAAAAAAGATTGTAGCAGCCTATGAGTCTGGGAAGGGATTTAAAAAGATCTCAAAAGATTTTGAAATCAGCCATTCCACTGTCCGGAAGATAGTCTACAAGTGGAGGGCTTTCAAAACAACTGCCAACATGCCCAGGACTGGTCGCCCCAGCAAGTTCACCCCAAGAGCAGACCGCAAGATGCTAAAAGAGGTATCCAAAAACCCTAAAGTGTCATCTCGAGAACTACAGCAGGCTCTGGCTACTGTTGATGTAGAAGTACATGCCTCTACAATCAGAAAGAGACTGTACAAGTTTAACTTGCATGGGAGGTGTGCAAGGAGGAAACCTTTGCTTTCCAAGAGAAACATCGAGGCCAGACTGACATTTGCCAGCGATAAAGTTGACAAAGACCAGGACTTCTGGAATAATGTTCTTTGGACAGATGAGTCCAAAATTGAATTATTTGGACACAACAGCAGAGGACATGTTTGGCGTAAACCAAACACAGCATTCCAAGAAAAGAACCTCATACCAACTGTGAAGCATGGAGGTGGAAGTGTCATGGTTTGGGGCTGCTTTGCTGCAGCAGGACCTGGTCAGCTCACCATCATAGAATCCACGATGAATTCTACTGTGTATCAGAAGGTGCTTGAAGAACATGTGAGACCATCAGTTAGAAAATTAAAGCTGAAGCGGAACTGGACCATGCAACATGACAATGACCCAAAACATACTAGTAAATCAACCAAAGATTGGCTGAAAAAGAAGAAATGGAGAGTCCTGGAATGGCCAAGTCAAAGTCCAGATTTGAATCCCATTGAGATGCTGTGGGGTGACTTGAAAAGGGCTGTACGTGCAAGAAACCCCTCAAACATCTCACAGCTGAAAAAGTTCTGCATTGAGGAGTGGGGTAAAATTTCCTCAGACCGATGTCGAAGACTGGTAGATTGCTACAAGAACCGTCTCACTGCAGTTATTTCAGCCAAAGGAGGTAACACTCGCTATTAGGGGCAAGGGTGTCCTATCTTTTTCCTCAGTTAGAATAGGCATTTTTGTAGAATGACATTTACAGAAGATCTTGAAAAGACTTTTCTTCAGTTTTCTTTGTTTAGTTGGATTACTTTAATCTCTCTGTATTGTTGAAACGGAGATGAAATAACCATTTATTAAAAATGTTACAAAAAACCACATGCTTTCAAAGGGTGTCCTAATTTTTTCACATGACTGTAAGTCCTTTGCGGAAGTGTTGCTCCCGGGGAGGGGGGGGGCACTGCCTCCGTCTATGCAGGAGGCGCTAATAGTAGTCATTCCTAAGCCGGACAAGGATCACTCTCTCCCTGACTCATATAGACCGATATCTTTGCTCTCCACTGATGTTAAGTTGCTTGCAAAGGTAAAATACAAAAACAGAAAG
Source organism: Bufo bufo (assembly GCF_905171765.1). NCBI lineage: Eukaryota > Metazoa > Chordata > Amphibia > Anura > Bufonidae > Bufo > Bufo bufo. The sequence continues at coordinate 131,686,280 of NC_053397.1, read as the reverse complement.
TCAGTCCTGTGTCCCAACACGGACAGTTACTTGCGCTGCTGCTGGTCCCGGATTAGTGTGGTAGGTCGCTCACACTGGTTTAGACAAATCAAAGGGTTTTGGAACCGCGCTGCTAGAGACTATGTCTCCCGGTCAATAGTGGATAGCACAAAGGGTATAAGCCCCTCTCCTCGACACCCACGCGTCTGTCTAAAGTGATTCTATCTATCATACACTCTGACCAGACTGGCTTCATGCCTCAGAAATCAACGTCAATTAATATTAGAAGAGTGTTTGCCAGTATTCAACTTCCAGCTGAAAATGTTGGTGATAGGGCTATCCTTTCTTTAGACGCGGCCAAGGCCTTTGACAGCATTGAGTGGCGATTCCTGTGGAGAGTTATGGCATATATGGGGTTTGGAGATGAGTACATATCCTGGGTCCGGGTGTTATACTCTAGTCCCAAAGCATGTGTCATGGCGAATGGTGGGGTGTCCCCCAAGTTCTGTTTGGGCCGGGGCACTAGACAGGGGTGCCCGCTGTCGCCTCTGTTATTTGCAGTTGCGATTGAGCCGCTAGCCGCAGCGATTCGTAGGTCAGTAGACATTCGGGGGTTCCAGTATGGAACAGTTAACAATAAAGTGGCGATGTATGCGGACGACACTTTGCTTTTCCTAGGGGACACTGGTACATCTCTGGAAGCGGCTATGAAAATCATTGACCGCTTCGGTGCCCTGTCGGGTCTGACTATTAACTGGAGTAAATCGGTAATTATGCTGCTTGACGGGCAAGTGCAGTCGCAGACAGTGCGAGAAAGAAATATTCCATGCGTAGCGACCTTTAAGTATTTGGGTATTCATATATCCCCTAGAATCCGGGACTTTGAGCACCTTAACTTTGACCCGCTGGTTATTACATTTTGAAATAAAGCTAATGCATGGTGTAAACTGTACCTGTCGGTGGCGGGAAGAGCAAATCTTATTAAAATGGTGTTGATGCCCCAGCTACTCTATATTTTACATAATTCCCCAGTCTGGCTGTCAAAGTCCAAATTTGATGCAATTAATGCTACTTTTAGGGAGCTCATATGGCGGAAGGGGCAACCGAGAATTAAACTTGAAACGTTGAAATATCCTAAAACGGAAGGGGGCCTTGCAGTGCCAAACCCCTGGGTGTACTTCCTGGCTGCACAATGCCAACATTTTAAAGGGTGGATAGAACCGGAGTCGAGTGAGGTGACGTGTCAGCTGTTTACTCATTGCTTGTCATCTAGGGACCTATTGTTGATCCTTGAGACTAGAGGTGCCGGGAAGAGTGGTCCGATGGGGGATTTGGGATTCTTGATGCAGTCCGTGTGGAACAGGGTTAAGCACCTGAGGGGGGTTGTCGGCAATACGGAATACACTCCATTGTGGGACAATCCCGTGCTGCCGGAATTCCTCTCTTTGTCTGATTTTGGGGCATGGAAAAGGAAGGGTATTCTGAGGTTGGGCCACCGTCTGGAAGATAAGAATTTCATGTCCTTTGCCAGACTTCAGGAGATATATGAACTGCCTAGAACTCACTTCTATAAGTACCTTCAGGTGAGACACGCATACAACTCCACATTTAGGGGTCCGACTGTGGTGGCAGGGAGGGATATTGCATTGCACACCAGATTCTGTCCAAAGGGGCGAAGAGAGGTATGATCTCCTGTATATACAAGCTGTTGCTTGACAAGTTTTTACTGTTGCATCCGCTTGCGGCTAAGGGTAAATGGGAGAAAGATGTTGGCGAGCTAAAAGATGACCAATGGTCTGACATACTGGAGGCAATACCTCTCTCTTCCTTGAGTGAAGGGCGTAAACTCTCGCAGCTGTTCATTGTCCATAGGGTCTACAAGACTCCGTTTTTTTTGTTTCGCATAGGGTTTAGACCCACGGCTGATTGTCCAAGGTGCTCTATGGATTCTGCAGATTTGTTGCATATGATGTGGACGTGCGAGAGGCTAGGGAGATACTGGGAGATGGTATCTCAGACTATACAGGACGTTTACAAGATACGGATACCGCCTGACCCTAGAGTGTGTGTGTTGGGATATGTCTCTGAACTGGCCACTAGTCAGGTGCATAAAATAGCAATAGGTAGAGTGTTATATGTTGCTAGAAAGTTAATCGCCTTGCATTGGATACAGACAGCGCCGCCAACCTTAGGCGAATTCTTAAGTACAGTTTACACGATGTTAAGTTATGAGCGGGTGGTGTACCAGAAGCGTGGCTGCCCAGCAAAATTTGAGAAATTATGGGAACCGTGGCTGTCGTTTCGACGTCTGAATAGAAGTGTTTAACAGTGTGCCTTTGTAATGTGCAGGTTAGTGTGGGGTGGGAAGGGAGGGGTAGGGGGATGGGTTGAAATTTGAGTACTACACATGGTCTGGTATCCTGATTGCTATCAGCCTTATGGAAAATATGTCTCTATGTCATCTTTAATTGTTATATGTACAACTGTGTATTTACATTGTAAAATGTTCAATAAAAATGATCTGATTAAAAAAAAAAAAAGTTTCTATCATATCCCCTCTGTCTCATCTTTCTTCCAAGCTATACATGTTAAGGTCCTTTAATCTTTCCTGGTAAGTTTTATCCTGCAATCCATGTACCAGTTTAGTAGCTCTTCTCTGAACTCTCTCCAAAGTATCAATATCCTTCTGGAGATATGGTCTCCAGTACTGAGCACAATACTCCAAATGAGGTCTCACTAGTGCTCTGTAGAGTGGCATGGGCACCTCCCTCTTTCTACTGGTAATTCCTCTTCCTATACACCCAAGCATTCTGCTAGCATTTCCTGCTGCTCTATGACATTGTCTGCCTACCTTTAAGTCTTCTGAAATAATGACCCCTAAATCCCTTTCCTCAGATACTGAGGTTAGGACTGTATCACTGATTTTATATTCTGCTCTTGGGTTTTTAACATCCCAGGTGCATTATCTTGCACTTATCAACATTACATTTTAGTTGCCAGATTTTTGACCATTCCTCTAGTTTTCCTAAGTCCTTTTTCATTTGGTGTATCCCTCCAGGAACATCAACCCTGTTACAAATCTTTGTGTCATCAGCAAAAAGACACACCTTACCATCGAGGCCTTCTGCAATTTCGCTGATAAAGATATCAAACAATATGGGTCCCAGAACAGATCCCTGAGGTACCCCACTAGTAACAAGAACTTGGTCTGAATATACTCCATTGACTACAACCTTCTGTTGCCTGTCCCTCAGCCACTGCCTAATCCATTCAACAATATGGGAGTCCAAGCCCAAAGACTGCACTTTATTGATAAGCCTTCTATGTGGGACAGTATCAAAAGCCTTACTAAAGTCTAGATAAGCAATGTCTACTGCACCTCCTCCATCTATTATTTTAGTCACCCAATCAAAAAAATCAATAAGATTAGTTTGACATGATCTCCCTGAAGTAAACCCATGCTGTTTTTCATCTTTCAATCCATGGGATTTTAGATGTTCCACAATCCTCTCCTTAAGTATGGTTTCCATTAATTTCCCCACTATTGATGTCAGGCTTACTGGCCTATGGTTGCCCGATTCCTCCCTACTAGGGATGAGCGAACCCGAACTGTATAATTCGGGTTCGTACCGAATTTTGGGGTGTCCGTGACACGGACCCGAACCCGAACATTTTAGTAAAAGTCCGGGTTCGGTGTTCGTCGTTTTCTTGGCGCTTTTTGAAAGGCTGCAAAGCAGCCAATCAACTAGCGTCACACTACTTGCCCCACTAGGCCATCACAGCCATGCCTACTATTGGCATGGCTGTGATTGGCCAGTGCAGCATGTGACCCAGCCTCTATTTAAGCTAGAGTCACATAGCGCCGCACGTCACTCTGCTGTGCTTAGTGTAGGGAGAGGTTGCAGCTGCGACGTTAGGGCGAGATTAGGCAGTGATTAACTCCTCCAAAACACTTAAGTCAGTGATCGATCTACAGCTGTGGATCATTGAACTGCTGCTATTCAATTGCTCACTGTTTTTAGGCTGCCCAGAGCGTTTTTCAGTCACTTTTTTCTGGGGTGATCGGCGGCCATTTTGTGGCTTGTGGTGCGCCAGCACAAGCTGCCACCAAGTCCATTTAACCATCAATAGTGTGGTTAATTTTTGGCTATATCCTACATCAGGGGCAAGCTGCCACCAAGTCCATTTAACCATCAATAGTGTGGTTATTTTTTTGCTATATCCTATATCAGGGGCAAGCTGTCACCAAGTCCATTTAACCATCAATAGTGTGGTTATTTTTTAGCTATATCCTACATCAGGGGCAAGCTGTCACCAAGTCCATTTAACCATCAATAGTGTGGTTATTTTTTGGCTATATCCTACATCAGGGGCAAGCTGTCACCAAGTCCATTTAACCATCAATAGTGTGGTTATTTTTTTGCTATATCCTACATCAGGGGCAAGCTGCCACCAAGTCCATTTAACCATCAATAGTGTGGTTATTTTTTTGCTACATCCTACATCAGGGGCTTGGCTGTGCTTGCTATTTTATTGAGGGGTGAAATACATTTGCCAAAATAGCAGTATCTTAAATCTGGTGTTTCAGCTGTGGCCAGTCAATTGTAATACTGTCTGCTGTCTGGCAAAGGATATATTTTTGTTCTGGGTTGAAATACAATTCCCAACTTAGCAATTTCCTAAATTAGTGGTTTCTGCTGTATCAAGGCTACTTTAAATCTATTCATTAAAAGGGTATATTAGATTCAAGGTGCTGATAGGGTCATTCTCAATAACTTCACACACATGCTACTGTGCATTTCCAAGTCTAATTCTGTCCGTAAACGTATACCTGTCACCCAGTGCCTAAATAATAGGCCTCAAATTTATATTCAGCTAAATCTGTGGTTATTGCTGTAGCTGGTCAAGTTATTTTGTGTCCGTCAAAGCACAGTTTTTGTTCTGGGTTGAAATACAATTCCCAACCTAGCAATTTCCTAAATTAGTGGTTTCTGCTGTATCAGGCCTACTTTAAATCTATCCATAAAAGGGTATATTAGATTCAAGGTGCTGATAGGGTCATTCTCAATAACTTCACACACACGCTACTGTGCATATCCAAGTCTAATTCTGTCCGTAAACGTATACCTGTCACCCAGCGCCTAAATAATAGGCCTCAAATTTATATTCAGCTAAATCTGTGGTTATTGCTGTAGCTGGTAAAGTTATTTTGTGTCCGTCAAAGCACAGTTTTTGTTTTGGGTTGAAATACAATTCCCAACCTAGCAATTTCCTAAATTAGTGGTTTCTGCTGTATCAGGACTACTTTCAATCTATCCATAAAAGGGTATATTAGATTCAAGGTGCTGATAGGGTCATTCTCAATAACTTCACACACACGCTACTGTGCATATCCAAGTCTAATTCTGTCCGTAAACGTATACCTGTCACCCAGCGCCTAAATAATAGGCCTCAAATTTATATTCAGCTAAATCTGTCATTACTGCTGTGCCTGTATTAGTGTAATACGGTACCTAAATAGATAGCCAGATAGTGTTAGGTGTCTGTAAAAAAAAGGCCTGAATTTGAATTCAATACATTGGGCCAAATAATATTTTTCTTATTGTGGTGAACGGTAACAATGAGGAAAACATCTAGTAAGGGACGCGGACGCGGACATGGTCGTGGTGGTGTTAGTGGACCCTCTGGTGCTGGGAGAGGACGTGGCCTTTCTGCCACAGCCACACGTCCTAGTGTACCAAATACCTCAGGTCCCAGTAGCCGCCAGAATTTACAGCGATATTTGGTGGGGCCCAATGCCGTTCTAAGGATGGTAAGGCCTGAGCAGGTACAGGCATTAGTCAATTGGGTGGCCGACAGTGGATCCAGCACGTTCACATTATCTCCCACCCAGTCTTCTGCAGAAAGCGCACAGATGGCGCCTGAAAACCAAGCCCATCAGTCTGTCACATCACCCCCATGCATACCAGGGAAACTGTCTGAGCCTCAAGTTATGCAGCAGTCTCATATGCTGTTTGAAGACTCTGCTGGCAGGGTTTCCCAAGGGCATCCACCTAGCCCTTCCCCAGCGGTGGAAGACATGGAATGCACTAACGCACAACCACTTATGTTTCCTGATGATGAGGACATGGGAATACCACCTCAGCACGTCTCTGATGATGACAAAACACAGGTGCCAACTGCTGCGTCTTTCTGCAGTGTGCAGACTGAACAGGAGGTCAGGGAACAAGACTGGGTGGAAGACGATGCAGGGGACGATGAGGTCCTAGACCCCACATGGAATGAAGGTCGTGCCACTGACTTTCACAGTTCGGAGGAAGAGGCAGTGGTGAGAGCTGCATTATGGAGAGCTGTCTACAGATCAGACAGTATCCAAACCTCTGAAGAGTGGAACCTGAAATAAAAGCACAACAATTCCTGCACAGAACCAGGTCTGCCATTGTAAAGAGGGGAAAGATTTTAAACAAACAAATCTTACTTGTTTAGATTGTATCCACCTCCAGATTACCTCGTTAGTATCTCCTGTCACCCCACTAAACTCATTATTTTTTTTGTGTACTTATAATCCCTATCCTGCCATATTGCCATACATTATGTTATTAATAATTTTCGTTCAGTAGATTTAGCAAAAGAAATTACTTTTATGATATGCTAATTGGACGCTTGTATTGGACTGTCACAAATGCAGCAAAGGCCCCAAATATAGTGTCTTGCACAACATGGGTGTTTTATTAAAACCAGAATATAACAGCTCTATTTAATGATTGTATTGGACTGTCACAAATGAAGCAAAGGTACCAAAAGAAGTATATTGGACAAAATGGGTGTTTTTTTAAAACCAGAATATAACAGCAGTATTTAACGCTTGTATTAAACTGTCACAATTGCAGCAAAGGTCCCAAATGTAGTATCTAAGACAAAATGGGTGTTTTTTAAAAACCAGAATAAAACAGCAGTATTTAACGCTTGTATTGCACTGTCACAAATGCAGCAAAGGCCCCAAATGTAGTATATAGGACAACATTTTTATTTTTTTTTAAACCAGATTATAACTGCAGTATTTAAAGCTTGTATTGGACTGTCACAAATGCAGCAAAGTCCCCAAATGTAGTGTCTTGCACAAAATGTTTTTTTTTTGTTAAACCACAATATAACAGCAGTATTTCTCGCTTGTATTGGACTGTCAGATATGCAGCAAAGGATCCAAATGTAGTATCTAGAACAAAATGGGTCTTTTTCTAAAACCAGAATATAACATCAATATTTACCGCTTGTATTGTACTGTCACAAATGCAGCAAAAGCCCCAAATGTAGTGTCTTAAACAAAATGTTTTTTTTTTTTTACCAGAATATAACTGCAGTATTTAATGCCTGTATTGGACTGTCAGAGATGCAGCAAAGGCCCAAAATGTAGTATATAGATCAAAATGGGTGTTTTCTTAAAACCAGAATATAACTGCTGTATTTAATGATTGCATTGGAATGTCACGAATGCAGGAAAGGCCCCAAATGTAGTATCTAGGACAAAATGGGTGTTTTTTAAAAACCAGAATAGAACAGCAGTATTTAACGCTTGTATTGGACTGTCACAAATGCGGTAAAGGCCGCAAATGTAGTATCATGCACAAAATGGGTGTTTTTTTTAAACCAGAATATAACTGCAGTATTTGAAGATTGTATTGGACTGTCTCAAATGAAGCAAAGGCCCGAAATGTAGTGTCTTGCACAAAATGGGTGTTTTTTTTAAAACCAGAATATAACAGCAGTATTTAACACTTGTATTGGACTGTCACAAATGCAGCAAAGGCTCCAAATGTAGTATCTAGCACAACATGGGTGTTTTTTTAAATCCAGAATATAACAGCAGTATTTAACGCTTGTATTGGACTGTCACAAATGCAGCAAAGGCTCCAAATGTAGTATCTAGAACAAAATGGGTCTTTTTTTAAAACCAGAATATAACATCAATATTTACCGCTTGTATTGTATTGTCACAAATACAGCAAAAGCCCCAAATGTAGTGTCTTAAACAAAATGTGATTTTTTTTTTAAACCAGAAAATAACTGCAGTATTTAAAGCTTGTATTGGACTGTAACAAATGTAGCAAAGGCCCCAAATGTAGTGTCTTGCACAAAATGTTTTTTTTTTAAAACCAGAATATAACAGCAGTATTTAACGCTTGTATTGAACTGTCACAAATGCAGCAAAGGCCGCAAATGTAGTATTTCGCACAAAATGGGTATTTTTTTTAAACCAGAATATAACAGCAGTATTTGACGCTTGTAATGGACTGTCATAAATGCAGCAAAGGCCCAAAATATAGTGTCTTGCACAAAATGGGTGTTTTTTAAAAACCAGAATATAACAGCAGTATTTAAAGCTTGTATTGGACTGTCACAAATGCAGTAAAGGCCGCAAATGTAGTATCTTGCACAAAATGGGTGTTTTTATAAAACCAGATTATAACCGATGTATTTAATGATTCTATTGGACTGTCACAAATGCAGAAAAGGCCCCAAAAGTAGTATATAAGACAAAATAGGTGTTTTAAAAAAAAAAAACTGAATATAACTGCAGTATATAAAGCTTACATTGGACTGTCACAAATGTAGCAAAGGCCCCAAATATAGTGTCTTGCACAACATGGGTGTTTTCTTAAAACCAGAATATAACAGCTGTATTTAATGATTGAATTGGAATGTCACAAATGCAGCAAGGGTCCCAAAAGTAGTATCTAGGACAAAATGGGTGTTTTTTTTAAAACCAGAATACAACTGCAGTATTAAAAGCTTGTATTTGACTGTCACAAATGTAGTACAGTCCCAAAATGTAGGAGTCTTGCACAAACTGGGTGTTTTTTTTTAAACCAGAATATAACAGCAGTATTTAATGCTTGTATTGGAGTGTTATAAATGCAGCAAAGGCCCCAAATGTAGTATCTTGCACAAAATGGGTGTTTTTTTTTTAATCCAGAATATAACTGCAGTATTTAACGCTTGTATTGGACTATGACAAATGCAGCAAAGGCCGCAAATGTAGTATCTTGCACAAAATGATATATTTTTTTAAAAACCAGAATATAACAGCAGTATTTAATGCTTGTATTTGAGTGTTAGAAATGCAGCAAAGGCCCCAAATGTAATGTCTTGAACAAAATGGGTGTTTTTTTAAACCAGAATATAACAGCAGTATTTAATGCTTGTATTGGAGTGTTATAAATGCAGCAAAGGCCCCAAATGTAGTATCTTGCACAAAATGGGTGTTTTTTTTTAATCCAGAATATAACTGCAGTATTTAACGCTTGTATTGGACTATGACAAATGCAGCAAAGGCCGCAAATGTAGTATCTTGCACAAAATGATATATTTTTTTAAAAACCAGAATATAACAGCAGTATTTAATGCTTGTATTTGAGTGTTAGAAATGCAGCAAAGGCCCCAAATGTAATGTCTTGAACAAAATGGGTGTTTTTTTAAATCCAGAATATAACAGCAGTATTTAACGCTTGTATTGGACTGTCACAAATGCAGCAAAGGTCCCAAATGTAGTATCTAAGACAAACTTGGTGTACTGGACTGTCACAAATGCAGTAAAGGCCGCAAATGTAGTATCATGCACAAAATGGGTGTTTTTTTAAAACCAGACTATAACAGCATTATTTAACTATTGTACTGGACTGTCACAAATGCAGCAAAGGTCCCAAATGTAGTATCTAAGACAAACTTGGTGTACTGGACTGTCACAAATGCAGTAAAGGCCGCAAATGTAGTATCATGCACAAAATGGGTGTTTTTTTAAAACCAGAATATAACAGCATTATTTAACTATTGTACTGGACTGTCACAAATGCAGAAAAGGCCCCAAATGTAGTGTCTTGCACAAAATGGGTGTTTTTTTTAAAACCAGAATATAAATGCAGTATTTAACGCTTGTATTGGTCTGTCACAAATGCAGCAAAGGCTGCAAATGTAGTATCTAGGACAAAATGGGTGTTTTTTAAATCCAGAATATAACAGCAGTATTTAGCGCTTGTATTGGACGGTCACAAATGGAGCAAAGGCCTTAAATGTAGTATCTAGCACAAAATGGGTGTTTTTTTTTAAAGCCAAAATATAACTGCAGAATTTAAAGCTTGTATTGGACTATCACAAATGTAGTAAAGGCCGTAAATAAAGTATCTTGCAGAAAATGGGTGTTTTTTTTTAAACCAGAATATAACAGCAGTATTTAACGCTTGTATTGGACTATGACAAATGCAGCAAAGGCCGCAAATGTAGTATCTTGCCCATTTTTTTTTTAAAAAAAACCCAGAATATAACAGCATTATTTAATGCTTGTATTTGAGTGTTAGAAATGCAGCAAAGGCCCCAAATGTAATGTCTTGAACAAAATGGGTGTTTTTTTTAAACCAGAATATAACAGCAGTATTAATGCTTGTATTGGAGTGTTGTAAATGCAGCAAAGGCCCCAAATGTAGTATCTTGCACAAAAAGGGTGTTTTTTTTAAATCCAGAATATAACTGCAGTATTTAACGCTTGTATTGGACTATGACAAATGCAGCAAAGGCCGCAAATGTAGTATCTTGCACAAAATGTTTTTTTTTTAAAAAAAACAGAATTATTTAATGCTTGTATTTGAGTGTTAGAAATGCAGCAAAGGCCCCAAATGTAATGTTTTTTTAAAACCAGAATATAATAGCAGCATTTGAAGATTGTATTGGACTGTCACAAATGCAGCAAAGGCCTCAACTGTAGTGTCTTGCACAAAATGAGTGTTTTTTTAAAACCAGAATATAACAGCAGTATTTAACGCTTGTATTGGACTGTCACAAATGCAGAAAAGGCCCCAAATGTTGTATATAGGACAATATTTTAAAAAAAAATTAAACCAGATTATAACTGCAGTATTTAAAGCTTGTATTGGACTGTCACAAATGCAACAAAGTCCCCAAATGTAGTGTCTTGCACAAAATGGGTGTTTTTTTCAAACCAGAATATAACAGCAGTATTTAACGCTTGTAATGGACTATCAGATAAGCAGCAAAGTCTCTAAATGTAGTATCTAGAACAAAATGTTTTTTTTTCTAACCTCTTCTTGACATAGGGCGTACAGGTACGCCCTTATGTCCTGGTACTTATGGACACCGGGCGTACCTGTACGCCCTGTGTATTTTCAATCACCGCCACGCGGCGGGCGGTGATCGGAACCCGGTGCCTGCTCAAATCATTGAGCAGGCACCTGGGACAAATGCGTCGGGGGGTCCTGTGACCCCCCCATTTATGAGATCGCAGAAAACCGCAGGTCAATTCAGACCTGCGGTTTTCTGTGTTTCTGGGTTATTCGGGTCTCTGAGGACCCGATAACCCGGAACAGGATGGTGATCGGTGGTGTGATTTTACCCCACCAATCACCATCCTGCGATCCTGAGTGGTGATGGTGACATCACCTCTCAGGCAGCGGCGGACTGAGAACCCTCAGGGCCCCCGGGCAAAATAAATCAAGGGCCCCCTTACAGACCCCACCCATGTTCTGCTGCAAGCCCCACCCTTGTCCCGCCTCCAGCCACACCCTACACAATCTTTAATAAGATTTCAAAGTTAAAGTGACACAAAAGGCACCCAGACCACTTCAGCTCATTGAAGTGGTCTGGGTACAGTGTCCCTTTTTCAAATCGAGCTGCAATGTTCTAGAGAAACTGCATTGTTTACGTTCCAGCAATAAGTCAGCCTCTAGTCGCTGGCAGCCACCTGAGGGCTTCCTGGAGTAAAACAGACCTTTGGTCTGGTATCTGACGCTGGACGTCCTCACACTCTGCATGATGACCTCCAGGGTCAGATTTTTCCCCATAGGAAAGCATTGATTCAATGCTTTCGTATGGGGTGATCTAATCTCAGCGTCCATTAGTGAGCCTCTGTTAGAAGCAGTGTGGGCATAACTACTGTGAAGGGGGCACATATCTGGGCATAACTACTGTGAAGGGGGCACATATCTGGGCATAACTACTATGAAAGGGGGGGAGGCCCTTCACAGTAGTTATTAATCCCTTTCAGCAGTCTCCCCTTCAGTGAATGGGGGACTGCTGAAAGGGGTTAATAACTACTGTGAATGGCCTAGCCGTCTGGGCAACCCCACAGATCATCCCCCCACCCACCTTGTACTTGTTCCACTGATCCGCTACTTGCGGGCTACATGGGCATGAGTTCAGTCACTTCGGTGCGCAATCCCATCCTCAGGCGCGTGATCCCGCGAAACCTGTGACCTACAGCGGCAGGTCTTGCGGGATCACGCGCTGCAGGACGGGATTGGCCACCGAAGTGACTCAACTCATTCCCGCGCAGCCCACAAGTAGCGGAACAATTACAAGAGGGGTGGGGAATAGCCAAATAAAAAAATATTTTGAACCAAAAGGTGTTATGGGGGATCTGTAGATGACACACTGTTATGGGGGGCTCTGTGGATGACACACTGTTATGGGGGCTCTGTGGATGACACACTGTTATGGGGCTCTGTGGATGGCACACTGTTATGGGGGCTCTGTGGATGACACACTGTTGTGGGGGGGCTCTGTGGATGACACACTGTTGTGGGGGGGGGGCTCTGTGGATGACACACTGTTGTGGGGGGGGGGGCTCTGTGGATGACACACTGTTGTGGGGGGGGCTCTGTGGATGACACACTGTTGTGGGGGGGCTCTGTGGATGACACACTGTTGTGGGGGGGGCTCTGTGGATGACACACTGTTGTGGGGGGGGCTCTGTGGATGACACACTGTTGTGGGGGGGGGCTCTGTGGATGACACACTGTTGTGGGGGGGCTCTGTGGATGACACACTGTTGTGGGGGGGGCTCTGTGGATGACACACTGTTGTGGGGGGCTCTGGGGATGACACACTGTTGTGGGGGGGCTCTGTGGATGACACACTGTTGTGGGGGGCTCTGTGGATGACACACTGTTGTGGGGGGTCTGTGGATGACACACTGTTGTGGGGGCTCTGTGGATGACACACTGTTGTGGGGGGGGGGCTCTGTGGATGACACACTGTTGTGGGGGGGGGCTCTGTGGATGACACACTGTTGTGGGGGGGGGGCTCTGTGGATGACACACTGTTGTGGGGGGGCTCTGTGGATGACACACTGTTGTGGGGGGGGGCTCTGTGGATGACACACTGTTGTGGGGGGGCTCTGTGGATGACACACTGTTGCGAGGGGCTCTGTGGATGACACACTGTTGTGGGGGGGCTCTGTGAATGACACACTGTTGTGGGGGGGGCTCTGTGGATGACACACTGTTGTGGGGGTGGGCTCTGTGGATGACACACTGTTGTGGGGGGGGCTCTGTGGATGACACACTGTTGTGGGGGGGGGGCTCTGTGGATGACACACTGTTGTGGGGGGGGCTCTGTGGATGACACACTGTTGTGGGGGGGGATCTGTGGATGACACATATATAGCAGCATATACAGTGTCATCCACAGATCCCCCATAACAGTGTCCCTGTGAGTGAATGATCCCCAATACACTGCGCATGCGCGAAAAAGACGACTTGGCAGAGGCACAGTAGAGGTTAACAAAATGCAAACAAAAATAAAGGTTAACAAAATGCAAATATCTAGACCTCTTCAGCACCTCTGTGACGTTTAATTGACAGTATTATGTCTACAGTCATGGCCAAAAGTTTTGAGAATTACATAAATATTGGAAATTGGAAAAGTTGCTGCTTAAGTTTTTATAATAGCAATTTGCATATACTCCAGAATGTTATGAAGAGTGATCAGATGAATTGCATAGTCCTTCTTTGCCATGAAAATTAACTTAATCCAAAAAAACCTTTCCACTGCATTTCATTGCTGTCATTAAAGGACCTGCTGAGATAATTTCAGTAATCGTCTTGTTAACTCAGGTGAGAATGTTGACGAGCACAAGGCTGGAGATCATTATGTCAGGCTGATTGGGTTAAAATGGCAGACTTGACATGTTAAAGGAGGGTGATGCTTGAAATCATTGTTCTTCCATTGTTAACCATGGTGACCTGCAAAAGAAACGCGTGCAGCCATCATTGCGTTTGCATAAAAATGGCTTCACAGGCAAGGATATTGTGGCTACTAAGATTGCACCTCAATCAACAATTTATAGGATCATCAAGAACTTCAAGGAAAGAGGTTCAATTCTTGTAAGAAGGCTTCAGGGCATCCAAGAAAGTCCAGCAAGCGCCAGGATCGTCTCCTAAAGAGGATTCAGCTGCGGGATCGGAGTGCCACCCAGTGCAGAGCTTGCTCAGGAATGGCAACAGGCAGGTGTGAGCGCATCTGCACGCACAGTGAGGTGAAGACTTTTGGAAGATGGCCTGTGTCAAGAAGGGCAGCAAAGAAGCCACTTCTCTCCAAAAAAAACATCAGGGGCAGATTGATCTTCTGCAGAAAGTATGGTGAATGGACTTCTGAGGACTGGGGCAAAGTCATATTCTCCGATGAAGCCTCTTCCGATTGTTTGGGGCATCTGGAAAAAGGCTTGTCCAGAGAAGAAAAGGTGAGCGCTACCATCAGTCCTGTGTCATGCCAACAGTAAAGCATCCTGAGACCATTCATGTGTGGGGTTGCTTTCTCATCCAAGGGAGTGGGCTCACTCTCAATTTTGCCCAAAAACACAGCCATGAATAAAGAATGGTACCAAACACCCTCCAACAGCAACTTCTTCCAACAATCCAACAACAGTTTGGTGAAGAACAATGCATTTTCCGCACGATGGAGCGCCGTGCCATAAGGCAAAAGTGATAACTAAGTGGCTCGGGGACCAAAACGTTGACATTTTGGGTCCATGGCCTGGAAACTCCCCAGATCTTAATCCCATTGAGAACTTGTGGTCAATCCTCAAGAGGCGGGTGGACAAACAAAAACCCACTAATTCTGACAAACTCCAAGAAGTGATTATGAAAGAATGGATTGCTATCAGTCAGGAATTGGCCCAGAAGTTGATTGAGAGCATGCCCAGTCGAATTGCAGAGGTCCTGAAAAAGAAGGGCCAACACTGCAAATACTGACTCTTTGCATAAATGTCATGTAATTGTCGATAAAAGCCTTTGAAACGTATGAAGTGCGTGTAATTATATTTCACTACATCACAGAAACAACTGAAACAAAGATCTAAAAGCAGTTTAGCAGCAAACTTTGTGAAAACTAATATTTGTGTCATTCTCAAAACTTTTGGCCACGACTGTATATCGTGGAAGATAGTTTTAAGGAAATGAAATAAAGATTTAAAATGTTATATTAGTCAGCAGTTCAAGCTAGACGTAATGCAAAACTATCTCCGACGATATAGACATTATACTGTCAAGTAACGGAACACCGGCATCTGGTGTTGTAATGGCAGCGGGGCCCGGTGCAGTCACTGTATTCTATTACACCGGGCCCCGCTCACTGTAATAATAATATTCCGATGTGAGCCAACTTGAAATCCTCTGCGATCCTCTCCCTCTCTGTACTCACAAACTCAGTAGCAGGCCGGGCGGCAGCGCAACTCACTGACGTCACGCGCCTGCTCCTCCCACTTTATGAATGAAGTAGGAGGAGCAGGCAGTGAGTTGCGCTGCCGCCCGGCCTGCTACTGAGTTTTAGAGATGGAAGTTCGGATCTTTTTCATGAATCGGATCTTCGGTTCACTTCCTGAGCCGGCAGAAGCAAGTGAACTGAAGATCAATGCGCATAGTCAAGCTCATCGAAACTTCGGTTCACTTGCTGAGTCGGCTCTCAAGTGAACCGAAGGTCTGGAGGGACTCGCTCCTGGCAAACACAGCTCTGCTGCAGTGGAGCAGACTGATGTAATTACACTGTATAGTTATTGCAGGGATTTAGATAATGGTCTAAGAGTTTATTAGTTAAAAGAATCAAATGAGTCAGAGACTCATTTGATTCTTTGAGTTAAAATAATCCTGTCCCCGAGTCCCTGCCAGGCTTCCTGCTCTGCCACATTGCTGCAAGCACCCTGTACACACACAGCTCTGCTACATTGCTGCAAGCACCCTGTACACACACAGCTCTTCTACATTGCTGCAAGCACACTGTACACACACAGCTCTGCTACATTGCTGCAAGCACCCTGTACACACACAGCTCTGCTACATTGCTGCAAGCACACTGTACACACACAGCTCTGCTACATTGCTGCAAGCACCCTGTACACACACAGCTCTGCTACATTGCTGCAAGCACCCTGTACACACACAGCTCTGCTACATGCAATACTATACCACCCCCTTCCCCGGACGGACTTGTCAGGAGACAGGGAGCCGCAGAGCAGGAAGCCTGGCAGGGACTCGCTGACACGTCTCTGACTCATTCGATTCTTTTAACTAATAAACTCAGACGATTCTCTGAGTCCCTGCGACTCCCCCTGTGCTGTGAGTCAGTGCTGGACTGCTGGTTGCCTCTGATTGGTTGGAGGGCGGGTCTAGCTTCCACTGTCGGCTCCTATTACACTGCCTGCTGCTGCCTCTATGCTACTGAGGTTGTGAGTACAGAGAGGGAGAGGATCGCAGGGGGTTTCAAGTTGTTCACATAGGAATATTACTATTACAGTGAGCAGGGCCCGGTGTTATGTTATTCTGGGGCGGGCTTCCATCCCGGCCGGGCCCTCGGACCATGTCCGAAGTGCCCGACCGGTCA
The DNA here is from genome assembly GCF_905171765.1 of Bufo bufo. Taxonomy (NCBI): domain Eukaryota; kingdom Metazoa; phylum Chordata; class Amphibia; order Anura; family Bufonidae; genus Bufo; species Bufo bufo. The sequence continues at coordinate 131,669,639 of NC_053397.1, read as the reverse complement.
GTCCGCCCCTGGAGAGCCGACTCAGCAAGTGGAACAAAGATTCGATGAGCTGAGCATGCACATTGATCTTCACTTCACTTACTTCTGCCCGCTTAGGAAGTGAACAAAAGATCCGATCCAAACTTCCCATCTCTAGCCTATAAACAAACACAAAAGACAAACAAATAGATTTTTTTTTATCTCTACCATTAATAACCCACTTTATTATATAGCTCTCTTCCTACCATTTATAACTTCTTATTACCAAAATGACAATAGACAACACAAAACAGTTATTTTCTTTAACTGAAGGCTATATGCCATAAGGAAGGTACATGCAAGCCAATGTTCTATCTGTGAGACAGGTACCATCAGCATACCTCACAGTGGCAGCCTGAGACATGTTACACTAGCTCTCTATCCAAAAGGAGAGTGCCAATAAGTCTCAATATTGTTTATTTTGGAATTCTAGGGAGTCCTGTGCACCTCTCGTTACCATTAGGGTGAAAACAATTGTAATTTTTTTTTTTTTACGTAGATAACTCTCTTTCACTGCTTAAGAGGGCTGCATAAAAATTTTGTTTTCTAATTGTCCGAACTACAAGTCAATTCAAATAACCTTTCTATATTGCATAAATATGGCCAAGATATTGCAAACAGTGTTTCAGCTGTCCAATAGATGGCGCTGTCCATGAGGAAAATGATAATCTGCAGACTGTAGGACATAAGACTATGTATCCAATAGATGGCGCTGTCCATGATGGAAAGTAGGCTAATCACATGTGCTATGTCTTTCATATTTATGCAAATTAGTTGACATAACAAAACAGTATAGATGGGTTATTAAATATATATTAGAACAATTAGAAAGCCATAAATTTTTATGCAGCCTTCCTAAGCAGTTAGAGAAGAATTAGCTAGCAATAAAAAAAAAAAAAAATATATATATATATATATATATATATATATATATATATTATTTTGTCACGCTAATGATAAACATTTAGGTGCATGGGTCCCCCAAGCTATCCAAGAAATCTCAGGCAATTTTGAGACTTACTGACTCTCAGTTAGATGAGAGATGGTTTTAAATGTCTCATAGTGCACCAGGTTGTCATTGGTAAGGTATCCCGGTTACCTGTTTTACGAATAGGTGCTAGCTTGCATTATACCCAGCTTTTGGTACAATAGCCTCTGTGTTTGTTTGTGTTGTGTTATAAATAGGTATTCTGATCCTAGAGTGGAAGCTGGCTTCTACCAGCTCCTCCCTGCCCACCAACCAATCAGAGCTGAGGCAAGCACTAGCAGCTCTGAGTCTGAGTCACACAATACAGGGAGTCTAAGAATCAAATGAGTCACAGGTTAAAAGAATCTAAAGCTCCGACTTAGATACTCATTTGATTCTTTTAACTAAAAACTCTCAGACAATTATCTGAGTCCCTGCAATAACTATACATTGTAATTACATCACAGTCTGCTCCACTGCAGCAGAGCTGTGTTTGCCAGGAGCGAGTCGTTTCACTTGAGAGCCGACTCAGCAAGTGAAACAAAGATTCGATGAGCTGAGCATGCACATTTTTCTTCGCTTCACTTACTTCTGCCGGCTCAGGAAGTGAACCAAAGATCCGATCCAAACTTCCTATCTCTAGCCTATAATTGTGTATAAATAACAGACAAACAAACACAAAGGACAAACAAATAGTTTTTTTTTATCTCTACCATTAAAAACCCACTTTATTATATAGCTCTCTTCCTACCATTTATAACTTCTTATTACCAAAATGACAATAGACAACACAAAACAGTTATTTTCTTTAACTGAAGGCTATATGCCATAAGCAAGGTACATGCAAGCCAATGTTCTATCTGTGAGACAGGTACCATCAGCATACCTCACAGTGGCAGTCTGAGACATGTTATACTAGCTCTCTATCAAAAGGAGAGTGCCAATAAGTCTCAATATTGGTTTATTTTGGAATTCTAGGAGTCCTGTGCACCTCTCGTTACATTAGGGTGAAACCAATTGTAATTATTATTATTATTTGTTTTTTTAACGCTAGATAACTCCTCTTTCACTGCTTAAGAGGGCTGCATAAAAATGTTCTGTTTTCTAATTGTCCGAACTGCAAGTCAATTCAAATAACCTTTCTATAATGTTTTATCAGTAAGCTCATTTGCATAAATATGGCCAAGATATTGCAAACAGTGTTTCAGCTGTCCAATAGATGACGCTGTCCATGAGGAAAATATTAATAGTCTGCAGACTGTAGGACATAAGACTATGTATCCAATAGATGGCGCTGTCCATGATGGAAAGTAGGCTAATCACATGTGCTATGTCTTTCATATTTATGCAAATTAGTTGACATAACAAAACAGTATAGATGGGTTATTAAATATATATATTAGAACAATTAGAAAGCCATAAATTTTTATGCAGCCTTCCTAAGCAGTTAGAGAAGAATTAGCTAGCAATAAAAAAAAAATTATATATATATATAATATATATATATATATATATATATATATATATAAGCCTAAAGAATTATTAGGAACACCATACTAATACGGTGTTGGACCCCTTTTGCCTTCAGAACTGCCTTAATTCTACGTGGCATTGATACAACAAGGTGCTAATAGCATTCTTTAGAAATGTTGGCCCATATTGATAGGATAGCATCTTGCAGTTGATGGAGATTTGAGGGATGCACATCCAGGGCACGAAGCTCCCGTTCCACCACATCCCAAAGATGCTCTATTGGGTTGAGATCTGGTGACTGTGGGGGCCATTTTAGTACAGTGAACTCATTGTCATGTTCAAGAAACTAATTTGAAATGATTCGAGCTTCGTGACATGGTGCATTATCCTGCTGGAAGTAGCCATCAGAGGATGGATACATGTTCTCATTCTGTTTACGCCAAATTCAGACTCTACCATTTGAATGTCTCAACAGAAATCGAGACTCATTAGACCAGGCAACATTTTTCCAGTCTTCAACAGTCCAATTTTGGTGAGCTCGTGACAAATTGTAGCCTCTTTTTCCTATTTGTAGTGGAGATGAGTGGTACCCGGTGGGGTCTTCTGCTGTTGTAAACCCATCCGCCTCAAGGTTGTGCGTGTTGTGGCTTCACAAATGCTTTGCTGCATACCTCGGTTGTAACGAGTGGTTATTTAAGTCAACGTTGCTCTTCTATCCAGCTTGAATCAGTCGGCCCATTCTCCTCTGACCTCTAGCATCCACAAGGCATTTTGCCCACAGGACTGCCGCATACTGGATGTTTTTCCCCTTTTCACACCATTCTTTGTAAACCCTAGAAATGGTTGTGCGTGAAAATCCCAGTAACTGAGCAGTTTGTGAAATACTCAGACCGGCCCCGTCTGGCACCAACAACCATGCCACGCTCAAAATTGCTTAAATCACCTTTCTTTCCATTCTGACATTCAGTTTGTAGTTCAGGAGATTGTCTTGACCAGGAGCACACCCCTAAATGCATTGAAGCAACTGCCATGTGATTGGTTGACTAGATAATTGCATTAATGAGAAATAGGTGAGTGTATGTATATGTGTGTATATATGTAGTTAAGGCTGCATGCAGCCTGTATTTGTGGGCGGGGCCAGGTCACTCCTCTTAAACCCCACTCCTGGGTCCCTCTCCGCTACGCACGCCGCATTCGTAACATCCCCGGCAGTTCTCGTCACTTCCGGTTTGCTCGCTGGTCAGGTAAGTGGTGGCGCACGCCACTCCATGTCAACCTTCGCTCCTACCCCCAGTTTCCCCCTCGTACGTCTCCACCCGAACCGCTCCGGTGCCTGTTTTTTCTGTGCACACTTCCTTCCTGGTCAGTCCGCTGCTGCTCCACGGCGCGCCCCTCTTCTCGCGAGAGACATGCGCACGCTCGTCGATCCCGCTCTGGAGCCCGGCGGCGGACATCACGCGCCCTCCTCCACTCGGGGGGGAGGGGGGGCCCTACGTCACACGCCACACCGCACGCCGCACCGCATGCTCAGGCCGCAGTGTTTCCCCCCCCCCCCCAGCGCGACATCTCCTTGTTCCGCTCTGGTTGGGAGGAAGGGCTGTACTGCTCCTGCATGTCATTTGTGACATGGTGTAAACAAGCGCTAAACTATGCTCAACGTTACTTGCAGTCTGTGCATAGGGTAGGCACCAGCTCACCTTACTGTATGTAGGTCATCCGCAATGTTTGTCAGGTCTGTGGTTTTAAAAAAAAAATAAAAAAAATAAATAAAATAAAATAAAAAATGGTATTAAGGGAATGTTCAGGTATCCCCGGTCTTTTCTGCTTCCACTAAGATACTGCCCAACAGGTCCAGAGGCCAATCTCCTTTGCTGCCTGCCGTCCGTTCTGGCGCTAGCCTGTGGCATGACCATCTTGTGTTAGCGCAGCTGGTGCTGGGCCATACGGCACCCTGCAACTTACCTAGCTTGCTTGTTCCCAGCGGTCATACTTCTTTTATTAATAAAAAAAAAAAAGAAGAAATATTAAAAACTCCTTGATTTTGCCGTGTCCTGCAAGCCCTGGTGGCTTGTTAGTTTATGCTCTACATTTGTGTCTTATTTTTTATTTTTTTCCTTTAGAGTCGTGGTTTCTCCGCTTCGTGTTCTGTCCTCCTGATGTCTCAGGATTAGTATTAGGACGGGTTCTTACACCTATTGCTAATTAATGTAAAAAAAAATATATATAAAATTTTTCTACAGGCACTACGGAGGGTCCCTGCCAGTCAGTCAAGTGGAAATTCTTGGGCCTGAGGGTCCTTTCAGGTAGGTATGGTGCTGCACGTCGCTTGTTATGCAGTTCACTCGCTAGTACTGTGGTTTTCCTCACCTGAGGCGTTCAGGTGTCGATTTTCTGTCCATCCTGCCCGAAGCGTTCAGGTATCTTCCCTGTCCATCTGTGCCTGAAGCGTTCAGGTATCTCCTGTCCATCTGTGCCTGAAGCGTTCAGGTATCTTCCCTGTCCATCTGTGCCTGAAGCGTTCAGGTATCTTCCCTGTCCATCTGTGCCTGAAGCATTCAGGTATCTTCCCTGTCCATCTGTGCCTGAAGCGTCCAGGTATCTTCCCTGTCCATCTGTGCCTGAAGCGTTCAGGTATCTTCCCTGTCCATCTGTGCCTGAAGCTTTCAGGTATCTTCCCTGTCCATCTGTGCCTGAAGCGTTCAGGTATCTTCCCTGTCCATCTGTGCCTGAAGCGTTCAGGTATCTTCCCTGTCCATCTGTGCCTGAAGCGTTCAGGTATCTTCCCTGTCCATCTGTGCCTGAAGCGTTCAGGTATCTTCCCGGTCCATCTGTGCCTGAAGCGTTAGGTATCTTCCCTGTCCATCTGTGCCTGAAGCGTTCAGGTATCTTCCCTGTCCATCTGTGCCTGAAGCGTTCGGGTATCTTCCCTGTCCTCTGTGCCTGAAGCGTTCGGGTATCTTCCCTGTCCATCTGTGCCTGAAGCGTCGGGTATCTTCCCTGTCCATCTGTGCCTGAAGCGTTCGGGTATCTTCCCTGTCCATCTGTGCCTGAAGCGTTCGGGTATCTTCCCTGTCCATCTGTGCCTGAAGCGTTCGGGTGTCTTCCCTGTCCATCTGTGCCTGAAGCGTTCGGGTTGTCTTCCCTGTCCATCTTGCCTGAAGCGTTCGGGAGTGTCTTCCCTGTCCGTCTTGCCTGAGGCATTCAGGTCTCGTCCCTGTTTTCGCAGCCTGTAGCATTCTGGTACACGACTCACCCTCCCCAACTGGTAGCATTCAGGTCTAACCTTTCGCTCGGCCTGGAAGCCATCCAGGCCTCTCTCTCTCGCTGCAGTGACCATCTCTCCTCCTCCTGGTACCTTGGACACCCTTCTGCGATTTTCGTTTCTCCTTAGCGGTGTGCTCGCTGGCTCTCGGGAGCCTCTTCTGGGTTCCTGCCTCACCCATCCATCGTCACTGTTTTTTCGTGTCTAACTTGCATGTCGATGCGTTCCGTCCAATCTTCGCCACATCTGGGTGTTATTTTCGGTCCGCATAACTCTCTCACGCCGGCTCCTGACTTTTCCAGTCCCCAGGGCGAGTCGGGTCTCATCCGTCAAGTCGCAGGCGGGTAAGGCAAGGGTGTCGAGTCTACAGACAGGTCCTACGTAAGGTCTTCCGAACCATGTCTCAGGTGTCAGACGTGGACGACACTTTTGTCCCTTCCGGGTACCTCGGTCTCTGGTCAAGGCGGCCCAGAGTCCCTCAGGAGATGGACCGTGCCAAAGCTTGTCGCTAAATTGCACAGAAGGGGCATCAGGCATCCAGCATCGGCACGAAAAGCCGAACTATACAGGCTATTGATGTCGGAAACTGGTCCATTAGAAGGGGAAGATTCGTTCCCATCCATTCAACAATCTCTGGTGCAGTTACAGAGTTTGCCATGAGATATGCGTCCATTGACGAGGCCATTGCTCTCATCCTCAGGGCTGGGAAGGGCGCCTGGTTGTCTAAAACCGACATCGCAGACGCATTCAAACTACTTCCAATCGCTCCACATTTATGGCAATTCTATGGCATTCAATGGGAGAACAGGTTTTATTTTGCTAATCGGTTGACCTTCGGCTCTAAAAGCAGCCCATGGTTGTTCGACCAGTTGGCTCAGGCTTTACACTGGATTCTGACCCAACACGGCAGTACTCCAGCGGTCATCCACTACTTGGACGACTTTCTCCTCATTGAACAGCCACAGTGTCGACCATCAGGGCTTCACTCCCTCCTGGAGCTTTTTTCCTCCTTACACATTCCCATTTCGCAGGGCAAGACCTCTGGTCCTCACACATCCATCACCTTCCTGGGCATTATCCTGGATTCAGACAGGATGGAAGCCAGGTTACCAGGGGACAAGTTGGCACAAATCCGTGAAGCCGTTTCCGGGGCTCTAGCATCTTCCCAGTTGACCAAGGTAGAATTACAGTCCATTCTGGGTAGATTAAATTTTGCCTTAAGGGTGATGCCCCAGGGTAGGGCCTTCATTTCACGTCTGCTCTCACTCCTCCCAGCAGCCCCCGAACCTGACAGCATTGTCCACTTAGACAGGGCAGCCATGGCAGACTTGCGTATGTGGAACGACTTCCTTTCAGCATGGAACGGGGTTAGCCTGTTCGTCCCTTCCTGGACTCAATCTTCAGCTAGGGTGTTTTCTGATGCCGCAGCTTTCCGGGGGTTCGCAGCAATATTCGGGTCCCACTGGTTGGCGGGTCCTTGGCCGCCTCATTATCAGTACTGATCCTCAGGCACTTAGTTCTTCTCCATTTCTGTAATTTTATCCCGTCGTGCAGCTGCCACAGTCCTGGGGTCACCTTTGGGCCAATTCCAGTGTTATGTTTATTTCAGACAGTCAAGACTTAGTGGATATCATCAACCAAGGGGTCGGGCTAAGTCGGCAAAAATCATGTCCCTCCTGCGTAGACTGGTCTGGCTATCTATGATTAACAACTTCCATTTTTCATGCTCCCTATTTCAGGTGTTAGCAACACTGCGGCCGATGCTTTATCTCGGTTTCAATTTTCTCAAGTTTTGTCAGGAATGTCCAGAAGCCGACCAGACCGGGGCACGGATTCCCAGTTTCAGCAGCCTAATGTTGGATTAAGGTCCCTGCTGACTACAGCAAGGACTTCATGCACCGTTCCCTTTCTATCAACACGGCCCGCAATTACCACACCGGTGGGAAGCTTTTTTCAAAATTCACCACGGATCATCCCCAACGGGATACAGCTTTCACTCCCTACATCATGGCCTTCATGGCCTATTGTCATGTCAACCTTAAATTGGCACCCAGCACCATCCATTTATACCTTGCCGGGGTGCAGCATTTCTTGTTGTTTCAAGATCCAGAGTATCGCTCTGTGTTTATATCTCAGGCCGTCAAAGCCACGCTCAGGGGCATGGAAAAGAGCAGTAGGGATACGACCCCTTCCCGACGGCCGGTCTCCGGTGAACTTTTTAGGCAGCTGTCTGCAATCCTAGATGGAAATCCTTTTGGCCCTTCCATTAGTCTGGTTATCAAGGGGGCAATGTATTTGAGCTTTTACGGCTTCCTACGCCCTGGAGAGTTCTCTGTCACTTCCCCAAGGGCGACCTTCCTGAAGAGGGAACAACTATCCTGGAACCTGGATCACTTTGTCTTAAGCCTTCCTTCCACGAAGACGTCTCAGTCCGGTCCTCCTATACAGATTCGCTTCTTTGAGTCAAAGAACGAATAGTGTCCGGTTCTCGTGCTACGACACTTCCTAAACACCATATTGCCTCCGGACCCTGAATCACCGTTACTTCCGTTCCAAGGGAAGCCTCTATCCACACGGCAATTTGTATCCCACATCAGATCCCTGGTCGCAGGGTTGGGGGTGGACCCCAAAACGATAACCGGACATTCATTCCACATCGGAGCGGCATCTGCAGCCTTCAAACACAGGACACCTCCGCACGTCATACGTCACATGGGTAGGTGGAGATCTGCCTGTTTTTCCCGGTATTCCGGATCCGCAATCAGAGACCCGGGAAGTCTTCCGTGCATTGGTTTTGTAATGTATATTAAATGTCATTGCTTTTCCCTACTCAGTGTTTTTTGCCCTCTTTTAGGCCTACCCGCGTAACGTGGCTCCAGGCACACATCAGCCACTGTTAGGGTCCCCTCCGTCTATCCTACGGACCGTGGCCTCGAACACAAGTAGTTAAGGCTGCATGCAGCCTGTATTTGTGGGCGGGGCCAGGTCACTCCTCTTAAACCCCACTCCTGGGTCCTCTCCGCTACGCACGCCGCATTCATACATCCCACCCTTGTTCCCCCCCTTTCTTTTTTCTTTCCTGTCCCCTTTTTCACTCTACCTAGGGTTGGCCCTCTTTTAGGCCTACCCGCGTAACGTGGCTCCAGGCACACATCAGCCACTGTTAGGGTCCCCTCCGTCTATCCTACGGACCGTGGCCTCGAACACAAATATATATATATATATATATATATATAATTTTGTCACCCTAATGATAAAGATTTAGGTGCATGGGTCCCCCAAGCTATCAAAGAGCTTTTAGGCAACATTGAGACTTACTGACTCTCAGTTAGATGAGAGATGGTTTTAAATGTCTCATAGTGCACCAGGCTGCCATTGTAAGGTATCCCGGTTACCTGTTTTATGAATAGGTGCTGGCTTGCATTATACCCGGCTTTTGGCACATAGCCTGTGTTTATTTGTGTTGTGTTATAAATAGGTATTTAAACAAAAATAACTTTAAAAAAATAATTATAAATAGTAGGATAAATATAAAATTTGATTAATAGTTTATAAAATAAATTAATGATAGAATTAAAAATAGTTGAAGTGCTAGTGTGGTCACTGTAAAATGTCTGTAGGTATGTTTAAATCTTAGAATGTAATATTTCTATGCGCCATCTGCTGGTTAAAAAGGTTTTTAGTTTCTATTTTTACTTGCGTCATCGTTCTTCGGTTTTGCGATTGTGAAAGGAGCGGTAACGTTGCTACATCTGTAGGTGAAGATGTTGCAGATGACATCATTTCCAGGTGTGGTATAACCACACATGAGCAACTCACTAAGGGGGTAAGGAATTTTGCAAACACTTCCACTCCCTCATGGCAACGATCCTGGCCATAGAGCTGGACTTGCATGCAAGGAGGGAGACCAAGTCGGCCAAAATCATGACAGCGTTTAAGTTAATTGCCCAGAGTAACCATCCTAGGAAAAGGAGAAACAAAGGGAACAAATATCCTAGTTCTGTCTGTTTCCTTTGCAGTCAGAGAGGTCACTGTCCAGAGTATGAGGATGAGGAGGACCAGGATTCTCCCAAACCTCATAAGACCACCCCTGACCGGCCCTATGCACATAAACCAAACCCAGGGAAATCGTACCACAATACGGATGGCTCTCCGGGAATCTACCATTTCATCCCCGATCCCGTACATACCCAGAACATCACAGCTGTTACACAGCCCAACAGCTCAGCCCGCTAGGGAAACGGCAAACCGGTGTCAGCTCATGTCAATCTGTTTCTTGAGGAATTGCCATACCCTCTATCCTGCCTCATTGACACCGGCGCAGCCAGAACTGTCCTAAAAACCCAAGACCTCAGAGGCAGGATTCCACTTTCTGGCAAGACTACCCCCACCATTGGACTTACAGGGTCAATCAATGACTCTCATAGAGACTAAACCATTGCACTGTAAGTTAGGCCAACACACAGAGGCAATTAGATCTTTGTTGATCTCAGATGATGTCCCTATTAACCTTTCTGACAGAAATTTCAGAATTCTGTCAGAAATTCAGGCCAAAATTTCCTATACCCCGGAGGGTGTTGTGGTTACTAGTTGCACTCACAGACGAGCTGCTGTGTGCAGTGGTGGCAGTTTCCGTATACTGGAGACCTGGCAACTTTGTGCCCCTGGACGTGCGGCCGAGGTAGATCCTAAACTTTGGCGGTTGACAAGTATGACGTCAGCCTGCTGCCAGTACCTCCAGCCACTATACGGATTGCCCCCGATGCGTATTACTAAGATACCGCAGTACCCGCTGAGCATAGCGCAGGTGGACAGCCTCAAAATCCAGACAACAGGTATCGGGGTCTTGACCCCAACTCAATCCCCATGTAACACTCCTTTATTTCCGGTGGCAAAGAAATCAGCCAAATGCCAGGAAGTCACTTACCGACTGGTCCATGATCTCAGAGCCATAACAAAAGCAGTGTCAGTGATGCCCCGTAGTGCCTAATCCTCACACATTACTTGCTTCCATCCGTCCTAAGGCTTCATACTTTTAGTGTCATCGACTTGTCCAATGCCTTTTTCTCTGTACCACTGAAAAGTGTCAATATCTCTTTCCTTTTCATTCCAGGGTAAACAACTCAGATGGACCCGGTTACCACAAGGGTCCATGACTAGCCCTCGGAATACAGTTGTAAGCTAAAGGTTGGTATTATATCAGTGGGTGCCAGAGGATCCGGAGGTCGCCCTGTTGCAATATGTGGACGATTGTTGGTTTGTTGCCCGCATAAGGAGTCATGCTATAGGCATACCATTTTGTTGCTTAAACCATCTGGCATCCACTGGGAATAAGGCTAGCAAGGTGAAATTGCAGTTTTGTATGGAGAAGGTTACTTTTCTAGGCCACTGTATCTCAAAAGGAACCCGACATTTGACAATGCAACGGATACAGACTCTCAGAGACTTACTCGACCTCGTAATGCCCGACAGTTGAGAGTCCTTCTAGGTCTAATCAATTATAGCAGAGATTGGATCCCTAACATCTCATCCAAACTGGGTCCTCTCTATACTCTCCGTCACAAAACACCATTTTAATTAACTGATGAAAATTGGTCAACCCTCCAGGAGCTGATCCAGAACTTTCTAGAGCCCCGGCACTAGGTATTCCCAACTACAACCTACCTTTTTCCCTTTTCTGTCACGAAAGTAAAGGCATGCCACTGGGGTACTGACCCAATTACACGGATCCGGTATAGACCCATCATGTACATTCAACTGACCTGTGATCCGGTCATCAAAGGCTCACCTGGGTGCACCAAGCTGTAGCGGCCTGCACTGTCTATTGCACAAAGTAGGTGATATCGTTTTAGATCCTCTTTGGACCCCTTTTCACCCCACACTCTGTCCAAGAGATCCTTAACCAGGTCCAAACCAAACATCTTTCGGCCGCCCGTTTGACCAAATATGAAGTGGCTCTCCTCACCCCTACTAACCTTACACTAAGGCGATGTGCCATCCTCAATCCTGCATCTCTTCTCCCGACCCAATCAGACTCGGAAGAAGAGAGGGAGGACGAAAGGATTGCGACCGACGTAAACTGTACTATCAAGAACAAGATTTCTAAGATCTCTGCCGACACGGGTAAACCATGGCCCGAGTGTTTGTCCATTGCTCTCTACTCTGTGCGCAATGCACCAAGACTGTCCCCATATGAGATTATGTTCAGGATTAGACCAAAGACAGGGTTGTACTTTCCCCAGCAGCTGTCATCTTTACACTCTCAGCTGACGGGGTATGTGCAGTCTCTTCAACGGGAACTCCAAAAGATACACCAGAGAATTTATGAATCTATTCCTGATCCAGAATCTATAACTGGTTTGCATTCCATACAAGCAGGTGATTGGGTGGTCGTTAAAAAACATCAGCGCCAGGGACTGGAGGCGAGATATACCGGGCCGTACAAGGTTCTACTTACACCAACCTCCCTCAAGGTCGAGGAATGTGACGGATGGATCCACGCCAGCCATTGCAAGAAACTACTGGACCACAAAGCGCAATGGTCAGGTACCTCGTATTCCTTTATTCTTCCTGTCTAATGCACTTTGGAAAATGTTATGAGGAGTCACATCCGAATTTGTTATTGTGAATGCATTTGCAGTTAGAAAAGACTGCAAATAGATCCAACTGCTGGGTGTGCTCCAAACCACCTCCGGGTCAGAGCCTCCCGGCCATGGCGGCAGTTCATGCCCTTTATGACATCAGGGTGGGCATGAGAAAAATCAACCCTTTAGGTAAATCTATGGAGCGTCACCTATCCGTAGAGTTCAACCATACATTCTTAGATGGTAACGTCACTTATGGTCTTGATTTCAGCCCTGAGACTTGTAGTAGGCTTAGTAGACCCATGTGGGTATCCGGTCAATTAGGGCGACCCCAGATTTGTTTTAATATCATCTCTGGATTTGCAGCTGAGTCCATGGGTCGGACCGAGTGCCCATCTGGGATCACTGTTCAGATCGACCATAGAATCCCTGATCGTAACAACCTAACCACCAGACACGACTATATCTGCTGGGGGGGGAGGGTGTGACATTCAGGACGGTGCAGCAATCCCTTTATCCATCCAGCTGTTGCTCAACTCCCGTAACCGGAACCCTAATGACCTTTGTGTCTCTCTAACTGGGCCCTATTACTTCTTGTGTGGGCAGGCTGCTTACAGAGTCATTCCCACGAATGCTAGAGGGTCATGCTCCTTAGTCAGGTTAGTCCCCGCCTCCTACATTGCTGATGGCCACGAGGATCTGATGGTGCAGAGGAGGGTGAGTATGGGAAGAAGGACTAGGAGGGAGCTGTTCTCTGCAGGGGACCGTGCTTGGGCATGGTTTCCGGCATGGACCGGATGGGGTATAGAACTTATGAAGCGGCTGAACAAATTTTCTACCATAGTGGATGAGATGTTCAACGAGACAGTCGAAGCCATGAGAGAAGTCTCCTCCGAACAGCGACAGTTAAAAACTCTTCTCCTCCAGGAGAAGATGGCTCTCGACTATCTTTTAGGGGGGTTTCTGTGAATTCATCGGAGAGGATTGCTGCACCTGGGTGGAAGATACTGGTGACAAGTAGTGTTGAGCAAACTTCTGTTTTAAGTTCGACGTCTAAAGTTCGGCTTCCGGTTAACGGAGAATCCCGATATGGATTTCGAATTCCATTGTGGTCTGTGGTAGCGGAATCAATAATCGGCCATTATTGATTCCGCTACCACGGACCACAACGGAATTCGGAATCCATATCGGGATTCTTCGCTAACCGGAAGCCGAACTTTAGACGCCGAACTTAAAACAGAAGTTCGCTCAACACTAGTGACAAGATTCAGGCCCTTCTAGATAGAGTTAAGGCATTACAGGGGCAAGCACGTGTGATTGCAGATGAAGGTTGGAACCCCTTTAAAGGTCTGGGGGGCTTTGGTGATATGTTGTTCTCTAAAGGATCGTGGCTTAAGGAAATAGGAGTGTATGTCCTGTTACTGCTGTGCTTTCTATTTCTTTTCTATGTGGCGGTGAGAATGACCTGCTGCTTGATGAATCGAGTCGCGAGGAGCCGTTCAGAGGACCACCTTATGATCGCAGAGAACCATCGCCTGGAGCAACCAGATTCTTACTCCAGGAGGACCAACCCAAGGAGAACCACCGCATTTTAAGGAACCATCATGGAGAATCACCCTTCCTTTTGAAAGCATTTCTTTATTAGAGACACTTTAGAGACTTTTCTTTGTCACCACCCTTACGGGACGTCGCGGTCAAGCAATCGAAGAGGCCCAAGAATGATAGGCCAGGTGCTTCTTGTTAGTTCATCTGTAGTGTAGCATGTCCCCCTTTTACATGTTTATTCCCTTTAGAGGTCTGGTTTGAGTGATTGTAGTGTTAGGAAGCCGCTGAAATGACGACATATGGCGAAAAAGGGGGGAACTGTTGTGGAAAAATTATTATTCGCCTTATGGTCGCCATCTATCCTATGGAGATGCGCAGATTCATTCGCGTTCGCATCTGCGCAGAGACTTTCGCACGATGGTCTGGTCGTCCCGACCTGTAGCTGATTTGTGCCCGGTCTGGTATTACTGCAGGATACCAGTGTCATGGCGCCAGCTGAGGAGGGAGGGATGGTTTCTTCATCTACGAGGATAAGCGCAGCAATGGAAAGGGCGCGAATATGTGTGTGAACACGCGAACATTCACATCTTTGCCAGCCAATCACTTCATACCATAACCTGTCTCCTCATTGGTCATGATTGTAAGACCACCTCCCATCTTCTGGTATAAATAAACCACGCCTAGCCGCTGGGAGGCAGGCACATTATTGGAACCTACTTGAGAACGTCTCTGTGATGTTGTTTTGGAGGAATTGCGCACACATCGATGCACACTACACCAGGGATTTCCCGATTGTACTTCTGGCGGTCGTTTTCGGTTGTGAGAACGAGACTAAGGAGCACACGGCAACATCACAGTGTCCCCCACAGATCCCCCATAACAGTGTCACCCACAGACCACCATTAGTTCAAAACCCACCAAAAGCACACCCTTTTGTTAAAAAAATGTATATATTTTTTTCCTCAAAAACCTAGGTGCGTCTTATAGGGCGAAAAATACGGTACGTGTTATTTTCCCTGCAAATTGTACATCACAGTAATAAAATCCAAAAAGAAATTGCAGAATTGCTACATTTCTTTATCCTGCTGCTCAAAAAGCAAAAAAAAGTGTTCAAAAAGTTTTAGGTACCCCAAAATAGAACCAATGATGATTACTATTATGTAAGCCCCTCAAAATCACTTTATAACTGAATTGGTGCTTTAAAAAACTGTTTTTGAAATTTTCTTGAAAAAGTGCTTCTAAGCCTTCTAACATACAAAAAAAAAAACGCGCACAATGATGCCAACATAAAGTAGACATATGGGGAATGTTGATTGAGAACTATTTTATGAGGTGTTACTATCTGTCTTAAAAGTAGAATTTTTATATATTTAAAGGAAAATAATATTGATCCAAATTTACTGCTAACATGAAGTACATACAATGTGTCACAAGAAAACAATCTCAGAATCACATAGGTAAAACCATTCCAAAGTTATTAGCACATAAAGTGACACATTTCAGATTTGCAAAAATACATACTGTATGTCTGGGCTGGAAGTTGAAAACTGTCCTGGGTTAGAAGGGGTTAATCACCATATTGCTAACATGTATAAACAGATTAGAGGCACAGGGATGTAGAGAAGTAGCTTGCTCATTGCTAAACTCAGTGATATTTGAACAAGCCTCTCCAGTATTTACAGCTTCTCCCTAGACACAAGCCAAGCTAAACATTGTAAGATCACATGCATAAGGTGCGTATTATGAACAGATTTTCGTGTGGAAAATCCACATTGTAATACATACCTGCTAAGTCAATGAGATATCAATCTACACAGTGTGGAAATTGACCTGCGGTGCAGATTTTCATACATTTCTCAACCAATACCATGCAATTGGTAGGTTCACACAGAGTTTTTTGGAGGCCGATTTTTTTATTTATTTATTTTTCAGTTTTTTCAACAAGTGGAAGGCTAAAAAGTCAGCCTGAATTTGTGGGAGGGGCATATTACCTTTTTAAGCTCCAGCCCCCAGCTCCTCAGGGCGCTCCTGTTCACAGCTGCTGCCGCCTTGTACGTCGCAGGTTTCTCCCCAGGGAAGGTATCGTATGCAGGCAGTTCTTGTTCCCTACACTGGGCTCCCCGAGCAGCGGCACAGGCTCCGGCTTCCGGTCACGAGGTCGGCGTGCGTTCCAGCGTGGAGCGCACGCCGGAATTCACTCTAGTCCCGGCGGTCTCCAAGATCAGGCGGCTTAAGGACAGGTAAGCGCGGTCCCCGCAAGCTATTTCCCCTCCAGAGGAGCCCTTCGACCTGGGCCCCCATGTTCCAGGCTTCCGGTCACGGGTTCGGCGTGCGTTCCAGCGTGGAACGCACGCCGATATCGGCTCTCAGACCCGGTCCCCGCTACCCACCCTGTTTGTGTGCGGCGCCCGGTCAGCGGTCACCGCCTTGCAGTCTTGGTTAATCATAAATGAGCTCAGGTATGTGAACTGTGATTACCTACTTCCTGCTTTCACTTAGAGACGCTGGCTGTCAGGCCGCTTGTTTACTCGGTGACATCTTGCTTTGTCAGTTTGTGTACTAGGGCGTTGTGCCACTACATTCAAGAGGTGCACTAGCAATATGGGGGCAGGACTAGACCAACAAAAGACGGGCGCTTCTCACATGCCTTAACACTGCATGGACTCTGATCTCACAAACCTGATGATGGGGGTGCTGCCCCCTCCTGACTTGTCTCTATAACAATTCTGGAGCATCTGCTCTTACAGTTCTATGTTGTGCAGTTCCTCTGTTATTCCTCATATCACTGTATGAATAATTTGACACCTGGTTGGTACCAGTCAGGGGTGGGTCCCTGCATACTCTCATATAGTCCAATCAGTGTGGTATGCCAGTCAGTGTAGACAGACACTGCCTTGGCAAGGAGAATGATGCCACAAATGTCTGATAGTGGTGGCTGGGACCCTCACCTATCGCTGGTACAGAGCCCACGTGTGAAGGAGAATAAAAAAAAAAAAAAAGGGGCTTCAGGACCGGTAAGCTCCGTCCAGCAGGTCATCCCCTACACAAGGGTCCCACCAATCCGTTCCCTGATCTCTCCGGGCTTCCGGCCGCGGAGTCGGCGTGCGTTCCAGCATGGAACGCACGTGGATATCCGCTCCCGGTTTCGGATCTTCCACCGCTCACATGCGGCTCAGGACGGGTAAGCTCCGCCCCTCAGTTCACCCCCTCCACTAGGGCCCCACCGATCCATCATCTGATGTTTCTCTGCTAAAAGGAAACATGAGCTCTGCTACATCTGTAATACAGTTATCTCCTCTTGGGGCGTCGTGATCTGGTTGCCCTGTAGATTCAGCATTATTTGGGGCGTCAGGAACCCTGATGCCTGAAAGGATAATGGTTCATGCTGCGCTCCTGCCACTCACTCTCCTGGTTGTGGGGGCGGCGTGCGTCCCAGCATGAAACGCATGTCGATAACACTCTGCTTTGGTTAGCATAGGTTGGGGAGTCCAAGCAATCCTGTTCATGCGCTCGGTGGGACGCATGCCTGGTTCATAGGACAATGGGTAGATCTAGTCCGGGCGGCACACTCAATACCACATTTTAGGTCTGGGGGTCACATGCAGATGCATTTATGACAGGGAGTCTTCGTAATGCAACAAGGGGAGATCTGGGGGTCTCGCCAGATGTAGATTAGGGCTTAACCTCATTAACGTTATATGGTTAGTCACACTGCTCAGGGAAATTGTCTCTCATGGTAGCTTAGATACTACAGATTAGCCGTCGGGACCAAACTCGTTAGGTTTGGTTGACGCACACAATACCACTCAGGGTTTAGATATAGCTTCTTAGCACAGGTTTACTCTGTTTAGCTGGCATACACGGACGCAGCGGATCGTTAGAAAGTCCAATTGCCATGAGCTCGACCCACCGGGTTGGAAACTCGCAGCTTGGACCAAACTCCATACGCGGTCACTGCTCACTGATCATTTACCTGTATCGATTTGTAGGGGCGGCAGGACCGTGCGGTATGTGTATGTGCTTTTATTCATGTGCCGCTGTCTTCCGCTGGTTCGCCCAGGCTCATGCCTGCCCCTGTCTCCTGGTTCGCCCAGGCTCATACCTGCCTCTGTCTCCTGGTTCGCCCAGGCTCATACCTGCCTCTGTCTCCTGGTTCGCCCAGGCTTATACCTGCCTCTGTCTCCTGGTTCGCCCAGGCTCATACCTGCCTCTGTCTCCTGGTTCGCCCAGGCTCATACCTGCCTCTGTCTCCTGGTTCGCCCAGGCTCATACCTGCCTCTGTCTCCTGGTTCGCCCAGGCTCATACCTGCCTCTGTCTCCTGGTTCGCCCAGGCTCATACCTGCCTCTGTCTCCTGGTTCGCCCAGGCACGCACCTGCCTCTGCCTCCTGGATCGCCCAGGCACGCACCTACCTCTGCCTCCTGGATCGCCCAGGCACGCACCTACCTCTGCCTCCTGGATCGCCCAGGCACGCACCTACCTCTGCCTCCTGGATCGCCCAGGCACGCACCTACCTCTGCCTCCTGGATCGCCCAGGCACGCACCTACCTCTGCCTCCTGGATCGCCCAGGCACGCACCTACCTCTGCCTCCTGGTTCGTCCAGGCTTATACCTTCCTTCTGCCTCCTGGATCACCCAGGCACGCACCTACCTCTGCCTCCTGGATCGCCCAGGCACGCACCTACCACTGCCTCCTGGATCGCCCAGGCACGCACCTACCTCTGCCTCCTGGATCGCCCAGGCACGCACCTACCTCTGCCTCCTGGATCGCCCAGGCACGCACCTACCTCTGCCTCCTGGATCGCCCAGGCACGCACCTACCTCTGTCTCCTGGTTCGCCAGGCTCACACCTACTTCTGTCACCTGGATCACCCAGGCTCACACCTACTTCTGTCTCCTGGTTCACCCAGTCCCGTCACCCTCCTCAGTTATGTTCTCTTTTTCCTTCCGAACCTTATGATTTGCCCTCTCAGGAACGTGTCCTGATCGTTCACTTATGCGACATTTGGATCAAGGTCAGGTGACCCAACACATCGATCCAGGTAGTAACCCCTAAGCCAGGTACATTGCCCAGACCGACTCAAGCCTTCTCGTAGGCACCAGTCGTACTACGTTCCGATCTCATATATCCCTCCTTGCTCACGCCAGGAACCTGGTTCAGCACTCCCTCTCCCCCAATACCATCAGGAACTACCAAGCCGGTGTCAGGGTTTACGAAGGTTTCGCCAGGTCCCACCCACAGGTGGCTTGGACGATGTCTCCTACACCCTGGCGGTCATAGCCCACTGTCACCGCAATCTCAGGCTGTCATTCAACACCATCAAGCTGTACCCAGCGGGGAGACAGCACTGCGCAATGCTTCATAACCCGAATGGAGGTTCCTTTTTTTTTTCAGTGCAGGCGGTTAAAGCTGCCCTCAGGGGGATCCAGAAGTGCGGGGACGTCCCTCCCGCCGGTAGGCAGCCTGTCTCCGGCGAGATGTTCAGGCGACTCTCGTCCGCGCTGGATGGATTTCCTTTTTGGCCACTCTCCTAGTTTGATTATTAAAGCAGCCATGTATCTCGGGTTTTACGGGTTCCTCAGGCCAGGTGAGTTCACCAGCACCTCCCCTAAACTTCAGGGGTCGCAGGGGCGACAGTTGTCCTGGGCCCATGTCCATTTCGTCCTCTGGCTCCCATCCACGAAGGCCAATCAGCATGGGCCTCCCTCGGAGGCCAGGTTTTAAAACCTCCACCGATTGGTGGCCAGTCATGGTCCCCCGTCAATTGCTGGCCCTGTTGCAAGATGCCTTCCCAGAGGCCCCGCTGCTTCCTTGGCGTGGGGGGGCCCCTGTCGTCAATCCAGTTTGTGTCCCACATCAGAACGCTGGCCTCAGGTCTCGGTTATAGCACGCTGGCCATCACAGGACACTCGCTCCGAACCGGAGCCGCGTCCTCAGCATCAAAAACGGGGCCCGGCGCACGTGATTAAATGCATGGGTAGGTGGCGCTCTTCTTGCTTCACGAGATACACCCCGAACCCGCATGTTGAGATTTCCCAGGCATTTTGTAATCGTGCTCTCTGGGTGGTATTAAAGGCTTTTGGTCACTACTCTGCTCTCCTCGTTTATTTTTGCCCACTACTAGGCTTACCCTCGCTCCTGGCTTCCGGCACAACACAGCCAGCTAGGTCAGGGGAAGCGCTTCACCCACTCATCACAGTTAAGACTCTCCCATAAGTGGAAGGCTGAAAAGTCAGCCTGAATTTGTGGGAGGGGCATATTACCTTTTTAAGCTCCAGCCCCCAGCTCCTCAGGGCGCTCCTGTTCACACCCAACCCCCCCTGTTCTCAAACACTCCCTTTTAGGGTATGCCCACTACTAGGCTTACCCTCGCTCCTGGCTTTCGGCACAACACAGCCAGCTAGGTCAGGGGAAGCGCTTCACCCACTCATCACAGTTAAGCCTCTCCCATAAATAATATGTGACAGGAAGGAGAAGTCCTTCCTTTATATTTCAGATTCCTTTCAAATCAACTTCTGGCTTTGGCTGAAAAACCTCCAGTCCAACCTTCCTCAAAACCTCCTCCAAAAACTCCAAAGGGTGAAATCAGCTGCAAAATCTGCAACAAAATTCGCAAGGAACACATACAGATGGTGTGAAACGGAGTGGAATATCTGCATAAACTAAACTGTTGTCTTCCTGGACCCTAAGGCCTCATGCTCACGACCGTATGTTTTTTGTGGAACGGAATAGCTGGCCCCCAATAGAACAGTACTATCCTTGGCCGCAATGCAAACAGTAATAGGACATGTTCTATTTTTTTGCGGAACGGACATACGGAAACGAAATGCACACTGAGTAACTTCAGTTTTTTTCTTGCGGACCCGTTGAAATAAATGGTTCAGTATACAGTCTGCAAAAAAAAAACAACAGAACGGATACGGAAAGAAAATACGTTTGTGTACATGAGTACAAGTATGCCCATACACCTTTTGATGGACAAAAATACCAGTGGTAATATTGTACTTCCTGACCATTCTGGATTTTGGTTGTGGCAGGTCCTGTGGATGCAGATACAGTTGAAAGCAATGGTGAAGCAGGAAATTGTTATCCCCCTGCTCCACCTTTCCACAGCCTGTACTCTCCACAGCAGCAAATGCGATGCCGTGGCTTCATTGTACCTGCTGGCTGAGGAGGATACCGCACAGGCCAAAGATCATCCTCCTACCTGTGCACTTCCCTGCTGAGCTCAGCAGGTGCAGTTATGTCACTGCATCGGGCCTGCTGATGGAATGGGGCTATGTGAGTATTACATTTATTTTATTTTTTTAACACTACAAGAAGTTCACTATTGCAAGGGGAACACTATCACGCTATTCTTACTATAGGGACATTCGATTGTGAAGGGGCACTAAAGGAGCATCAAAAGTTAAGCTTTTCAAAAGCTTATATTATATATGCTTATATATGAACATGAAGGGATTCCTAGTTTTGTATCTACTGGACAGAATGTGAGGATCGATAGTGCTCTTCAATCAGATTTGTTTTTAAAAATTTACTCTCCTTGCTTTTTGGGAATGCTCAGGGAAAAATGTTTTTTATTAGGGATCATGCACACAAATGGTTTTTTTTTATCCGTTCTATAATTTTTGCGGCCCGTATGGGGAATTATTCATTTCAATAGGGCTGCAAAAAAAATGGAAATTACTCCATGTGCATTCCGTATCTGTATGTCTTCAATTCCGTTAAGCAAAAAAAGTCAAATTCTTGTTCGTTTTGCAGACAAGGACATGCATTGTTGCAATGGATCCACAAAAAAACGGATGTATCAGTTTTTTTGCGGACAATAATACAACACGTTGCGTAATGGACATACGGAAACTGCACCCTTTTGTTTTATTTTTATTTTTTTTTTGTTTTTGTTTTTGCAGACCCATTGAAATGAATGGTTTCGCATATGGTCCACAAAAAAAAAAAACGGAACGGACACAGAAAAAAAATAAGTTTGTATGCATGAGCCCTTAGGACTGTAATACGGACAATAGGACATGTTTTATTTTTTCGTTTGGAACGGACATATGGAAACGGAATGCACACGGAGTAACTTCAGTTTTTTTGTGGACCCATTGAAATTAATGCAAGAAAACGGAACAGACACGGAAAGAAAATACGTTTGTGTGCATGAGCCCTTTATCCTCCTGGTCTTCAGTAAAGCTAATACTTATTTTCCTCACAAAGTAAATGGTTCTACAATTGGTCATTTCTTAATTTGTGATTTTCCATCTGCAGTTTTTTTTTTCATTTGTGTTCCTCTCTGATCATTTCATTAGATTTTACAGTGTTAATACACAACAAATAACATTTTCCACCTTTCCACTCCCTTCAGTGCAGCACAGTATACCAGTATAATTAACATAGAATTATAACCCTCGTTTTATATAAGGACTCATTGACACGAATGTGTGCTGCCCGTTGCCGTATTGCAGACCCGCAATACACGGGCACTGTTCCGTGTGCATTCCACATCGCGGATGCGGACTGATTCACTTCAATAGGTCCACAAATCCAGAGAAATGGAAGCACGGAATGGACCACTACGGAAGCACTACAGAGTGCTTCCTGGGGTTCTGTTCCGTGCCTCCGCACCGCAAAAAGATAGAACTTGTTCTATCTTTTTGCGGAACGGACGGATTGCGGACCCATTCAAGTGAATGGGTCCGTGATCCCCATGCGGCTGGGCCACGGTCGGTGCCCGTGCATTGTGGACCACGGCACGGGCTTCACACAGTTGGCTGAATTCATATCAGCGCTTGTACCTAATTAGCCATTTTCCTCCCAGTGTTACAAGGTCTCAGGTGTGAATGGGTGCACGTGTGTTAAATTTGGTGTAAGGCTACGTCTACACTACGACATTTGTCGCGCGACAGATAGAGCACAACTACACTGCAACATTTGTAGCGCAACATTTTGTTGCACTAATGTCGCGCGACAATTTTTATAATGGCAGTCTATGGTGTCTCACTGCAACATGCAACATGCTGCGACTGTGACGCAACAGTCGCAGAAAATCCATCTCAAATGGATTTTCTGCGACTGTTGCGTCGCAGTCACAGCATGTTTGCATGTTGCAGTGCGACACCATAGACTACATTATAAAAATTGTCACGCGACAATGTCGTCGTGTAGACGTAGCCTTATCGCTCTCACACTCTCTCTTACTTTTCATTGGAAGTTCAACACGGCAGCTCATGGCAAAGTACTCTCTAAGGATCTGAAATAAAAAATAATTAAAAAAAACTGTTGCTCTACATAAAGATGGCCTAGACTATATGAAGATTGCCAACACCTAAAACTGAGCTGAATCACGGTGGCCAAGACCATACAGCAGCTTAACGAGACATGTTCCACTCCAGAACATGCCTTGCTATGGTCGACCAAAGAATTTGAGTGCACATGCTCACCATCATATACAAAAGTTGTCTCTTCAAAATAGATGTATAGTGCTGCGAGCATTGCTGCAGAGGTTAAAGGGAACCTGTCACCTCCCAAAACCATCCCAAGCCGCCAGCAGTGTGTTTCTGATGATACCTTTCTCCTGAAGGCAGATGCAGCAAAAGTACTGAAAAGTTGTTTTATCCCCTGCCCGGCGCGCTTCTCGACACATGCTCGAAGTCAGGAGGCCCTTTTGCCTCCTTGTGACACCAGGACGTTCATAATGTTGAGGGTGCTGGCGGAGGTGTCATAAAACTGTCCCAGGCCTTGGAGAGTGTTGCCCTGCCTTTGCTGGAAGTGCTGTGTGTTCCCCTTGTCTCCCCACCTCGGTTGCCCAAGGAAGTACGGACTCTGCTGCCAGCGCTGTCAGATGGAAATCTTTGCAGCAATCTGTCAACAAGGAACTTCTGTATAGCACCATTTTGCTCGTCCTCTCCACCGGAGGTATGAGAGATGAGAAGTTCTCTTTGTAGCGGGGGGTCCAGAAGGGTGAACACCCAGTAATCCTGTTATCTAAAATGTGTATAACACGGGGGTCACAGGAAAGGCAAGCTTAACATGAAGTCAAGACACGGGCATGGGGGTCACGGGCAAGACTTCGCTGTCATCATCAGGAGGTGACTGTCCATCTCCTCATTCTCTCCTCCTTTTCTGTCCACCCACGCTGAAACAGATGGAATTAAAGTTCCATGGCTACTACCCTGTGTAGTGGAGGCAACCGTCCCCTGCTCCTCCTCTCCAATACGCGCTGAGAAGACAAACTGAGGGTGTTCTGGCTATCACCCAGGGTCGTGCGGGCAAATTGGGGTAGGTTTTCAGAAACCGCTGAACCACAAAGTTAAAGACGTGGCTAGGCATGGGATGTGTGTGAGCTTGTGTGAGCATGGGATGTGTGTGAGCCTGGTTGCAGGTTGAGTGGCGTGTGCTGTTTATCCCTAAGCATATCATCTTCATCACGGCCTGTTGTCGCATCCCCACAGCAGTGCTACACTGCTTCCAGCTACCAGCTGATGGCTGACTGGTGCTGCACGCGGAGAATTCGGAAGGTGGAAGTGGAGGAGGAGGAGCCACTTACAATAGGTGCTGGCGGTAACCCTGATGGAAGTAGGGCCCGCAATCCCTGGGGTCGGTAGCACACCTGTGCCATCCCAGGGTATAAGTCGCTCCCAGCCTCCACTACATTCACCCAGTGTACGTCAGGGAAATGTAGCGTCCCTGGCCACAAGCACTTGTCCATGTGTCAGCCGTTAGGTTGACCTTAGCAGTAACTGTGTTGGTCATGTGTTAGCAGACACATGCTGGTGTAAGGCGGGGACGGCACACCGGAGAAAAATAGTGGCTGCTGGGGACTGGGTACGGCAGGGACGGCCGTTGACATCAGGCCACGAAAGGCCTCGGTTGTCCACAAGCCTAATTGGCAACATTTCAACCGCCAGTAACTTAGAAGTTGGGCGGTTAGTGCCATGGCCTGTGGGTGGGTGGCTGGGTATTTGCACTTGCATGAAATGCCTGGGGTATAGACATTTGTACGCTGCGCTGGAAGTGGATGTGGTCGCTGATGTGCTTGCGACGGACAGGTGCAGCGCGGGAGGCATCCGGGCCTGCGCCTTCGACAGGCGATTGGTCCGTCACCAACATAGGGGAAGAGGAGGCAGTGGTGTGACCCGCGGAAACAGATTGTGGACCCTGCGTTGTCACGGCTGAGGATGGGGAAAACCCTCAGCCGTGCGATGCCAGAAGTGTTTAGTCGCTGCTCGGCCAGGACGACAGAACTAGGAGCAGGTCACCTCCTATTAGCTCCCAAATTCTGACCCTGACTCCTAGCTGTATGAGAGGACCCTGATGGTAGGAGGGCTCATACTCCGGAACCTTGGGGTCCCTACTAGCCCTCAGGGTGGCCCTGAACTAGGAGCAGGGTTTAAGACGACCCTGTTCTCCTAGGCACGGACGAACAGGAGTCTTACTGGCCAAGCTGCAAGGAGAAGGGGAACATAAACAGACATATGACAGGTGAACCAAGCAGTTCCACACTAACCTGTCACAGCCTTGCTGACTGGAACCCGTGCTCAAATACGCTGTCCACACAAACACAAAGGAGATAGCACACACATCAAAACACCAGGTAACCAGGACATCCATAGCTGCAATAATTATCAAGAGCATAAAAAACATCAACTTAACATCAGACTTTCTTTTTATGACCTCAAGGAAAGATGGTATATGAACCAGGAGGATGACTCCAGCAAAACGCATGGCTTCCAGCAGGAAGCTCAATAAGCCAAGCGGCCACACCCACACACACACTGGAAAGGGGGTTAACCCTTCCATCACCAAACAAGGTAAGTGGGGAAAGGGGGAAGTGTACAATAAACAATTACACTTCAGCTGATACTGCAGGCAACGACATGCGTGGCAACCATGTCCCTGGGAGTCAGCAGAGGCGAGACCACTGCCACCACATGTACACAATACCAAAACAAAACCCCTTGCCACGGGCAGCCACAAGAGATGGGAAGTAGTCACAGTGCACACCTACCTAAATAACCTCGTGCAACACCAGTCATAGGAAAGTGGACACTAAAACCACACTTTACCAGAGGAAACCGTCATGGCCGTGACAGTGAGCGCACTAGCAAGCGCTCAGGCCGCTCCACTCCAAACAACCTTATGTTGCCAACCGGCAATCCCCACGTGATGCAGATACAGAGGTCACACCTGTGGTTGGACTACATAAACAAACCCGCTGGACAACTGCTGGCGTACCAAGGAGTCACGCCCACAACCATGGTCGTGACATGCGTTCCTCCCACTTATTGCGGTGCTTGGCTGCCATGTGGCGAATCATGCTGATGGTGGTGAGGTTGCTACTGTTCACACCTCGGCTCATTTTGGTATGTCACAGGTTGCAAACTACTATTCTTTTGTCGTCTGCACTTTCCCCAAAAAAGCGCCATACCGCGGAACACCTACCCCTTGGCAAGGGAGATTTCCTCAAGGGGGTGCTCCGTTTGTATAATACAGAAACTGACTGTAACTGCAATTTGGATTAAATATAGGCGTCATACACGGCCTAGATATCAGTGCTAATTTTCTTCTCACTGGTCACAGCAAGCAGCGTTTGAACAATACAGAAACTGACTAACTGCTATTTGGATTAAATATAGGCGTCACACACGGCCTAGATATCAGTGCTGATTTGCTTCTCACTGGTCACAGCAAGCAGAGTTTACAATACAGAGTTTAGCAATACAGAAACTGACTAACTGCAATTTGGATTAAATATAGGCGCCACACATGGCCTAGATATCAGTGCTGATTTGCTTCTCACTGGTCACAGCAAGCAGAGTTTGTATAATACAGAAACATTTCAACCGCCAGTAACTTAGAAAGTTGGGCGGTTAGTGCCATGGCCATGGGTGGCTGGGTATTTGCTCTTGCGTTGAAATGCCTGGGGTAAAGACATTTGGACGCTGCACTGTACCGTGCTTGCGACGGTACAGGTGCAGCGCGGGAGGGCCTGCGCCTTCGACAGGCGATTGGTCGTCACCCAACATAGGGGAAGAGGAGGCAGTGGTGTGACCCGCGGATACAGATTGTGGACCCAGGCATTCCTCCCACTTATTGAGGTGCTTGGCTACCATGTGGTGGTGAGGTTGCTACTGTTCACACCTCGGCTCATTTTGGTGTGTCACAGGTCACAGGTTGCAAACTACTATTCTTTTGTCGTCCTCACTTTCTGCAAAAAAGTGCCATACCGCAGAACACCTACCCCTTGCGGAAATCTCCCTTGTTTGTATGATACAGAAACTGACTGTAACTGCAATTTTGATTAACCCCTTAAGGACTCAGCCCTATTTCACCTTAATCCCTTAGGGACCCATGACATATCGGTACGGCATGGTTCCCGTGTCCTTAAGGACCTATGACGTAAAGTGTGAAAAAAAGTGGAAAAAATAAAGTTTTCCCCCCCCAAAAATTAAAAGTTTCAAGTAAAAATAAACAAAAACGTAATTTTCCCCAAATAAAGTTAAAAAAAATTGGTAAAAAATAGGGGGAAAAAGCATACATATTAGGTATCGCCGCGTCTGTATCGACCGGCTCTATAAACATATCATATGACCTAACCCCTCAGATGAACACTGTAAAAAATGAAAAATAAAAACTGTGCTAAATAAACAATTTTTTGGTCACCGTACATCACAAAAAGTACAACAGCAAGCGATCAAAAAGGTGTTTGCCCACCAAAATTGTACCAATCTAACCATCACCTCATCCAGCAAAAAATTAGCCCCTACCTAAGACAATCGCCCAAAAAATAAAAAAACTATGGCTCCGAATATAAAGACACTAAAACATAATTTTTTTGGTTTTAAAAAAGCTGTTATTTTGTAAAACTTACATAAATAAAAAAAAAGTATACATATTTGGTATCGCCGCGTTCGTATCGACCGGCTCTATAAAAATATCACATGACCTAACTCAGATTAACACCGTAAAAAAATAAAAACTGTGCTAAATAAAAAAAAATTGTCACCTTACATCACAAAAAGTGTAATAGCAAGCGATCAAAAAGTCATATGCACCCCAAAATAGTGCCAATAAAACAGTCATCTCATCCCGCAAAAATCATACCCTACCCAAGGAAATCGCCCAAAAACTTAAAAAATTATGGCTCTCAGACTATGGAAACACTAAAACATGATATTTTTTGCTTCAAAAATGAAATCATTGTGTAAAACTTACATAAATAAAAAAAAAGTATACATATTAGGTATCGCCGCATCCATGACAACCTGGTCTATAAAATATCACATGATCTAACCCAGTGGTTCTTAACCTTGTTGGAGGTACTGAACCCCACCAGTTTCATATGCGCATTCTTTGAACCCTTCTTAATTGGAAAAATTAAATATGATTTTTTCAAATTCAAAACATAGGTATATATTTATACATAGGTGCAACAAAGTGAATAAAACCATTAAAGAACAAAACCATTAAGAACAAAGAACAAAACCATTAAAACATGATTTTCACACAAAAATAAAAACATAATAATGAATATTTACTGCAAATCAGTGTGACCTTGTCTTTGAGAGACCAGGTCAGAAATGCGCGGCTTTACCTTGGCAAGTGCCACTCTCATGTTATTTTCGCAACAAAGTCTGTTCCTTTTCTTCGTTTTTATGTCCAGCATCCTTGAAAAGGATTGCTCGCAAAGATATGTTGTAACAAACGGTATGAAAAACTCCAGAGGTTTCTTAGCAATAACAGGGTACGTTACCATTTGTTGACACCAAAACGTTGAGAGCGTTGTTGTTCTGAAGAGTTGCTGTTGAACCTGGCTCTGCTGAAGTTCAATGATTTCATCGAGGTATTCATCATTGACATCTGTTGTCTCAACACTAAATGTGAACGGCTGTCTCACCCATGCTGGATATGACTCTCTTGTAGGGAAGTATCCATCAAGAGACTTTGCAAGCTCATCTAAGTGCGTGGCAATTGCTTGCTTCAGTTCCGTGGGTACAGAAATGTCTCCGATTCCAGATACATCTTCGATCTTACTTACACAGTCGTCTAGCAGGGGAAAGTTTGCGAAGTTATCGTTCTCTATTCGTCGTTTCCATAACGGTAGCTTTTTTTGAAAAGCCTTCAGGTTTTCTTCCGCTTCGATGATGTTGACTCCACCGCCCTGCATCTGTTGATTGAGATGATTTAGAGCTGCAAAGATATCAGTCATGTACGCTAAAATGAGAATGAACTCAGAATCTTTGAAGCAATCTGCATGACAATGTTGGTGCTCTTGCAAAAGCAGGGCTAATTCCACACGCACGGCAAAAACACGATTCAACACCTGTCCCCGGGATAACCACCGAACGTTGGAATGGTACAGAAGTACCTCAAATTCAGATCCCATTTCTTTACACAGCTCCCTGAAGATGCGGTGCCTCAGAGCACTATTTCGCACATAGTTCACACATTCCACTACAATTTTTAATACTTCTGCCAGTTTTGGAGGCAAGGTTTTTGTTGCCAATGCATGCCTATGCAGAATACAATGCGTAACAATGATGTGTGGTGCATCGGCTTTCACTAGCGCACCAAAACCAGACTTTCTTCCCAGCATGGCTGGAGCTCCATCCGAACAAACTGCAGAAACCATATCCCACGAAAGATTGTTGTCTTTGAAGAAGTCATCCACAAGTTTCTTCACATCGGCTGCCTTAGTTGTTGTTGTAAGAGGCTTACAAAATAAAAACTCTTCCTTTATCACGTCGTCTTTCACATAGCGCACGAATACTGCAAGCTGGCTTAGATTGGAGACGTCTGTGGTCTCGTCGAGTTGAAGGCTGAATTTTGCCGGGCTTGAAATCAGATCTGCAACTATTTGAGCCAAGATGTCTTTGCTCATGTCCTCTATTCTGTCGCTGATGGTGTCATTTGAAAGAGGAATTTGGGATAACTTAACTTCAGCCGCTTTTCCCAGTATGATATTCGCCATCTTCAACACAGCTGGTTTTATCAGTGTTTCACCAATGGTGTGGGGTTTGCCCTGCTTTGCGATCAGGTAAGCAACTTCGTACGATGCTATGAGGATCGGTTTGTTGATGGGTACAAAGCCGAGAACAGGCAGACTAGCCTTTTCATAGAATCTGGCTCTCCTCACCTTGAATTCAGCGAGCGTTGTGTTCTTGTATTTTCCATCTCCATGCAGCTTAAGGAAGTGTTCTCTTAGTTTTGCCGGTGCTAGACTAGAATTGCTCAACTTGGCATTGCAAATCATACAATTAGGACGCTGACTCCCATCATGTTCCGTTATACATGTGAATCCATATTGTAATATTCGTCCGACCACTTTCTTTTTTTGCTCGACATAGTTAGTATGAAGGGATAGGCCAAGCGATGTTGCGTGATCACTGCAGCCAATGATGGACAAGCGGGGCGAGTCGGGTGTGTGTGTCTTGACCTCCAGGGCCGGACTGGGATACAAAGCAGCCCTGGAAAAAAAAATCTATGTCAGCCCCATAAGTCACTGCGCCTAATATACTACTTCCCCCCCTCCTTCTCCACTATCTAATACACTGCTGCCCCCTCCCCACCACCCCCAATACACTGCTGAACACCCTCCCACCCCCCTAATACACTGCTTATCCCCTCCCACCCCGTAATAAACTGCTGACCCCCCTCCTCAACCTCCTATACACTACTGACCCCCAGCCTCCCAGCCACCCAATACACTGCTGGACCCCCCCAGTCCCCTCAATACACTGCTGACCCCCGTCCCAAAACAATCCCAGCCCCCCTATACAATGATGACCCCCTTCCCAGCCCCCCTAATTCACTGCTGACCCCCACCCTCCCAGCCTCCCCAATACACTGCTGGCCCCTCCAATACAATGCTGACCCCTTAAATACAATACACAATAGGTCCTCCAAGCCCCTTTACTCTTACCTGTAGTACAACAGGTCAGCTTAGCTCAGTGATGCCGGTGTCTGTGTGCAGGAGGGACAGGATGCCGCCACCATGCTGTGCAGTCACTAGATCCGCCGCCGTGCAGCCGCCGGATATGACGTCATGTCGTCATATGCCGCTCACATCCGGCGGCTGGCGGAAGCAAAATCATTGCGCTCGCTCGGCTCTTCTGATCATGAGCCGCAGGGGGCGCAAAAGGAGTCTGAGTAACAGGAAATAAATATTTTCCTGTCTTGTGGCAGCCACCTATCAAAGCGGCCCCCCAGGGCCGGCGGCCGAACCCGCGAGACTGACTCACCGAACCCCTGGGGTTTGATCGAACCCAGGTTAAGAACCACTGATCTAACCTGTCAGATAAATGTTGTAAATAACAAAAAATAAAAATGGTGCCAAAGCAGCTATTTCTTGTTATCTTGCCTCACAAAAAGTGTAATATAGAGCAACCAAAAATCATATGTAGCCTAAACTAGTACCAACAGTACTGACACTCTATCCTGTAGTTTCTAAAATGGGGCCACTTTTTTGAAGTTTCTACTCTAGGGGTGCATCAGGGGGGCTTCAAATGGGACATGGTGTCAAAAAAAACAGTCCAGCAAAATCTGCCTTCCAAAAACCATATGGCATTACTTTCCTTCTGCACTCTGCCGTGTGCCCGTACAGCTGTTTTCAACCACAGCTGATTTCTGTAAACTACAGAATCAGGGCCATAAATATAGAGTTTTGTTTGGCTGTTAACCCTTGCTTTGTTACTGGGAAAAATTGATTAAAATGGAAAATTTGGCAAAAAATTAAAATTCTGAAATTTAATCTTCATTTGCCAATAACTCTTGTGGAACACCTAAAGGGTTAACAACGTTTGTAAAATCTGTTTTGAATACCTTGAGGGGTGTAGTTTCTTAGATGGGGTCACATTTATGGAGTTTCTACTCTAGGGTGGCATCAGGGGGGCTTCAAATGGGACATGGTGTCAAAAAAAACAGTCCAGCAAAATCTGCCTTCCAAAAACCGTATGGCATTCCTTTCCTTCTGCGCCCTGCCGTGTGCCCGTACAGTAGTTTACAACCACATATGGGGTGTTTCTGTAAACTATAGAATCAGGGCCATAAATATTGAGTCTGGTTTGGCTGTTAACCCTTGCTTTGTAACTGGAAAAAAATTATTAAAATGGAAAATCTGCCAAAAAAGGGAAATTTTGAAGTTGTATCTCTATTTTCCATTAATTCTTGTGGAACACCTAAAGGGTTAACAAAGTTTGTAAAATCCATTTTTAATACCTTGAGGGTTGTAGTTTATAGAATTGGTTCATTTTTGTTTGGTTTCTGTAACGAGCCCCTGCTCGCTCTATTCTGCTCTCATGGTACTCCCTGATGTGACCACAATATCTGCTGGTTCCGCCGTTGATGATCCGGCCTCAAACGACCGCTTGTGTCGTTTTAATTCTCACAGAACTAACACCAGTCAGGCTGTATGTGAGTTCAAACTGAGAAATTCTTTATTGAATGCATCACATATATTTATAATGACAGTTGGAACACCTCTTTCAATTGGTAAATTGTAAAACCCCCTCTGATTGGCTATGCAAATGAGGTAAGCAGAGATTAGTTCAAGAGCTTGGCTCTAACTTCTGAGGTACAATATTTGGGACATAGAGTGGGATGTGGGAAGCAGAGGCCGGAGCCTGCAAAAATCGAGGCCATCCTAAACTGGCCGGTTCCCAGAACCAAGGCCCAGGTACTTGCATTTTTAGGGACAGCCGGGTACTACAGAAAGTTTGTACCTCACTATAGTGACATAGCCAAACCACTGACGGACCTGACCAAAAATAATCTCCCTAGACAGGTCCTGTGGTCCCCGGAGTGCGAAACAGCATTTCAACAGTTGAAAACCACCCTAACACAAGCTCCCATACTGACGGCACCCGATCCTAACAAACGCTTTGTCGTACATACAGACGCCTCCATGTTCGGACTGGGAGCCGTACTAAGTCAAGTTGGCGACGATGGGAAGGAGCACCCGGTGGCGTATCTCAGCCGCAAGTTGTTACCCCGTGAAGTTGGATATGCTGCCGTGGAAAAAGAATGTTTGGCTTTAGTCTGGGCTTTAAAGAAATTGCAGCCCTACGTCTATGGACGCTCTTTTACCGTCATGACGGACCACAATCCCTTGATATGGCTAAACCGGGTGGCGGGAGAGAATGGCCGATTACTAAGGTGGAGCCTGGCTTTGCAACCCTACAATTTCACCATACAATATCGGCCAGGGCCTCAAAACGGGAATGCGGATGGATTGTCACGGTAAACGGACCTGGAATCTTAAGACTACTTTTCCAACATCCTCGAGTTGACCCGGTGAGGGTCCCACTGTGGCTGTTGGACTGTTTCCCGGGAGGGGGGGTAATGTCATGGTTTGACTCTCTCTGTGACAATGGCCACACCCATCTACCTCCCAGCCAAGCTCTTGAACTAATCTCTGCTTACCTCATTTGCATAGCCAATCAGAGGGGGTTTTACAATTTACCAATTGAAAGAGGTGTTCCAACTGTCATTATAAATATATGTGATGCATTCAATAAAGAATTTGTCAGTTTGAACTCACATACAGCCTGACTGGTGTTAGTTCTGTGAGAATTAAAACGACACAAGCGGTCGTTTGAGGTCATCAACGGCGGAACCAGCAGATATTGTGGTCACATCAGGGAGTGCCATGAGAGCAGAATAGAGCGAGCAGGGGCTCGTTACATTGGTGGCAGCGGTGGGATTGGCTCTCCAGTTACTGGGACACTCCAAATCACAACTAGGAATGACCAGCTACGCAGCCTGCAGGAGAGACACGCTGAAAGATTTACTTGAGAGTCGAGGAGGGATCGCTGGGACAAAGAACAAGGCCACCTTGATCAGTGAGTTAGCTGAGATGGATCAGAGGGATGGTGATGCTGGACCTCGGTCCGTGGAAGCCTTGTTTCAGCAACGAGTTAGAGAACGGTTGGCATTATATGGTGCCAACCCATCCGAGACCCCCATACAGAATGCCATCAGAGACATCCAGCTGCAGGATGAGCGGCAAGAGAAAGAACTAGAGCGACAAGAGAGAGAATTGGAGCGACAACATGAGTGGAGAATGGCGGAAATGCGGCGATCAGAGACAGCACCTAGAGATACAGCACCTGTCCGTAAGTTGCCCTTTCGCGCATTCAAATTATTTAAGGAAGGAGAGGAGGAAATAGAAGAGTTCCTCCAGGACTTTGAGAGACTGTGCCAGATACATAAAGTGCCGTCCCAAGATCGGGTCGCCTTACTGGCGAGTAACCTAACTGGCAAAGCTGCGGATGCGTATCGGGCCATGGAGGATGAGGACGCCATGGATTATGACTGGGTAAAAGAAGCCCTGCTAGCCCGATTTGCCATTACCCCTGAAGCCAGACGGATTAAGTTTCGAGAATCCCGGAAACAAGGCAACCTAACCTACGTGGAGTGGGCACATCGTCTGCAGCGGAACCTCAAGGGCTGGTTCCAGGGAAGCCATGCTCATACCATAGAGGACATCACCCAGCTAGTTCTCTTAGAGCAGTTCTTTGACCACACCCCTCCGATAGTACGGGATTGGGTGCGAGATAAGCGGCCACAGACGGTACAGCAAGCAGCTACTTTGGCCGATGAATATCTGGACTCTCGGAGATCCATTGGAGGCCAGTGCCTATCCCAACAGCGGCCCCAGTGTACCGACCTCGAGCCCAACTCCAGTATCTCAGTGGGCTGCCTCTAGACCCTTAGCCCAATCAAAATCTTCTACCGGGCCTAAGTGCTATACATGTAATCAAACGGGTCATCTGCAGCGTTATTGCCCTAACCGATCCCCAGGTAAAGAGACTGCCCAGTTATCCAGGTCGGTGAATTATTGCCTCCAGAACGAGGCCAACCCGCTAGATGTTCAGGAAGAGTTCGGTGAGCTGTTCGAGGCGGATCCCGTCTAGGCCCGCAGCTGAAGATAATCGGCAGCACCATTGTCAGGCGGTATGGGTTAATGGGCAGCCGGCCCAGGGACTTCGTGATTCCGGGGCTACAATTACCCTTATTCAGCCTCACATGGTTCCTCAGTCGGCCCGAACCGGACCGACTGTGGCAGTTAGGGTAGCAGGGGGCAAGGTGCTGCGCTTATCCACCGCCAGAGTTCACCTGGATTGGGGCTCAGGGAAGTGACAAGTGAGAGTAGGGATACTCCGTGAGTTACCCGCAGAAGTACTTTTGGGGAACAACTTGGGGCATTTGACTTCTTCATTTGCACCAGAGACCGCCATGGCCGTGAACCACCCGACAACAAAGCCACCTGCAAGGCAACTCCACTCCTATGGGGACCCAGGTAAGACCAAATCCTCCCACGTTACCCGACTTGACAACCCCATGTCCTGGGATTCTCCTTCCGACTTTAGGCAAGAAACCCGGAGAGACCCTACTTTAGCGTGCTATCGGGACAGGGCGGGCAAGGATCCAGGGGGGTTAGGGGAAGACAGAATAGAGTGGGAGGGAGGGCTTCTTTATCGTTACACTGAAGGGGTGGGCAACGGGAAAGCGAGGGCCCCCACAAAAAGCTAGTCGTACCCCAGAAGTACAGACAGGAGCTATTGAGGCTGGCTCACGACATCCCCTTGGCCGGACATTAGGGATAGCTAAGACCCGGAGTCGGTTGTCTCGTGCTTTCTTCTGGCCTAGGTTACATGCAGAGGTACGAGAATACTGCCGGACCTGTGAGACTTGCCAGAGAGTAGGAAAGGCGGGGATCATCCAAAAGCCTCTCTGCACCCCATGCCGATAATTAGGGAACCCTTTAGCCGGATAGCAGTAGACATTATTGGCCCACTGGCCCGTCCCAGTGCTACTGGGAAGAAGTATATTCTTACAGTGGTGGATTACGCCACCCGCTACCCGAAGCTATTCCCCTATCCAATATCCAGCTGACACGGTAGCTGATGCCTTACTGTGGGTGTTTACTAGGGTAGGATTTCCTCAGGAGATATTGTCTGATAAGGAAATCAGTTCACCGCTGAGCTGACCCAGCAGCTCTGGCGCCTCTGTGGTATTAAAACCCTCCAGAGTGCACCCTACCACCCCCAAACGAATGGGCTGTGCGAGAGATTTAACGGGACCCTAAAACAGCTACTTCGGGCCTTCGTGGAGAGTAGGAAGGATTGGGAAAAATATCTTCCACACCTACTATTCGCATACAGGGAGGTACCTCAAGAGTCCACAGGGTTTTCACCATTTGAGCTGTTAGGGGACCCTTAGACTTAGTGAGGGCCCAGTGGGAAGGGGGAGAGGATCCTGAAGGCCTCCCCATCCTTAGTTACGTCTTGGAACTCAGGATTGACTGCGGGAACTTACCGAGCTAGTCCATGAGAATATGCAATCAGCCAGAGTCAGCAGAAGGTTTGGTATGATTGATCTGCTCGGAATCACACTTTTTGTGTCGGACAGAAGGTCCTAGTACTAAAACCCTTGAAGCAAAATAAATTACAGGCCTCCTGGCAGGGCCCCTATCAGGTGGTAAAACAGCTGTGCGACACCACCTACGTGGTCGCCAGCTGTGCAGACACAAGAATTAAGAGGACATTCCACATCAATATGATGAAGGCCTATCACGAGAGGGCTGAGGCAGTAGCCGCCATATGCGCTCCTGCCACCGGGGACTCTGAATACCTACCGATGCTGGAGCTTCCTGCAATCAGTAATCATTCTGGGGGGGTGGAAGATGTTCAGTTAGGAGATGGGTTAGGACCCCAGAACAAGAACAGGTCAGGGAATTACTCCAGGACCGGAAAGAGATGTTCTCAACACTCCCTGGATACACTCACTTGGCAGTGCACAAGGTGGAGACCCTCGGGCAGAAGCCCCTGAGACAATCAGCCTATAGGATTCCTGGAGCTGTGCAAGAAGGGATGAGAGCAGAGATTAGGGAGATGCTTGAGTTAGGGGTGATCGAACCATCAGCAAGCCCCTGGGCTTCCCCTGTAGTATTAGTCCCAAAACGGGATGGCACGACCCGATTTTGTGTGGACTATAGGCGACTGAATGACTGTATTGTGACAGATGCCTACCCCATGCCCCGAGTGGACGAATTATTGGACAAAATAGCTCAGGGACATTATCTGACGACTATTGACCTGTGTAAGGGTTACTGGCAGATTCCCCTGGAGGCGGCCGCCATTCCAAAGTCGGCCTTCATCACCCCATTTGGCCTTTACCAGTACCGGGTAATGCCATTCGGGATGAAAAATGCTCCGGCTACCTTCCAACGAATGATAGATCAACTCCTCGGTGGTCTGCAGGATTTTGCATGCGCATATCTTGATGACATCGCAATCTATAGCCAGACATGGGAGGAGCCTCTCAGACACCTGGGCATAGTACTAGACAGAATCAGAGTTGCAGGCCTGACCCTGAAGCCAGACAAGTGTAATATCGGGATGTCTGAGGTACAATATTTGGGACATAGAGTGGGATGTGGGAAGCAGAGGCCGGAGCCTGCAAAAATCGAGGCCATCCTAAACTGGCCGGTTCCCAGAACCAAGGCCCAGGTACTTGCATTTTAGGGACAGCCGGGTACTACAGAAAGTTTGTACCTCACTATAGTGACATAGCCAAACCACTGACGGACCTGACCAAAAATAATCTCCCTAGACAGGTCCTGTGGTCCCCGGAGTGCGAAACAGCATTTCAACAGTTGAAAACCACCCTAACACAAGCTCCCATACTGACGGCACCCGATCCTAACAAACGCTTTGTCGTACATACAGACGCCTCCATGTTCGGACTGGGAGCCGTACTAAGTCAAGTTGGCGACGATGGGAAGGAGCACCCGGTGGCGTATCTCAGCCGCAAGTTGTTACCCCGTGAAGTTGGATATGCTGCCGTGGAAAAAGAATGTTTGGCTTTAGTCTGGGCTTTAAAGAAATTGCAGCCCTACGTCTATGGACGCTCTTTTACCGTCATGACGGACCACAATCCCTTGATATGGCTAAACCGGGTGGTGGGAGAGAATGGCCGATTACTAAGGTGGAGCCTGGCTTTGCAACCCTACAATTTCACCATACAATATCGGCCAGGGCCTCAAAACGGGAATGCGGATGGATTGTCACGGCAAACGGACCTGGAATCTTAAGACTACTTTTCCAACATCCTCGAGTTGACCCGGTGAGGGTCCCACTGTGGCTGTTGGACTGTTTCCCGGGAGGGGGGGTAATGTCATGGTTTGACTCTCTCTGTGACAATGGCCACACTCATCTACCTCCCAGCCAAGCTCTTGAACTAATCTCTGCTTACCTCATTTGCATAGCCAATCAGAGGGGGTTTTTACAATTTACCAATTGAAAGAGGTGTTCCAACTGTCATTATAAATATATGTGATGCATTCAATAAAGAATTTGTCAGTTTGAACTCACATACAGCCTGACTGGTGTTAGTTCTGTGAGAATTAAAACGACACGAGCGGTCGTTTGAGGCCGGATCATCAACGGCAGAACCAGCAGATATTGTGGTCACATCAGGGAGTGCCATGAGAGCAGAATAGAGCGAGCAGGGGCTCGTT
This sequence comes from Bufo bufo, assembly GCF_905171765.1. Taxonomy (NCBI): domain Eukaryota; kingdom Metazoa; phylum Chordata; class Amphibia; order Anura; family Bufonidae; genus Bufo; species Bufo bufo. Next base: position 131,631,269 of record NC_053397.1, on the reverse strand, counting down.
ACAGAAACCACCCAAAAATGACCCCCTTCTATAAACTACACCCCTCAAGGTATTCAAAACTGATTTTACAAACTTTGTTAACCCTTTAGGTGTTCCACAAGAATTAATGGAAAATAGAGATACAATTTCAAAATTTCCCTTTTTTGGCAGATTTTCCATTTTAATAATTTTTGTCCAGTTACAAAGCAAGGGTTAACAGCCAAACCAAACTCAATATTTATGGCCCTGATTCTGTAGTTTACAGAAACACCCCATATGTGCAAGCAGGAGAAATGCTTGCACAGGCTTCCAGTATCCGTAGTTTCAGGTGCTGCACATCTTGTATCTTCACAGCATAGACGATTGCCTTCAGATGATACGAGATGTGCAGCACCTGAAACTACGGATACTGGAAGCCTGTGCTAGCATTTCTCCTGCAGTGTTGCTATCAGTGTGTGAAGAGTGGGAGAAGAGGGTTGCATTGACAATCCAACACAATGGGCAGCACATTGAACACATTTTGTAAGTTGTCAGAAACTTGTAAATAACTCATGAAAGAATAAAGTTACGTTAAAACCAAGCACACCGTTGTTTTTCTTGTGAAATTCCCAATAAGTTTGATGTGTCAAATGACCCTCTTCCTATTGAAAAAACAAAAGTTGGATTCAAAATGGCCGACTTCAAAATGGCCGCCATGGTCACCACCCATCTTGAAAAGTTTCCCCCTCACATATACTAATGTGCCACAAACAGGAAGTTAATATCACCAACCATTCCCATTTTATTAAGGTGTATCCATATAAATGGCCCACCCTGTACAATCATCAAGGTATTCAAAACTGATTTTACAAACGTTGTTAACCCTTTAGGTGTTCTACAAGAATTAATGGAAAATAGAGATGCAATTTAAAAATTTCACTTTTTTGGCAGATTTTCCATTTTAATAATTTTTTTCTAGTTAGAAAGCAAGGGTTAACAGCCAAACCAAATTCAATATTTATGGCCCTGATCCTGTAGTTTACAGAAACACCCCATATGTGGTCGTAAACTGCTGTACGGGCACACGGCAGGGCGCAGAAGGAAAGGAATGCCATACGGTTTTTGGAAGGCAGGTTTTGCTGGACTGTTTTTTTTTGACACCATGTCCCATTTGAAGCCCCCTGATGCACCCCTAGAGTAGAAACTCCAAAAAAGTGACCTCATTTTAAAAACTACGGGTTAGGGTGGCAGTTTTGTTGGTACTAGTTTAGGGTACATATGATTTTTGGTTGCTCTATATTACACTTTTTGTGAGGCAAGGTAACAAGAAATAGCTGTTTTGGCACCGTTTTTATTTTTTGTTATTTACAACATTCATCTGACAGGTTAGATCATGTGATATATTTTTATAGACCAGGTTGTCACGGATGCTTCGATACCTAATATGTATACTTTTTTTTTTATTTATGTAAGGTTTTTTTTAAATATTTTTATTCAGGGAAACATCAATTAGCAGCATACAGATGTAAAAAGACACTTAACAGGTACAAATGTCATTTCCAGATACACATACAATAAAGTGTCATATATGTCATAAGATATTAATATTTCCCAATTTTCCATTTTCTCCCACCCCCCTCCCCCCTCCCCTGAACCTTTGTCACCCCAACTGTGTGCCCAACGTTCGGTCAAGTAAAAGAACTTTCCATCAAAGATGTCTGCCTCACGGCCGCTTGCCGGCCCCTGTATCTATAACCTGAAGGAAACATGTCTACACCTCTAGTTAGCGAGTGCTACTATCACAGGATATCTATCTCTAGTGCACCTAACGTCCCCTTTATCTGTTCTTCCAGATACCATTTAGTGTGGCGAAAAGGCTTCATTACCTCCTGAATCTCCATAGGGGTTAGAACATGGCTAATAAATTTCCTCCACTTACTAAAGAAGGATTTTGTGGACTTATCCTTATTGTTCTCTGCTTCCAGCCTATCCATATAGAGAATACGGCTCATAATGCCTACTGTTTCATCCAATGTGGGAATGGTGGGGAATATCCAGTGCCTCAATATAGTTTTTTTTAACTGCTATTAAAAACAGATGTATACCTTTGACATGTGTGGAGTGAGTTATTTCCCCCTTAGTATACCAAGGTATATACTGAAAAATACAATGTAGTGGTTTCAATTGTACTTCCACTCCCCAGATCTGTTTCATGAGTTCTAGCGCACCCTTCCACAGGGGAGTTAAAGACGGGCAGCTCCACAGCCCATGCAACAGATTGGCTTTCTGGAGTGGACATTTTAGGCACCATCTAAGATAGTGTGCTGGAGCATCCCTATAAGACAAGTCAAACGCATATGTTGCTTTGTGCAAAATCCTGAAGTGCATTTCCCTCCAAGTCTCATTTCCTGTCGCCTGCCTCACACGTTCCAAGCCTTCCTTTAACTTTGGGGTCAACTCCTCTTCCCCCAGCTCAACTTCCCATTTCTGGAAAACTTTTGCTTCTATAGGAATCGAATGAGTATTTTGAATTTTCCGGTATAGATCTGAAAGAGAATTATTTTGAGTTCCCATTAGGGCATCGAACCAGACTCTCCTTTCCTGGTCTCCTATGTCCAGCGACTGAGACCTGCAAAAAGAACTAATTTGACAATAAGGGAGGAAGTGCGAGGGAGGCAACCGGAACTGAGACCTGATATTTTGCCAAGACAGTAACTCACTTCCCATAGGGTTAAGCAACTGTTTCAAGAAAATTATTCCCTTCTCTTTCCAGAGTGTAAACATTACTGACTGTCTCTCCGCTGGAAAGGCTGGGAGGGTCCATAATGGCATGTATGGAGAGAGATACATAGGTAATCAAAACAGTTTACGGACCCCTCTCCACATAGCTAAAGTATCCTTCAGTAGTGTATATTTCCTCAAAGCCAGAGGAATATCTCGGATTCTGGTATGCAAAATAGCTCTCAAATCCCATGGAGCGGCCAATTCCTTCTCCAAGGGGGTATTGGAAAAATTTGAGGAACCAGACATCCAATCTTTAATGTGTCTCCAGAGGGAAGCTAGGTTATAATTCCTGATATTAGGCATCTGTATGCCCCCCTCCCATTTTAACAGACATAGTTTCGCATACGCGATCCTCGGTCTCCTACCTCGCCATAAAAAACGTGAAAAAGCCTTTTGAATTATGGCAACGTCCATATGTGTTATCAGGAGAGGAATTGTTTGCATGGGGTAAAGTATCTGGCAAAGCTAACCATCTTCACTAGATGGTCCCTCCCGAATAGAGACAATGGCAGATTCAGCCACCTATCAAGTTCTTCCTCTATCTTCCTGATTAGTGGGCTATAGTTTAATTTATATAGGGACAGCGGGCTTCTACCTATTTTAATCCCCAGATAGGTCAAGTATTGGGGGACTACCTCCACTTCCTGGAGTATAATTGGTGCGGTGCGATCTCTAGTATAGCCTTTTAAATATAACAATTGACTTTTGCTGACATTCACCCGATAGCCTGTCACTTTCCCAAAATATTGTAAAGAATCTAACACTTTTTTAAGATCGGTTTCTGGGGAGTTAAGAAAAATAAGTATGTCATCTGCGAAACATGTGAGTTTCGTTTTTTTAGTTCCCACCCTAATCCCCTGGTACACATCAGAATGTATCAGGAATCTGACTAAAGGCTCCAGGGCTAAATTAAAGAGGAGCGGAGACAGGGGGCAACCCTGCCTCGTGCCCCTGTGGAGGCGGAAAGGAGTCGACAAAAAAACAGGTAGATGAACTTGAGCTATCGGGCCAGCGTACAATTTATCCAGGAACGTCCGGAAAGGCCCTGTAAAGCCAAAGGCCTCCAGCGTTTTCCCGAGCCAATTCCAATTAACATTGTCGAAAGCTTTCTCCGCGTCCACAGACAGCAGAGCAGGGCAACCAGCTGGGTCCTGATTATAAAAAAGGTGATCTTGTATCGTTAAAACTGTTCTGATATTAGTGACCGCTGCTCTCCCCTTTGTAAACCCGACCTGGTGAGGTCCGATCAGGGATGGCATGAGTTCCGCCAGTCTATTGGTCATTAGTTTAGTCATAATTTTCAGGTCTTGGTTAATTAACGATATCGGGCGGTAAGATCCCATCTGAGCAACATCTTTACCCGGTTTAGGAATTAGTTTAATATGGGCCAGCTTCCCTGTAGACATAATGTCTCCCCCCGTGTAGACAGGAGTTAAACAGCTCCTGCAAAACCGGGGAGACATTCATCGCAAAGGGCCTTAAAGAACTCCGCCGGGAACCCATCTGGGCCCGGTGCTTTTCCGTTACCAAGTGACTTAATGGTGCCCTGAACCTCCTCAACTGTACTTGGCTTATTGAGGCTATTTAGCATATCTTCTGAAAGTTTGGGGAGAGAGACATTAGCTAGAAGTTCCTCCGCCCGTGACTGGTCAAACCCGTCTTGGGAATAAAGTGCTTCATAATATTTCCTAAAGCATTTAATTATGTCTTTCGGGTTAGTGAGCTTTTTCCCCCTTTCATCTAAAATTGACCTAATGGTAGGGTTATAACGTTGTGCATTAATTAAGTTAGCTAGCATTTTACCTGCCTTATTGCCATATTTAAACAGCTTAGCCGAGTGATAATCCATATGGAGTTTAACTTGTTGCTCTAACTTGTGGTCATAATTGTGTTTTGCCGTCACCCACTTAATCCTGTTTATGTCGATAGGACTCGCTAAGTAAGAAGTGTAAGCAGAACAGACCTCATCAGTGGCATGCTGGAGCCCTAGCCATATTTTCCTTTTTTTAGCTGTTGTATATGAAATGATATTCCCACGAATGACTGCTTTAGCCGTATCCCACAGGAGGCAAGGATTATCCCGATGACCCGAATTATTATCTAAGAATTCCCACCACCAGCCTTTCAGTCTATCCAAAAAATCATCGTCAGACATAAGATAGCTAGGTAGACGCCAAACCCTATAAGTGCCTCTGGGGGTGTTTTCTGCAATAGTGATGCAAACCGGGGCGTGGTCAGATATCACCATGTCCGTGATCTCAGCCTGAAGGACTTTTTTCGAAAGTTGTGGCGAGGTCAGGGCATAATCGATCCTGGACCACGACCGGTGGACATGTGAAAAATGAGTGAATTCCCTTTCCACTGGGTTCAGGAATATCCAAATGTCTATCATACCTGTGGACTTAATGAGAGGTTCTAAAGAAAACCTTCCACCTCTGATAAGCTGCGTAGATTGGAGCGAAGACTGCGTCTGTTTCCTGTCTTCCTCTAGGTTATGTACTGCGTTAAGATCCCCCATGACTAAAATCTGGTTTCCTGCCTCCTGTAGAATTTTACTTTCCAAGACCCTAAAAAAAGGGGCCTGTCCAGTATTAGATCCATAAACATTGAATAGGTCTATAAGACCCGTGTCCGTGGACAATTTAAGATGTATAATCCTGCACTCCTCATCACATTCAGTAGCGATCACATTATGGCTTACTCGCTTATGTATAAGAATTAACACCCCCGCTTTCCTGTCACATGATGGGGATCCCATGACATGTCCTACCCAAAGACGCTTCATGCGCCATAGGTCGGCCTCCCCCAGGTGCATCTCCTGCAGAAACGCAATATCCGCTTTCAATTTCTTGAGGTGTTTGAGTACCATTATTCTTTTCTGCGGGGCTCTAAGGCCCTTTACATTCCAAGTGACTACTTTCATAATTGGTTCAGTATAAAGGGTTTACAAGGAGTACCACCTGGTGGAGGCCGCTCCCGGTCGCTTATATCAGGTATAGAAAGTGCAAAACATCCATGGAGCATGACAGTAAAAGTGGCTAGAAACATTCCCCCCAACCTGTAAACAACAGCATTAACAACAAACCATTGAGTGAGTGTAACCCACATAGATCCGCCATAAGGCACTTTAGACTTCACTTTTTTTGCACCAAACTGGCAAGTACATACGGACTCTGTCCCGCCAGATTCCCTCCTGTATAAATACATTATGTCATCAACTCCACAACCCATAGATCATTAGCCAACAAAACCCTCCACTCTGTTCTCCCCTCCCTCCTCCACCCTGCTTTCATTTAAAGGCATTCATATCAACGACCTTCTAGAAGGTAGCAGTATAAGAATAAACAGAGTCCCGGCAGTATCAAGTTTTTAACTCACAAGTTCCAGATACTCGTTTTCCCGCCATAGCCGTTTACTACAGCAGATATCAGTCCCAGTCTGATCGAGATACCTGGCTAAAGGCGTCACCAGGCCTATTCTGGGACGTGTCACCAGGTCTTAGTGTCAATTGACCACCATAGCGCCCTCCTCTGGGTGAAGAGCGACCTCTGGGCCTCGAGCTGTTAGAGAAGTCGCCATCTTCCAAGGCATCTGTCGCTTCTCTCGGCGTTAAGTAGGTGTCAGTTCCTCCATTTTGTTTGAATACACGCAATACAGCCGGGTAAATGAGAGCAAAGCGGATTTTCCTCTGGACCAGCTGTGTACAAATCAGGGAAAATGCTCTCCTTCTTTTAGCTACTTCCATCGAATAATCGCCGAATAAAAGGAGCTTATTCCCTTTAACTCTTAGAGGTTGAGTCAGGCGTCTGTACTTCCCCAAGATGGCTTCCTTGTCAGCATAGTTAAGATATTTAACAATAACCGACCTCGGTCTGGACGGCTGGTTATCAACGCGTGGTTCACTGGGGGGGCCAATTCTATGAGCCCTCTCTACAGTAAGCGGCAACTCAAATCCCAATGCCTGCGGGAGTTCTGAGGAACAAAAACGTGCCAAATGATGCGCTGGGAGACCCACTATGCGAATATTACTCCTACGGGAGCGGTTCTCCAGGTCCTCAACTTTATCTTGCAGGGCCTGGTTAATGCGAACTATGTCTCTTACTTGAGACTGAGTTTTGCAGAGCTCATCTTCAGGGTCCCTGTTCTTTGCTCTAATTCCCGAATATGGGAAGAGTTCTGCGCAATGTCCAGTTGTAGTTGCTTCATAGTCCCAGCAATGGTGGACTCCAACGTGGCCTTAATATTTGGGGCCAGTATTTGTGCAACCGCCAAAGCGATTTCTTTGCTAGGGAGCTCCAGGTCCTGGAGCTGCAGCGACTGCTGCGATTGCGGCGGTGACTCCCCTCTAGAAGATTTATCTGCATCGGGGGGTAGGGGGGGTTGTGAAGAGGAGCGGGTTGTTCTCCGCTTACCCTCCGCCATCTTGTCAGATCACGTCAGTGCCGATTCTCGTGGCAGGAGTGAAGAGGTCAGCAGTGGGGGGCCGTTGCGGACCAGGTATCTGTCCATGAGCCACCCGGTTCAAGATAGGCAGTGGTGATCCCGCCTCTGGTCCCGGCAAACCCCCGATATGTGGCAGGGTATACGGAGCTCCTTCACCGCACGTCCTTACATGTGCGCGCCGGAACCGGAAGACTTTATGTAGTTTTACACAATGATTTCTTTTTTGAAAAAAAAAATCATGTTTTAGTGTTTCCATAGGGGGTTAGGTCATGTGATATTTTTATAGAGCAAGTTATTACGGACGCTGTGATACCTAATATGTATACTTTTTATTTATTTATGTAAGTTTTACACAATGATTATCATTTTTGAAGCAAAAAAAAATCATGTTTTAGTGTTTCCATAGTCTGAGAGCCATAATTTTTTCAGTTTTTGGGCAATTACCTTGGGTAGGGTATGATTTTTGCGGGATGAGATGACAATTTTATTGGCACTATTTTGGGGTGCATATGACTTTTTGATCGCTTGCTATTAAATTTTTTGTGATGTAAGGTGACAAAAAATTGTTTATTTAGCACAGTTTTTATTTTTTATTTTTTACGGTGTTCATCTGAGAGGTTAGGTCATGTGATATTTTTATAGAGCCGGTCGATACGGACGCTGCAATACCTAATATGTATACTTTTTTTATTTATGTAAGTTTTACACAATAATATCATTTTTGAAACAAAAAAAAAATCATGTTTTAGTGTCTCCATATTCTGAGAGCCATAGTATTTTCCGTTTTTGGGCGATTATCCTAGGTAGGGTATCATTTTTTGTGGGATGAGATGACTGTTTGATTGGCACTATTTTGGGGTGCATATGACTTTTTGATCACTTGCTATTAAACTTTTTGTAATATAAGGTGACAAAAAATGTTTTTTTTTACCTTTTTTTTTTAACTTTATTTGGGGAAAATGACGTTTTTGTTTATTTTTACTTAAACTTTAAATTTTTTGGGGGGAAAACTTTATTTTTTCAACTTTTTTTTACTTTATTTTTTGTCCCACTTTGGGACTTCAACTTTTGGGGGTCTAATCCCTTTTACAATGCATTCCAATACTTCTGTATTGGAATGCATTGGCTGTATGAGTAATACTGTGAGTATTACTCATACAGCTTCCGGCCTGTTAGATCCAGGGGGCTGAATCTCACAGGCTCGTCACCGGAAGGCAGAGCAGATGCCTAAGGATGGCATCACGCTGCCTTCCATGCCATCGGGTCCCCCCTACAGCCGCATGGGGACCCGATGGCACCTCCGATCACCGCCGCCGCATAAGGTAAAAGCCGCAAACCGCAGGTCTGAATTGACCTGCAGTTTGCGGTGATCGCTGACACGGGGGGGGGTCACGGGCCCCTCCCCCCCCGGCGTTGTGACAGGATGCCCCCTGAATGATTTCAGCGGACATCCTGTTCCGATCACCGCCCCCGCAGCGCCGCAATCTAGTTTTAAACTTAGGACGTACCGGTACGCCGTGGGTCCTTAAGGACTCGGCAAACATGGAGTACCGGTACGTCCTAAGTCCTTAAGGGGTTAAATATAGGCATCACACACGGCCTAGATATCAGTGCTGATTTGCTTCTCACTGGTCACAGCAAGCAGCATTTGTAGAATGCAGAAAATGAATGTCACTAACGGTCGCCCTGACACAAAAAAATTATTCCCCCAAAATAAATTTTGCTGCCACCTCTAACAATAGTCCTTAAAAGGACTTTTGGGTCTCTGAAAGGTTTGAGATCAAATTCGCTCTACACTCGCTCTGTCCCTTCCTAACAGCAGTTCTCCCTGACTCGCAATGAGCCGAACCCACGTGACCGGGTGCTATATAGCACCCGATGACGTGTTCTGGCCAGCCAATCACTGTAATGCCAGTAGAAAACATGTCTAATGGCATTACAGTGATGGCAATATTTACCAGCATGTTTATTGGCTGCTTAGAAGGCGCCAAACGTCCGGGGAGGAGACTCGAGCATGGCGCTCAAGCATATGTGGTACTCGGCAGAGCGCTCGGATCTGCCAAGCATAGCGATGCTCGAGCCGAACCAGTACTCGGCCGAGCATGCTCGATCATCACTAGTCCAGTCGTTTGGTCGCGCATAAAGAATGTCTAGACAGACAGACAGACAGAAACTAATTTTTATATATATATAAGAGACTAGCAGAAGGACCTGGCTTCACACGGGTATATTTCATCTATTTAATTTCATGTTTCCATGTGTCGTAAAACGATATCAACAGATATTCTAATAAATAAAGATTCTAATTTTTCAATAACGTGCACAAAACTTCACATTTTATGAGGTCTCACTAGATATTAGTGATTGTTGCACTAAGTATTCCTGTGACATCGCACCCACTGTTAGTAGCATATTTGTATGGAAAGCATAGAAATATATTTCACATGCACATTGCACATCCATTGTCATGCCGCACACTATATACCACACACACACACACACACACACACACTATATACCACACACACACACTATATACCGCACACACACACACAGTTTATAGATTATAGTTTGTATCCTGTTGGTCAGGACTCAGGAGAAGCTTTCTTTGTCAGACCGCTAGTATTTGCTGGTTCATTTATAGTTACCCAGGGTGCATCCCGGGGAGGCGAACCAGCTGTACACGCCATACCGTACCATCACTTCACTAGACAGGTACATCTCTGCTTAGTTGGACAATATCTGATAGCTCCGACCCCACCCACATACAGTCGTAATACAATCCCATCTTCTAACCGTAACAGTAAAGCCGCATGCACACGGGCGTGTTTTTTCACAACTAAGGACCGTAAAAAACTCAGGCTGCTCTCCTGCAGAGTGGACGATCGCACGGCGTAATTTGTTGCTAACTCGATATGACGCCGTGCGCTTCTTGCCGCCACCGCTGTACAGTAATACACTTGTATAGATCATACAAGTGTTTCACAGTACAGCGATGGTGGCCGGAAGCGCACGTCGTCATAACAACCAATGACGCCGTGCGCTCGTCAACTCTGCAGGACGGCAGGCCGGGTTTGTACGGTCCGTAGTTGTGAAAAAACACGCCCGTGTGCAGGCGGCCTAAATCTAATATTTCCACTTCAAAGCATTAAATACTTTTTGCAGTTTACTTGAGTAAATTATTTTCAATACTTTTATTGTTAAAAATTGGGATTATATGCTTGCATTTTTATCTTGCAGCTGATTTTAGGGTGGGGATACGAACGCACCCGGTCACATGCCGAGAAGCAGCGGATTGTGCGGGAGCTGGCATTTGAGATCTGGCGCAAAACGGATCTCAAACACCACCGTCTGGCCATCATTAAAAAATGGTCAGACATGAAGCGAAGACACTCCCGGTTTATAAAAAGAATACGGGACGAAAAATGCCCAGGTAGATACGTAAATAACTTTTGTATGTTTTGCCAACACTCTGTAGTGTATACAGTGCTAAGCAAAAGTGTTCACTTTGTTTGAGGATTTGCATTATTTAATTTGTAGAACATGCCCACAACTTAGACCTTTTTTTAAATTGGTTAATTGTAAATCATACAACTAATAGGACAAAATAACAGAAAAGGTCAATGTGCATAACTATTCACCCCCTAAAGTCACTTTGTACTTTGTAGAGCCACCTTTTGCGGCAATCACAGCTCCAAGTCGCTTTGGATAAGTCTCTATGAGCTTGCCACATCTTACCACTGGGATTTTTGCCCATCCCTCCTTGCAAAACTGCTCCAGCTCCTTCTAATTGGATGGTTTGCGCTTGTGAACAGAAATCTTTAAGTCTGACCACATATTTTTTATTGGATTGAGATCTGGGCTTTGACTAGGCCATTCCAACAAATTTATATGTTTACCCTTAAACCACTCAAGTGTTGCTTTGAAGGTGAACCTCCGTGCTAGCCTCAAATCACACACAGAGTGGGATAGGTTTTGCTCAAGAATATCCCTGTCCATGTTTCCCTCAACTCTGACCAGTTTCCCAGTCCTGGCTGCTGAAAAACATCCCCACAGCATGATGCTGCCACCACCATGTTTCATTGTGGGGATGGTGTTCTTTGGGTGATGTGTTGACTTTGTGCCAGACAAGTGATGGACTGAACAATCACTGTGTCTGCAGTAGAAGCCTGAGGGCTAGCCTCCTTCCTATGGGCTATGGACCCAGGACCATGGAGACCCCCACTCTGACCTATTTGGGTTAGAGGGAACTATAAACCATGATATTTTGGTTGAGTTTATAGGCCACATATTTCCTATTCCCCATTAAAGTTGCATGGTGTGAATCCATAAAAGTAATAAGGGTTAAGTCTGCTCTGAGACTCCCAATGAATGTGTTAGTTTATTTGTCCCTTTGTTCTATTGTGTTAGTGATAGGATTAAGAAGTAGCCGACTCTGGTGTAGAGAAGTAGAGGGGATGTCTTTTTGCATGCTGTTCATTTTTTATTGAGTTATGCGTCATAAAGCTGGCAGCCACTACAATTATATATAGATCCCTCCATATTGGAATTTCTTTATATCTAATGTTGTTAAGATTTCTGAGTTGTTTATCTAAAATCTGAACATTCTGTGATTACAGAAGTTCCTATTCCCTCCATTCGGAGAAGGCAATCGGCGGAGGCCGTGGAGGTGGTGGAGGTTGAGGAGGAAGAGGAGGAGGAGGCCGGACCCTCCCAGCCTATTGAGCCACCCCCACAAAATGTGGGAGAAGTGAAGGAGGTGGAGGTAGAAAGTGCTGGACCCTCCAGCACTGCCCCATCTCAGGATTCGGAGGAAGAGGAGGCGATCACCAGCCCCCGCCAGGAGGATAAATATGTGCACATAGCAATATGATTATGTATCCATAACATGTACATAAACATTAAAAGGGCCAACAATGAGGGGACAACATACACTATAGTAATACAAAAAAAGAACACTGGACAATAACTCTTTCATCTACATTAAAACCAACTTAACTTAACAAATAAATAATATTAAACTCTATAGAACCATCACTAACTAACCAACAAAATAAAATTATACTGTACTGAAATACCACTAACTAATAAACGATATAATCATCATAAATATCACTAACGTATTGAGATTTAAATCGTCAATGTGTATAAAGACTTTAAATTAAAAAAATTAAAAAAGGTAAAAAATAGACAGACATATTTTGTACCGCCATCTCTATAAAAATATCCTATGATCTAACCCCTCAGGTGAACACTGTAAAATAAAAAAAATAAAAATAAAATACTAATTTAGTCACCTAACATCAAAAGTGCAACACCAAACTATCAAAAAAGGCATATGCCACCCAAAATAGTAACAATCGGTCATTTCATTTGGCCAAAAATGAGACCCTAACATTAGACAATCACCAAATAAAAATAATAATATGGCTCTCAAACTATGGAGACACCTAAAACATGAATCCTTTTTGGTTCAACAATGCTTTTATTGTATAAAACAGAAATAACTTAAAAATAAGGAAACATATTAGGTCTTGCCGCATCTGTAACAACCAGCTGTATAAAAATATCATACCAACTAACCCCTCAGGTGGACACCTTTCAAAACTAAAATTGAAAACTCTCCAAAAATACATTTTTTTGACAACTTTTATCACAAAAAGGTGTAATAGCAAGCGATCATAAAGTTATATGCACCACAAAATAAAGGTTTAATAAGAATTGCAAATAATGTTCATATATATATTTATTTCAAACAGTAATGAAGACATTGAAAGCCAAATTGGCCAAAATGCAGAAGGAGCACCGCCAGGATATGTGGGCCATTCAGGAGCGGATAAAGGCCATGGAGGAGAGGCAACACCAGGCCATGAAGGGGGTGCAGGAGATGCTCCTGCTACTGGAAAAGTAGCCTTTTTTTTTTCTAATAAGTTACCGTATATAAATCATTTATACAGTTGTGCTCGGATCGGCTCATGCTGAGAGGGTACCCTACCTAAGCCTATACTCCACCCCCCCCAACCTAGAAGCAGCAGAGTTATGCCGGAACTGCTTATCGAAGGGTAGCCTAAAGGGGGCTACCCCAATGATGAGACCTGAAAAAAGGGAGGGCTCCTGGGTGGGTTGAAATCGTTCGAACCGACAAGTGGGGGGAGGAGGGCCAGGTTTAAATAGTGAATGCCCCGCCTCCCCTCACACAAATGCGGCACTCTTAATTGCCTACCACTTGTGCTCGGATCGGCTCATGCTGAGAGGGTACCCTACCTAAGCCTATACTCCACCCCCCCAACCTAGAAGCAGCAGAGTTATGCCGGAACTGCTTATCGAAGGGTAGCCTAAAGGGGCCAAAAGAACCATGCACAGGAGTTAGAAAACTTGATAACAGAAACTACAGACCAAAACTCGAAAGCCAATGATATTTCGTATAAGGATCCGGGATATTACGCATGGAACACGCGGAACTGCGACGACCCAACCGTTTGATGACATGTACTGGCACCTTATGCATGGACGCCGCCGCTTCCGCGCCCATGCGGAAGGAATGTCCTGTGATCCAGCGAGGACCGACCCCTGAACCTGTCAACTAACCTGAATGTACGCAAGAAAGGCCGCGGTGGTTAGCCGGGCAATGCCTAGTTCGAGTACGGGAGAACATGCCGCTTGGACTAAATACTACGCAGCCAAGCCTCCAAGGCCTGCACCGGACACAATCTGCTGTCCGTGGGAAAGTATCTGACCGCCACTGGTTCCCCCGGCCGTGACGTCTTGGACGAGGCCAAGGTGAGGACATAGATGGACCCGCGCCGGATGAGCTGACCTTTCCGCAGGCACCCAGCCAGCGTATTGGTGCCCATGAGCTCGCCTGACCTGAGGAATCCATGGAAAGCCAGGTACAAGGCTGTTTCTCCCAGAGCGCTAACCTGTGGCCCGAACGGTTTGCCCCTGCAGTTTGCCTGTCACAGCCTGAACAAACTACCGGTAAATGGCTGACGCCCATGTCGTTTCACAACAGACATCTTGCGCAAACACTTCAACGCCGCTTTGAACGGGTAGGCGGAGAAGAGTGACGGTAGGTCCGGATGTAGCCTGTACCAATGGTGTTGAATACCTGCCATGTATAGTTAACAATGCTATAGGACAGGTTTAATTGAGAGTGGCAAAAACCCTGACAAAGCCCAATAGGTGTGTGATAGGCCCCCGGCCAGCGGCCGGGTAGGTGTTCTCATATCTCTGAAACAGGCGCCAAGCTGTCTTGTAAGCCGTCAGAGTATTACTGGCCAAGGAATTGGCCATCAGTCTCTTAGCTATGGTGAGATGGGAGACTAGTCCCAGCACAGCTGGGCCTGGTGAGGAAATTTTTTTAATTTTTTTTTTTACCTCCATGCGTGAGAGACTCTAATGGCGGAGTCCTGTGTGTAAACCTAAAGCGGAGAAGCCATGCATAAGAGACTAATGGCGGAGCCATGCGTGAGAGACTAATGGCGGAGTCATATGTGTAAAACTAAAACGGAGAAGCTCTGCATGAGGGACTCTAATGGCGGAGTCATATGTGTAAAACTAAAACGGAGAAGCCATGCGTGAGAGATTCAGATGGCGGAGTCATATGTGTAACCTAAAACGGGGAAGCCATGCGTGAGACTCTAATGGCGGAGACATATGTGTGAACCTAAACGGAGAAGCCATACGTGAGAGACTAATGGCGGAGTCATATGTGTAAACCTAAAACGGAGCAGCCATGCGTGAGAGATTCTAATGGCGGAGTCATATGTGCCAACCTAAAACGGAGAAGCCAGGCGTGAGAGACTAATGGCGGAGTCGTATGTGTAAAACTCACACTGAGAAGCCATGCGTGAGAGACTCTAATGGCGGAGTCATATGTGTAACCTAAAACGGGGAAGCCATGCGTGAGAGACTCTAATGGCGGAGTCATATGTGTAACCTAAAACGGGGAAGCCATGCGTGAGAGACTCTAATGGCGGAGTCATATGTGTAAACCTAAAACGGAGAAGCCATGCGTGAGAGACTCTAATGGCGGAGTCATATGTGTAAACCTAAAACGGGGAAGCCATGCGTGAGAGACTCTAATGGCGGAGTCATATGTGTAACCTAAAACGGAGAAGCCATGCGTGAGAGACTCTAATGGCGGAGTCATATGTGTAAACCTAAAACGGAGAAGCCATGCGTGAGAGACTCTAATGGCGGATCCGTATGTGTAAAACTAACATGGAGAAGCCATGCGTGAGAGACTCAGATGGCGGAGTCATATGTGTAAACCTAAAACGGAGAAGCCATGCGTGAGACTCAAAAATTTATTTATATTTTTTATTTTTTTATTTTTTTTACTATCAACCACTTAAGCAGCTCCCGTATGGGCACAGCTCTGAGTACGAGCATGAAGAGCATGGTATAAAGCAGATCACCTGCACGGACTAACTAATATCCTGTGCCTAAATAACCCCCTTGGAACCTTATGTACGGCCGGCAGCAGGAAGCCAGCCACCGCCTATGATCTGCTCCCTCTGACCGAGCCTAGTACTGATCCCTGCCTACCTAACGGCACGGCGGCCCGTGCCAGACTTTATTGAAGATGAGGAGCCTTACCCCCCAGCCGCGCGGGGAGCTCACGCTGCTCCCTGGCAGAATGCACCAGTGCGGGGGAGCCCCCCTCCTCAGCTAGGGCCGACCCACCGCCGGCTGGACACTCATACCGCGTTGGGAGCAGCGCCACTCCCTGGCAATGTGCACCGGATCAGAGGGAGCCCTTCCTTTACCGTGGGCCCCGGCCCCCGCTGGTTTGAACCGTGTGCCGCGTGAGGAGCCGCACAGCTCCCTGGCATTGTGCGCCGGTGCGGGAGTGCCCCCCCTCACCTAGGGGCTGGTTATTGTGACTGGAACCCGCTGGGAGACTGAAGCCTAACTGGACCTACCTGTGACCGTGAAGGCTGACCTCCCAGGCCGTGGCTGACCCACGTGCGTAGTCGTGACGCAACTACGCGTAGATGCCCACCCAGTGCCTGTAGTTAACGGGAGTGCGACTGAGTCTGTGGATGTGACCGACTAGCCCCTGTAGTTGTAAGGGGACCCTACATCGAGAGTAGCGGTAACGGATCATCGCCTGTAGACGTGGTAGTATTACCTCATGAGTCTGTTGACATGAGACTAATGCCTGCAGTCGTGGCCGGTCTTAATAATGAGTCTGTAATCGTAACGGATTTGTGCCTGCAGTCGTGGCAGGGCTTTAGAGCGGGTCTGTAGTCGTGACAGACTGATGCCTGCTGTCGTGGCAGGACTTTATAACGAGTCTGTAGTCGTGACAGACTGATGCCTGCAGTCGTGGCAGGGCTTTATAACGGGTCTGTAGTCGTGACAGACTGATGCCTGCAGTCGTGGCAGGACTTTATAACGAGTCTGTAGTCGTGACAGACTGATGCCTGCAGTCGTGGCAGGGCTTTATAACGGGTCTGTAGTCGTGACAGACTGTTGCCTGCAGTCGTGGCAGGGCTTTATAAGGAGTCTGTAGTCGTGACAGACCTGGCAAAGCAACATTCCTATCTATACCATTATTATTTTATTTTATTTTTTATTTATTTATTTTTTATTTTCCCCCCCACCAAAGACCACGACTGTAGGCGCCACCCTGTAAGAGATGCGCCAGAGGCCTGGACATAATAGTCCACCATCCCCCGTCCCCCAAGCCTATGCAGGAGAAAAGAGGGGGTTGGCCCCCGCATGCACCACCCCTGACTCACCTGGCGGCCATGACAGCCACGAACCCCACAGTATCGTAAGTTAGCCCACCACCTGTGGACCTGAATAACTAAGGACAGACGTGTGAGTGAGCGCACGCCGGCTGGGCGACCCTTCACTCATGCCACTGCTCCCTAGCTAACCACCGGATTATAGTGACTGCGCCCGAACCAACCCCCTGACTGACCGTATGGGCTTACGGGCGGCCCGGCTGCGTGCGCAAAGTGACGTGGCCAGCCCCCCTCCTTGAAGCCCTCTTTATATTTGATCCTTGAACATATTCCAAATTTATTTAAATATATATATATTTTTTTTTTTTACACTCCTGCCTTAGTACCTAGCCACTGTGCCTGAGCAGAGGAGCCCTGCACCTGGACTGCAGTACCAGTATGGGCCTGCAGGTGTCGCCCTCTATCAAGCCAGGACCTGCTGGAGCGCAGCAAGCCAGTGATTCCCTTCTAGGTTAGAATTAACCATTGAAATCATAACTTGTTATACAGTGCACATGTCTGAGTATCTGCTTATCTTGTCTTGCCTGAGTTTGGTGCAGTAAAGAAGACGAGTTTATTCTGCAGCGGATTCCTAGACATGACTGAAAGTCACATAAGCATGTCCACCTTCACTGCCTCGCTAATTGTAATTACCAGGAGAACGTGCATCAGGATCGGCTGTGAGGGATTTGTGCTCCGCCATGTGGAACATTGCATCCCTTGCCCACCGCTATCGACTATTTGTACAGGGAAAGCCGCGGCGTATTAATCGCCTATAGGTTTCGGCTTCCGCCCCGTGATCCTGCAGCTGGACCTCCGCTTACTGATTGCAGCTAATAAATAGATCCCTGTGTGAGCGGACGGCGTTTTCCTCTACGGCGGAACGAATGTTTATGTTCTGATACGGGAGTGAGTGATATATAACGCTGCGTCGTGGAGCCGACGGCCGGCGTGACCGATGCTCAGGGTATGCGAGCGGACGTCGTGACCCGTCGCTGCTGAGCCACAGATGAGGGGTGCCCGCCTGGGGGATGCTGCATGTGGGAGCGGGGGTGCTTAGCGCAGGGCCTGGAGCGGATCGGGGTGCCTGAAGCGATTGGGAGTGCGGGCAGTCTCCAGCGCAGCTGGGGACCGGCGGCACGCTCGGCAGCCCAACATGTTATACATAGCGAGATGGGTGTGCAAGCCACCCTGCCTACCTAATCACCGTAGCGACGAGCCCGACGCAGCCGATCCCCCGATCCTCCAGTGACGCACGCCCTTCTCTGGCACCAACCCACAAGCCGATTCGAAATCGTTCGAACCGACAAGTGGGGGGAGGAGGGCCAGGTTTAAATAGTGAACGCCCCGCCTCCCCTCACACAAATGCGGCACTCTTAATTGCCTACCACTTATAATGTGTATTTTGTTTTTGTAATATTGCTAAATCAGCCAGAACTGACAGCAGCCGGTAAATACATGTCAAATAGATATAGGGTCCATTCACACGTCTGTGAAATGGGTCCGCATCCATTTCACAATTTTGCGGAACAGTTACAGTCCCATTGATTTTCAATTCCAGTCAGAAAAATTTGGCATTCACAGGATAAAGAAGTGTCGGCCAGTACAGGCCTCAAAAATTAGCCAACAGGCGTTCACCTGACAGCAAAGAACTTTGTATTCTCTGGCTGGAGGTATATTAGGCATTCACAGGATAAAGAAGTAAGTGTCGGCCACTAAAGGCCCCAAAAATTTTCCAACAGGCGTTCACCTGACAGTAAAGAACTTTGTATTCTGTGGCTGTAGGTACATTAGGCATTCACAGGAAGTAAGTGTCGGCCACTAAAGGCCCCAAAAATTTGCCAACAGGCAAAGAACTTTGTATTCTGTGTCTGGAGGTACATTAGGCATTCACAGGATAAAGAAGTGTCGGCCACTAAAGGCCCCAAAAATTTGCCAACAGGCGTTCACCTGACAGCAAAGAACTTTGTATTCTGTGGCTGGAGGTACATTAGGCATTCACAGGATGAAGAAGTAAGTGTTGGCTATTACAGGCCCCAAAAATTAGGCATTCAAAGTACATAAAAGGCCTTTTATGCCGCTGTATTTACCTAACACAGGGACCATGAGTAACAGGGACCAGGAATTTGAATCAAACATGGTCTACTGGTCACATGTGTTGAATTCCTCCGAGATCCATGCCTCATTCATTTTTAGAAATGTGAGGCAGTCAACACTGTCGTGAGCTAGGCGAGTGCGCTTATCGGTCACTATCCACCCTGCTGCGCTGATCGTTCTTTTGGACAGGACACTGGACGAGGGGCAAGCCAACAGTTCCATGGCAAATTGTGCCAGCTCTGGCCAGAGGTCAAACCTGCCCTACCAGTAGTCCAGGGGTTCATCACTTCTCAGAGCGTCCACATCGGTCGTTAACCCGATGTAGTCGGACACCTGTCGGTCTAGGCGTTCCCTGATGCTGGATCCGGAGGACAGCTGTCGATGGGTCAGCTGAAAGAATGATCTCATATCAGAAGTGACCAACACATCTTCAAACCGCCCTCTTTTTGCAGGTGCTGTTGGATTGGTACCCACAACTGTTTCTCTGTGAGTGGAAATTCCTCTGCCAGCGCCCGCAAAAGCAGAATGCAGCATTTCTCGAAGCAAGGCCTGGAAGTGCTGCATTCTGACAGCCCGCTGTGATGGTGGTAACATTTCCGCAATTTTTTGTTTGTACTGGGGGGTCTAAGTACGTTGCTACCCAGTACTGGTCCTTGCCCTTTATGCTTTTTATACGGGGGTCCCTCTTAAAACACTGGAGCATGAAGGCCCCCATTTGCACTAAACTGGAAGTGGTGTAGTGGCCTGGCTCCTGCTCATCATCCAGGATAATGTCGTCCTCGTTCTCCTCCCCCCATGCACAGACAACACCAGGGATCCCAGAAAGATTTAAAGCATGCTCTTCTTGCTCCTCCTCATCCACCCCGGCAACATCCTCCTCTGACTCCTCTTCAGATTCCTGTTGTTGACTTGTCTGAGCTGGAGTAGCCCCCCTGGGAATTCATCCAGCATTGCTACTTTCTCATCTTCCTGCTCCTCGACGGCTTGATCAATGACACAACGCAATGCACGCTCCAGAAAGAAGGCGTAAGGTACGATGTCACTGATGGCACCCTGGCTGCGACTGACCAGTTTGGTGATCTCATCAAATGGCCGCAGAAGTCTGCATGCGTCGCACATGAGCAGCCACTGGCGCGGTGAAAACAAACCAAGCTCGCCAGAACCTGTCCTGCCGCAGAGTTCGTACAGGTACTGTAGCCGTTAACTGCACGTTTCTGCTGGAGCAGCCTATCAAGCATATACAAGATTGAGTTCCATCGCGTCGGGCAGTCACAAATAAGACATCTGACGGGCAGGTTGTGTCGCCGCTGAATGTCAGCAAGGCGAGCCATGGCCGTGTAAGATCTTCTGAAATGGCCAGAGATTTTCCTGGCCTGCCGCAAGACGTCCTGGACCCCAGGGTATTTGACAACGAATCGCTGCACGACCAAGTTCAAGACGTGTGCCATGCATGGCACATGTGTCATTTTGCCCTGTTTCAGCGCGCTCAGCAGGTTGGCACCGTTGTCGGACACCACTTTACCAACTGTCAAATTGAGCGGGGTTAGCCACTGATCTGCCTGTGAACGCAAAGCTGAAAGGAGTGCAGGAGCCGTGTGGCTCTTGGCTTCCAGGCACAACAGACGCAGCACAGCATGGCAACGTCTCACCTGGCATGTCGAATAGGTTCTGGGGATCTTGGGGGGCGCAGCGAAAGAGACGGTAGCAGCGGAAAAGGAGGAGTCAGCCGAGGAGGAGAGGGAGGATGGAGTAGGATGGAGGAGAAGAAGAGGCAGGCCTGCATACAATCCATGGGTTACATGCTTGACGGCCGTCAGAAGGTTCACCCAGTGGGCAGTAAAAGTTATGTACCTTCCCTGCCCGTGTTTGCTAGACCACGTGTCTGTGTTCAGATGTATCTTGGCACCGACACTGTGTGCCAGAGCTACATTCACTTGCCGCTGAACGTGGCCATATAGCTCTGGGATGCCTTTCTGGGAGAAATATTTCCTTCCTGGGACCTTCCATTGCGGTGTTCCAATGGCCACAAATTTTCTAAAGGCCTCCAAGTCCACCAGTTTATATGGCAGTAGTTGGCGGGCTATCAGTTCCGACAAGCCAGTGTTCAACCGTTGGGCAATTTTTTACGTCATAATTTTTTTTTTACGCTCAAACAGACTGCTGAATAAACGTGAGGACGGCATGATGGAAGGTGGAGTGGAGGAGAATTGGGAGGAGAAGGAAAAAAAGGCTGGACGGTGACCGCATGGAGAGTTGCTTTGTGGGTTTTGACAGCGTTGCTCCCACTGGGCTCGGTGATGGGAGGCCAGGTGCCTTCTTAAGACGGTCGTCCCTAGGTGAGTTGTTGGGCTTACCGCGACTTATGCGTTGACTGCAAATGGCAAAACTATTGTCAGCAGCGGACACGTTAAAAAAAGCCCACACTGCGGAGCCATGTCCTGGGAGCGCCAGATGCGAGCGCTCCTGATACATTAGCAGTCTGTTTTTTCCCTCCTGTGCAATGTAAGTTCTGCCTGCTTCTCCTCCCTATCTGCTGGTCCATCTCTCCCTCTGAACTCCCCTCCTCTTCCTCTCTTGTGGGCACCCACGTGACATCCATAGACACGTCATCATCGACGTCACCTTCCCCACCACTAACATTAGAAGTCTCGGAGTAGGCAGCAACAGCGGGGACCAACCTCCTTGGGCTGATCTGGGTACTGTCGTCAGACTGCTGAGTGGCGGCCGTTGCTACCTCCTCTTCCTGATCTGATTCCAAGAATGGCTGCGCATCGGAAATGTCTTGTAATGGATCGGAAAATAATTCCTGTGACTCAAGCGGAGGGTGGTGGTGGTGGTGGT
Source organism: Bufo bufo (assembly GCF_905171765.1). Taxonomy (NCBI): domain Eukaryota; kingdom Metazoa; phylum Chordata; class Amphibia; order Anura; family Bufonidae; genus Bufo; species Bufo bufo. The sequence continues at coordinate 131,609,409 of NC_053397.1, read as the reverse complement.
GGTGGTGGTGTTGGTGTCTTTGGGGGTGCACACAGCAGAGAGTGAAGAGGGTGCAGATAGAGAGGATGACCAGGGTGCAGAAGTGGAAGACTGAGTGAGCCACTCAACCAAGTCTGGTGCGTCCTTTGACGTAATCGAACGCACCTTCTGCAACTTCCCACTTTGGCTCCAGCCTGGTGCTCCTGCCCTACCTCTACCACCCCTGCGGAAGGGCCTGCCTCTTCCTCTGCCTGTCATTTTGTAAATGACCCTGTGACAAAAGTCTCTAGAGAAGCGCAGTGTATGTGGAAGATGGTATTTAACACCCCGCTTCAATCTGTCGTTTTGGGGGGGCCACTGGTATATCACATCAGTTATAATACTTTTTTTGCAGTACTGTTTGTCACTGTGTGTAGCAAAGGGAATGCAGCAAAACAGGCAAAAATTCTGCAGTACCCAAATACACTATTATGAAAGTATATTGGTATATAACACCCCGCTTCAATCTGTCGTTTTGGGGGGCAACTGGTATATCACACCAGTAGAGTTGAGCGAACACCTGGATGTTCGGGTTCGACGAGTTCGGCCGAACTTTCGAAAAATGTTCGGGTTCGGGATCCGAACTCGACCCCAACTTCATCCCGAACCCGAACCCCATAGAAGTCAATGGGGACCCGAACTTTTGGGCACTAAAAAGGCTGTAAAACACACCCGGAAAGGGCTAGAGGGCTGCAAAAGGCAGCAAAATGTAGTTAAATCCCCTGCAAACAAATGTAGATAGGGAAATGATGAGTTAACATAAAATAAATAAAAATTAAACAATATTAATTGGAGTGAGGTCCCATAGCACAGAATCAGGCTTCAAGTCACCCACCAATGTAGAAGGTCACTTACTATTATTTTGACCACAGCACCCAGACAAAGGAGAGAGGTCCCACAGCAGAGAACCAGGCATCATATCACCCACCACAGGAGTAGGCCACCATTTAGTTACTTTGACCCCTACACCCAGACGGAGGAGAGAGGTTACACAGCAGAGAATCAGGCATTTAGATCACCCACCACAGGAGTAGGCCCCCATTGAATCAGACCCTGGCAACCATGTCAGATGGCACAACCATCAGCTTTATATCAATCAGCACAGGAGAAGCCACCATTGAGTTACTTTGACCCCTGCACCCAGGAAGAGGAGAGAGGCCCCACAGCACATATTCTGGCATCATATCAGCCACCACAGGAGAAGCCACCATTGAGTTACTTTGACCCCCGCACCCAGGAAGAGGAGAGAGGCACCACAGCACATATTCTGGCATCATATCAGCCACCACAGGAGAAGCCACCATTGAGTTACTTTGACCCCCGCACCCAGGAAGAGGAGAGAGGCACCACAGCACATATTCAGGCATCATATCACACACCACAGGAGAAGGCCTCTTTCAGTGATTTAGGCCTTTGGACCCAGACAGAGGAGAGAGGCACCACAGCACATATTCTGGCATCATATCAGCCACCACAGGAGAAGCCACCATTGAGTTACTTTGACCCCTGCACCCAGGAAGAGGAGAGAGGCCCCACAGCACATATTCTGGCATCATATCAGCCACCACAGGAGAAGCCACCATTTAGTTACTTTGACCCCTGCACCCAGGAAGAGGAGAGAGGCACCACAGCACATATTCTGGCATCATATCAGCCACCACAGGAGAAGCCACCATTTAGTTACTTTGACCCCTTCACCCAAACAGAGGAGAGAGGTTCCACATCAGAGAATCAGGCATCATATCAACCACCACAGGAGTAGGCCACAATTTAATGGGACCCCGGCAACCATGTCAGATGGCACAACCATCAGCTTCATATCAATCAGCACAGGAGAAGGCGACTTTGAAAGACTTTGACCCCTACACCCAGACGGAGGAGAGAGGTTTCACAGCAGAGAATCAGGCATTTAGATCACCCACCACAGGAGTAGGCCCCCATTGAATCAGACCCTGGCAACCATGTCAGATGGCACAACCATCAGCTTTATATCAATCAGCACAGGAGAAGCCACCATTGAGTTACTTTGACCCCTGCACCCAGGAAGAGGAGAGAGGCCCCACAGCACATATTCTGGCATCATATCAGCCACCACAGGAGAAGCCACCATTGAGTTACTTTGACCCCCGCACCCAGGAAGAGGAGAGAGGCACCACAGCACATATTCTGGCATCATATCAGCCACCACAGGAGAAGCCACCATTGAGTTACTTTGACCCCCGCACCCAGGAAGAGGAGAGAGGCACCACAGCACATATTCAGGCATCATATCACACACCACAGGAGAAGGCCTCTTTCAGTGATTTAGGCCTTTGGACCCAGACAGAGGAGAGAGGCACCACAGCACATATTCTGGCATCATATCAGCCACCACAGGAGAAGCCACCATTGAGTTACTTTGACCCCTGCACCCAGGAAGAGGAGAGAGGCCCCACAGCACATATTCTGGCATCATATCAGCCACCACAGGAGAAGCCACCATTTAGTTACTTTGACCCCTGCACCCAGGAAGAGGAGAGAGGCACCACAGCACATATTCTGGCATCATATCAGCCACCACAGGAGAAGCCACCATTTAGTTACTTTGACCCCTTCACCCAAACAGAGGAGAGAGGTTCCACATCAGAGAATCAGGCATCATATCAACCACCACAGGAGTAGGCCACAATTTAGTTTATTTGACCCCTGCACCCAGGAAGAGGAGAGAGGCCCCACAGCACATATTCTGGCATCATATCACACACCACAGGAGAAGGCCTCTTTCAGTGATTTAGGCCTTTGGACCCAGACAGAGGAGAGAGGTCAGAGATTAGCTTCATATCCCCCAGCACAGCAGAAGACCGCTTTATTTGACTTAGGCCTCAGCACCCAGACAGAAGACAGAGGTAGCATGGCAGAGGTTATGGCTTCATGTCACCCGTTAGTTTAACCGGCCACTTTCATCTGGTTAGGCCCCGGCGCCCAGACAGAGAAGAGTTTCATTCAACTGTGGGTTTCATAAAATTTGTATCAAATAAAGAAGTGGCCCGTAGCACAACAAGACATGTTTTAGGCAGTTAATAAGGACTACTCTGCACAAGGGAGGGACAGGTCCTGTGGGATCCATGCCTGGTTCATCTTTATGAAGGTCAGCTTGTCCACGTTGGCTGTGGACAGGCGGCTGCGCTTGTCAGTAATGACGCCCCCTGCCGTGCTGAATACGCGTTCAGATAAAACGCTGGCCGCCGGGCAGGAAAGCACCTCCAAGGCATAACATGCTAACTCTGGCCACGTGGACAATTTCGAAACCCAGTAGTTGAATGGGGCCGAACCATCCGTCAGGATGTGGAGGGGTGTGCAGACATACTGTTCAACCATGTTAGTGAAATGCTGCCTCCTGCTAACACGTTCCGTATCAGGTGTCGGTGCAGATAGCTGTGGCGTGGAGACAAAACTTTTCCACATTTCTGCCATGCTAACCCTGCCCTCAGATGAGCTGGCCGTGACACAGCTGCGTTGGCGACCTCTTGCCACTCCTCTGCCTTCACCTTCCACCTGTTCCCCTGTGACATGTGGGAATGCTCTCAAGAGCGCCTCTATCAGCGTGCGCTTGTACTCGCGCATCTTACGGTCGCGCTCCAGTTCAGGAATTAAAGTGGGCACATTGTCTTTATACCGGGGATCCAGCAGGGTGGCCACCCAGTAGTCTGCACACGTTAAAACGTGGGCAACTCTGCTGTCGTTGCGCAGGCATTGGAGCATATATTCGCTCATGTGGGCCAGGCTACCCATGGGTAAGGACAAGCTGTCCTCTGTGGGAGGCGTATCGTCATCGTCCACCGTATCCCCCCAGCCACGCACCAGTGATGGGCCTGGGCTGCCACCCCGCTGTGAACTTGCGTCATCCTCGTCCCCCTCCACCTCCTCCTCCTCATCCTCCTCGTCCTCCAGTACAGTGCCTTGGCTGGCGACTTGTGAACCTGTCCTCTGCTGCTTAAACAAACCTCCCTCTGAGCCACTTCGAACAGACTGGCCCGAAAGTGTTAGAAACGAGCCCTCATCCTCCTCCTCCTCCTCCACCTGGGCCACCTCCTCTAACATCATTGCCCTAAGTGTTTTCTCAAGTAGACATAGAAGTGGTATTGTAACGCTGATAACAGTGTCATCGCCACTGGCCATGTTGGTGGAGTACTCGAAACAGCGCAGCAGGGCACACAGGTCTCGCATGGAGGCCCAATCATTGGTGGTGAAGTGGTGCTGTTCGGCAGTACGACTGACGCGAGCGTGCTGCAGCTGAAACTCCACTATGGCCTGCTGCTGCTCGCACAGTCTCTCCAGCATGTGCAAGGTGGAGTTCCACCGGGTGGGCACGTCGCATATGAGGCGGTGAGCGGGAAGGCCGAAGTTCCGCTGTAGCGCAGACAGGCGAGCAGCGGCAGGATGTGAACGGCGGAAGCGCGCACAGACGGCCCGCACTTTATGCAGCAGCTCTGACATGTTGGGGTAGTGGTGAATGAACCTCTGCACCACCAAGTTCAGCACATGCGCCAGGCAAGGGATGTGCGTCAAACCGGCTAGTCCCAGAGCTTCCACGAGATTTCGCCCATTATCGCATACCACCAGGCCTGGCTTGAGGCCCACCGGCAGAAACCACTCGTCGGTCTGTTGTTCAATACCCCGCCACAACTCCTTTGCGCTGTGGGGCCTGTCCCCCAAACATATGAGTTTCAGAATGGCCTGCTGACGTTTACCCCGGGCTGTGCTGAAGTTGGTGGTGAAGGTGTGTGGCTGACCGGATGAGCTGGTGGAAGCAGTGGAGGAGGAAGCCGAGTAGGAGGAGGAGGCTACAGGAGGCAGAGAATGATGCCCTGCGATCCTAGGGGGCGGAAGGACGTGCGCCAAGGAACTGTCCGCCGGGGGCCCAGCCGCCACTACATTCATCCAGTGTGCAGTTAGTGAGATATAGCGTCCCTGGCCGTGCTTACTGGTCCACGTATCTGTGGTTAGGTGGACCTTGCCACAAATGGCGTTGCGCAGTGCACACTTGATTTTATCGGACACTTGCATGTGCAGGGAAGGCACGGCTGTCTTGGAGAAGTAGTGGCGGCTGGGAACCACATACTGCGGGACAGCCATGGCCATCAGCTGTTTGAAGCTGTCTGTGTCCACCAGCCGGAATGACAGCATTTCAAAGGCCAGCAGTTTAGAAATGCTGGCGTTCAGGCCAAGGGCTCGAGGGTGACTCGGGGGGAATTTGCGCTTCCTCTCTAAGGTTTGAGATATTGAGAGCTGAACGCTGCTGTGTGATATAGTGGAGACGCTAGTTGACGGTGGCGGTGGTGGTGGTGTCGGTGGCACATCCTCTGTTTGCTGCTCGGCAGGTGGCAACATTCCTCTCGAGGCGGAAGCCGAGGCAGCAGCGGTAGAGGGAGCAGGGGGAGCCTCAGCGAGTGCCTGGTTTTTAAGGTGTGTACCCCACTGCAGTTCATGCTTTGCATGTAGATGCCTGGTCATGCAGGTTGTGCTGAGGTTCAGAACGTTAATGCCTCGCCTCAGGCTCTGATGGCAGAGCGTGCAAGTCACTCGGGTCTTGTCGGTAGGACATTGTTTAAAGAAGTGCCATGCCAGGGAACTCTTTGAAGCTGCCTTTGTGGGGCTGGGTCCCTGTTGGCGATGTCCAGTAGCAGGCGAACTCTGGGGGCGGCGGCTCGTCTGCTTTGGCCCCCTGCTCCCTCTTTGGCTTCGCTGTTGTCTCGGTCTCACCACTACCTCTTCCTCTGAACTGTGAAAGTCATCGCCACGACCTTCAGTCCATGTGGGGTCTAAGACCTCATCGTCCTCTGCATCGTCTTCCACCCAGTCTCCCTCCCTGACCTCCTCCTGTTCAGTCTGCACACTGCAAAAAGACGCGGCAGTGGGCACCTGTGTTTCGTCATCATCAGAGAGTCGGTGACTCTGCTGTGGTGGTATTCCCATGTCCTCTTCATCTGGAGACATAAGTGGTTGTGCGTCAGTGCATGGTATGTCTTCCTCCACTGGGGAAGGGCTAGGTGGACGCCCCTGGGAAACCCTGGAAGCAGAGTCTTCAAACAGAAGAAGAGACTGCTGCATAACTTGTGGCTCAGACCGTTTCCCTGATATGCTTGGGGGTGATGTGACAGACTGATGGGCTTGGTTTTCAGGTGCCACCTGTGCGCTTTCCGCAGAAGACTGGGTGGAAGACCATGTGGTGAACGTGCTGGAAGCACTGTCGGCCACCCAATCGATTAATGCCTGTACCTGCTCAGGCCTTACCATCCTAAGAGCGGCATTGGGCCCCACGAGATATTGCGGTACATTCTGCCGGCTAGTTGAGGGAGTTCGTTCCCTACTGTGTGCGCCTGGGGCCGAACGGCCACGTCCTCTACCAGCAACAGAGGCTCCACGGACACCACCACGACCGCGTCCTCGTCCCTTAATAGTATTTTTCTTCATTGTTGCGATTCAACTCGCACCACAATGAAATATATTATTTTTTATAAGCAAAATCCCCTCACTGGAATACTTTCAGTCTTTTGACTGTATGGATTACAGATGGAATGACTGTTATATGTGAGTACCGCTTTCTTTGACAGATTCTAGTATGGGTACATATATGTTTTCCCAACCCCAGCACATTAGTTTGCTAATTCCAGATGTATGAAACGCAGGCCTAACTGTATCTAGTATATTGAACGCCAGATAAACTAACTTGGCCTTTTTTAAATAAAAAAAAAATTCCCTCACTGGAATACTTTCAGTCTTTTGACTGTATGGATTACAGATGGAATGACTGTTATATGTGAGTACCGCTTTCTTTGACAGATTCTAGTATGGGTACATATATGTTTTCCAAACCCCAGCACATTAGTTTGCTAATTCCAGATGTATGAAACGCAGGCCTAACTGTATCTAGTATATTGAACGCCAGATAAACTAACTTGGCCTTTTTTAAATAAAAAAAAAATTCCCTCACTGGAATACTTTCAGTCTTTTGACTGTATGGATTACAGATGGAATGACTGTTATATGTGAGTACCGCTTTCTTTGACAGATTCTAGTATGGGTACATATATGTTTTCCCAACCCCAGCACATTAGTTTGCTAATTCCAGATGTATGAAACGCAGGCCTAACTGTATCTAGTATATTGAACGCCAGATAAACTAACTTGGCCTTTTTTAAATAAAAAAAAATCCCCTCACTGGAATACTTTCAGTCTTTTGACTGTATGGATTACAGATGGAATGACTGTTATATGTGAGTACCGCTTTCTTTGACAGATTCTAGTATGGGTACATATATGTTTTCCCAACCCCAGCACATTAGTTTGCTAATTCCAGATGTATGAAACGCAGGCCTAACTGTATCTAGTATATTGAACGCCAGATAAACTAACTTGGCCTTTTTTAAATAAAAAAAATCCCCTCACTGGAATACTTTCAGTCTTTTGACTGTATGGATTACAGATGGAATGACTGTTATATGTGAGTACCGCTTTCTTTGACAGATTCTAGTATGGGTACATATATGTTTTCCCAACCCCAGCACATTAGTTTGCTAATTCCAGATGTATGAAACGCAGGCCTAACTGTATCTAGTATATTGAACGCCAGATAAACTAACTTGGCCTTTTTTAAATAAAAAAAATCCCCTCATTGGAATACTTTCAGTCTTTTGACTGTATGGATTACAGATGGAATGACTGTTATATGTGAGTACCGCTTTCTTTGACAGATTCTAGTATGGGTACATATATGTTTTCCCAACCCCAGCACATTAGTTTGCTAATTCCAGATGTATGAAACGCAGGCCTAACTGTATCTAGTATATTGAACGCCAGATAAACTAACTTGGCCTTTTTTAAATAAAAAAAATTCCCTCACTGGAATACTTTCAGTCTTTTGACTGTATGGATTACAGATGGAATGACTGTTATATGTGAGTACCGCTTTCTTTGACAGATTCTAGTATGGGTACATATATGTTTTCCCAACCCCAGCACATTAGTTTGCTAATTCCAGATGTATGAAACGCAGGCCTAACTGTATCTAGTATATTGAACGCCAGATAAACTAACTTGGCCTTTTTTAAATAAAAAAAATTCCCTCACTGGAATACTTTCAGTCTTTTGACTGTATGGATTACAGATGGAATGACTGTTATATGTGAGTACCGCTTTCTTTGACAGATTCTAGTATGGGTACATATATGTTTTCCCAACCCCAGCACATTAGTTTGCTAATTCCAGATGTATGAAACGCAGGCCTAACTGTATCTAGTATATTGAACGCCAGATAAACTAACTTGGCCTTTTTTAAATAAAAAAAATTCCCTCACTGGAATACTTTCAGTCTTTTGACTGTATGGATTACAGATGGAATGACTGTTATATGTGAGTACCGCTTTCTTTGACAGATTCTAGTATGGGTACATATATGTTTTCCAAACCCCAGCACATTAGTTTGCTAATTCCAGATGTATGAAACGCAGGCCTAACTGTATCTAGTATATTGAACGCCAGATAAACTAACTTGGCCTTTTTTAAATAAAAAAAAAATTCCCTCACTGGAATACTTTCAGTCTTTTGACTGTATGGATTACAGATGGAATGACTGTTATATGTGAGTACCGCTTTCTTTGACAGATTCTAGTATGGGTACATATATGTTTTCCCAACCCCAGCACATTAGTTTGCTAATTCCAGATGTATGAAACACAGGCCTAACTGTATCTAGTATATTGAACGCCAGATAAACTAACTTGGCCTTTTTAAAATAAAATAAAAATCCCCTCACTGGAATACTTTCAGTCTTTTGACTGTATGGATTACAGATGGAATGACTGTTATATGTGAGTACCGCTTTCTTTGACAGATTCTAGTATGGGTACATATATGTTTTCCCAACCCCAGCACATTAGTTTGCTAATTCCAGATGTATGAAACGCAGGCCTAACTGTATCTAGTATATTGAACGCCAGATAAACTAACTTGGCCTTTTTTAAATAAAAAAAATCCCCTCACTGGAATACTTTCAGTCTTTTGACTGTATGGATTACAGATGGAATGACTGTTATATGTGAGTACCGCTTTCTTTGACAGATTCTAGTATGGGTACATATATGTTTTCCCAACCCCAGCACATTAGTTTGCTAATTCCAGATGTATGAAACGCAGGCCTAACTGTATCTAGTATATTGAACGCCAGATAAACTAACTTGGCCTTTTTTAAATAAAAAAAATCCCCTCACTGGAATACTTTCAGTCTTTTGACTGTATGGATTACAGATGGAATGACTGTTATATGTGAGTACCGCTTTCTTTGACAGATTCTAGTATGGGTACATATATGTTTTCCCAACCCCAGCACATTAGTTTGCTAATTCCAGATGTATGAAACGCAGGCCTAACTGTATCTAGTATATTGAACGCCAGATAAACTAACTTGGCCTTTTTTAAATAAAAAAAATTCCCTCACTGGAATACTTTCAGTCTTTTGACTGTATGGATTACAGATGGAATGACTGTTATATGTGAGTACCGCTTTCTTTGACAGATTCTAGTATGGGTACATATATGTTTTCCCAACCCCAGCACATTAGTTTGCTAATTCCAGATGTATGAAACGCAGGCCTAACTGTATCTAGTATATTGAACGCCAGATAAACTAACTTGGCCTTTTTTAAATAAAAAAAATTCCCTCACTGGAATACTTTCAGTCTTTTGACTGTATGGATTACAGATGGAATGACTGTTATATGTGAGTACCGCTTTCTTTGACAGATTCTAGTATGGGTACATATATGTTTTCCCAACCCCAGCACATTAGTTTGCTAATTCCAGATGTATGAAACGCAGGCCTAACTGTATCTAGTATATTGAACGCCAGATAAACTAACTTGGCCTTTTTTAAATAAAAAAAATTCCCTCACTGGAATACTTTCAGTCTTTTGACTGTATGGATTACAGATGGAATGACTGTTATATGTGAGTACCGCTTTCTTTGACAGATTCTAGTATGGGTACATATATGTTTTCCCAACCCCAGCACATTAGTTTGCTAATTCCAGATGTATGAAACGCAGGCCTAACTGTATCTAGTATATTGAACGCCAGATAAACTAACTTGGCCTTTTTTAAATAAAAAAAATCCCCTCACTGGAATACTTTCAGTCTTTTGACTGTATGGATTACAGATGGAATGACTGTTATATGTGAGTACCGCTTTCTTTGACAGATTCTAGTATGGGTACATATATGTTTTCCCAACCCCAGCACATTAGTTTGCTAATTCCAGATGTATGAAACGCAGGCCTAACTGTATCTAGTATATTGAACGCCAGATAAACTAACTTGGCCTTTTTTAAATAAAAAAAATCCCCTCACTGGAATACTTTCAGTCTTTTGACTGTATGGATTACAGATGGAATGACTGTTATATGTGAGTACCGCTTTCTTTGACAGATTCTAGTATGGGTACATATATGTTTTCCCAACCCCAGCACATTAGTTTGCTAATTCCAGATGTATGAAACGCAGGCCTAACTGTATCTAGTATATTGAACGCCAGATAAACTAACTTGGCCTTTTTTAAATAAAAAAAATCCCCTCACTGGAATACTTTCAGTCTTTTGACTGTATGGATTACAGATGGAATGACTGTTATATGTGAGTACCGCTTTCTTTGACAGATTCTAGTATGGGTACATATATGTTTTTCCAACCCCAGCACATTAGTTTGCTAATTCCAGATGTATGAAACGCAGGCCTAACTGTATCTAGTATATTGAACGCCAGATAAACTAACTTGGCCTTTTTTAAATAAAAAAAAAATTCCCTCACTGGAATACTTTATGGCTTTTCACTGTATGGATTACAGGTGGACTGGTATTAGTAGGGGTGACACAAGCACACCCAAGTCCCTGATGTAGGATTTCTATGGCACAGACCACTATTACAAGTGATTAATGGACGTTGGGAGAGATTGTGCTGCAGCACTAGTCCCAAGATGGCCGCCGCCTATCAGCCCAGTAACATGTGCCACAAAATGGTCTGCACAACCTTTAAAAAAAATAGCCTTGGACTGTGCTGCTAAATCGCTATTGGTCTGAATCCCAGGTGTAGATGTCTGACTTGTTTGGAGCTTTGGAATGCACACTGTGGCAGCTTCTGCTGCAGCACTACAAGTCGCAAAATGGCGGCCGCCGGTCAGCCCAGGTACATGTGGATGGAAAAATCACTCTGGCCACTCTAAAAATAGCCAATCCCTATCAAAAAAGCAGCTCAGCTGCAGTTGTTCAGATGAATCACAGGTGGAGGAGAGAAATTTGCTTCCAGTTATTCAATTATCCCTGCCTATTCTCGCCCTAGCATCAGCTGCGTCTATCCCTGTTCTATTCACATCGGGAGTGAGCACGTCCCGACGTGCGCACAAGCTTATAAAGAGGCTGAGTCACATGCTGCACTTGGCCAATCACAGCCTTGCCAATAGTAGGCATGGCTGCGATGGCATCTTAGGGCAAGTAGTATGATGCATGTTGATTGGCTGCTTTGCAGCCTTTCAAAATGCGCCAAAATACATGCCGAACGACGAACCCGAACCCGAACTTTTACGAAAAAGTTCGGGTTCGGGTCCGTGTCACGAACACCCCAAAATTCGGTACGGACCCGAACTATGCTCGAACTGTTCGCTCAACACTACACACCAGTTATAATAATTTTTTCTAATTGCGTTTGTCACTCTTTGTACTTGTAGTATCGCTGCAGAACCGCTCACCAGTCACAATGCTGCACAGTACAAATCCATATAATATGCTTTCTATATTATTGAAAGCATCAATAGTACACCTATACCAGTCCTTAAAAGGACTTTTGTGGACCTATTAGCTAGCGATTTAGTGATTTTCACTAACAGTCTGTCCCTGCTCCACATAGCAACCTCTCCCTACATTGACAAAAGACAGAATATAAAATGGTAGCCAGATCAGGTCTATTTATAAGGTAGGGGGTATATCCATGTGCTGAAATGTCTCAATTGGCTGTCCTGTACCACCTGATGGATGTGTCATGGGTCAAAGTTCTTCACAATGTAAAAGAATATGGAGGGCGCAAATATCGCCATATGTTAGAGCAGTGGTGGGCAACCTTTTTTGTCAACTGAGCCAAATATCGCCAAAACCCCGATTGGAATTTCTTTCGAGAGCCACATTTTTAAAACCTAAAATATTGCATCAACAGTACCAGTGAGGACTATTATGCTCATGCACACGACCATGTGCCCGCAAAAAAGTAGCGCATGCTCAAGTGAATGGGTCCATGATGAGTGCTGCACACGGCCGTGTGCAGCCAGCATCAAGGACCCATTCACTTCAATGGGTCCAGGATCCAGGCGCATGCACTACTTTTTTGCGGTGCGGATGCACAGCCAGAAGCACCACGGAAGCACACTGCAGCACTCATATCCCCGATCCTGGACCCATTGGAGTGAATGGGTCCATGATGCGGGCTGCACACGGCCGTGTGCAGCCCGCATCATGGACCCATTCACTTCTGCATGTGCTACTTTTTCGCGGTGCGGGCAGTCGGATGCGGATCGCGAACCCTATTCAAGTGAATGGGTCCGCGATCCTCATGCAGCTGCCCCATGGTCTGTGTCCGTGCATTACGGACCGCTATTTGCGGTCCGCAGCACAGGCACGGCGCCCTTACATTCGTGGGCATCAGCCCAGAGTGTGTTTTTGAATACTTTTATATGTACTTTCTTTTATTTGGATCTTGATTATTATTTCATTTTATCTTTATCATTTTTTACTTTTCTTAAACTTGTCTGCAGATGTGGATGTAATGTGGATGACGCACTTATGGGGGATATCTGTGGATGACGCACTTATGGGGGATATCTGTGGATGACGCACTTATGGGGGATATCTGTGGATGACGCACTTATGGGGGATATCTGTGGATGACGCACTTATGGGGGATATCTGTGGATGACGCACTTATGGGGGATATCTGTGGATGACGCACTTATGGGGGATATCTGTGGATGACGCACTTATGGGGGATATCTGTGGATGACGCACTTATGGGGGATATCTGTGGATGACGCACTTATGGGGGATATCTGTGGATGACGCACTTATGGGGGATATCTGTGGATGACGCACTTATGGGGGATATCTGTGGATGACGCACTTATGGGGGATATCTGTGGATGACGCACTTATGGGGGATATCTGTGGATGACGCACTTATGGGGGATATCTGTGGATGACGCACTTATGGGGGATATCTGTGGATGACGCACTTATGGGGGATATCTGTGGATGACGCACTTATGGGGGATATCTGTGGATGACGCACTTATGGGGGATATCTGTGGATGACGCACTTATGGGGGATATCTGTGGATGACGCACTTATGGGGGATATCTGTGGATGACGCACTTATGGGGGATATCTGTGGATGACGCACTTATGGGGGATATCTGTGGATGACGCACTTATGGGGGATATCTGTGGATGACACATATATAGCATAAGATGCTATATATGTGTCATCCACAGATATCCCCCACAAGTGCCCTCCACAGATATCCCCCACAAGTGCCCTCCACAGATATCCCCCACAAGTGCCCTCCACAGATATCCCCCACAAGTGCCCTCCACAGATATCCCCCACAAGTGCCCTCCACAGATATCCCCCACAAGTGCCCTCCACAGATATCCCCCATAAGAGCCATCCACAGATATCCCCCATAAGTGAGCCATCCACAGATATCCCCCATAAGTGCCTTCCAGTAAGTAATGTATTAGTGGGGGGAAGGAAGGGGGCAGGGACACTTGCGGCGGGGCCGGTGCAGTGCACACACCGGGGGCAGCTCCTACCTTTCTGCTGCAGGACATTTCGTTCCTCCTGAGCGGCGGCCTCTTCACCACTCCACCCCTCCTCACAGTGGGCAGCCGAACTAGAGCCGCGCTGCCCGCTCTTCTGCTGCTGTGCGCAGCGTGACATCTCTCCCTCCGTCATGCCTCCTGCCCCGCCTGCCTGCTTCATTCATAAAGTGGAAGGAGCAGACAGACGGGGCAGCAGGCGCATGATGGACAATTTACAAGCAGCTTGAGCGGCGCGATATGGCTGCGCGGCCGCCCACCCGCCAGCCCAGTGGCGTAGCGTAGGTTGCCAGCACCCGGGGCAAGCCAAGTATTGCACCCCCAAGCTGTGACCACACCCCTTTTTACAAATAATGCAGTAGATGTCATCTGCAGTCTTATGTAACACCACAGGTAACACAGGGATAACTCTGAGTACAGATGATGTAGTAGATGGGTGTGAGCCCCAGAATTCAGGACACGCACAGTGTGACCTGAAGTCTGGGGCCAGGCGTCGGCAGTGTGGCCCAAATTCTATATCCACCCCCCCCTTCCCAAACAGATATTTGTATGGACATAACATACATTGCTATGAAAAATACAGGAGAAGACCGCACCATACCTGTTACATCCAGTGACCTCTCCTGTGATGTAGACTTTCCTCAGCATCTTCATTCGGAGATAGGACCGCCATGACACCTTCTTTCAGCCGCCTCTCGTCTCTGTAGAGTTTCACAGAAAATGTTTGGGATTTCTCACTTTACTATAATCCTCAGATAACAGATCTCCCCCGTAGTTCCCATAACTATAATGCCCTCTGTATAATTATAATATATACTGGCCCCTCTATATTATTATTATTATTTCCTCCTCTGTATTAATATTATTAATATTAAAATGGCCCCCTCTGTAGTATTATAATAATAATAATTATGCCCCCCTTCAGCATACAGTCCCATGTAAGATACAACCTTCCCCCTGCCTTCAGCCTCTCCAGCATACAGTCCCATGTAAGACACATCACTCTCCTGCCTTCAGCCTCTCCAGCATACAGTCCCATGTAAGACACATCACTCTCCTGCCTTCAGCCTCTCCAGCATACAGTCCCATGTAAAATATCACCCCCCCTGCCTTCAGCCTCTCCAGCATACAGTCCCATGTAAAACACATCAGTTCCCTGCCTTAGCCCCTCCAGCATACAGTCCCATGTAAAATATCACCCCCCTGCCTTCAGCCTCTCCAGCATACAGTCCCATGTAAAACACATCACTTCCCTGCCTTAGCCCCTCCAGCATACAGTCCCATGTAAGATACAACCCCCCCTCTGCCTTCAGCCCCTCCAGCATACAGTCCCATGTAAAACACATCACTTCCCTGCCTTAGCCCCTCCAGCATACAGTCCCATGTAAAATATCACCCCCCCTGCCTTCAGCCTCTCCAGCATACAGTCCCATGTAAATAATATCCCCCCCCCGATTCCTTCTCCCTTCTCCCTTCAGCCCCTGCAAAAAGCCCCCCCAAGTAAAAATAACAGTCACTATTCTCCTCCACATACTTACCTTCACACTCTGCTCCTGCTCTGTAGAATCTCCCGCACATCGTTAGGCCACGCCCCCTGAATGACGAGACTCCGCCTCTTCCCTTGACATCATCATACCTCCCAGGATCAACTACATTCTCTTACACTACGCTCGCTCTACTGCCTCATAGGCTTCAGGCTGAAACCTATGAGGAAGAACGGAGGGGACTGGAGCCATAGGCTCCCATGACCCTCATTAAAGTGTTTGCCGCCTGGCGCCCCCTGCAATTTTGCGCCCGGGGCAACGCCCCCCCCCCCCCACGCTACGCCCCTGCGCCAGCCCGAACCAAAGAGCCGCAGTGAAGGATCAAAAGAGCCGCATGTGGCTCGCGAGCCGCGGCTTGCCGACCACTGTGTTAGAGCAAAGTTTGCCGCGAACCGACCGCCGGGCGAACCGCAAAGCCATATGACCGCCGGGGGAACCGCAAAGCCATATGACCGCCCCCTTAACTGTGACTTTCACAGTGACCGCCCATTTAACTGTGACTTTTACAGTGACCGCCCCTTTAATAACAGTGACCTTCACAGTGCCCGCCCCTTTAACATTAATCTGCCCAGTGCCTGCTCCTTTAACATTGACTTCCACAGTGCCCATCCCTTTCAAAATTGACCACCCCTTTAACAATGACCTTCATAGTGCCCGCCCCTTTAACAGTGAACACGGTGGCCATTCGTTTAATAGTGGCCCCTTCCCTCCATGCATGTAGCAGTGAAGTTGTGCCGTTATACAGTACAGACCAAAAGTTTGGACACACCTTTTCATTCAAAGAGTTTTCTTTATTTTCATGACTATAAAAATTGTAGATTCACACTGAAGGCATCAAAACTATGAATTAACACATGTGGAATTATATATATATAACAAACAAGTGTGAAACAACTGAAAATATGTCATATTCTAGGTTCTTCAAAGTAGCCACCTTTTGCTTTGATTACTGCTTTGCACACTCTTGGCATTCTCTTGATGAGCTTCAAGAGGTAGTCCCCTGAAATGGTTTTCACTTCACAGGTGTGCCCTGTCAGGTTTAATAAGTGGGATTTATTGCCTTATAAATGGGGTTGGGACCATCAGTGGCGTTGAGGAGAAGTCAGGTGGATACACAGCTGATAGTCCTACTGAATAGACTGTTAGAATTTGTATTATGGCAAGAAAAAAGCAGCTAAGTAAAGAAAAACGAGTGGCCATCATTACTTTAAGAAATGAAGGTCAGTCAGTCAGCCGAAGAATTGGGAAAACTTTGAAAGTAAGGGCTATTTGACCATGAAGGAGAGTGATGGGGTGTCCTGCGCCAGATGACCTGGCCTCCACAGTCACCGGACCTGAACCTAATCGAGATGGTTTGGGGTGAGCTGGACCGCAGAGTGAAGGCAAAAGGGCCAACAAGTGCTAAGCATCTCTGGGAACTCCTTCAAGACTGTTAGAAGACCATTTCAGGGACTACCTCTTGAAGCTCATCAAGAGAATGCCAAGAGTGTGCAAAGCAGTATTTAAAGCAAAAGGTGGCTACTTTGAAGAACCTAGAATATGACATATTTTCAGTTGTTTCACACTTGTTTGTTATGTATATAATTCCACATGTGTTAATTCATAGTTTTGATGCCTTCATAGTCATGAAAATAAAGAAAACTCTTTGAATGAGGTGTGTCCAAACTTTTGGTCTGTACTGTACGTCATATGACTGAATATTTAAGAACCTGGGAACTGCTAAAACCTGTGATCAGTTGTTATGGCAACCTGGAGTAGGACCTGCGAGCTTCTATTGGCTAATATGGGACATGTGACCATGTAAATTTCAGTTTGGATTTAAGTAAAAGGCTTGCTGGCTTCTAATGGCTAATGCAGATCATTTTTTGGGAATATCTCATGAACTGTATGTCCTAGAGAGCTGAGACCCGGTCTAAAACCTTCCCGGACACCTGATGTACCTGTGTGCCATTTTTGGAGAAGATCGGTCCAGTCGTTTGGTCGTGCATAAAGAACGTCCAGACAGACAGAAACTAATTTTTACATAAATATTGGGACATCGACACAATTCTAACATTTTTGGCTCTATACACCACCACAATGGATTTGAAATGCAACAAACAAGATGTACTTTAACTGCAGACTGTCAGCTTTAATTTAAGGGTATTTACATCCAAATCAGGTGAACGGTGTAGGAATTACAACAGTTTGCATATGTGCCTCCCACTTGTTAAGGGACCAAAAGGGGACAGAATCATAATCATAAATAAAACTTTCACTTTTTAATACTTGGTTACAAATCCTTTGCTGTCAATTACAGCCTGAAGTCTGGAACACATAGACATCACCAGATGCTGGGTTTCATCCCTGGTTATGCTCTGCCAGGCCTCTACTGCAACTGTCTTCAGTTCCTGCTTGTTCTTGGGGCATTTTCCCTTCAGTTTTGTCTTCATCAAGTCAAATCCATGCTCAATCGGATTCAGGTCAGGTGATTGACTTGGCCATTGCATAACATTCCACTTCTTTCTCTTAAAAAACTCTTTCATTGCTTCTGCAGTATGCTTTGGGTCATTGTCCATCTGCATTGTGAAGCGCCGTCCAATGAGTTCTGAAGCATTTGGCAGAATATGAGCAGATAATATTGCCCAAAACACTTCAGAATTCATCCTGCTGCTTTTGTCAGCAGTCACATCATCAATAAATACAAGAGAACCAGTTCCATTGGCAGCCATACATGCCCACGCCATGACTACCACCACTATGCTTCATTGATGAGGTGGTATGCTTAGGATCATGAGCAGTTCCTTTCCTTCTTTATACTCTTCTCTTCCCATCACTCTGGTACAAGTTGATCTTGGTCTCATCTGTCCATAGGATGTTGTTCCAGAACTGTGAAGGTTTTTTTTTTAGATGTCGTTTGGCAAACTCTAATTTGGCCTTCCTGTTTTTGAGACTCATCAATGGTTTACATCTTGTGGTGAACCCTCTATATTCACTCTGATGAAGTCTTCTCTTGATTGTTGACTTTGACACACCTACCTCCTAGAGAGTGTTCTTGATCTAGCCAACTGTTGTGAAGGGTGTTTTCTTCACCAGGGAAATAATTCTTCGGTCATTCACCACAGTTGTTTTCCGTGGTCTTCCTGGTCTTTTGGTGTTGCTGAGCTCACCGGTGCGTTCCTTCTTTTTAAGAATGTTCCAAACAGTTGTTTTGGTCACACCTAATGTTTTTGCTATCTTTATGATGGGTTTGTTTTGTTTTTACAGCCTAATGATGGCTTGCTTCACTGATAGTGAACAGCTCTTTGGGCCTCAACTTGAGAGTTGACAGCAACAGATTCCAAATGCAAATAGCACACTTGAAATGAACTCTGGACCTTTTATCTGCTCATTGTAATTGGGATAATGAGGGAATAACACACACCTGGCCATGAAACAGCTGAGAAGCCACTTGTCCCATTACTTGTGGTCCCTTAACAAGTGGGAGGCACATATGCAAACTGATGTAGTTCCTACCCCGTTCACCTGATTTGGATGTAAATACCCTCAAATTAAAGCTGACAGTCTGCAGTTAAAGCACATCTTGTTTGTTTCATTTCAAATCCATTATGGTGGTGTCTAAATGTTAGAATTGTGTCGATGTCCCAATATTTATGGACCTGGCTGTATATATACACAGTGTATGTATGTATATATATACTGTATATACAGTCAGGTCCATAAATATTGGGACATAGACACAATTCTAACATTTTTGGCTCTATACACCACCACAATGGATTTGAAATTAAACGAGCAAGATGTGCTTTAACTGCAGACTGTCAGCTTTAATTTGAGGGTATTTACATCCAAATCAGGGGAACAGTGTAGGAAGTACAACAAATTGCATATGTTCCTCCCACTTGTTAATGGACCAAAAGTAATGGGACATAATAATAATCATAAATCAAACTTTCACTTTGTAATACTTGGTTGCAAATCCTTTGCAGTCAATTACAGCCTGAAGTCTGGAACGCATAGACATCACCAGATGCTGGGTTTCATCCCTGGTGATGCTTTGCCATGCCTCTACTGCAACTGTCTTCAGTTCCTGCTTGTTCTTGGGGCATTTTCCCTTCAGTTTTGTCTTCAGCAAGTGAAATGCATGCTCAATCGGATTCAGATCAGGAGATTGACTTGGCCATTGCATAACATTCCACTTCTTTCCCTTAAAAAACTCTTTGGTTGCTTATGCAGTATGCTTTGGGTCATTGCCCATCTGTACTGTGAAGCGCCGTCCAATGAGTTCTGAAGCATTTGGATAATTATGAGCAGATAATATTGCCCGAAACAATTCAGAATTCATCCTGCTGCTTTTGTCAGCAGTCACATCATCAATAAATACAAGAGAACCAGTTCCATTGGCAGCCATACATGCCCACGCCATGACACTACCTTCACCATGCTTCACTGATGAGGTGGTATGCTTAGAATCATGAGCAGTTCCTTTCCTTCTCCATACTCTTCTCTTCCCATCACTCTGGTACAAGTTGATCTTGGTCTCATCTGTCCATCGGATGTTGTTCCAGAACTGTGAAGGCTTTTTTAGACGTCGTTTGGCAAACTCTAATCTGGCCTTCCTGTTTTTGAGGCTCACCAATGGTTTACATCTTGTGGTGAAGCCTCTGTATTTACTCTGGTGAAGTCTTCTCTTGATTGTTGACTTTGACACACATACACCTACCTCCTGGAGAGTGTTCTTGATCTGGCCAACTGTTGTGAAGGGTGTTTTCTTCACCAGGGAAAGAATTCTTCAGTCATCCACCACAGTTGTTTTCCGTAGTCTTCCGGGTCTTTTGGTGTTGCTGAGCTCACCGGTGCGTTCCTTCTTTTTAAGAATGTTCCAAACAGTTGTTTTGGCCACGCCTAATGTTTTTGCTATCTCTCTGATGGGTTTTTTTTTTTTTTTTTCAGCCTAATGATGGCTTGCTTTACTGATAGTGATACGAGGGGAAAAAAAAGAGGGGATTAGTCACAGACTCCTTACGGTGAAAAGAGTCTGGGATATCCAGGCAGGGCGCCAAAGAGAAGGACCGTTAGTGAATGGTTTAAAATTCGGGTGTAATACGGGTGTGTTTGATTACTGGAGAGGTGGTAGGCAGCCACAGGTCTAGTGTCCAGACAGGGGTAAGCCTGAAATGGACATAATGCGAGGATAGGGAAAAAAAAAACGTAAGAAAAATAGACCTGTATCGGGCGCCAATAGCCTCAAAAGTAATAGCCTACTTGCGGTAAAAATGGTCAATTGAGTGGTAACTTTGATACAGTTGTTTAAAAACACAACGTTTGTGAAAACGTGCAAAATAACCTTAATTAAAACAGTAATGGTAGTTGGTTAAAATCGCAATGAGAATAAAAAAGGCATTTTGTAGTAAAGACTCACTTCACCCAGGAGGGGCAGGGTGGGATAAAGCACCAGGCGCAGGAGGAAGCAGAGTGGGTGTTATGTGCTTTATCCCACCCTGCCCCTCCTGGGTGAAGTGAGTCTTTACTACAAAATGCCTTTTTTATTCTCATTGCGATTTTAACCAACTACCATTACCGTTTTAATTAAGGTTATTTTGCACGTTTTCACAAACGTTGTGTTTTTAAACAACTGTATCAAAGTTACCACTCAATTGACCATTTTTACCGCAAGTAGGCTATTACTTTTGAGGCTATTTACTGATAGTGACAGCTCTTTGGATCTCATCTTGAGAGTTGACAGCAACAGATTCCAAATGCAAATAGCACACTTGAAATGAACTCTGGACCTTTTATCTGCTCATTGTATTCGGGATAATGAGGGAATAACACACACCTGGCCATGGAACAGCTGAGAAGCCAATTGTCCCATTACTTTTGGTCTCTTAACAAGTGGGAGGCACATATGCAAACTGTTGTAATTCCTACACCGTTCACCTGATTTGGATGTAAGTACCCTCAAATTAAAGCTGACAGTCTGCAAATAAAGCACATCTTGTTCGTTTCATTTCAAATCCATTGTGGTGGTGTATAGAGCCAAAAATGTTAGAATTGTGTTGATGTCCCAATATTTATGGACCTGACTGTATAGCTTCGCACAGATATATCTCAGCTATTTCATTTAATGTTTGTGTGTAATGTTAAAAGTAGGGTTCAGCGAACTTTAGGATTTTTGGACCCCGGACCCAAACCCGAACATTTTAGTAAAAGTTCGGGTTCGGTGCTTTCTTGCCGCTTTTTGAAAGGCTGCAGAGCAGCCAATCAACAAGCGTTTAACTGTGTGACCTTAGAATCCATCATAGCCATGCCTACTAATGGAATGGCTGTGATTGGCCAGTGCAGCATGTGCCCCAGCCTCTATATAAGCTGGAGCCATGTAGCGCTGCACGTCACTCTGCTGTTATTAGTGTAGGGAGAGGATGCGGCCGGTGATTTCAGGCAGAGAATAGGAGAGAATCTTTGGTTCAGAATGTGAATCTAACTCAGCGATTGACATACATTTAGTTGTGTGGGTGCAGGGCACAATCTTTTTACCCTGCCCTGAGCCCAGTGACCGAAAAAAAAATAACTTAGGTTAGGTGGGCGGCGGCGGCCATTTTATGCAAGCTCAGTGCACCTGCACTGCATCTGAGCTTTTGTGACATTGAAATCCAATCTTGGAACACTGCACTAATAATCT
Organism: Bufo bufo; assembly: GCF_905171765.1. Lineage (NCBI taxonomy): Eukaryota > Metazoa > Chordata > Amphibia > Anura > Bufonidae > Bufo > Bufo bufo. The sequence goes on along the minus strand of NC_053397.1, from coordinate 131,587,296 downwards.
GGTTGTAAAAAAGTCACCGTTTTTTGGCAATATACAACATCTGGTGCATTTGCAGGATTAGTCAGTGTGCACTTTAACCACCTCAGCCCCCAGTGCTTAAACACCCTGAAAGACCAGGCCACTTTTTACACTTCTGACCTACACTACTTTCACCGTTTATTGCTCGGTCATGCAACTTACCACCCAAATGAATTTTACCTACTTTTCTTCTCACTAATAGAGCTTTCATTTGGTGGTATTTCTTTGCTGCTGACATTTTTACTTTTTTTGTTATTAATCGAAATTTAACGATTTTTTTGCAAAAAAATGACATTTTTCACTTTCAGTTGTAAAATTTTGCAAAAAAAACCACATCCATATATAAATTTTGCTCTAAATTTATTGTTCTACATGTCTTTGATAAAAAATAAATGTTTGGGTAAAAAAAAAATGGTTTGGGTAAAAGTTATAGCATTTACAAACTATGGTACAAAAATGTGAATTTCCGCTTTTTGAAGCAGCTCTGACTTTCTGAGCACCTGTCATGTTTCCTGAGGTTCTACAATGCCCAGACAGTACAAACACCCCACAAATGACCCCATTTCGGAAAGTACACACCCTAAGGTATTCGCTGATGGGCATAGTGAGTTCATAGAACTTTTTATTTTTTGTCACAAGTTAGCGGAAAATGATGATTTTTTTTTTTTTTTTTTTTTTTTTACAAAGTCTCATATTCCACTAACTTGTGACAAAAAATAAAAAGTTCTATGAACTCACTATGCCCATCAGCGAATACCTTGGGGTCTCTTCTTTCCAAAATGGGGTCACTTGTGGGGTAGTTATACTGCCCTGGCATTCTAGGGGCCCAAATGTGTGGTAAGGAGTTTGAAATCAAATTCTGTAAAAAATGACCTGTGAAATCCGAAAGGTGCTCTTTGGAATATGGGCCCCTTTGCCCACCTAGGCTGCAAAAAAGTGTCACACATCTGGTATCTCCGTACTCAGGAGAAGGTGGGGAATGTGTTTTGGGGTGTCATTTTATATATACCCATGCTGGGTGAGAGAAATATCTTGGCAAAAGACAACTTTTCCCATTTTTGTATACAAAGTTGGCATTTGACCAAGATAATTATCTCACCCAGCATGGGTATATGTAAAATGACACCACAAAACACATTCCTCAACTTCTCCTGAATACAGAGATACCAGATGTGTGACACTTTTTTGCAGCCTAGGTGGGCAAAGGGGGCCATATTCCAAAGAGCACCTTTCGGATTTCACAGGTCATTTTTTACAGAATTTGATTTCAAACTCCTTACCACACATTTGGGCCCCTAGAATGCCAGGGCAGTATAACTACCCCACAAGTGACCCCATTTTGGAAAGAAGACACCCCAAGGTATTCCGTGAGGGGCATGGCGAGTTCCTAGAATTTTGTATTTTTTGTCACAAGTTAGTGGAAAATGCTGATTTTTTTTTTTTTTTTTTTTCATACAAAGTCTCATATTCCACTAACTTGTGACAAAAAATAAAAACTTCCATGAACTCACTATGCCCATCAGCGAATACCTTGGGTTCTCTTCTTTCCAAAATGGGGTCACTTGTGGGGTAGTTATACTGCCCTGGCATTCTAGGGGCCCAAATGTGTGGTAAGGAGTTTGAAATCAAATTCAGTAAAAAATGACCTGTGAAATCCGAAAGGTGCTCTTTGGAATGTGGGCCCCTTTGCCCACCTAGGCTGCAAAAAAGTGTCACACATCTGGTATCTCCGTACTCAGGAGAAGTTGAGGAATGTGTTTTGGGGTGTCTTTTTACATATACCCATGCTGGGTGAGATAAATATCTTGGTCAAATGCCAACTTTGTATAAAAAAATGGGAAAAGTTGTCTTTTGCCAAGATATTTCTCTCACCCAGCATGGGTATATGTAAAATGACACCCCAAAACACATTCCCCACCTTCTCCTGAGTACGGAGATACCAGATGTGTGACACTTTTTTGCAGCCTAGGTGGGCAAAGGGGCCCATATTCCAAAGAGCACCTTTCGGATTTCACAGGTCATTTTTTACTGAATTTGATTTCAAACTCCTTACCACACATTTGGGCCCCTAGAATGCCAGGGCAGTATAACTACCCCACAAATGACCCCATTTTGGAAAGAAGAGACGCCAAGGTATTCGCTGATGGGCATAGTGAGTTCATGGAAATTTTTATTTTTTGTCACAAGTTAGTGGAATATGAGACTTTGTATGAAAAAAAAAAAAAAAAAAAAATCATCATTTTCGACTAACTTGTGACAAAAAATAAAAAATTCTAGGAACTTGCCATGCCCCTCACGGAATACCTTGGGGTGTCTTCTTTCCAAAATGGGGTCACTTGTGGGGTAGTTATACTGCCCTGGCATTTTCCAGGGGCCATAATGTGTGGTAAGTAGGTAAATGACCTGTGAAATCCGAAAGGTGCTCTTTGGAATGTGGGCCCCTTTGCCCACCTAGGCTGCAAAAAAATGTCACACATCTGGTATCTCCGTACTCAGGAGAAGTTGAGGAATGTGTTTTGGGGTGTCTTTTTACATATACCCATGCTGGGTGAGATAAATATCTTGGTCAAATGCCAACTTTGTATAAAAAAATGGGAAAAGTTGTCTTTTGCCAAGATATTTCTCTCACCCAGCATGGGTATATGTAAAATGACACCCCAAAACACATTCCCCACCTTCTCCTGAGTACGGAGATACCAGATGTGTGACACTTTTTTGCAGCCTAGGTGGGCAAAGGGGCCCAAATTCCTTTTAGGAGGGCATTTTTAGACATTTGGATACCAGACTTCTTCTCAAGCTTTGGGGCCCCTAAAATGCCAGGGCAGTATAAATACCCCACATGTGACCCCATTTTGGAAAGAAGACACCCCAAGGTATTCAACGAGGGGCATGGCGAGTTCATTAAAAAAAAAAAATTTTGGCACAAGTTAGCGGAAATTGATTTCTTTGATTTTGTTCTCACAAAGTCTCCCTTTCCGCTAACTTGGGACAAAAATTTCAATCTTTCATGGACTCAATATGCCCCTCAGCGAATACCTTGGGGTGTCTTCTTTCCAAAATGGTGTTATTTGTGGGGTGTTTGTACTGCCCTGGCATTTGAGGGTCTCCGCAATCATTACATGTATGCCCAGCATTAGAAGTTTCTGCTATTCTCCTTATACAGGGAGTGCAGAATTATTAGGCAAGTTGTATTTTTGAGGATTAATTTTATTATTGAACAACAACCATGTTCTCAATGAACCCAAAAAACTCATTAATATCAAAGCTGAATATTTTTGGAAGTAGTTTTTAGTTTGTTTTTAGTTTTAGCTATTTTAGGGGGATATCTGTGTGTGCAGGTGACTATTACTGTGCATAATTATTAGGCAACTTAACAAAAAACAAATATATACCCATTTCAATTATTTATTTTTACCAGTGAAACCAATATAACATCTCAACATTCACAAATATACATTTCTGACATTCAAAAACAAAACAAAAACAAATCAGTGACCAATATAGCCACCTTTCTTTGCAAGGACACTCAAAAGCCTGCCATCCATGGATTCTGTCAGTGTTTTGATCTGTTCACCATCAACATTGCGTGCAGCAGCAACCACAGCCTCCCAGACACTGTTCAGAGAGGTGTACTGTTTTCCCTCCTTGTAAATCTCACATTTGATGATGGACCACAGGTTCTCAATGGGGTTCAGATCAGGTGAACAAGGAGGCCATGTCATTAGATTTTCTTCTTTTATACCCTTTCTTGCCAGCCACGCTGTGGAGTACTTGGACGCGTGTGATGGAGCATTGTCCTGCATGAAAATCATGTTTTTCTTGAAGGATGCAGACTTCCTCCTGTACCACTGCTTGAAGAAGGTGTCTTCCAGAAACTGGCAGTAGGACTGGGAGTTGAGCTTGACTCCATCCTCAACCCGAAAAGGCCCCACAAGCTCATCTTTGATGATACCAGCCCAAACCAGTACTCCACCTCCACCTTGCTGGCGTCTGAGTCGGACTGGAGCTCTCTGCCCTTTACCAATCCAGCCACGGGCCCATCCATCTGGGCCATCAAGACTCACTCTCATTTCATCAGTCCATAAAACCTTAGAAAAATCAGTCTTGAGATATTTCTTGGCCCAGTCTTGACGTTTCAGCTTGTGTGTCTTGTTCAGTGGTGGTCATCTTTCAGCCTTTCTTACCTTGGCCATGTCTCTGAGTATTGCACACCTTGTGCTTTTGGGCACTCCAGTGATGTTGCAGCTCTGAAATATGGCCAAACTGGTGGCAAGTGGCATCTTGGCAGCTGCACGCTTGACTTTTCTCAGTTCATGGGCAGTTATTTTGCGCCTTGGTTTTTCCACACGCTTCTTGCGACCCTGTTGACTATTTTGAATAAAACGCTTGATTGTTCGATGATCACGCTTCAGAAGCTTTGCAATTTTAAGAGTGCTGCATCCCTCTGCAAGATATCTCACTATTTTTGACTTTTCTGAGCCTGTCAAGTCCTTCTTTTGACCCATTTTGCCAAAGGAAAGGAAGTTGCCTAATAATTATGCACACCTGATATAGGGTGTTGCTGTCATTAGACCACACCCCTTCTCATTACAGAGATGCACATCACCTAATATGCTTAATTGGTAGTAGGCTTTCGAGCCTATACAGCTTGGAGTAAGACAACATGCATAAAGAGGATGATGTGGTCAAAATACTCATTTGCCTAATAATTCTGTACAGGGTGTATTGAGCATACGCGTAATGAGATTTTTTTTTTCCGTTCAGCCTCTGGGCTGAAATAAAAAAATGAACGGCACAGATTTCTTCATTCGCATCGATCAATGTGGATGAAAAAATCTCTGCCAAAAAAAGAAAAAGGAGGGGAAAGGCGTCTGCCAGGACATAGGAGCTCCGCCCAACATCCATACCCACTTCAGCTCGTATGCCCTGGCAAACCAGATTTCTCCATTCACATCAATCGATGTGGATGAATAAATCATTGCCGGGATTTTTTTTTTTATATATACAAAGTGTTTGCCAAAGTATATGAACACCGCCACCTCCTCAGCTCATATGCCTCGGCAAACATATCTTTTACTGCAGAGGAGAAATCTCGTCTTGCAGCGCCGCATACACCGACTTGCGTGTAATCTGACAGCAGCGCAATGCTTCTGTCCGAATGCACATCAGTGCTGCAGCTGGTCGATCGGTTGGTCCACCTGGAAGGTAAAAAAAACAAAACAAAAAAGAAAAAACCAGGCCGCAAAGCAATAACTTTATTAACTTTAGAACAGAACATATTAACTTTTTTTTAACTTTTTTAACTTTTTTACTTACCGGTAATTTTTTTTTTGTTTAGTTTTTTTTACCCTTATAGAACAAACCTCTCCTTCCCCATGGGACAATGTGCAAAGCGCCCAAAGATGTGGCGAAGTACGTTATGCACTTTATCCCAGGTGAAAGGAGAGGTTTGCAGCAGCTGAGAGTAAAAGGGCCCTAATAGCCCTGTGTGCCTGTCCTGTGAGATGCAATCCCTATGCTAGGTGTACCTGTGTGTGGTACTTCCGGAAACACTCACCAAAGCATAGGGCAGGGTGGTCAGGACAGTCAGGACAGAAATAGCGGGTGTCACGCCTTATTCCACTCCTGCTACAGACACGACATCTTTTTCGGGGTGACGGTTGGGTTGAGGTACCAGGAACGACACTGGGGAAATGTCGCTCGTGTAGACGGCTAACTACACTGGTGGATTGGGCCACGGAACCTCCTGGGTAAAGGAGGTTCTCGATGATCTCTTCCTGGAATTTGAGGAAAGATCGTGTTCTCCCAGCCTTACTGTAGAGAACAAAACTATTGTACAGCGCCAATTGAATTAAATATACAGACACCTTCTTATACCAGCGTCTGGTTCTGCGGGAAACTAAATACGGAGACAACATCTGGTCATTGAAGTCCAGCCCTCCCATGAGCGCATTATAGTCGTGGACACAGAGGGGCTTTTCAATGACACGGGTTGCTCGCTCAATTTGGATTGTCGTGTCTGCGTGAATGGAGGAGAGCATGTAAACGTCACGCTTGTCTCTCCATTTCACCGCGAGCAGTTCTTCGTTACACAAGGCAGCCCTCTCCCCCCTTGCAAGACGGGTGGTTACAAGCCGTTGGGGGAAGCCCACGCCACTAGTTCGCGCGGTGCCACAGGCGCAAATCCGTTCTAGAAACAAATGCCTAAAGAGGGCCACACTTGTGTAAAAATTGTCCACATAAAGATGGTACCCCTTGCCGAATAAGGGTGACACCAAGTCCCAGACTGTCTTCCCACTGCTCCCCAGGTAGTCAGGGCAACCGACCGGCTCCAGGGTCTGATCTTTTCCCTCATAGATCCGAAATTTGTGGGTATAGCCTGTGGCCCTTTCACAGGGCTTATACAATTTGACCCCATACCGGGCACGCTTGCTTGGGATGTACTGTTTGAAGCCAAGGCGCCCGGTAAAATGTATTAGGGACTCGTCTACGCAGATGTTTTGCTCGGGGGTATACAAATCTGCAAATTTCTGGTTGAAATGGTCTATGAGGGGCCGAATTTTGTGGAGCCGGTCAAAAGCAGGGTGGCCTCTGGGACGGGAGGTGGTGTTGTCGCTAAAATGCAGGAAACGGAGGATGGCCTCAAATCGTGCCCTGGACATAGCAGCAGAGAACATGGGCATGTGATGAATCGGGTGCGTTGACCAATATGACCGCAATTCATGCTTTTTTGTCAGGCCCATGTTGAGGAGAAGGCCCAAAAAAATTTTAAGTTCGGAAACTTGGACTGGTTTCCACCGGAAAGGCTGGGCATAAAAGCTTCCCGGGTTGGCGGATATAAATTGTGTGGCATACTGGTTGGTCTCTGCCACGACTAAGTCCAAGAGCTCCGCAGTCAAGAACAGCTCAAAAAATCCCAGGGCCGAACCGATTTGAGCCGTCTCAACCCGAACTCCAGACTGGGCGGTGAAAGGGGGAACTACAGGTGCGGCTGAAGTTGGTGACTGCCAATCAGGGTTTGCCAGCACCTCAGGGATTCTAGGGGCTCTACGGGCCTGTCTGTGCGGTGGCTGCGACGGGGTAACTAGTGCACGTGCCACCGTACCAGCTTCAACTGCCCTTCTGGTGCTCGCCACGTCACCATGTTGTACGGCAGTGCTGGTACTAGGTCCAGGGAGGGCTGCGCTGCTGGTGTATGCCTCACCACGTGATCCGGCAGCGACAGCCCCACTCTGCTGCTCTTGAAGCGGATCCTGCATAACCTGTGGTTTAGCGACATGGGGCCGGGTACGCCTGGTGCTGCCAGGGACCTCCACCTCCTCGTCCGAACTTTGGGTCAGAGAGCCACTGCTTTCCACAGGTTCATATTCTGACCCGCTAGATTCATCAGATGAGGGTTCCCACTCCTCATCCGACTGGGTCAGAATCCTGTAGGCCTCTTCAGAAGAATACCCCCTGTTTGACATTTTGGACTACTAAATTTAGGGGTATTCCCTGAGACTACCCAAGAAAAAAAGCAAGCCTGTCTTACAAAGGGGAGGCTAGCGAAGTACCGGAGGCCGCTGCGGTTGATAAAAAATATCAAAACTGATTTTTTTATCGCCGCAGTGCGTGTAAAATGAATGTGCAGTGATCAAAAAATATATATTTTTTGTCACTGCGGTGGGGCGGGCGTGGGTGAACGCACGTGTGGGCGACCGATCAGGCCTGATCGGGCAAACACTGCGTTTGGGTGGAGGGCGAACTAAAGTGACACTAATACTATTATAGATCTGACCGTGATCAGTTTTGATCACTTACAGATACTATAAAAGTACAAATGCTGATTAGCGATACGCTATTCAGCGAATAAAAGTGACTGCGGTGCGGTGGGGTGGGCGCTAACTGACGCTAACTACCTAACCAAGGGGCCTAAACTATCCCTAAAACCTAACAGCCAATACTAGTGAAAAAAAAAAAGTGACAGTTTACACTGATCACTTTTTTTCCTTTCACTGGTGATTGACAGGGGCGATCAAAGGGGTGATCAAAGGGTTAATTGGGGTGCAGGGGGGTGATCTGGGGCTACAGTGAATTGTTTGGTGTACTCACAGTGATGTCTGCTTCTCTGCTGGATCCAACCGACGAAAAGGACCAGCAGAGGAGCAGAGAAGCCATATAACAGATCATATTTACTAATATGATCTGTTATATGGCTTGTGATTGGATTTTTGAAAAATCGCCAGCCTGCCAGCCAATGATCGTTGCTGGCAGGCTGGTGACGAACTTGTTCTTTAACTTTTGCCGGCCCGCGATGCTTGGAGCGAAATCTCGCGTCTCGCGAGATGACGCGTATATGCGTGACTGTGCGCAGCGCTGCCACCTCCGGAACGCGATCCTGCGTTAGGCGGTCCGGAGGTGGTTAAGCTAGAAATACAGCCATAATTTTCTTGGTTTTTTAAAACACCCTTTTTGTGCAAAATACACTATTTTACATCTGCATCTGGACGTGTGAAATTCAAACGTTATATACAGCTTTCATATTCTGTTAGTAAAAAAAAACAACACTTTTTTGGCAATATACAACATCTGGATTAGTCAGTGTGCAATTTAAGCTAGAAATACAGCCATAATTTTCTAGGTTTTTAAAAACACACTTTTGTTTTGCAAAAAAACACAATTTTACAGATCTGCAAGTGTGAAATTCAAGTTTAATAGCTTTCTTTATATTCTGTTAGTAAAAAAAAAAAAAAAAAAAATTGGGCAATATACACAATTTGTCTGCCCTTGCAGCATCAAGACGTTTGAAATTCCAGGGTTATATACTGCTGTCATATTCAGTTATTAAACAAACACCTGTTTGGGCAAAAAAAATTATTTGGCATCCTTTGCTGCAGATGTCATTGTCAGATACACCCTTTATATACAGGGGTTATATTCAGTTATTTGAAATACAGCCATTTTGGGCACAAATCTTTAATTGCGGCCTAGTGTGGGTCAGGGTGTGTGAGAAACACCCTTTATATACAGGGGTTATATTCAGGTATTTGAAATACAGCCATTTTGGGCAAACAAATTTAATTGAGGCCTAGTCTGGTTCAGGGCGTGTGAGATACACCCTGTACATACTGTTTTTCTATTCTACTATTAATTAAACACCCCTTTAGGGCAAGATCCTAAATTCGAGAAATATGAGGAGAGCGTCAAATAAGGGACGTGGCCCAGCTCGTGGTGCTGCTGGTGGAGCTCCTGTTGCAGGGAGAGGACGTGGTCGATCTGTGCCAGCTACACGCACAAGTGAAACCCCTTCCTCAGGTGCGAGTAGGTGACAGAACCTGCAGCGGTATTTGGTTGGGCCTAATGCGGCTCTACGAATGGTGAGGCCTGAACAAGTATAGGCAATAGTAGATTGGGTTGCTGACAGTTCCTCCAGTTCCTTCACATCAGAGTTGGCACCTGCAGCCCATGTCCATCAGTCTTTCACCTCACCCCCTTGCAAATCAGCCATGCAGTCTGAGCCCCAAGTCATGCAGCAGTATCTTCTGCTTTTTGATGACTCTGTTAGCAGGGTTTCCCAGGGCCATCCACCTAACCCTGCCCAACCACTCAAGATAAGTACATGGGAGGACCATCGCAGCACGTCTCGGATGATGAAGAAACACAGGTGCCAACTGCTGGGGCTTTCGAAAGTGTGCAGACCGACAAGGAGGGCAGAGGTGAAGACTGGGTGGAAGATGATGTGGAGGACGATGAGGTTCTCGACACCACATGGAATCAAGGTCATGTGAGTGACCTATGTAGTTTGGAGAAAGAGGCGGTGGTCGCACAGAGCCACCAGCACAGCAGAAGAGGGAGCAGGGTGCAAAAGCGGAGCGGCCGTCCTCTAGAGAGTACGCCTGCTACTGCCCACCGCAGCAAAGGGACCGGGCACACCAAAGCCAGCTCCAAGGAGTTCCCTGGTGTGGCAGTTCTTCAGACAATGTGCTGAGAAAGGTCTCTGGCTCCTCCTGCTTCCTCTTCTGCTGCAGTCTCGGCCTCTTCATCCACCTCTTGAGTGACAGTGCCACCTGCTACCCCGCAAACAGAGGATCTTCCAGCAACACCACCACCTGGGTCACTAAGCATCTCCACAATGTCCCACGGAAACATTCAGCTCTCCATCTCCCAAACACTGGAGAGGAAGAGGAAGTACTACTCTTGTATTTTTATACATTGCTCCTGAGGAAGGGGTGATGTTCTAATACCCACGAAATGCATTGAGACGAATTTTGTGAATAAAGGAACTGATCAGAAGTCGTGTTTTCCTGGACTGCCATCATTCCTTACATACTACATGTGATTCTGGCCGGGGAGGTGTAGTCTGCTGGAGTCTTGAGCTTTATCCTGCAGACCACCTCCCCAGTGAAGTTATCCTTGAATTTAAAGGGAACCTGTCTCCTCCTAAAAACATCCCAAGCTGGCAGCAGTACCTTAGAGTAGCCAGCAGCATGTTTGTAACGATCCTTTTCTTCTTCTTTCATTTTTACAGAAGAAGCTGTAAAAATAATCTTTAATCCCCTGCCCGGCGCACTTTTCTAGTCAAGCTTGAAGTCACGGAGGCAGCGGCCTCCTTGCTTCAAGTCACGGTAACCACGCCCCCTTGCCTGCCCCTTCGCTGTGACTTTGGTAACCACGGGCGAGTCTAGAGTACCCCTCGGTCAGGAGGGGAACATAGAGACAAAAGAAAGGGTATGGGGGGGCGCACAATAGGGTAGTGTGTTCAGTACAAACTTAATTGTTTAACAAGTTAAGGTGCTCACCTTTTTAGGTTGTGCAATAATAGACATAATAGACACAACTCTATTGTAGGTATGTAAGTAAAAGAGAGACTTTCCGGATCCGTGAATGCAGCCGCAGAAGAGGTATCTTTGGGATCGGAGGCCCAATCCCCCAAAGGATGCTTGTAGAGAAAAAGGTTTCTGATCAGGCGCAAACAAACAGGCTCCAATCCGTCTCTTATAGGTGAATCTTCTTTATTTGCATAAGATGTATAGAAAACGCGTTTCGGGGCTCACAATGTCCCCTTCATCAGGTTAACAGTAGTCACAATAACTAATAGTAAATACAGGTATATAAAGAGGAAAGAAACCGCCAAAAAACGGGTTACCTGAGAGCTGCCCACAAATGGGAGGGGCTAGCTCCAGGTAATGTGTCACAGATAAGAAAATAGCTATTCAAAATATACATAACATCACAGTATATATTTATAGCCCATAATTAGTGATGGTACAGGATGGTGTATTCCCAATAATAATCGGCGATTATCTATTTAATTTATAGAGATGAGGAGGGAAGAACAGAGTCACATGACCGCAGTGATGCGGTCATGTGTTTAGAGCAGAGCGGCTACTGAGTACGGCGTCCGGCGCCTGCGCTCTGCTTTCCTATACTTCTTGCTCGGGCATCTGGTCATGTGATCGCAAGACTCGCGATCACATGACCAGTGTCTATGGCTACAGAGACGCTGCTCTGTGGAAACCCAGGGGATGCGCTCCGCTCACCAGTATTCAATAAGAGGGCGGCTGTTGTCATAAGCGCAGGATCGTGATCATAATCCACATCTACTCAGCTGGTTAGAAAGAGGGTTAGAGGGAAGTCCAGTGTCCCTGAAATAAAGGCACTGGGCGTATTATGATAATATTATGATAATATGAATTTGACCACAATTGGTATAGGGGTACATGTATTGACCAGATGAATATAAATATAAATATGAATATATATATATATAAATAAATAGATAAAGGAAAGATAAATAAATATATATATATATAAAACAGGAGTCGATGTACTTATATGGAATAAAAGATATATATAATGAATAAAAATATGCAAAACAGATATGCGCATTACGGCTAAAAAAGCTAATAGCCATGAAGCACGTTTTTTAGCCCCTAAAATATATGGGTATATGGGTAAAAATATAGTAAAATATAAAAAAATATATATATAGGAACATGTAAACATATGAACACATCCACCCTGTTGGGGACAAGGGTTGAGGAAAGTATATATCAACTTCGTAAAAAATATATGAAAATATATATATATATGAAAATATATAAAAATATATAAATACGTGTATACGTGTATATACGCACACACCTGCCAATCCAGCTATAAATTAATCTCAAAAGCTTCGTTGAGGCCGTATGGATGCAGACTATTTAACTTAAAGATCCAGTACATTTCCCTGCGTCTAATGTGCTGGATATCCTTATGTAGGTGACACGGGATTTGTTCAATTGGGGTCACCTTAAATCCGGCTGAACTACCCTCATGGTGTTCCGCAGCGTGTCTGGATACACTGTGTTTCCAAAAAAATTTCTTTATCTTGGATCTATGTGTATTCAATCTATTACGCAGTGTTTGGATCGTGAGCCCCACATACTGTAAATTGCACGGACACTCTAGGAGATATATAACGTGGCTGGATTCACAGTTTAGGCTGCTCAAAATGGGGAATGACTCACCACTCACTCGGCTGTAAAAAACAGATGTTTGGCATATATTGGAGCAGCATAGGCATTTTTTGTGTCCGCACTTGGAGCTACCTTTGGGGGCAGCAGTATCGTCACTCACAATGTGATGTGTAGCAGGATTGAGTTTGCTGGGTGCCAGAATGTTTTTGAGGGTACGCGCTCTTTTGTACGTAAGTCTGGGAAATTCTGGAATGATTTGATTCAAGATGGGGTCTCTTTTTAAGATGTGCCAGTGTTTTTCTAAAACCGCTTTGATCGATAGATGATTTTGGTTAAAAGTGGTAATAAAATTGCAACAATATTTTCCATTATTAATCTCTTTTTTCTTTTTGGACACTGGGATCAAACATTCATCTTGGGTGAGTTCTGTGGCCTTTTTTCTTGCGCCAAAAATGATATTGGGGGGATAACCTTTCTGGGTAAACCTGGAGGCCAAAATATCGCACTGTTGGTGAAAATCGTCCTCGCGAGATGAATTTCGTCTGAGTCGTTTGAACTGACTGAAGGTGATGTTCGTCTTCCATTTCCTATAATGTGTACTTTTGAAGTCTAAATAGCTGTTGCTATCGACCTTTTTGAAAAAAGTGTGTGTATTTATTTTGCTGTCCTGAATAAAGATTTCTAAGTCAAGAAACTCAGTTTTTTTATTATCAAATGTACCGGTAAAAGTAATTCCCCAATCGTTGGTGTTAATATACGAAATGAAATTATCTATAGATATTAGGTCCCCATTCCAAATGAAAATCAGATCGTCTATATATCTACGGAAGAAGACAATGTTGTTGTTGGCCCAGAAGCTTGATTGGTATATGAATGTCTCCTCAAACGCCCCCATAAACAAATTCGCAAAACTGGGCGCAAAAAGCGTCCCCATAGCGGTTCCCCGTATTTGCTTATAGATATCATTTTGAAATGTAAACACGTTATGCGTAAGTATAAACTCAATACCTCTCATGATAAATGTTTTTTGCGTAGCAGGCATTTCTGAGTCATTATCTAGAAAACTGGAAGTGCACTTCATCCCCAAGTCATGGGAAATGTTCGAGTACAGTGCTGATACATCCAAAGTCACCCAATGGTAACCATCTGACCACTCGATGTCTTTAAGTAGGGAAATGAGGGATGCTGAATCTCTAAGATGGGATTTTAAATTCAGAACGTGTTTCTGTAGATGGATGTCAATGTAATGTGACAGATTCCGTGTGAGAGAAGAGACACCAAATATTATGGGTCATCCCGGTGGATTTTGAATATCCTTGTGGATTTTCGTTCGGAAGATGGTAAAAAGTAGCTGGTGTGGACTCTTTGACCATAATGTATTCCCTTTCTTTCTTATTCAGACAGTGATGTTATGTATATTTTGAATAGCTATTTTCTTATCTGTGACACATTACCTGGAGCTAGCCCCTCCCATTTGTGGGCAGCTCTCAGGTAACCCGTTTTTTGGCGTTTTTTTTCCTCTTTATATACCTGTATTTACTATTAGTTATTGTGACTACTGTTAACCTGATGAAGGGGACATTGTGAGCCCCGAAACGCGTTGTTCTATACATCTTATGCAAATAAAGAAGATTCACCTATAAGAGACGGATTGGAGCCTGTGTGTTTGCGCCTGATCAGAAACCTTTTTCCCTTCGCTGTGACTGACAGCCGGCAGTTCGGCAAAGCCAGCCGAACTGTCTTGCATAAGGGGCAGGCAAGGTGGCGTGGTTACCGTGACTTGAAGCAAGGAGGCCGCTGTCTCCGTGACTTCAAGCCTGACTAGAAAAGCGCGCCGGGCAGGGGATTAAAGATAGTTTTTACAGCTTCTGCTTAACTACCCGCAGGAAGAAAAGGATTGTTACAAACATGCTGCTGGCTACTCTAAGGTACTGGTGCCAGCTTGGGATGTGTTTAGGTGACAGGTTCCCTTTAATAATTTTATATAAGGTTGTTATATCTTTTTTACTTATAATATTCAGACCTATTATACTACAGTAATATCTGGCACAGCTTTACTCTTTAACACCCTGCGTAATGACTATCACTGGACCTTTTAGTACCTTATTATTCTATAGGGAGTGGCACTACAAAAGTGGTGATTGGCAACTTTTTAGGGCTCTATGGGTTATGTATGAACATACAAGCCCACGGTGCCTATTTTTTGTTGTTATCCTAAATTTTGTATTCGCTTGGTATATGTGCAGAATTTCTGCACTTTAACACCACTTGCAGCTGCCTTCCCCAACGGCTCTGTTGGACTTTTGCTGTTTGTTCACTGGATACTCCGCATCTATTGGCGCCTTTAGTTTTTCATATATTTTGGGCGTGATACACAAAATATTTTGATTAACCCTCTTTTTGTCTTTTTTCCCCACTCTTCCCTCTACCCTGCTTTCTAAATGTTATCCAGCTATCTGCCTCATCCCCCCTCATCTACCTATTAGAGTGCCTGCTCAGTGAGCAGCAAACTTTTCCATATTTCCATATTTCCACTGTTGACATTTGATCGTTTAGATACAGGACCAAGGATTCAAATATTTATTACTTAACATTCCCCATATGTCTACTTTATGTTGGCATCATTCTGTAAATGTCATTTTTTTTTTTAGGACGTTAGAAGGCTTAGAATTTTAGAAGCAATTCTTAAAATTTTAAGAAAATTTCCAAAACCCACTTTTTAAGGACCAATTCAGATCTGATGTCTTTGTGGGGCTTACTTAGTAAAAACCACTAGGGATGAGCGAACCCAAACTGTATAGTTCGGGTTCGTACCGAATTTTGGGGTGTCCGTGACAGGGACCCGAACCCGAACATTTTAGTAAAAGTCCGGGTTCGGGTTCGGTGTTCATCGTTTTCTTGGCGCTTTTTGAAAGGCTGCAAAGCAGCCAATCAACAAGCGTCATACTACTTGCCCCACGAGGCCATCACAGCCATGCCTACTATTGGCATGGCTGTGATTGGCCAGTGCAGCATGTGACCCAGCCTCTAATTAAGCTGGAGTCACGTAGCGCCGCACGTCCCTCTGCTGCGCTTAGTGTAGGGAGAGGTTGCAGCTGCGACTGTTGTTAGGGCGAGATTAGGCAGTGATTAACTCCTCCAAAAAACTTAAGTCAGTGATCGATCTACAGCTGTGGATCATTGAACTGCTGCTATTCAATTGCTCACTGTTTTTAGGCTGCCCAGAGCATTTTTCAGTCACTTTTTTCTGGGGTGATCGGCGGCCATTTTGTGTCTTGTGGTGCGCCAGCACAAGCTGCCACCAAGTCCATTTAACCATCAATAGTGTGGTTATTTTTTTTGCTATATCCTACATCAGGGGCAAGCTGTCACCAAGTCCATTTAACCATCAATAGTGTGGTTATTTTTTTGCTATATCCTACATCAGGGGCAAACTGTCACCAAGTCCATTTAGCCATCAATAGTGTGGTTATTTTTTTGCTATATCCTACATCAGGGGCAAGCTGCCACCAAGTCCATTTAACCATCAATAGTGTGGTTATTTTTTGGCTATATCCTACATCAGGGGTAAGCTGTCACCAAGTATATTTAACCATCAATAGTGTGGTTATTTTTTGGCTATATCCTATACATCAGGGGCAAGCTGCCACCAAGTCCATTTAACCATCAATAGTGTGGTTATTTTTTGGCTATATCCTACATCAGGGGCAAGCTGTCACCAAGTCCATTTAACCATCAATAGTGTGGTTATTTTTTGGCTACATCATACATCAGGGGCAAGCTGCCACCAAGTCCATTTAACCATCAATAGTGTGGTTATTTTTTTGCTATATCCTACATCAGGGGCAAACTTAGCAATTTCCTAAATTAGAGGTTTCTGCTTTATCAGGGCTACTTTAAATCTATTCATTAAAAGGGTATATTAGATTCAAGGTGCTGATAGGGTCATTCTCAATAACTTCACACACACGCTACTGTGCATTTCCAAGTCTAATTCTGTCTGTAAACGTATACCTGTCACCCAGCGCCTAAATAATAGGCCTCAAATTTATATTCAGCTAAATCTGTGGTTATTGCTGTAGCTGGTCAAGTTATTTTGTGTCCGTCAAAGCACAGTTTTTGTTCTGGGTTGAAATACAATTCCCAACTTAGCAATTTCCTAAATTAGTGGTTTCTGCTATATTAGGCCTACTTTAAATCTATCCCTAAAAGGGTATATTAGATTCAAGGTGCTGATAGGGTCATTCTCAATAACTTCACACACACGCTACTGTGCATATCCAAGTCTAATTCTGTCCGTAAACGTATATCTGTCACCCAGCGCCTAAATAATAGGCCTCACATTTATATTCAGCTAAATCTG
Organism: Bufo bufo; assembly: GCF_905171765.1. NCBI lineage: Eukaryota > Metazoa > Chordata > Amphibia > Anura > Bufonidae > Bufo > Bufo bufo. Next base: position 131,570,475 of record NC_053397.1, on the reverse strand, counting down.
TGGTTATTGCTGTAGCTGGTCAAGTTATTTTGTGTCCGTCAAAGCACAGTTTTTGTTCTGGGTTGAAATACAATTCCCAACCTAGCAATTTCCTAAATTAGTGGTTTTTGCTGTATCAGGCCTACTTTAAATCTATCCCTAAAAGGGTATATTAGATTCAAGGTGCTGATAGGGTCATTCCCAATAACTTCACACACACGCTACTGTGCATATCCAAGTCTAATTCTGTCCGTAAACGTATACCTGTCACCCAGCGCCTAAATAATAGGCCTCAAATTTAGATTCAGCTAAATCTGTGGTTATTGCTGTAGCTGGTCAAGTTATTTTGTGTCCGTCAAAGCACAGTTTTTGTTCTGGGTTGAAATACAATTCCCAACTTAGCAATTTCCTAAATTAGTGGTTTCTGCTGTATCAGGCCTACTTTAAATCTATCCCTAAAAGGGTATATTAGATTCAAGGTGCTGATAGGGTCATTCTCAATAACTTCACACACACGCTACTGTGCATATCCAAGTCTAATTCTGTCCGTAAACGTATACCTGTCACCCAGCGCCTAAATAATAGGCCTCAAATTTATATTCAGCTAAATCTGTGGTTATTGCTGTAGCTGGTCAAGTTATTTTGTGTCCGTCAAAGCACAGTTTTTGTTCTGGGTTGAAATACAATTCCCAACCTAGCAATTTCCTAAATTAGTGGTTTCTGCTGTATCAGGCCTACTTTAAATCTATCCCTAAAAGGGTATATTAGATTCAAGGTGCTGATAGGGTCATTCTCAATAACTTCACACTCACGCTACTGTGCATATCCAAGTCTAATTCTGTCCGTAAACGTATACCTGTCACCCAGCGCCTAAATAATAGGCCTCAAATTTATATTCAGCTAAATCTGTCATTACTGCTGTGCCTGTATTAGTGCAATATGGTACCTAAATAGATAGCCAGATAGTGTTAGGTGTCTGTAAAAAAAAGGCCTGAATTTGAATTCAATACATTGGGCCAAATAATATTTTTCTTATTGTGGTGAACGGTAACAATGAGGAAAACGTCTAGTAAGGGACGCGGACGCGGACATGGTCGTGGTGGTGTTAGTGGACTCTCTGGTGCTGGGAGAGGACGTGGCCGTTCTGCCACAGCCACACGTCCTAGTGTACCAACTACCTCAGGTCCCAGTAGTCGCCAGAATTTACAGCGATATTTGGTGGGGCCCAATGCCGTTCTAAGGATGGTAAGGCCTGAGCAGGTACAGGCATTAGTCAATTGGGTGGCCGACAGTGGATCCAGCACGTTCACATTATCTCCCACCCAGTCTTCTGCAGAAAGCGCACAGATGGCGCCTGAAAACCAAGCCCATCAGTCTGCCACATCACCCCCATGCATACCAGGGAAACTGTCTGAGCCTCAAGTTATGCAGCAGTCTTTTATGCTGTTTGAAGACTCTGCTGGCAGGGTTTCCCAAGGGCATCCACCTAGCCCTTCCCCAGCGGTGGAAGACATAGAATGCACTGAAACACAACCACTTATGTTTCCTGATGATGAGGACATGGGAATACCACCTCAGCACGTCTCTGATGATGACGAAACACAGGTGCCAACTGCTGCGTCTTTCTGCAGTGTGCAGACTGAACAGGAGGTCAGGGATCAAGACTGGGTGGAAGACGATGCAGGGGACGATGAGGTCCTAGACCCCACATGGAATGAAGGTCGTGCCACTGACTTTCACAGTTCGGAGGAAGAGGCAGTGGTGAGACCGAGCCAACAGCGTAGCAAAAGAGGGAGCAGTGGGCAAAAGCAGAACACCCGCCGCCAAGAGACTCCGCCTGCTACTGACCGCCGCCATCTGGGACCGAGCACCCCAAAGGCAGCTTCAAGGAGTTCCCTGGCATAGCACTTCTTCAAACAATGTGCTGACGACAAGACCCGAGTGGTTTGCACGCTGTGCCATCAGAGCCTGAAGCGAGGCATTAACGTTCTGAACCTTAGCACAACCTGCATGACCAGGCACCTGCATGCAAAGCATGAACTGCAGTGGAGTAAACACCTTAAAAACAAGGAAGTCACTCAGGCTCCCCCTGCTACCTCTTCTGCTGCTGCCGCCTCAGCCTCTTCTGCTGCTGCCGCCTCGGCCTCTTCCTCCGCCTCTGGAGGAACGTTGGCACCTGCCGCCCAGCAAACATGGGATGTACCACCAACACCACCACCTGCGTCACCAAGCATCTCAACCATGTCACACGGCAGCGTTCAGCTCTCCATCTCACAAACATTTGAGAGAAAGCAGAAATTCCCACCTAGCCACCCTCGATCCCTGGCCCTGAATGCCAGCATTTCTAAACTACTGGACTATGAAATGCTGTCATTTAGGCTGGTGGACACAGACAGCTTCAAACAGCTCATGTCGCTTGCTGTCCCACAGTATGTTGTTCCCAGCCGCCACTACTTCTCCAAGAGAGCCGTGCCTTCCCTGCACAACCAAGTATCCGAGAAAATCAAGTGTGCACTGCGCAACGCCATCTGAGGCAAGGTCCACCTAACCACAGATACGTGGACCAGTAAGCACGGCCAGGGATGCTATATCTCCCTAACTGCACACTGGGTAAATGTAGTGGCGGCTGGGCCCCAGGCGGAGAGCTGTTTGGTGCACGTCCTTCCGCCTCCTGTCTCCTCCTCCTCCTACTCAGCTTCCTCCTCCTCTTCTTCCACCTGCTCATCCAGTCAGCCACACACCTTCACCACCAACTTCAGCACAGCCCGGGGTAAACGTCAGCAGGCCATTCTGAAACTCATATGTTTGGGGGACAGGACCCACACCGCACAGGAGTTGTGGCGGGGTATAGAACAACAGACCGACGAGTGGTTGCTGCGGGTGAGCCTCAAGCCCGGCCTGGTGGTGTGCGATAATGGGCGAAATCTCGTTGCAGCTCTGGGACTAGCCGGTTTGATGCACATCCCTTGCCTGGCGCATGTGCTGAATTTGGTGGTGCAGAAGTTCATTCACAACTACCCCGACATGTCAGAGCTGCTGCATAAAGTGCGGGCCGTCTGTTCGCGCTTCCGGCGTTCACATCCTGCCGCTGCTCGCCTGTCTGCGCTACAGCGTAACTTCGGCCTTCCCGCTCACCGCCTCATATGCGACGTGCCCACCAGGTGGAACTCCACCTTGCACATGCTGGACAGACTGTGCGAGCAGCAGCAGGCCATAGTGGAGTTTCAGCTGCAGCACGCACGGGTCAGTCGCACTGCGGAACAGCACCACTTCACCACCAATGACTGGGCCTCCATGCGAGACCTGTGTGCCCTGTTGTGCTGTTTCGAGTACTCCACCAACATGGCCAGTGGCGATGACGCCGTTATCAGCGTTACAATACCACTTCTATGTCTCCTTGAGAAAACACTTAGGGCGATGATGGAAGAGGAGGTGGCCCAGGAGGAAGAGGAGGAGGAGGGGTCATTTTTAGCACTTTCAGGCCAGTCTCTTAGAAGTGACTCAGAGGGTGTTTTTTTGCAACAGCAGAGGCCAGGTACAAATGTGGCCAGACAGGGCCCACTACTGGAGGACGAGGAGGACGAGGAGGAGGTGGAGGAGGATGAGGATGAAGCATGTTCACAGCGGGGTGGCACCCAACGCAACTCGGGCCCATCACTGGTGCGTGGCTGGGGGGAAACGCAGGACGATGACGATACGCCTCCCACAGAGGACAGCTTGTCCTTACCTCTGGGCAGCCTGGCACACATGAGCGACTACATGATGCAGTGCCTGCGCAACGACAGCAGAGTTGCCCACATTTTAACGTGTGCGGACTACTGGGTTGCCACCCTGCAGGATCACCGGTACAAAGACAATGTGCCCACCTTACTTCCTGCACTCGAGCGTGATAGGAAGATGCGCGAGTACAAGCGCATGTTGGTAGACGCGCTACTGAGAGCATTCCCAAATGTCACAGGGGAACAAGTGGAAGCCCAAGGCGAAGGCAGAGGAGGAGCAAGAGGTCGCCAACGCAGCTGTGTCACGGCCAGCTCCTCTGAGGGCAGGGTTAGCATGGCAGAGATGTGGAAAAGTTTTGTCACCACGCCACAGCTAACTGCACCACCACCTGATACAGAACGTGTTAGCAGGAGGCAACATTTCACTAACATGGTGGAACAGTACGTGTGCACACCCCTCCACGTACTGACTGATGGTTCGGCCCCATTCAACTTCTGGGTCTCCAAATTGTCCACGTGGCCAGAGCTAGCCTTTTATGCCCTGGAGGTGCTGGCCTGCCCGGCAGCCAGCGTTTTGTCTGAACGTGTATTCAGCATGGCAGGGGGCGTCATTACAGACAAACGCAGCCGCCTGTCTACAGCCAATGTGGACAAGCTGACGTTCATAAAAATGAACCAGGCATGGATCCCACAGGACCTGTCCATCCCTTGTGCAGATTAGACATTAACTACCTCCCCTTAACCATATATTATTGGCCTCCAGGGCACTTCCTCATTCAATCCTATTTTTATTTTCATTTTACCATTATATTGCGGTGCAACCCAAAGTTGAATGAACCTCTCCTTTGTCTGGGTGCCGGGGCCTAAAAATATCTGACAGTGGCCTGTTCCAGTGTTGGGTGACGTGAAGCATGATTCTCTGCTTTGACATGAAGACTGATTCTCTGCTGACATGAAGCCAGATTCTCTGCTATGGGACCTCTCTCCTCTGCATGGGTGCTGGGGCCTAAATATCTGACAATGGACTGTTACAGTGGTGGGTGACGTGAAGCATGATTCTCTGCTATGACATGAAGACTGATTCTCTGCTGACATGAAGCCTGAATCTCTGTTATGGGAACTCTCTCCTCTGCCTGGGTGCCGGGGCCTAAATATCTGACAAACGACTGTTCCAGTGTTGGGTGACGTGAAGCCTGATTCTCTGCTATGACATGAAGACTGATTCTCTGCTGACATGAAGCCAGATTCTCTGCTATGGGACCTCTCTCCTCTGCCTGGGCCTAAATATCTGACAATGGACTGTTCCAGTGGTGGGTGACGTGAAGCATGATTCTCTGCTATGACATGAAGACTGATTCTCTGCTGACATGAAGCCTGATTCTCTGCTATGGGACCTCTCTCCTCTGCCTCGGTGCCTGGGCCTAAATATCTGACAATGGACTGTTCCAGTGGTGGGTGACGTGAAGCCTGATTCTCTGCTATGACATGAAGACTGATTCTCTGCTGACATGAAGCCAGATTCTCTGCTATGGGACCTCTCTCCTCTGCCTGGGTGCCTGGGCCTAAATAAGTGACAGTGGCCTGTTCCAGTGGTGGGTGACGTGAAGCATGATTCTCTGCTATGACATGAAGACTGATTCTCTGCTGACATGAAGCCTGAATCTCTGTTATGGGACCTCTCTCCTCTGCCTGGGTCTAAATATCTGACAATGGACTGTTCCAGTGGTGGGTGACGTGAAGCATGATTCTCTGCTATGACATGAAGACTGATTCTCTGCTGACATGAAGCCAGATTCTCTGCTATGGGACCTCTCTCCTCTGCCTTGGTGCCTGGGCCTAAATATCTGACAATGGACTGTTCCAGTGGTGGGTGACGTGAAGCATGATTCTCTGCTATGACATGAAGACTGATTCTCTGCTGACATGAAGCCAGATTCTCTGCTATGGGACCTCTCTCCTCTGCCTTGGTGCCTGGGCCTAAATATCTGACAATGGACTGTTCCAGTGGTGGGTGACGTGAAGCATGATTCTCTGCTATGACATGAAGACTGATTCTCTGCTGACATGAAGCCAGATTCTCTGCTATGGGACCTCTCTCCTCTGCCTGGGTGCCTGGGCCTAAATATCTGACAATGGACTGTTCCAGTGGTGGGTGACGTGAAGCATGATTCTCTGCTATGACATGAAGACTGATTCTCTGCTGACATGAAGCCAGATTCTCTGCTATGGGATCTCTCTCCTCTGCCTGGGTGCCTGGGCCTAAATATCTGACAATGGACTGTTCCAGTGGTGGGTGACGTGAAGCATGATTCTCTGCTATGACATGAAGACTGATTCTCTGCTGACATGAAGCCAGATTCTATTTTATGGGACCTCTCTCCTCTGCCTGGGTGCCGGGGCCTAAATATCTGACAATGGACTGTTACAGTGGTGGGTGATGTGAAGCCTGATTCTCTGCTATGACATGAAGACTGATTCTCTGCTGACATGAAGCCAGATTCTCTGCAATGGGACCTCTCTCCAATTGATATTGGTTATTTTTTATTTATTTTATTTATATTTTTATTCATTTCCCTATCCACATTTGTTTGCAGGGGATTTAACTACATTTTGCTGCCTTTTGCAGCCCTCTAGCCCTTTCCTGGGCTGTTTTACAGCCTTTTTGGTGCCGAAAAGTTTGGGTCCCCATTGACTTCAATGGGGTTCGGGTTCGGGACGAAGTTCGGGTCGGGTTCGGATCCCGAACCCGAACATTTCCGGGAAGTTCGGCCGAACTTCTCGAACCCGAACATCCAGGTGTTCGCTCAACTCTAAAAACCACCCATAAATGACCGCATTTTAGAAATTACACCCCTCAAGTTATTCAAAACTGATTTTACAAACTTTGTTAACCCTTTAGGTGTTCCACAAGAATTAAAGGAAAATGGAGGCGAAATTCACCTGTGGGGGTAGGTCATGTGATATTTTTATAGAGCAGGTCCTTACAGATGTGGCGATACCTAATATGTCTATTTATTTTTTTATTTTTTTATTTATTTCACTTTAACACAATAGTAGCATTTTTGAAACAAACAAAATCATATTTTAATGTCTCCATAGTCTGAGTCATAGTTTTTTTAATTTTTTTATCCGATTGTCTTAGGTAGGATCTCATTTTTTGCGGGATGAGGTATCTGTTTGATTGGTACTATTTTGGGGGGCATATGCCTTTTTGATCACTTGGTGTTGCACTATTTGTGATGTAAAGTGACCAAAAAATGGCTTTTTGGGCACTGTTTTTATTTTTTACCTGAGGGGTTAGGTCATGTGATATTTTTATAGAGGAATCAAAAACTCAAAGATGGTGGCTCACCTCAGGCAGGGTTCTGGATGAAGGTGCTGCTAGCCCAGACTAGAGGAACACCCCTCCTCTAATGACGTGTGTAAAGAAAAATCAAGTTTTAGGGCGAGCACTCAACACTAGCACCAATAGAATAGGGATAAAATATTTATTAAATCACAATTTGGAACACGTGTACATTTCAATAAAATAAAGGGATAAAATACATACAAAATACCACATATAGGGATAAGAGTCGTGACAGTGACTAGTCAAGAAACTTGGATACTGTGTGGAATCTAACACTTGTGGTGGAACAGCTAATAAATATTCAGCCAGCACAATAGAATGTAGCCAGGGGCATATATCCCATGTGCAGATGATTTGATCAATCAATAGTGCTGGCTTGTATCCGCGGCTCCAATGTTGATAACGTAGCAGCAACTAAACGCAACAATTGTTCCTATGGTGTGAACACAGGCTACAATGTCCTTCAATAGCGATAGTAGATAATGATAGCTGATATATGCGGCTCCAATGATGATGACGAAATGGAGCGGCTAAGTTCAACAATTGCCGCTAGTGATTAAACACAAGTTTCACTGTCCTTTAACAGTAATAGTACGGTCTAGTAGCCGTACACATTCAATAGTATGCCTGATCGCATACAAACTGCAACTGTAACGTTCCTACCTTCCTCTTTGATCAATAGCGAGGACGTCTCTGTGGACGTGTGCGGTGGGTAAGCTGCAGGTGGATCGTTCCGGCGTCTGGATAGTGACTGCTGTAATTCGCTGTCTCCAGATATCGCGGGATTACGGAAGCAGTAGGTGTCCTGGATAGCCCAAAGCGCTGTTCGGCAAATAATATGTTTGGCGTCCTAGAAATCCATATTCCTCCGATTTAGATTGATGTTTGCATGGCCATGCATAAGATGCGGAGGTGCTTCTGTTACAGGTGTGCGGCCCAGACGCGTTTCGGGAACTCCTTCCCTTCGTCAGTGGTACTGCAACACCTGTCATACTCCGCCTTTTATATCTCCAACTTGCCTGAAATCCTGAATCACTTGATTAACTTTCAGCTGAAATAAATCTCCTGCGTTTCTTCATGCGTTTTCAGTGCGGTTTTTTTGTAAACTTATATGCGTTTTTTCATACTGTACATTGTTCATGACATTCTACATGTCCTACAGAGATCCAATTTGTAGTTTCATATTGCTCAAGAGTAATATACTCATTATACTGCATAAATGGCACAAAATGATATTATCTTACTTCATAATTAAACGCACTGGATATAATCTTACTTATGCACTATCCTATGTGATGCACAATGCAAATAAATAAATAAAAAACTATAATCATACAAAATATATATACATATACACTATGTGTACACATATATACGTATATGCATATCACACGTTTTTAAAATCCGATAAAACTACCAAAATACAAAGCAATGTGTAATCCATATTTTAAATATTGTAAGTGGTGCAACATCTTGATAGATAAATTACTAAACCGACTTATAAAAATGTAAAATATATAAAAAATAAATATACATAAAAATATACATAAAAAAGGTTGAGAGAGGGATCCAGGGGCTGTTTTATAAAAAGGCGCTCGTTCGGGTAGATTTCAGATGTACAGATATTGATGGTTGGACTGTACCTCATTATCTAGATGTGTATGAGACTGGGGGCCCACACCCGAGTCCGCGACACAGTGTCGATAAACGACCAAACTGAGTCGCAAGAGTCAGAACGGGGGCACCCAGTCTACAAGAATCCAAAGATCTCCAAGTCAGCATTCAAACCAACTGGCAACAGAGATCCAAACTGGTATATATGTTTGGATTCTATCCTGGACATTTGTTTGATGTAATCGCCCCCACGCCAGTGTTTGACCACCTTCTCCAGTGCCGTGAATACCAGGCCGGAGGGATCTTTGTTGTGTATATCTTTATAGTGCTTTGATAGACAATGCTTATCATAGCCTTTCCTTATGTTAGCTATATGCTCAGCCAGTCTGGTTTTCAAGGGGCGTTTTGTTCTCCCTATATATTGTCTCCTACAGGGGCACTGGATAAGGTAGACAACTCCTGGCGTGTTGCAAGTTAGGCAGTCCTTAATCTCCCACATAAATTTATTTTGTGATGAGGAGATATTGGTGGTTTTTCTAGGTGTGGGGTTGACCTTACACGCCATACACTTCCCACACTTAAAAAAGCCTTTTAAATTCATCCAGGAGCCCAGAATTGTATTCTCCTTTTTTGTTATTTTGGATGTTTTAATTGATGGGGCTATTTTTAGGCCTAAATTGGGTGCCTTAGTAAATATTAATGCCGGGGTAGTTGATAATAGATGTCCTATCTTTTTATCACTAAGCAGATGATGCCAGTGGGTTTTAATGATTTTCTGTAATCGTTTGTGACTATTGTTAAATGGGAGAATAATTTTATTATTGATAGCTTCACTATCTTGTGATTCATCAGTTCTATCCGTCTTATTCATGAAAAAGGTGCCTCTATCCAATTTTCTAGTTTTTTCTAGAGCTGAATTGATCACCCTTTCGGGATATTGTCTCTCCATGAATTGATCTTTCATCTTAATCGCTTCTACCTCAAAATCATCGTCCTGTGTACAATTTCTTTTTATTCTGCGAAACTGGCCATATGGCACATTCAGCAGCCAGGTTGGTAGATGACAGCTCGAAAATTGTATAAAGCTATTTTTTGCGGTAGGCTTCGAGAATGTATTGCATATATATCTTTGTTCTACTGGTTTTATTTTTAGATCCAAAAATTCTGTCTCCTCTGCAATACTTACAGTAAATCTCAAATTCAATTGATTTTGATTAATTTCTTGCAGGAAAGAATCTAGTTCTTCTCTACTTTTATTCCAAATAAAAATGACATCATCTATAAATCTCCGCCATAGGACCGGATCCACCCCCAGCCTGGGCTTGATGGTGTTAAATTCCCATTCTGCCAAAAAAAGGTTGGCATAGCTGGGGGCGAATCTGGTTCCCATGGCGGTCCCACACTTCTGTAAATAGAAGTTGCCTTCAAAATAAAAATAATTGTGGGTCAAAATATAATTTATACCCTCTAAGATGAAATCAATACATGCTTCATTTATTGATCCATCTCTCCTAAGTTGTTCCCCTACTGCTAATATACCTTGTTGATGGTCAATCACTGTGTACAGTGACTGAACATCAAGAGTTCCCATGATCCACCCTGGCTCAGTGCGCATTTCTTCCAGTATCTTAATAATGTGGGTTGTGTCCTTGATATAGGAAGATGTTTTCTTGACAACCGGTTGTATCTGTACATCTATGAATTTAGACAGATTAGATGATATTGAGCCAATTCCCGAGACTATCGGTCGGCCTGGTGGTTTTTCTAGGCTTTTATGCACTTTGGGGAGACAGTAGAAGACTGGTAGTCTCCTCTGTGTCCCCAGAATGAAGTCATATTCTTGTTTCGAAATTATTGTAAGTTCCAGACCTTTTGTACACAATAGTTTCAGGTCTTGCTCAAAACCCTCCAATGGATCATTTTTTAATGGGGAATATGTCTCAATATCTGTTAGTTGGCGTAGACATTCTTCGTTGTAGTCTACTGTATTAAGAACAACCACTGCCCCCCCTTTATCAGCGGGCCGTATTGTAATGGCCTCAGTTTCTTGTAACTGTCTAATAGCATAGTGTTCTTGTTTCGTCAGATTATTCTGGTATATCGATCCTACTTTCAATTTACGTATGTCCTCTTCCACATTTTTCTGGAAGGTAGCCATTTCTGCGCTAATTTCATTCCTGGGAAAAAATGTGGATTTATTTTTCAATATGGGTTTGCTCGGGTCTACGGGTATATTTCTAATTATTGGATTTTTTAGAAAGTGCTTTTTTAAACATATATTTCTAATGTATTTTTGGATCCCTATGTAAGCGGAAAATTTATCCAATTTTTCAGTTGGCGCAAATTTCAGACCTTTTTCTAATAGCTTAATTTGTGGTTTGGTGAGAATCATTGAGCTTAAATTAATTATTGTAGTGTTAGTGTTAGTTAGTGTCTCCTGTGGTATCTTGTTCTTTCTAGAACTTCTTCTGGTTTTTTTCGTGCCTCTGTGTGATCCTGATAGTGGTTTTTCCGTGAGTCCCTCTGATTCCTGGAGGGATATATATTGTGATCTCTGCCTTGGGGATTGTGGTGTTGGTGATTTTCTAAACTCTGTGTTGAATAATGATTTTTGTGTCTTAAGTTGTATCTGTGTGTTGGAGATTCCTGATTGTGTGTTGGGGGAGTGTGTTCTCTGTGTCTTATTCGTGTCTTGTGATGTGCTGGGGTGTGGTCTAAAAAATGTTGGTTGGATAATTGATCATATCGGTTGTTAACCGTTACCGCATAACTATTTTGTAGATTTTCTTCTTCTCTTTCATTAATAGTAATTAAGGGATTATCGTCAGATACACTTGGATGATCCCTACTTTTTTCTGTCTGATGATTCCTATGGAGGTTCAGATGTTTCCTCCCTTTTCTGTTTATTATTTCACTCTCTATCCTATCCAAACCCCTACATAGTCTTTCCTGCCAGTTCTCAAATTCTGCATTTCTAGGCAGCTTCTCAATCTGTTCTTTAAGACTAGTAATTTTAACATTGACATCGCCCAATATCTCCATCCTCCTTTTAATAATTAATTTAATCAGCGACACTGAGTTTGAAGCCAATAGGGCATTCCATTCCTCCTTAATCCGCTGATTAAATCTTGGGCAGGAATTATATTACCTGAAAGGCCTTTGGGTATGTCATTATTCTCTAAATATTGTTGGAGAGACCTAATCTCCCAGTGTTGTCTTAGTTGTTTGTGTAGAAGTCCCTCTACTTCACGAAAAATATCTGACATATTTCTATCTCCCGACTGAGCACCCTTCGTATCATTGAACCTATAGGTCTCAGCTCTCAACCTCTTGGCTTCTAAATGGTGCCAAATGTCCATGATCCCGTCTGAAGGAGCTCACACAAAGGGTGATTAAATAGTGGAATCAAAAACTCAAAGATGGTGGCTCACCTCAGGCAGGGTTCTGGATGAAGGTGCTGCTAGCCCAGACTAGAGGAACACCCCTCCTCTAATGACGTGTGTAAAGAAAAATCAAGTTTTAGGGCGAGCACTCAACACACAGTATCCAAGTTTCTTGACTAGTCACTGTCACGACTCTTATCCCTATATGTGGTATTTTGTATGTATTTTATCCCTTTATTTTATTGAAATGTACACGTGTTCCAAATTGTGATTTAATAAATATTTTATCCCTATTCTATTGGTGCTAGTGTTGAGTGCTCGCCCTAAAACTTGATATTTTTATAGAACAGGTCGTTACGGAAGCAGCGATACCTAATTTGTCTACTTTTTTTATTTATTTCAATAGCATTTTTGAAACAGAGTTGGTGGATGTTAGAAACCTTGCGCTCCTCCACCTTCCATTTGAGGATGCCCTACAGATGCTCAATAGGGTTTAGGTCTGGAGACATGCTTGGCTGGTCCAGCACCTTTACCCTAGTAATGCAGTGGTCGTCTTGGAGGTGTGTGTGGGGGTCATTATCATGTTGGAATGCTGCCCTGCGGTCCTGTTTCCGAATGAAGAGGATCATGCTCTGCTTCAGTATGTCACAGTACATGTTGGCATTCGTTGTTCCCTCAATAAACTTTAGCTCCCCACAGCTGGCCGCACTGATGCAGCCCCAAACCATGGTTGAATCTTCCATTTCTCCTCCTCCTCGTCCATCACGTATATGCCTTCTCATATAAATTTTTGGATGGTCAGCTCACCAGCAGGCCCTCACCCATAATGTTTTAGATGGTCAGCTCACCAGCAGGCCCTCACCCATAATGTTTTAGATGGTCAGCTCACCAGCAGGCCCTCGCCCATAATGTTTTAGATGGTCAGCTCACCAGCAGGCCCTCACCCATAATGTTTTAGATGGTCAGCTCACCAGCAGGCCCTCACCCATAATGTTTTAGATGTTCAGCTCACCAGAAGGCCCTCACCCAAAATGTTTTAGATGGTCAGCTCAGCTGAAGACCCTCACCCCTAATGTTTTAGTGGGTCACCAGCATGCCATCAATCATACTTTACCTCTCGTGTATAACGGTCCCTCATCCTAAATACCCATGACATTCCCTGTAATTTTTTTGTATTCGTTCCAATGACAGGCTCTCTTAAGAGTCCTGTATTGTTATTTATCGTCACTACCTCCCTGAGTCGGTACTGGGAAATTTGCGCACCCCGGCTGCCTTTCTTGGAAGTGGTAGTCATGGCCATCCCTCAGGCTCCCTCTCCGGAAGCGAACCCTGATTCCCCATTACTCGTGGTCACCATGGTAGGCGCAAAAAAGAACATTGAAACATTAAGCAGACATCCGAATAGATCGTCAACATCAGGGGGACGTGCGATCAGCTTAGAAGTTATCTGGAGTTAACAAAGCGGCAGCAGGCCCTCACCTACAATTTTTTACACGGTCAGCTCAACGTCCGTTCCTCTTCCAAGTTCATTATCATTAGATGATAGTCTGGTCAACACAATCGTAATCACCAGGGGTCACGTAACTAATTAGCACGGAGGAGTGTCTTTGGTTATCAGAATGAACCACACAAATTGACTCGATCCACACGCTCAAAACGGCCATGCACCATCACCCACAGAATCACAAAATAGGTATCAATCTGTCAATTCTTTCTGTGTCCAGGCCGGGTGAGGCTTCCCGTGCATAGTCAAATTAAGCCGCAGGCTCCACTCCTGGTGGTGCCCTTCCATCAATTAGTTTAAGTTTCAGCTTTGCAACCATACTACCCCCGGAACCCAAAGACTTTAGTTTCTCAGAAAATGCTCGGCGGGAAATGGGAATAACGCTGCCGGGGATCGTCTTCGAACCTCCAACTTAAGTTGTTGATTAATGAAAACGTTCGTGGCAACAAACGTTTCGGCTGTGGTTCAGCTTGCGCCGGTACAAGAATTTCACCTTTACAGGTACAATACGGATGCCACTGGCCATTCCTCTTCCAATGAGTTCAGTTTGATCGTCCAAGAGTCCGGTCAACACAATCGAAACCACCGGCCGTCCCTCTTAGTCATGGCCCCAGTTCCGAAAATCCCGAAAAATTTGACTGAACTTGCTCTTTATATAAAAGTAAATATACAGGAAAGAATGTTTCCTAACAATTTTTATCTAAAATCGCTTTTATCTTCAGTTTTGTGAGTTTTATGGTCAGTCTGTAAAAGTGGCATACAACTCGGGCAACATCGTTACCAGCAGCGACATTGTAGTCCAAGATGCATCCAGACATCCTCCCCATGCTGTCCCTGACCCATTTCGGTGGTGTTTCCATCAATTTCTGACCTTTTGCTATGAACCAGGCAGTCTTTCTCTTCAAATCCCAACTGCCATAAACACAGTTTTACTCCAGGTTTCCATAACAACCCAGCCATTTTTCTTTACTGCTTAAAGGGGCGGGCACAGTGGAGGTCATTGTTATTAAAGGGGAGGGCACTGTGGAGGTCACTGTTATTAAATGGGCGGGCACTGTGTTATTAAAGGGGTGGGCACTATGAAGGTCCCTGTTAAAGGGGCAGGCACTGTGAAAGTCACTGTTAAAGGGGCGGTCACTGTGAAAGTCACTGTTAAAGGGGCGGTCACTGTGAAAGTCACTGTTAAAGGGGCGGTCACTGTGAAAGTCACTGTTAAAGGGGCGGTCACTGTGTAATTAAAGGGGTGGGCACTATGAAGGTCTCTGTTAAAGGGACGGGCCCTGTGAAAGTCACTGTTAAAGGGGCGGCCACTATGAAGGTCACTGTTAAAGGGGTGGTCAATGCTAAAGGGGAGGTTACTGTTAAAGGGGCGGGCACTGTTGAGGTCACTGTTAAAGGGGCGGGCACTGTGAAGGTCATTGTTAAAGGGGCGGGTACTGTAGAGGTCACTCTTATGGGGGAAACTGCAGATATCTTTTTACGACACATGGAAACATAAAATGAAATAGATTAAATATACCCGTGCATTTTATATATACAGTACAGACCAAAAGTTTGGACACACCTTCTCATTCAAAGAGTTTTCTTTATTTTCATGACTATGAAGGCATCAAAACTATGAATTAACACATGTGGAATTATATACATAACAAACAAGTGTGAAACAACTGAAAATATGTCATATTCTAGGTTCTTAAAAGTAGCCACCTTTTGCTTTGATTACTGCTTTGCACACTCTTGGCATTCTCTTGATGAGCGTCAAGAGGTAGTCCCCTGAAATGGTCTTCCAACAGTCTTGAAGGAGTTCCCAGAGATGCTTAGCACTTGTTGGCCCTTTTGCCTTCACTCTCTGCGGTCCAGCTCACCCCAAACCATCTTGATTGGGTTCAGGACCAGTGACTGTGGAGGCCAGGTCATCTGGCGCAGCACCCCATTACTCTCCTTCATGGTCAAATAGCTCTTACTTTCAAAGTTTTCCCAATTTTTCGGCTGACTGACTGACTGACCTTCATTTCTTAAAGTAATGATGGCCACTCGTTTTTTTTTTTACTTAGCTGCTTTTTTCTTGCCATAATACGAATTCTAACAGTCTATTCAGTAGGACTATCAGCTGTGTATCCACCTGACTTCTCTTCAACGCAACTGATGGTCCCAACCCCATTTATAAGACAAGAAATCCCACTTATTAAACCTGACAGGGCACACCTGTGAAGTGAAAACTATTTCAGGGGACTACCTCTTGAAGCTCATCAAGAGAATGCCAAGAGTGTGCAAAGCAGTAATCAAAGCAAAAGGTGGCTACTTTGAAGAACCTAGAATATGACATATTTTCAGTTGTTTCACACTTGTTTGTTATGTATATAATTCCACATGTGTTAATTCATAGTTTTGATGCCTTCAGTGTGAATCTACAATTTTCATAGTCATGAAAATAAAGAAAACTCTTTGAATGAGAAGGTGTGTCCAAACTTTTGGTCTGTACTGTATAAAAATGTGTTTCTGTCTGTTCTTTATGCGCGAACAAACGACTAGACCGATCTTCACCAAATTTGGCACACAGGTACATCAGCTCTCTAAGTTCCTGAAATATTCCCCAAAAATGACCCACATTAGCCAATACAAGCCTGCAAGTCTTTCTCTTCAAATCCCAACTGCCATAAACAGAGTTTTACGCCAGGTTTCCATAACAACCCAGCGATTTTTCTTTACTGCTTAAAGGGGCGGGCACTGTATAGGTCACTGTTATTAAAGGGGAGGGCACTGTGCGAGGTCACTGTTATTAAATGGGCAGGCACTGTGGAGGTTACTGTTAAAGGTGCGGTCACTGTGAAAGTCACTGTTAAAAGGTGTCGGTCACTGTAAAAGTCACTGTTAACGGGTGTCAAGTATTTATTTCATATAAGATATGAAATCATAACAATTATGATTTCATATTTTTATGAAATATGAAAAATGTAAAATTTAATTGGTGGACATATAAGCGCCAGTTCTTTTATTGATGAGATCTAAAAACAATTCGTACAGCTAATGAAACAGGGTGCAATTAATTATATAAAATATAATTTATTACAAATAAATACAGTCAAAATGGCATACAAATTAATACAAGGACAATATCAAAATTGACCACAAGATGGTGCTCCACCGTTTACGCCAGGCTCACTTAATTTACTACACCAAGTACAATACAATGCTACTCTTTTTTAAATCAAATTATTACCGATTAGTGTACTGATGATTAAAACATTATGATGCAACGAAAAAACAATAGAAATGAATCTGCGGAAAGTCCCTTATGCTCAATCAAAGAATATGGCAGTAAGAGACAACTTATAAATACGCCCGTTGGCCTAACTACGGATAATAAAATCCGATCAGAGATCCCACTGGAAGTGGTGAAGATGTTCTGTGATCTGTCACGTCCTGTGGTACGTTCCTGACGTGTGAAGTGATGATCCCCTGATCTCCAAAACTGGATCAGATATTCTAATCCTTATCTATGTCCATCCCCTCTGAGATTAGGGATTTCCAATTAGATAAGGTGGGTGTGACATATGTTAATCATGGGGATGATGTCACTTAATTGGCATTCCTTAGAAACTTCTGCCCATCTATCACTTGATGGCACTGTTGTTTCATATATGAAATTTAAATGTTCAGGAATGCCAAATGCATTCATATCTAACCTGTTTTCTTAACCTTTTCCCATTATATCAACCAAGGAGGTACTCTTTCTGACACTTTGCTCAGACCGACTGGCGGTATTAGAAGTTTCCCTAATCCTTGAATTTATGGGGCAGATAAGAATACAATAGTCCTTAGAAAGTTTTATCCAGTTTGTGTATCTTAGCCATCTTAATTGCCGTCTAAGATAACTGAGCTCTTCTCTAAAAGAAGATCCTCTTAGTAGAAGACCAGCTTATATGCTTATACAGAATATACTCTCATTGATACATATGTGGCATAATATATATATATATATATATATATATAAATGGATACAATGATACATTATCAATAACTGGATATGAATATACAAACATTATATATATCATTGGTTAAAATATATTAAATTATATGCAATCACACGTGAATATATACTTTATACTGGTGATTATATGGAATAACGCTGCATACCAGTGTCTTACGCAATAACCTCTCTTGACCCCGTTATTTAAGACATTTTATGTGAGACCCATTATATTCTTTAAGATACAACATCTGTTGGCAATAACTTTTAAAACAATATACATTGCATGCCAGTGACTTTCCGTACCAGTTAAACTTATCCTGACCTTTTCTGGCTTATTCCAACAGAGTGTTTGGCCTCTTAAACGTAATGTGAATCTCCATTTTGGTTCTAATATTGTCAGACCTTAATATGCAGATATAAATATGTCCGACACGGGGTCGTCACTGTGAAAGTCACTGTTAAAGGGGCGGGCACTGTGGTGGTCTCTGTTAAAGGGGCAGGCTCTGTGAAAGTCACTGTTAAAGGGTGGGCACTGTGAAGGTCACTGTTAAAAGGGGCGGCCACTATGAAGGTCACTGTTAAAAGGGGTGGTCAATGCTAAAGGGGAGGTCACTGTTAAAGGGGCGGGCACTGTGGAGGTCACTGTTAAAAGGTCAGGCACTGTTAAAGGGGCGGGCCCTGTGAAGGTCATTGTTAACCGCCTCCGGACCGCCTAACGCAGATTCGCGTTCCGGAGGCGGCAGCCCTGCGCAGAGTCACGCATATATGCGTCATCTCGCGCGAGCCGAGATTTCCTGTGAACGCGCGCACACAGGCGCGCGCGCTCACAGGAACGGAAGGTAAGAGAATGGATCTCCAGCCTGCCAGCGGCGATCGTTCGCTGGCAGGCTGGAGATGTGTTTTTTTTAACCCCTAACAGGTATATTAGACGCTGTTTTGATAACAGCGTCTAATATACCTGCTACCTGGTCCTCTGGTGGTCCCCTTTGTTTGGATCGACCACCAGAGGACACAGGTAGCTCAGTAATATGTTGCACCAAGCACCACTACACTACACCCCCCCCTGTCACTTATTAACCCCTTATTCACCCTTGATCACCCCTGATCACCCCATATAGACTCCCTATTCACCCCCGTCATTGATTACCCCCCTGTCATTGATCAACCCCCTGTAAAGCTCCATTCAGATGTCCGCATGATTTTTACGGATCCACTGATAGATGGATCGGATCCGCAAAACACATACGGACGTCTGAATGGAGCCTTACAGGGGCGTGATCAATGACTGTGGTGATCACCCCATATAGACTCCCTGATCACCCCCCTGTCATTGATTACACCCCTGTCATTGATCACCCCCCTGTAAAGCTCCATTTAGATGTCCGCATGATTTTTACGGATCCACTGATAGATGGATCCGCAAAACGCATACGGACGTCTAAATGGAGCCTCACAGGGACGTGATCAATGACTGTGGTGATCACCCCATATAGACTCCCTGATCACCCCTCTGTCATTGATTACCCCCCTGTCATTGATCACCCCCCTGAAAAGCTCCATTCAGATGTCCGCATGATTTTTACGGATCCACTGATAGATGGATCGGATCCGCAAAACACATACAGGCGTCTCCCTGGAGCCTTCCAGGGGGGGTGATCACCCCATATAGACTCCCTGATCACCCCCCTGTCATTGATCACCCCCCCTGTCATTGATCACCCCCCTGTCAGGCTGCATTCAGATGTCCGTATGATTTTTACGGATCCACGGATACATGGATCGGATCCGCAAAACACATACGGACATCTGAATGGAGCCTTACAGGGGGGTGATCAATGACAGGGGGGTGATCACCCCATATAGACTCTCTGATCACCCCCCTGTCATTGATCACCCCCCTGTCATTGATCACCCCCCTGTAAGGCTCCATTCAGACATTTTTTTGGCCCAAGTTAGTGGAATTATTATTTTTTTTTCTTACAAAGTCTCATATTCCACTAACTTGTGTCAAAAAATAAAATCTCACATGAACCCACAATACCCCTCACGGAATCCAAATGCGTAAAATTTTTTAGACATTTATATTCCAGACTTCTTCTCACGCTTTAGGGCCCCTAGAATGCCAGGGCAGTATAAATACCCCACATGTGACCCCATTTCGGAAAGAAGACACCCCAATGTCTAAAAATGCCCTCCTAAAAGGAATTTGGGCACCTTTGCGCATCTAGGCTGCAAAAAAGTGTCACACATCTGGTATCGCCGTACTCAGGAGAAGTTGGGGAATGTTTTTTGGGGTGTCATTTTACATATACCCATGCTGGGTGAGAGAAATATCTTGGTCAAATGCCAACTTTGTATAAAAAAATGGTAAAAGTTGTCATTTGCCAAGATATTTCTCTCACCCAGCATGAATATATGTAAAATGACACCCCAAAACACATTCCCCAACTTCTCCTGAATACGGCGATACCACATGTGTGACACTTTTTTGCAGCCTAGGTGGGCAAAGGGGCCCACATTCCAAAGAGCACCTTTAGGATTTCACAGGTCATTTACCTACTTACCACACATTAGGGCCCCTGGAAAATGCCAGGGCAGTATAACTACCCCACAAGTGACCCCATTTTGGAAAGAAGATACCCCAAGGTATTCCGTGAGGGGCATGGCGAGTTCCTAGAATTTTTTATTTTTTGTCACAAGTTAGTGGAAAATGATGATTTTTTTTTTCTTACAAAATCTCATATTCCACTAACTTGTGACAAAAAATAAAAACTTCCATGAACTCACTATGCCCATCAGCGAATACCTTGGGGTGTCTTCTTTCCAAAATGGGGTCACTTGTGGGGTAGTTATACTGCCCTGGCATTCTAGGGGCCCAAATGTGTGGTAAGGAGTTTGAAATCAAATTCTGTAAAAAATGACCTGTGAAATCCGAAAGGTGCTCTTTGGAATATGGGCCCCTTTGCCCACCTAGGCTGCAAAAATGTGTCACACATCTGGTATCTCCGTATTCAGGAGAAGTTGGGGAATGTGTTTTGGGGTGTCATTTTACATATACCCATGCTGGGTGAGAGAAATATCTTGGCAAAAGACAACTTTTACCATTTATTTATACAAAGTTGTCTTTTGCCAAGATATTTCTCTCACCCAGCATGGGTATATGTAAAATGACACCCCAAAACACATTCCCCAACTTCTCCTGAATATTGAGATACCAGATGTGTGACACTTTTTTGCAGCCTAGGTGGGCAAAGGGGCCCACATTCCAACGAGCACCTTTCGGATTTCACTGGCCATTTTTTACAGAATTTGATTTCAAACTCCTTACCACACATTTGGGCCCCTAGAATGCCAGGGCAGTATAACTACCCCACAAGTGACCCCATTTTGGAAAGAAGAGACCCCAAGGTATTCGCTGATGGGCATAGTGAGTTCATGGAAGTTTTTATTTTTTGTCACAAGTTAGTGGAATATGAGACTTTGTAAGAAAAAAAAAATATAAAAAATCATCATTTTCCGCTAACTTGTGGCAAAAAATAAAAAGTTCCATGAACTCACTATGCCCATCAGCGAATACCTTAGGGTGTCTACTTTCCGAAATGGGGTCATTTGTGGGGTGTTTGTACTGTCTGGCCATTGTAGGACCTCAGGTAACATGACAGGTGCTCAGAAAGTCAGAGCTGCTTCAAAAAGCGGAAATTCACATTTTTGTACCATAGTTTGTAAACGCTATAACTTTTACCCAAACCATTTTTTTTTACCCAAACATTTTTTTTTTATCAAAGACATGTAGAACAATAAATTTAGAGCAAAATTTATATATGGATCTCGTTTTTTTTTGCAAAATTTTACAACTGAAAGTGAAAAATGTCATTTTTTTGCCAAAAAATCGTTAAATTTTGATTAATAACAAAAAAAGTAAAAATGTCAGCAGCAATGAAATACCACCAAATGAAAGCTCTATTAGTGAGAAGAAAAGGAGGTAAAATTCATTTGGGTGGTAAGTTGCATGACCGAGCAATAAACGGTGAAAGTAGTGTAGGTCAGAAGTGTAAAAAGTGGCCTGGTCTTTCAGGGTGTTAGCCATGGGGGCTGAGGTGGTTAAAGGGGCAGGTGCTGTAAAGGTCACTCTTATGGAGGAAACTGTCAATATCTTTTTACGACACATGGAAATATAAAATGAATAGATGAAATAGGACCCGTGCGAAGTCGGGTCCTTCTGCTAGTCTCTTATATATATTTAAAAATGAGTTTCTACCTGTCTGTCTGTCTAAATGTTCTTTATGCACGACCAAATGACTGCACAGTTCTTCACGAAATTTGGCACACAGGTACATCAGGTGTCCGGGAAGGTTTCCGAATTGGTCTCAGCTCTCTAGGATGTACCGTTCCTGAGATATTCCCAAAAAATTACTTGCATTAGCCAATAGAAACCAGCAAGCCTTTCACTTAAATATGAACTGCTATTTACACGGTCACATGTCCATTATTAGCCAATAGAAGCTCGCAGGTCCTACTTCAGGTTGCCATAACAACTGATCACAGGTTTTAGCAGTTTGCAGGTCCTTAAATATTCAGTCATATGACGTATGATGGCACAACTACACTACTACATGCATGGGGGCAGGGGCCACTATTAAACGGATGGGTGTTGTGGAGTTCACTGTTAAAAGGGTGGGCACTGTGGAGGTCACTGTTAAAGGGGCGGCCACTGTGAAGGTCATTGTTAAAGGGGTAGTCAATTGTAAGGAGCGGGCACTGGGGAGGTCACTGTTAAAGGGGTGAGCAATGTAGAAGTCACTGTTAAAGGGGCGGCCACTATGAAGGTCACTGTTAAAGGGGTGGTCAATATTAAAAGGGCAGGCACTGTGGAGGTCACTTAAAAGGGGCGGGCACTGTGGAGGTCACTGTTAAAGGAGCGGGCACTGTGGAGGTCACTATTAAAGGGGCGGGCACTATGAAGGTCACTATTAAAGGGGCGGGCACTGTGGAGGTCACTATTAAAGGGGCGGGCGCTGTGGAGTTTGCTGTTAAAGGGGCAGGCACTGTGAAGGTCACTGTTAAAGGGGTGGTCAATGTTAAAGGGGTGAGCACTGTGGAGGTCACTGTTAAAGGGGCAGGTACTGTGGAGGTAGCTGTTAAAAGGGCGGGCACTGTGGAGGTCACAGTTAAAGGGGTGAGCACTATTAAAGGGACGGGCAATGTGGAGGTTACTGTTAAAAGGGCGGGCACTGTGAAAGTCACAGTTAAAGGGGAGGGTACTGTGGAGGCCACTGTGGAGGTCACTGTTAAAGGGGCGGTCAATGTTAACCCATTAAGGACCGGGCTCATTTTCACCTTAAGGACCAGGCCATTTTTTGCAAATCTGACCAGTGTCACTTTGTGTGAATAACTTTGAAATGCTTTTACTTATCCATGCCATTCTGAGATAGTTTTTTCGTCACATATTGTACTTTATGACACTGGTAAAATGGTGTCAAAAAAAATTATTTTTATTTATAAAAAAAATTCTAATTTACAAATAATTTTGAAAAATTATAAATGAGCGACTGGCACTCACTATGTGGGTCACAACAACAGCATTTATTAACCATAAAATAGCAGGAATTACAGCATAATATTAAAATGTCTCTATTTCTACAAGAGTTGTTACATAAAATATCCCCCTAAAAAAGTATAAAAACAATAAAATAAACAATCCACTGGTATATAAGCCCTATGTGTCAAACGAGGCCTATCCTAATGACTGAATAAAGTTCCAATGGTCCGCTTGTAAGGTTTGCGGGTTTGTAACAATGTCCCTTTAAATCAAGGCGATGTGCATCCGGGTAATGATTTCTATCATAAAGTCTGTATATTCGAGTCTCAATGTCCACAGAATGTAGCGTCAGGTACCTCTTTCACAATAGCTCAATTATATTTGGTGGTCAATGCTGTGGAGAGATGTCGCTTACCGGTATATCCAATTGTCCGGCACTCTCGTTCCCCAGCTTTCCACACCACGCTGCTGCACTCGCTTCTGGCGTCCTCGCTCTCTGCTGTGTATCACGTGTTCTTCCAGAGATATTGCGGGACTTGGTAACTCTGTTCCGGTATTCAAATGCGGTTGTGCTCGCAGCAAAAAGAGAAAAAATGGAGCGCTCCAAATTTGAAAGATGGTTTAGATGATCTTGATCATATCCGGATTAATAATCTGGACAGGGATTAAACGCCAAACGCGTTTTGGGGACTTCACTCCCCTTCCTCAGTGGCTTCCTTGAGCCACTGAGGAAGGGGAGTGAAGTCCCCGAAACTCGTTTGACGTTTAATCCCTGTCCAGATTATTAATCCGGATATGATCAAGATCATCTAAACCATCTTTCAAATTTGGAGCGCTCCATTTTTTCTCTTTTTGCTGCGAGCACAACCGCATTTGAATTCTTGTACAGTCACTCTGAATTGAGAAAGCCCGTTGGAAGAACTAGTGAAACGTTTTCAAGAAATCTACAGTAAGTCCAGTTGCCTTGATTTATTCTTTACAGATATACCATGACCTGGATAAATGAGAACCTTCACAGACATACGGTTTTTGGAAGGCAGATTTTGCTGGACTGTTTTTTTGACACCATGTCCCATTTGAAACCCCCCTAGAGTAGAAACTCCAAAAAAGTGACCCCATTTACTTCATTCACTTAAATCCGAACTGCCATTTACACGGTCACATGTCCCTTATTAGCCAATAGAAGCTTGCAGGTCCTACTCCAGGTTGCCATAACAACTGATCACAGGTTTTAGCAGTTCGCAGGTCCTTAAATATTCAGTCATATGACGTATGATGGCACAACTACACTGCTACATGCATGGGGGGCGGGGCCACTATTAAACGGACGGGCGATGTGGAGTCCACTGTTAAAGGGGCAGGCACTGCAGAGTTCACTGTTAAAGGGGGTGGTACTGTGGAGGTCACTGTTAAAGGGGCGGCCACTATGAAGGTCATTGTTAAAGGGGCTGGCGCTGTGGAGGTCACTGTTAAAGGGGTGGTCAATGTTAAAGGGGCTGGCACTGTGGAGGTCACTGTTAAAGGAGCAGGTACTGTGGAGGTCACTGTTAAAGGGACGGGCACTGTGGAGGTCACTGTTAAAGGGGCAGGCACTGTGGAGGTCATTGTGAAAGGGGCGAACACTCTGGAGGTCACTATTAAAGGGGCGGGCACTGTGGAGGTCACTGTTAAAGGGGCAGGCACTGTGGAGGTCACTGTTAAAGGGGCAGGTACTGTGTAGGTCACTGTTAAAGGGGCGTGCACTGTGGAGGTCACTGTTAAAGGGGAGAGAACTGTGGAGATCACTGTTAAAAGGGTGGGCATTATTAAAGGGACTGGCACTGTGGAGTTCACTGTTAAAGGGGTGGTCAATGTTAAAGGGTCGGGCACTGTGGAGGTCACTTAAAGGGGCAGGTACTGTGGAGGTCACTGTTAAAGGGGCGGGCACTGTGAAAGTCACAGTTAAAGGGGAGGGTACTGTGAAGGTCACTGTTAAAGCGGCGGGCACTGTGGAGGTCACTGTTAAAGGGGCAGGCACTGTGGAGGTCATTGTGAAAGGGGCGAACACTCTGGAGGTCACTGTTAAAGGGGCGGGCACTGTGAAAGTCAGTTAAAGGGGAGGGTACTGTGAAGGTCACTGTTAAAGTGATGGCACTGTGGAGGTCACTGTTAAAGTGACGGGCACTGTGGAGGTCACTGTTAAAGGGGCAGGCACTGTGGAGGTGACTGTTAAAGGGGAGAGCACTGTGGAGGTCACTGTTAAAGGGGTGGGCACTATTAAAGGGATGGGCACTGTGGAGTTTACTGTTAAAGGGGTGGTCAATGTTAAAGGGGTGTGCACTGTGGAGGTCACTGTTAAAGGGGCGGGCACTGTGGATGTCACTGTTAAAGGGGCGGACACTGTGGAGGTCACTGTAATGGGGGAAACTGTTGATATCTTTTTACGACACACGTAAATATAAAATGAAATAGATTAATTATACCCGTGCGAAGCCGGGTCCTTCTTCAGTATATATATATAAAAATGAATTTCTACTTGTTGTCTGTTCTTTATGCACGGCCAAACGACTGGACCAATCTGCACCAAATTTGGCACATGGGTACATTAGGTGTCCGGGAAAGTTTTAGACTGGCCTCAGCTCTCTAGGACGTAACATTCCTGAGATATAAAAAAAATTATTAGCCAATAGGAGGAAAAAAAAGAGACAATGCAGCAGCACCCTGCAAATCAGATAAAGTACAATAATGCCAAAAATTATAGTGTTAATGCTACACTTATTTATAAAGTGAGATGCTTGGCCAATGCATTTTGTACAAAACCATCTGAGCCCGTCTGCCGAACGTCAAGGCGATCTCTGTTAGACGGGTCCTAACACTAAATACTACCTGTTATGCGCCATAATGGCCGAGATAAAGTTCAGGGAGTGTTGGATCCACATGCATGCTGGATCCACTCTGCTTTTTACCATTTCTGGTGCCATAACGGCTTCCATTACAAGGGATGCAGGTACCAACATGCATGCCGAGCCCACTCTATTCCTTTCCTTGTGCCAGACAGCTTCCAATGAATGTAGTGAGAGCAGGCAACAGCAGGCAATGGATTGGCCAAGCATCTCACTTTATAAATAAGCGTAGCATTTGCACTATAATTTTTGGCATTATTGTACTTTATCTGATTTGCAGGGTGCTGCTGCATTGTCTCTTTTTTTCCTCTAGGTCTTTGCCATGGCGGCGTGCACCTGCGCACTGGGAGGTGCTGACTAACCCCCTTTTTTTTGCAGATTAACCAATAGGAGGTCACAGCTTCACTCACATTCTAACTGCAATCACATGACCCTTATTATCCAATAGAAACTTGTAGGTCCTTCAGTCTTGACATACACAGTTACACCAGGTTTCCATAACAACTCAGTCATTTTTCTTCACTGTTATAGGTTACTGTTAGGGGGCAAGGTGCTGTGGAGGTCTTATATTTCTTATATTATTATTCTACCCCAGAGTTTTTTTTTACTTTGCATTTTTGTTTTGCACTCCCTGTCTTTCCAAACTTTTTTATTTTTCTGTTCACATAACCGAATGAGGGCTTGTTTTTCTTGCAGGAAACGTTGTCCTTTCCAATGCCACCATTTAATATTGCATAGAATGTAGTGGGAAGTGGGGAAAAAAATTCCAAAGGTGGTGGTCACTGTTAAGGGGGCGGGCCATTTTGCATGTCACAAGGTGCTATAGATGTCACATTTTAAGGGGGCAGGGTGTTGTGGAAGTCTTATATTAAGCGGATGGGGTTCTGTGGAGGTCTTATATGAGGTGGCGTGGTGCAGTGGGGGGGGGGTCAATGTTAAAGAGGAGGCACTGCACTGTGCAGTTCAATGTTAAGGAGTAGATCGCTGTTGAGGGTCACTGTAAAGATTGCTGGCCACTGTGAAGGTCAGTGTTAAGGAAGCAGGGGTATTGAGGAGGTCACAGTTAAGGGGACAGGGTTTAGTTAAGGTCACTGTTAAGGGGGTGATGTACTTTGGTGGGGGTGAGGTGCTGTGGATGCAATTGTTAAGGTGGCAGGCCTCCGTGGATGTCACCGTTATGGGGCAGGGTGCTGTGAAGGGTCAGTGTTCAGGTGACGGGCCTCGGTGGAGAACACTTATGGGGGCGGGGGTTGTGAAGGTCACAGTTAACGCGGCAGGGCACTGTGGAGGTCACTGTTATGGGGAACACTGTGGATATTTAGTAACCTCACACACAAACATTGTTAAATTAAATAGTTGAAGATTTAAAAAAAAAAATTGTAGCTAAAATGTTCTCTAGATAAGCAGTGCATTGTACATGAATAGAGATGGGCTTGCGGTTCGCCCAGTGGTCGGTTCGCGGCGAACTTTGCTCGTTCGCTGAACATGCGAACATATGGCGATATTCGCGCCCGCCATATTCTTTTACATTGTGAAGAACTTTAACCCATGACACATCCATCAGGTGGTACAGGACAGCCAATTAAGACATTTCAGTACATGGACCTTATAAATAGACCTGATTTGGCTGCCATTTTACATTCTGTCTTTTGTCAGTGTAGGGAAAGGTTGCTGTGTGGAGCAGGGACAGACTGTTAGAGTGTTAGTGACAAGTCTCTAGCTAATAGGTCCACAAAAGTCCTTTTAAGGACTGGTATAGGTGTACTATTGTTTGGTGTGCAGTATATAGGGGTGAAAAACACTTATAATATACTTTTCTAATATAGAAAGCATATTATAGTGGATTTGTATAGTGCAGCATTGTGATCGGTTCTGCAGCGATACTACAACTACAAAGAGTGACAAACGCAATTAGAAAAAAGTATTATAACTGGTGTGATAGATCAGTGGCCCCCCAAAACGACATATTGAAGCGGGGTGTTATATAAGAATATACTTTTCAAATAGTGTATTTTGGTACTGCAGAAATGTATCCGCTTTCACTGCGTTACCTCTGCTACACACAGTGAGAAAAATTAAAGGAATTTTTTTTTTATAACTCATGTGATAGACCAGTGGCCCCCAAAACCACATATTGAAGCGGGGTATTATATAAGAATATACTTTTCAAATAGTGTATTTGGGTACTGCAGAAATGTATCCGCTTTCACTGCGTTACCTCTGCTACACACAGTGAGATAATTTAAAGGAAAACATTTTTTATAACTGGTGTGATTATAGACCACTGGCCCCCAAAACCACATATTGAAGCAGGGTTTTATATAAGAATATACTTTTCAAATAGTGTATTTGGGTACTGCAGAAATTTATCCGCAATTTTTTTATTTTTTATAACTGGTGTGATAGACTAGTGGCCCCCAAAACGACATATTGAAGCGGGGTGTTATATACTTTCTTCCACATACACTGCACTTCTCTAGAGACTTATGTCACCGGGTCATTTAACCACCTCCCGACCGCCTAACGCAGGATTGCGTCCTGCGGGCGGCCGGGTTATTCCTCCTGGACGCATCGGCGCGTCCTCTCGCACACAGGAGCGCGCGTTCACAGGATCGGGAGGTAAACGAACTGATCTACAGCCTGCCAGTGGCGATCATTCGCTGGCAGGCTGTAGATGCGATTTTTTTAACCCCTGAAGGGTATATCAGACGCTGTTTTGTTAACAGCGTCTGATATACCTGCTACCTGGTCCTCTGGTGGTCCCTTTTGCTTTGATCGACCACCAGAGGACACAGGCAGCTCTGTAAAGTAGCACCAATCACCACACTACACTACACTCCCCCTGTCACTTATTAAGCCCTTATTAACCCCTGATCACCCCCCTGTCATTGATCACCCCCCTGTAAGGCTCCATTCAGACGTCTGTATGTGTTTTGCGGATCCGTAAACACGGACACCGGCAATGTGCTTTCCGCATTTTGCGGATCCGCACATTGACAGAACTATATAGAAAATGCCTTTTCTTGTCCGCAATTGCGGACAAGAATAGGACATTTTCTATAGGCTCTACAAAAAACGCAGTGTTCGCCCGATCAGGCCTGATCTTGTGCGCACACTTGCGTTCAGTCCGCCCCACCGCAGTGACAGAATTAATTTTTTTATGATCACTGCAAAAACACCGTAAAATTGCTGCGGCGCTATAAGGATTACTTTTGAGGGGCATGGCATTTTGGGCGGGGCTAAATTGTGAGCAACCCTGTAAAGCCTAAAGGTACTCGTTGGACTTTCGGCCCATTTGCGCACCTAGGCTGCAAAAAAGTGTCACACATGTGGTATCGCCGTACTCAGGAGAAGTAGGGCAATGTGTTTTGGGGTGTATTTTTACATATACCCATGCTGGGTGAGAGAAATATCTCTGTAAAATGACAACTTTGTATAAAAAAATGGGAAAAGTTGTCTTTTACAGAGATATTTCTCTCACCCAGCATGGGTATATGTAAAAATACACCCCAAAACACATTGCCCTACTTCTCCTGAGTATGGCGATACCACACGTGTGACACTTTTTTGCAGCCTAGGTGCGCAAAGGGGCCCAAATTCCAATGAGAATCTTTACGATTTCACAGGGCATTTTTTACGCATTTGGATTCCAAACTACTTCTCACGCTTTAGGTCCCCTAAAATGCCAGGGCAGTATAAATACCCCACAAGTGACCCCATTTTGGAAAGAAGACACCCCAAGGTATTTTTTGAGGGGTATGGTGAGTTCATGTAAAATTTAATTTTTTGTCACAAGTTAGTGGAATGAGAGACTTTGTAAGAAAAAAATAATAATAATAATAGTAATCATTTTCCGCTAACTTGTGACAAAAAATAAAAACTTCCATGAACTCACTATGCCTTAGGGTGTCTACTTTCCGAAATGGGGTCATTTGTGGGGTGTTTCTACTGTCTGGGCATTGTAGAACCTCAGGAAACATGACAGGTGCTCAGAAAGTCAGAGCTGCTTCAAAATGCGGAAATTCACATTTTGTACCATAGTTTGTAAACGCTATAACTTTTGCGCAAACCAATAAATATACACTTATTGCATTTTTTTTTATCAAAGACATGTAGAACAATAAATTTATAGAAAAATTTATATAGAAATGTAGTTTTGTTTGAAAAATTTTACAACAGAAAGTGAAAAATGTCTTTTTTTTTTGCAAACATTTCGGTCAATTTCAATTAATAACAAAAAAAGTTAAAATTTCAGCAGCAATGAAATACCACCAATCGAAAGCTCTATTAGTGAGAAGAAAAGGAGGTAAAATTCATTTGGGTGGTAAGTTGTATGACCGAGCAATAAACCGTGAAAGTAGTGTAGTGCAGAATTGTAAAAAGTGGTCTGGTCATTAAGGGGGTTTAAGCTAGGGGGGCTGAAGTGGTTAAAAAATGACAGGCAGAGGAAGAGGCAGGGCCTTCCACAGGGGTGGTACGGGTAGAGCAGTAGCACCAGGCTGGGTCCAAAGTGGGAAGTTGCAGAAGTTGCGTTTGATTACGTCAAAGGACGCACCAGACTTGGTTGAGTGGCTCACTCAGCCTTCCTCTTCTGCACCCTCCTCATCCTCTCTATCTGCACCCTCTTCACTCTCTGCTGTGTGCACCCCCAAAGACACCAACACTACCATATACCCTCCGCTTGAGTCACAGGAATTATTTTCCGATCCATCACAAGACATTTTCGTTGCGCAGCCATTCTTGGCATCGGATCAGAAAGAGGAGGTAGCAACAGCCGCCACTCAGCAGTCTGACGACAGTACCCAGATCAGCCCAAGGAGGTTGGTCCCCGCTGTTGCTGCCTACTCCGAGATCTCTAATGTTAGTGGCGGGGAAGGTGACGTTGATGATGACGTGTCTATGGATGTAACGTGGGTGCCCACAAGAGAGGAAGAGGAGGGGAGTTCAGAGGGAGAGATGGATTAGCAGATAGGGAGGAGAAGCAGGCTGAACTTACATTGCACAGGATGGACAAACCAGACTGCTAATGTATCAGGAGCGCGCCATCAACCATGTATGGTCACATCTGGCGCTCCCAGGACGCCCGCACATGGATCCGCATTCATCCATGTTCTTTTTTTTTTTTAATCAGATAAATTTTTATTAACAGTTTTTTGTCTTTCTCAAGCATTAATAAAACATTGTTCACAAATGATGGGCATATACAATATCAGTCATATATAGTAAGTACAATACGCACCATATGATTACAAAAGACATGGCATATATCTATGCATAGAATCAGATGGAATATACAATTTTAACATTAACCCGTAACCACCCATCAACAAGTAACCCTACAATCCCACCCCCCACCCAGACCCCTCAAGAGCAGGACACAATCATGGTGGTTTCTCTTAAGCTCCACATTCCTGGAGCGCCGGCACCGTACTAATAACTCTTATATTAACATTCAGCATCAATTCCCAGTCACCTATATATCCATACTGTATTATTATGCAACTCATGCACCATACCCTGTTTACATGTAGAACAGTCTTCAGCAATTACCAGCATATATACATCATAAACATCACTAGCTGTGGGTTACCTCTCCCTTTTACCACCCTCAGACTCACACCTCAGGTTTACATACAACCCCCTCCAGTAACATACTCAACGAGCACTCAGTAGGCTTCTTGTAAGCGCTAACCAGGGGCTACAACATCCAGAGTTATCAATCCAACTACCCCATATTGCCTCAAATTTAGACAGACATTTCCTTTTTTGATAAACCCCCCTCTCAAGGCGAACCACTACATTTAATCTGGCTATGTATTCCGAGATAAGTGGGAGCACTGTCTGGATCCATTTTGCCGCTAAAGTTTTCCTCGCCTGATACAACATTCTCTCTATCCCAGTAGCTATCACAGATTGTATATTATCTTCTGGCAGTAATCCTAAAATGCAAGTTTTGGGGTCTAGCTTAAACTTGGTGCTATATACCTTATTTATAAGATGTAACACTGCCTTCCAGTAAGATGTCAATGAGGGGCACGACCACATCATATGTAGTAGATCAGCTTCAGCACTTCCACATTTCGGACAATTTGGACTATCTCTGTAACCTATTTTATGTAAAAACACAGGAGTCTTATATACTCTATGTATTAAGTACAAATGGGAAAGACGTGCAGCTTCACTAAGAGATAATGTAGGGGTAAGTTCTATTGCCTCTGACTATTGTTCATCCGTGAGCTCACCTAGATCCCTTTCCCATTGATGTCTGCTTTTCAATGGGTGTCCTTTAAGAAAATCCTCCAATAAATTCTGATACACTACAGAGATTGCTCCTTTTACTGATCCAGCAGCTACCACTGTGCTCAGTGTATGATTAGATGCAACCACTATCGGAGCTATTTTGGATTGAGCATCCAATGCATGTCTGAGTTGCAAGTACCTATAGAATTGTGAAGAGGGTAACCCAAATTCAGAACATAATTGCTGATATTGTTTTAGAATCCCACCCGAATAGATATGACCTAAGTTCCATATTCCTTTATCATTCCACCTAGAGAATCCACTCAGGCCCTCCAATTCATGGAGCGCCGGATTGTTCCAAATAGGCGAGATATTGGTTAATCCCACTATCCCTAAAATATTTCTAGCCTTATTCCATACCTTCTTCATGAGCATCAATATTGGGATACGTCCTACTTCCCCCTTCACATCTCCTTCAATAGCTGCCAGCGGGGGGGATTTGTTTGACACCCATCTCATCAGACGACCACTTTTTCCACCTGAGTCACCTATCACCCCCCATCCCTTGAAGTGTTGCAATTGGGCCGACAGGAAATACAACATAGGATTAGGTAGGGCAAGACCTCCTGCATACTTATTCCTCTGCAGTATTTCATATTTTATTCTACCCCTATTGTTTTTCCATATAAAGAAACAAAATAGCTGTTGTATTTTATGGAAATAGTGCACAGGAATCCATACGGGGGAATTGTGCAGAATATAAAGCAACTGAGGCATGAATATCATTTTTAGCAGATTACCTCTACCTATTAATGATAGAGGCAATTTATGCCATACAGCAATTTTACTTTTAAATTTCTCTATCAAGGTAGGAGGTTATTAGTAATAAAATCTACAGGGTTCATTGACACTATCACTCCTAGGTACTTAAAGGAGTGTACCACCTTAAGCTCAGAGAAAACAGCCGAACGAGACGGTATCTGAGAAGATACTGGGAGAATCACCGACTTATCCCAATTTATGAGAAGTCCAGACTGGTCACCAAATTCAGAAACCATAGATATTATAGAATCCATGGATCTCTCTAGGTCACTTACATAAATCAACATATCATCTGCGTATAACGACACGCGTTCCTCAGTAACACCCCTCAATAGTCCTCCCATCAAAGGTGTAGAACGCAAAAGACATGCCAATGGTTTAATTGCTATTGCAAATAATAAAGGAGACACCATTTGTCTCGTCCCTCTCTCCAGAGCAATTGCTGGTGAAAGATGACCATTCACCCTGATCCTAGCCCTAGGCTCACAGTATAGAAGCTTGACCCATTTCAAAAAACCAGCACCAAAGCCCATCTTAGTCATGACCGCCCATGAATATTTCCACTCAACACTGTCAAAAGCTTTGGCAGCATCAAGAGACATTACCGCAGCTCTATTATCCTGTACATCCCTTCCTTCTATTTGGAGATTTAAGAACAGTCGTCTAAGATTCAAAGCCGTGGATTTGCCAGGCATGAAGCCAGATTGATCATCATGAATAATGGTTTGAATGACTCTGTTTAATCGATTGGCCAGGACTTTAGCTAAAAGTTTTACATCCACTGTCAGGAGAGAAATGGGCCTATATGAATCCACCAGTGAGGGGTCTTTGCTTGGCTTAGGTATCACTACAACTATCGCCTCCCTCATGGAACAGGGTAATCTACCATTACTGTAAGCATCTTTAACCACCTCAGCCCCCAGTGCTTAAACACCCTGAAAGACCAGGCCACTTTTTACACTTCTGACCTACACTACTTTCACCGTTTATTGCTCGGTCATGCAACTTACCACCCAAATGAATTTTACCTCCTTTTCTTCTCACTAATAGAGCTTTCATTTGGTGGTATTTCATTGCTGCTGACATTTTTACTTTTTTTGTTGTTAATCGAAATTTAACGATTTTTTTGCAAAAAAATGACATTTTTCACTTTCAGTTGTAAAATTTTGCAAAAAAAACGACATCCATATATAAATTTTGCTCTTAATTTATTGTTCTACATGTCTTTGATAAAAAAAAATGTTTGGGTAAAAAAAAAATGGTTTGGGTAAAAGTTATAGCGTTTACAAACTATGGTACAAAAATGTGAATTTCCGCTTTTTGAAGCAGCTCTGACTTTCTGAGCACCTGTCATGTTTCCTGAGGTTCTACAATGGCCAGACAGTACAAACACGCCACAAATGACCCCATTTCGGAAAGTACACACCCTAAGGTATTTGCTGATGGGCATAGTGAGTTCATAGAACTTTTTATTTTTTGTCACAAGTTAGCGGAAAATGATTATTTTTTTTTTTTTTTTCTGACAAAGTCTCATATTCCACTAACTTGTGACAAAAAATAAAAACTTCTATGAACTCACTATGCCCATCACGAAATACCTTGGGGTCTCTTCTTTCCAAAATGGGGTCACTTGTGGGGTGGTTATACTGCCCTGGCATTCTAGGGGCCCAAATGTGTGGTAAGGAGTTTGAAATCAAATTCTGTAAAAAATGACCTGTGAAATCCGAAAGGTGCTCTTTGGAATATGGGCCCCTTTGCCCACCTAGGCTGCAAAAAAGTGTCACACATCTGGTATCTCCGTACTCAGGAGAAGGTGGGGAATGTGTTTTGGGGTGTCATTTTATATATACCCATGCTGGGTGAGAGAAATATCTTGGTCAAATGCCAACTTTGTATAAAAAAATGGGAAAAGTTGTCTTTTGCCAAGATATTTATCTCACCCAGCATGGGTATATGTAAAAAGACACCCCAAAACACATTCCTCAATTTCTCCTGAATACAGAGATACCAGATGTGTGACACTTTTTTGCAGCCTAGGTGGGCAAAGGGGCCCATATTCCAAAGAGCACCTTTCGGATTTCACAGGTCATTTTTTACAGAATTTGATTTCAAACTCCTTACCACACATTTGGGCCCCTAGAATGCCAGGGCAGTATAACTACCCCACAAGTGACCCCATTTTGGAAAGAAGAGACCCCAAGGTATTCGCTGATGGGCATAGTGAGTTCATAGAACTTTTTATTTTTTGTCACAAGTTAGTGGAATATGAGACTTTGTAAGAAAAAAAAAAAGAAATCATCATTTTCCGCTAACTTGTGACAAAAAATAAAAAGTTCTATGAACTCACTATGCCCATCAGCGAATACCTTAGGGTGTGTACTTTCCGAAATGGGGTCATTTGTGGGGTGTTTGTACTGTCTGGGCATTGTAGAACCTCAGGAAACATGACAGGTGCTCAGAAAGTCAGAGCTGCTTCAAAAAGCGGAAATTCACATCGCCATGCCCCTCACGGAATACCTTGGGGTGTCTTCTTTCCAAAATGGGGTCACTTGTGGGGTAGTTATACTGCCCTGGCATTTTCCAGGGGCCCTAATGTGTGGTAAGTAGGTAAATGACCTGTGAAATCCTAAAGGTGCTCTTTGG
Organism: Bufo bufo; assembly: GCF_905171765.1. Lineage (NCBI taxonomy): Eukaryota > Metazoa > Chordata > Amphibia > Anura > Bufonidae > Bufo > Bufo bufo. Next base: position 131,534,828 of record NC_053397.1, on the reverse strand, counting down.
AATATGGGCCCCTTTGCCCACCTAGGCTGCAAAAAAGTGTCACACATGTGGTATCGCCGTATTCAGGAGAAGTTGGGGAATGTGTTTTGGGGTGTCATTTTACATATACCCTTGCTGGGTGAGAGAAATATCTTGACAAAAGACAACTTTTCCCATTTTTTTATACAAAGTTGGCATTTGACCAAGATATTTCTCTCACCCAGCATGGGTATATGTAAAATGACACCCCATAACACATTCCCCAACTTCTCCTGAGTACGGCGATACCAGATGTGTGACACTTTTTTGCAGCCTAGATGCGCAAAGGTGCCCAAATTCCTTTTAGGAGGGCATTTTTAGACATTTGGATACCAGACTTCTTCTCACGCTTTGGGGCCCCTAGAATGCCAGGGCAGTATAAATACCCCACATGTGACCCCATTTTGGAAAGAAGACACCCCAAGGTATTCAATGAGGGGCATGGCGAGTTCATAGAAATTTTTTTTTTTTGGCACAAGTTAGCGGAAATTGATATTTTTGATTATTTTCTCACAAAGTCTCCCGTTCCGCTAACTTGGGACAAAAATTTCAATCTTTCATGGACTCAATATGCCCCTCACGGAATACCTGGGGGTGTCTTCTTTCCGAAATGGGGTCACATGTGGGGTATTTATACTGCCCTGGCATTCTAGGGGCCCTAAAGCGTGAGAAGAAGTCTGGAATATAAATGTCTAAAAAATTTTACGCATTTGGATTCCGTGAGGGGTATGGTGAGTTCATGTGAGATTTTATTTTTTGACACAAGTTAGTGGAATATGAGACTTTGTAAGAAAAAAATAAAATAATTCCGCTAACTTGGGCCAAAAAAATGTCTGAATGAAGCCTTACAGAGGGGTGATCAATGACAGGGGGGTGATCAATGACAGGGGTGTGATCAATGACAGGGGGGTGATCAATGACAGGGGGGTGATCAGGGAGTCTATATGGGGTGATAACCACAGTCATTGATCACGCCCGTGTAAGGCTTCATTCAGACGTCCGGATGCGTTTTGCGGATCCGATCCATCTATCAGTGCATCCGTAAAAATCATGCGGACATCTGAATGGAGCTTTACAGGGGGGTAATCAATGACAGGGGGGTGATCAGGGAGTCTATATGGGGTGATCACCACAGTCATTGATCATGCCCCTGTAAGGCTTCATTCAGACGTCCGGATGCGTTTTGCGGATCCGATCCATCTATCAGTGGATCCGTAAAAATCATGAGGACGTCTGAATGGAGCTTTACAGGGGGGTAATCAATGACAGGGGGGGGATCAGGGAGTCTATATGGGGTGATCACCACAGTCATTGATCACGCCCCTGTAAGGCTTCATTCAGACGTCCGGATGCGTTTTGCGGATCCGATCCATCTATCAGTGCATCCGTAAAAATCATGCGGACATCTGAATGGAGCTTTACAGGGGGTTGATCAATGACAGGGGTGTAATCAATGACAGGGGGGTGATCACCACAGTCATTGATCACGCCCCAGTAAGGCTTCATTCAGACGTCCGTATGCGTTTTGCGGATCCGATCCATCTATCAGTGCATCCGTAAAAATCATGCGGACATCTGAATGGAGCTTTACAGGGGGGTAATCAATGACAGGGGGGTGATCAGGGAGTCTATATGGGGTGATCACCACAGTCATTGATCATGCCCCTGTAAGGCTTCATTCAGACGTCCGGATGCGTTTTGCGGATCCGATCCATCTATCAGTGCATCCGTAAAAATCATGCGGACATCTGAATGGAGCTTTACAGGGGGGTAATCAATGACAGGGGGGTGATCAGGGAGTCTATATGGGGTGATCACCACAGTCATTGATCATGCCCCTGTAAGGCTTCATTCAGACGTCCGGATGCGTTTTGCGGATCCGATCCATCTATCAGTGGATCCGTAAAAATCATGAGTACGTCTGAATGGAGCTTTACAGGGGGGTAATCAATGACAGGGGGGTAATCAGGGAGTCTATATGGGGTGATCACCACAGTCATTGATCACGCCCCTGTATGGCTTCATTCAGACGTCCGGATGCGTTTTGCGGATCCGATCCATCTATCAGTGCATCCGTAAAAATCATGCGGACATCTGAATGGAGCATTACAGGGGGTTGATCAATGACAGGGGTGTAATCAATGACAGGGGGGTGATCAGGGAGTCTATATGGGGTGATCACCACAGTCATTGATCACGCCCCTGTAAGGCTTAATTCAGACGTCCGTATGCGTTTTGCGGATCCGATCCATCTATCAGTGCATCTGTAAAAATCATGCGGACATCTGAATGGAGCTTTACAGGGGGGTGATCAATGACAGGGGTGTAGTCAATGACAGGGGGGTGATCAGGGAGTCTATATGGGGTGATCACCACAGTCATTGATCACGCCCCTGTAAGGCTTCATTCAGACGTCCGGATGCGTTTTGCGGATCCGATCCATCTATCAGTGCATCTGTAAAAATCATGCGGACATCTGAATGGAGCTTTACAGGGGGGTAATCAATGACAGGGGGGGTAATCAATGACAGGGGGGGTAATCAATGACAGGGGGGTGATCAGGGATTCTATATGGGGTGATCAGGGGTGATCAGGGGCTAATAAGGGGTTAATAAGTGACGGGGGGGGGGGGGGTGTGGTGTAGTGTAGTGGTGCTTGGTGCTACTTTACTGAGCTACCTGTGTCCTCTGGTGGTCGATCCAAAAAAAGGGGACCACCAGAGGACCAGGTAGCAGGTATATTAGACGCTGTTATCAAAACAGCGTCTAATATACCTGTTAGGGGTTAAAAAAAACACATCTCCAGCCTGCCAGCGAACGATCGCCACTGGCAGGCTGGAGATCAACTCTCTTACCTTCCGTTCCTGTGAGCGCGCGCGCCTGTGTGCGCGCGTTCACAGGAAATCTCGCGTCTCGCGAGAGGACGCGCCGGCGCGTCCAGGAGGAATGAATCAACCACCTCCAGGACGCGTCTGTGCGTACAGCGGTCCGGAGGTGGTTAAATACCGTTAGAAGATGTGGAAGTAATAACTCCCCATGTTTTTTATAAAATTCCCCAGGAAGACCATCCCCACCAGGCGCCTTTTCATTGGGTAAAGAGTTCAATGCCATTTCCAGTTCCTCCAGAGTTATGTCTTCCTCGAGAAGTGACTTATTTTCCTCAGATAAGGCAGGAATATCCATCCCTTCTAAATAACCAGATCTACTAGATTCAGTAGTGACCAGTCTGGACCTATAAACCTCTCCAAAGTGCGTATAAAATTCCCCCAGGATACCCTCATCTCCCGTCACCAATTGTCCACCATTTCCTCTGAGCGATGTTATAGAGGAGGGACCCTGTTGTGCCTTAGTCACAGTGGCTAATAAGTGACCCGCACTTTCCCCTTCAGAAAAATACCTCTGATTCATAAATAGGCGCTTATCTTCTGCCCTAGTTTGTATATGTTCCTTCAGAAGTTTTTGAGCTTCATTCCATTGCGCCTCATTAGTCAATGTGGGCTGTCCTATATATTTGGCCTCCAACCGGATAACTCTATCCGATAGTTCCTTGTTCAGAGCACGACTTTTAGACTTTTTAACACTGATATGCTTTATATATAGCCCTCTGACATACAGGGAGTGCAGAATTATTAGGCAAGTTGTATTTTTGAGGATTAATTTTATTATTGAACAACAACCATGTTCTCAATGAACCCAAAAAACTCATTAATATCAAAGCTGAATATTTTTGGAAGTAGTTTTTAGTTTGTTTTTAGTTTTAGCTATTTTAGGGGGATATCTGTGTGTGCAGGTGACTATTACTGTGCATAATTATTAGGCAACTTAACAAAAAACAAATATATACCCATTTCAATTATTTATTTTTACCAGTGAAACCAATATAACATCTCAACATTCACAAATATACATTTCTGACATTTAAAAACAAATCAGTGACCAATATAGCCACCTTTCTTTGCAAGGACACTCAAAAGCCTGCCATCCATGGATTCTGTCAGTGTTTTGATCTGTTCACCATCAACATTGCGTGCAGCAGCAACCACAGCCTCCCAGACACTGTTCAGAGAGGTGTACTGTTTTCCCTCCTTGTAAATCTCACATTTGATGATGGACCACAGGTTCTCAATGGGGTTCAGATCAGGTGAACAAGGAGGCCATGTCATTAGATTTTCTTCTTTTATACCCTTTCTTGCCAGCCACGCTGTGGAGTACTTGGACGCGTGTGATGGAGCATTGTCCTGCATGAAAATCATGTTTTTCTTGAAGGATGCAGACTTCTTCCTGTACCACTGCTTAAAGAAGGTGTCTTCCAGATACTGGCAGTAGGACTGGGAGTTGAGCTTGACTCCATCCTCAACCCGAAAAGGCCCCACAAGCTCATCTTTGATGATACCAGCCCAAACCAGTACTCCACCTCCACCTTGCTGGCATCTGAGTCAGACTGGAGCTCTCTGCCCTTTACCAATCCAGCCACGGGCCCATCCATCTGGCCCATCAAGACTCACTCTCATTTCATCAGTCCATAAAACCTTAGAAAAATCAGTCTTGAGATATTTCTTGGCCCAGTCTTGACGTTTCAGCTTGTGTGGTGGTGGTCGTCTTTCAGCCTTTCTTACCTTGGCCATGTCTCTGAGTATTGCACACCTTGTGCTTTTGGGCACTCCAGTGATGTTGCAGCTCTGAAATATGGCCAAACTGGTGGCAAGTGGCATCTTGGCAGCTGCACGCTTGACTTTTCTCAGTTCATGGGCAGTTATTTTGCGCCTTGGTTTTTCCACACGCTTCTTGCGACCCTGTTGACTATTTTGAATGAAACGCTTGATTGTTCGATAATCACGCTTCAGAAGCTTTGCAATTTTAAGAGTGCTGCATCCCTCTGCAAGATATCTCACTATTTTTGACTTTTCTGAGCCTGTCAAGTCCTTCTTTTGACCCATTTTGCCAAAGGAAAGGAAGTTGCCTAATAATTATGCGCACCTGATATAGGGTGTTGATGTCATTAGACCACACCCCTTCTCATTACAGAGATGCACATCACCTAATATGCTTAATTGGTAGTAGGCTTTCGAGCCTATACAGCTTGGAGTAAGACAACATGCATAAAGAGGATGATGTGGTCAAAATACTCATTTGCCTAATAATTCTGCACACAGTGTATGCTTTCAAAGCATCCCATACCATATCCATCGACGTCGAACCTACATTAATAGACAAAAAATCATTAATGGCTCCCGAAATCTCAGTTCCGGTATCCACTATTGACAGCCAGAACGGGTTTAGACGCCAAATAGGTCTCATAGCACGTATGTGTTTACCCACTTCCAAGGTAATCAATAACGGAGAATGATCAGATAAACTGCGAGGTAAGTATGAGATACCCTTTGTCAGGGTTACTAAGGATAGAGATCCTATTGCTAAATCTATTCTGGACAAGGAACCATGCGACGTCGAGTAGCATGAATATTGACGCTGTTCAGGGTTTATGGTTCTCCAAATGTCACAGAGATCCACCTCCGATATCAATCTTGCCAGAGAAGTAGGAGCAACAGAATATGTTCCCAGCCCACTATGGAATTTATCCAAGGAGCCATTTAGATACATATTAAAATCCCCCACAATCAATGTAGGAACTAATGGGAATTTAGATGTAAAAGTAATAATCAGCCTCATAACTTCAGCTGAATATGGGGGGGGGGGGGGGGGGGGAACATACACCGCCACTAAAACAACCCTGAACTGGAAGATATGACAATCTAAACATATAAATCTCCCATCTTTATCAATATATGATTCACGGACAACAAACTGTACAGATCTATGCACTAAGATGCTAACACCTCTGGCATGTGTGGAATGAAATTCACATCCCATCCATGCTTTATGTGCCAAATGTGTCCTATCAGCAGACAAATGGGTTTCAGATAAACACACTATAGCTTGCTGTACATCCTTTAGAGCATGGAAGATAGCTGCACGTTTAGACGTCTGCGACATTCCTCTCACATTCCAAGCTACTATATTAACAGAAGACATCGTGACTACTCATAAGCATACACAGAAGTCGGTGCCGACAGCCCCACGAGAACCTCCCACCAGAGGCAACTTTAAAGATAGAGCCTGCTCCCCTAACCCCCCCTCCCAACCCCTCCCCCCCCAACTTTCGTAAGCGCTTGGAGCCAGAAGCGAGAGCCCGATAAGAGTAGTGGAATTTCACCGGCGGCATCCCCGTGCGCCCGCGCCGCGAGGGCGGGGCGGTGGGGCCTCCCACTTATCCTACACCTCTCATGTCTCTTTTTTTAATGTGTCATCTGCTGACAATAGTGTTGCCATCTGCAGCCTTTGCAGTCAATGCGTAATTCGCAGTAAGCCCAACACACACCTAGGGACGACCGCCTTAAGAAGGCACCTGGCCTCCCATCACCGAGCCCAGTGGGAGCAACGCTGTCAGAACCCACAAAGTCACACTCCAGGCTCTCACTGTCCAGCCTCTTCTCCTTCTCCTCTCTCCTCACAATTGTCCTCCACTCCACCTTCCATCATGCCGTCCTCACGTTTGTATGGAAAAAGGCAGGCTTCTGTGGCCCAAATGTTCGAGCATAAAAAAATGATGACGCCGGATAACCCTCTTGCCCAACGGTTGACCGCTGGCTTGTCGGAACCGATAGCCTGCCAACTACTGCCATATAAACTTGTGGACTCGGAGGCCTTTCGAAAATTTGTGGCCATTGGAAGATTCCAGTAAGGAAGAAATATTTCTCGCAGAAGGGCATCCCAGAGCTATATGGCCACGTTCAGCGGCAAGTGAATGTATCTCTGGCACACAGTGTCGGTGCCAAGATACATCTGACCACAGACACGTGGTCTAGCAAACACGGGCAGGGAAGGTTTATAACTTTTACTGCCCAATGGGTGAACCTTCTGACGGCCGTCAAGCATGTAACCCGTGGCACCCGTGTAGATTTGGTTTTACCGCCACGGATTACATGCAGGCCTGCCTCTTCTCCTCCTCCATCCTCCCACTCCTCCTCGGCTGACTCCTCCTTTTCCGCTGCTACTGTCTCTTCCAAGGCGCCGCCCAGGATCCCCAGAACCTTTACGACATGCCAGATGAGACGTTGCCATGCTGTGTTGCGTCTGTTGTGCCTGGAAGCCAAGACCACACCGTTCCTGCACTCCTTTCAGCTTTGCGTTCACAGGCAGATTAGTGGCTAACACCACTCAATTTGACAGTTGGTAAAGTGGTGTGCGACAATGGTGCCAATCTGCTGAGCGCGTTAAAACAGGGCAAAATTATACATGTGCCGTGCATGGCACACGTCCTGAACTTGGTCATGCAGCGATTCGTTGTCAAATACCCTGGGGTCCAGGATGTCTTGCGGCAGGCCAGGAAAATCTCTGGCCATTTCAGAAGATCTTACACAGCCATGGCTCGCCTTGCTGACATTCAGCAGCGACACAACCTGCCCGTTAGACGTCTTATTTGTGACTAAACGACGCAATGGAACTCAACCTTGTATATGCTCGATAGGATGCTCCAGCAGAAACGTGCAGTTAACGACTACCTGTACGAACTCTGCGGCAGGACAGGTTCTGGGGAGCTTGTTTTTTTTTCACCGAGCCAGTGGCTGCTCATGCGCGACGCATGCAGACTTCTGCGGCCATTTGATGAGATCACCAAACTGGTCAGTCGCAGCCAGGGCACCATCAGTGACATTGTACCTTTTGCCTTCTTTCTGGAGCGTGCATTGCGTCGTGTCATTGATCAAGCAGTCGAGGAGCAGGAGCAGGAAGATGAGGAAGTACCAATGTAGGATGAATTCCCAGGGGGGGACAAGTCAGCAGGAGACTGAAGAGGAGTCAGAGGAGGCTGGTGCCGGGGAGGAGGAGGAGCAAGAAGAGCATGCTTTAAACCTTTCTGGGATCCCTGGTGTTGTCCGTGGATGGGGGGAGGAGAACGAGGACGACATTATCCTGGATGATGAGCAGGAGCCAGGCCACTACACCGCTTCCAGTTTAGTGCAAATGGGGGCCTTCATGCTCCAGTGTTTTAAGAGGGACCCCCGTATAAGAAGCATAAAGGGCAAGGACCAGTACTGGGTGGCAACGTACTTAGACCCCTGGTACAAACAAAAAATGGTGGAAATGTTACCACCATCACAGAGGGCTGTCAAAATGCAGCACTTCCAGGCCGATAAGCGCACTCACCTAGCTCACATTTTTAAAAAATGAATGAGGCATGGATCTCGGAGGAATTATTATTATTATTTATTATTAAAGCGCCATTCATTCCATAGCGCTGTACATATGATAAGCTGTGCACATACATAATACAGACAATTGCACTAATCATAAACAAGACAAGTTAGGTGCGAGTTAAGTTGGTCATGGTGGTATAGAAGCAGCAGGGTCACTGGTTGTAGGCTTGTCTGAAGAGGTGGGTTTTCAGGTTTCTTTTGAAGGATTCCAATGTAGGTGAGAGTCTGATATGTTGGGGTAGTGAGTTCTAGAGTATGGGGGATGCACGGGAGAAATCTTGGAGTCGATTGTGGGAAGAGGCGATAAGAGGAGAGGAGAGAAGGAGGTCTTGTGAGGATCGGAGAGTGTGTGTGGGGATGTATCGGGAAAGTAGCTCAGAGATGTAGGGAGGGGACAGGTTATGGACGGCCTTGTATGTATTTGTTAGTACTTTGAAGTGAATTCGCTGGGCAATGGGGAGCCAGTGAAGGGATTGGCAGAGGGGAGAGGCAGAGGAGTAATAGGGTGAGAGGTGGATTAGTCTGGCAGCAGAGTTGAGGATAGATTGGAGGGGTGCGAGAGTGCTAGATGGAAGGCCACAGAGGAGAATGTTGCAGTAGTCTAGGCGGGAGATAATGAGGGCATGTACAAGGATTTTCGCGGATTCAAAGTTAAGGAAAGCACGGATGCGGGAGATGTTTTTGAGTTGGAAGCGGCAGGTGGTGGAAAGAGCTTGGATTTGCGGTCGGAAGAAAAGTGCAGAATCCAAGGTCACTCCAAGGCAGCGGACTTTGTTGACCGGGGAGAGTGTGCAGCCATTGATCATGATAGATAGGTCTGTTGAGGGGGTTGAACAAGATGGGGGAAAGATTATAAATTCTGTCTTATCCATGTTAAGTTTTAGAAAGCGAGAGGCGAAGAAGGATCATATAGAAGATAGACATTGTGGGATTCGTGATAGTAAGGTGGTGATGTCTGGACCAGAGAGGTAGATTTGTGTGTCGTCAGCGTAGGAGTGATACTGAAAGCCATGGGACTCTATGAGCTGTCCCAGGCCAAAAGTGTAGATAGAGAAGAGCAGGGGTCCTAGGACAGAGCCTTGCGGGACACCAACAGAGAGGGAATGAGACGAGGAGGTGGTGCGAGAGTGGGAGATGCTAAACGTCCTGTCTTAAAGGTATGATGTGATCCAGAAGAGGGCCAGGTCGGTGATGCCAAGAGATGAGAGAGTTTGCAACAGAAGGGAGTGGTCAACAGTGTCAAAGGCAGAGGACAGGTCAAGGAGAAGGAGGACAGAGTATTGTTTCTTGGTTTTGGCTGTCAGTAGGTCATTGGTGACTTTGGTAAGGGCAGTCTCGGTCGAGTGGTGGGGTCGGAAGCCAGATTGTAGGCGGTCAAAGAGGGAACAGGAGGAGAGGTGGGAGGACAGTTCTGAATGGACATGTTGTTCAAGTAGCTTTGAGGCATACGGAAGAAGTGATATGGGGCGATAACTGGACAAGGAAGATGGGTCAAGTGAAGGCTTTTTGAGGATGGGTGTAATGGTAGCATGTTTAAAAGCAGAGAGGAAGACACCAGAGTTTAGTGATAGGTTGAAGAGATGAGTTAGGGTTGGGATAAACACTGTGGTGAGGTTAGGGATGAGGTGGGATGGGATTGGGTCAAGTGCACAGGTGGTCAGATGAGATTTGGAGAGTAGAGTGGAGAGTTTTTCTTCTGTAATGGTGGAGAAGCAGGTTTTGGGAGAAGAGGACCGAGCAGTTGTGTAGAGGGTCTGTGGGGACTGTGTAGTGAAGCTTTCCCTGATGTTGACTATCTTTTGTTTGAAATATTTGGCAAAGTCCTCAGCTGAGAAGAGAGGAGAGGGTGGGGGGCGCTGGGGGGCGCTGGGGGACGGAGAAGGGAGTTAAAAGTGCTAAAAAGTTGTTTAGGGCTGTGTGACAGGGAAGATATGAGAGATGAGAAGTAGGCCTGTTTTGCATCAGCGAGTGAGAATTTAAATATGAGGAGGGATTGCTTGTATGCGGTGAAATGATCTTTAGAATGGGATTTCTTCCATTGCCGCTCAGCAGCCCTGGAAGCTTGTCTGAGTTTTTTGGTCAGGTTGGTGTGCCAGGGTTGTCTGTTGATTTTTCGGGTTTTGTTGTGTGTGAGTGGGGCAACAGTGTCCAGAGCAGTACTTATTGTGTTGTTATATAGGGTGGTAGCAGCTTCTGGGTCTTGGAGGGAGCATATGGTAGAGAGTGAGAGGAGAGAGTCAGAAAGCAAGCAAAAGTCGAGATGTTTAAGGCTCCTGTGGGGGGGTGTTAGTGTGTGGACCGGGGGAGCAGCAGAAGAGACCAGTGAAGAGAAGGTGAGTAGGTTGTGGTCGGATAGGGGGAGAGGCGAATTAGAAAGGTTAGATAGGGAGCATAAGCGGGTAAAGATCAGATCCAGAGTGTGACCATCTCTGTGGGTGGGAACTGAAGACCACTGTGATAGGCCAAAGGAGGAAGAGAGTGACAGGAGTTTAGAGGCGGCCGAGTGGCATGTGTCAATAGGGATGTTGAAGTCACCCATGATGATAGTGGGGGTGTCGGCAGAAAAAAAGTGTAGTAGCCAGGTGTTAAAGTGGTCAAGAAAGATGGTGGCTGGGCCTGGAGGGCGGTAAATGACGGCTACTTGAAGGTTGGAGGGAGAGTAGATGTGAACACAGTGTACTTCAAATGAGGTGAGCGTAATGGAGGGTGGCAGTGGAATTGGGCTGTAGGAGCAGGTGTCTGATAGGAGAAGACCAACTCCTCCACCATGTTTGCAGCCTGGGCGGGGGGTGTGAGTGAATTGAAATCCACTATAAAAGAGTGCAGCAGGGGAGGAGGTGTCTGAGGGTGTCAGCCATGTTTCTGTTAGACCCAGAAAGGAAAGGTTTTGAAAGATGAAAAGTTTGTGAATGTACGACAGTTTGTTACAGACAGAGCGCGCGATCCATAATGCTCCTGCAAGAGGAACCAAAGGAGCAGGGGTCAGAGGAATAGTTATTAGGTTTAAGGGGTTGCAGAAATTTGTAGAAGGAGATTTGTAGTGGGACATGGAGGTGATAGTGGAGATTTGCTGAGGGGGTCCTGGATTTGGAGAGATATCTCCAGCAGTAAGGAGAAGCAGAGAAAGTGTTAATAGATAAGAATAAGAGAGGGCATGAGGCGTGTGTGTGTGTTTGGGAAGGAAGTGTTTTATGTTGGCAAACAGGTTTGTGCAAGTGGTCAGGTGAAAAGGTAAGATGGAGGAAGAGATGAATAGTTCCTTGCTGGGTGAAGGGATGTGGGGGTATATCAGGAGGTGTTGGAAAAGTGGGAAGAGTAAGAGGAAAAATTGAAACATTGATTGCATTAACTATGTCTGTATTTACCTGTGGTCCCCTTCTGGTCCAATTCTGGTATAATTCAGTCTGCGCACTTAAGAGTGGCACTTGAGAGATGTGACATTTGGAAAGACCAAGGTCTCAAAGACCTAGGACCTTAGATTTATACCACTCAGTGTTCAATCAGGTGTGGCCAAGAGGGGAGGGGGCTACATATGGCCTAATCAAGGGGCACCAGATACAGGGGTGAAATAGTCAATGTAAACAAATACTCAATAAATCCAGCAGGGAAGGAGACATTAATGCTTCAGAAAAGACATACCAGGATTTAGAAGGAGAGATGAGAGGAGGTGGACAATATCAGACGTTGGAAAAGCTGGGTGCAGCAGTTAGGCTCAATGCAGACATACCAGGATTTAGAGGGAGAGATGAGAGGGGGTGGACAATATCAGACGTTGGAAAAGCTGGGTGCAGCAGTTAGGTTCAATGCAGACATACCAGGATTTAGAAGGAGAGATGAGAGGTGGTGGACAATATAAGACGTTGGAAAAGCTGGGTGCAGCAGTTAGGTTCAATGCAGACATACCAGGATTTAGAAGGAGAGGTGAGAGGGGGTGGACAATATCAGACGTTGGAAAAGCTGGGTGCAGCAGTTTGGTTCAATGCAGACATACCAGGATTTAGAAGGAGAGATGAGAGGGGGTGGACAATATCAGACGTTGGAAAAGCTGGGTGCAGCAGTTAGGTTCAATGCAGACACACCTAGATATGAGAGAATTGGGTGATGGTCAGTAGGTAGTGATGACAAAGAGGATTCAATATCCATAATATTACATTCTGGTATAATTCAGTCTGTGCACTTAAGAGTGGCACTTAAAAGATGTGACATTTAGAAAGACCAAGGTCTCAAAGACCTAGGACCTTAGATTTATACCACTCAGTGTTCAATCAGGTGTGACCAAGAGGGGAGGGGGCTACATATGGCCTAATCAAGGGGCACCAGATACAGGGGTGAAATAGTCAATGTAAACAAATACTCAATAAATCCAGCAGGGAAGGAGACATTAATGCTTCAGAAAAGACATACCAGGGTTTAGAAGGAGAGATGAGAGGGGGTGGACAATATCAGACGTTGGAAAAGCTGGGTGCAGCAGTTAGGTTCAATGCAGACATACCAGGATTTAGAGGGAGAGATGAGAGGGGGTGGACAATATCAGACGTTGGAAAAGCTGGGTGCAGCAGTTAGGTTCAATGCAGACATATCAGGATTTAGAGGGAGAGATGAGAGAGGGTAGACAATATCAGACGTTGGAAAAGCTGGGTGCAGCAGTTAGGTTCAATGCAGACATACCAGGATTTAGAAGGAGAGATGAGAGGGGGTGGATAATATCAGACGTTGGAAAAGCTGGGTGCAGCAGTTAGGTTCAATGCAGACATACCAGGATTTAGAAGGAGAGATGAGAGGGGGTGGACAATATCAGACGTTGGAAAAGCTGGGTGCAGCAGTTAGGTTCAATGCAGACATACCAGGATTTAGAGGGAGAGATGAGAGGGGGTGGACAATATCAGACGTTGGAAAAGCTGGGTGCAGCAGTTAGGTTCAATGCAGACATATCAGGATTTAGAGGGAGAGATGAGAGGTGGTAGACAATATCAGACGTTGGAAAAGCTGGGTGCAGCAGTTAGGTTCAATGCAGACATACCAGGATTTAGAAGGAGAGATGAGAGGGGGTGGATAATATCAGACGTTGGAAAAGCTGGGTGCAGCAGTTAGGTTCAATGCAGACATACCAGGATTTAGAAGGAGAGATGAGAGGGGGTGGACAATATCAGACGTTGGAAAAGCTGGGTGCAGCAGTTAGGTTCAATGCAGACATACCAGGATTTAGAGGGAGAGATGAGAGGGGGTGGACAATATCAGACGTTGGAAAAGCTGGGTGCAGCAGTTAGGTTCAATGCAGACATACCAGGATTTAGAGGGAGAGATGAGAGGGGTTGGACAATATCAGACGTTGGAAAAGCTGGGTGCAGCAGTTAGATTCAATGCAGACATACCTAGAGATGAGAGAATTGGGTGATGGTCAGTAGGTAGTGATGACAAAGAGGATTCAATATCCATAATATTACATTCTGGTATAATTCAGTCTGTGCACTTAAGAGAGGCACTTGAGAGATGTGACATTTAGAAAGACCAAGGTCTCAAATACCTAGGACCTTAGATTTATACCACTCAGTGTTCAATCAGGTGTGACCAAGAGGGGAGGGGGCTACGTATGGCCTAATCAAGGGGCACCAGATACAGGGGTGAAATAGTCAATGTAAACAAATACTCAATAAATACAGCAGGGAAGGAGACATTAATGCTTCAGAAAAGACATACCAGGATTTAGAAGGAGAGATGAGAGGGGGTGGACAATATCAGACGTTGGAAAATCTGGGTGCAGCAGTTAGGTTCAATGCAGACATACCAGGATTTAGAAGGAGAGATGAGAGGGGGTGGACAATATCAGACGTTGGAAAAGCTGGGTGCAGCAGTTAGGTTCAATGCAGACATACCAGGATTTAGAAGGAGAGATGAGAGGGGGTGGACAATATCAGACATTGGAAAAGCTGGGTGCAGCAGTTAGGGTCAATGCAGACATAACAGGATTTAGAAGGAGAGATGAAAGGGGGTGGACAATATCAGACGTTGGAAAAGCTGGGTGCAGCAGTTTGGTTCAATGCAGACATACCAGGATTTAGAAGGAGAGATGAGAGGGGGTGGACAATATCAGACGTTGGAAAAGCTGGGTGCAGCAGTTAGGTTCAATGCAGACACACCTAGATATGAGAGAATTGGGTGATGGTCAGTAGGTAGTGATGACAAAGAGGATTCAATATCCATAATATTACATTCTGGTATAATTCAGTCTGTGCACTTAAGAGTGGCACTTAAAAGATGTGACATTTAGAAAGACCAAGGTCTCAAAGACCTAGGACCTTAGATTTATACCACTCAGTGTTCAATCAGGTGTGACCAAGAGGGGAGGGGGCTACATATGGCCTAATCAAGGGGCACCAGATACAGGGGTGAAATAGTCAATGTAAACAAATACTCAATAAATCCAGCAGGGAAGGAGACATTAATGCTTCAGAAAAGACATACCAGGGTTTAGAAGGAGAGATGAGAGGGGGTGGACAATATCAGACGTTGGAAAAGCTGGGTGCAGCAGTTAGGTTCAATGCAGACATACCAGGATTTAGAGGGAGAGATGAGAGGGGGTGGACAATATCAGACGTTGGAAAAGCTGGGTGCAGCAGTTAGGTTCAATGCAGACATATCAGGATTTAGAGGGAGAGATGAGAGGGGGTAGACAATATCAGACGTTGGAAAAGCTGGGTGCAGCAGTTAGGTTCAATGCAGACATACCAGGATTTAGAAGGAGAGATGAGAGGGGGTGGATAATATCAGACGTTGGAAAAGCTGGGTGCAGCAGTTAGGTTCAATGCAGACATACCAGGATTTAGAAGGAGAGATGAGAGGGGGTGGACAATATCAGACGTTGGAAAAGCTGGGTGCAGCAGTTAGGTTCAATGCAGACATACCAGGATTTAGAGGGAGAGATGAGAGGGGGTGGACAATATCAGACGTTGGAAAAGCTGGGTGCAGCAGTTAGGTTCAATGCAGACATATCAGGATTTAGAGGGAGAGATGAGAGGTGGTAGACAATATCAGACGTTGGAAAAGCTGGGTGCAGCAGTTAGGTTCAATGCAGACATACCAGGATTTAGAAGGAGAGATGAGAGGGGGTGGATAATATCAGACGTTGGAAAAGCTGGGTGCAGCAGTTAGGTTCAATGCAGACATACCAGGATTTAGAAGGAGAGATGAGAGGGGGTGGACAATATCAGACGTTGGAAAAGCTGGGTGCAGCAGTTAGGTTCAATGCAGACATACCAGGATTTAGAGGGAGAGATGAGAGGGGGTGGACAATATCAGACGTTGGAAAAGCTGGGTGCAGCAGTTAGGTTCAATGCAGACATACCAGGATTTAGAGGGAGAGATGAGAGGGGTTGGACAATATCAGACGTTGGAAAAGCTGGGTGCAGCAGTTAGATTCAATGCAGACATACCTAGAGATGAGAGAATTGGGTGATGGTCAGTAGGTAGTGATGACAAAGAGGATTCAATATCCATAATATTACATTCTGGTATAATTCAGTCTGTGCACTTAAGAGAGGCACTTGAGAGATGTGACATTTAGAAAGACCAAGGTCTCAAATACCTAGGACCTTAGATTTATACCACTCAGTGTTCAATCAGGTGTGACCAAGAGGGGAGGGGGCTACGTATGGCCTAATCAAGGGGCACCAGATACAGGGGTGAAATAGTCAATGTAAACAAATACTCAATAAATACAGCAGGGAAGGAGACATTAATGCTTCAGAAAAGACATACCAGGATTTAGAAGGAGAGATGAGAGGGGGTGGACAATATCAGACGTTGGAAAATCTGGGTGCAGCAGTTAGGTTCAATGCAGACATACCAGGATTTAGAAGGAGAGATGAGAGGGGGTGGACAATATCAGACGTTGGAAAAGCTGGGTGCAGCAGTTAGGTTCAATGCAGACATACCAGGATTTAGAAGGAGAGATGAGAGGGGGTGGACAATATCAGACATTGGAAAAGCTGGGTGCAGCAGTTAGGGTCAATGCAGACATAACAGGATTTAGAAGGAGAGATGAAAGGGGGTGGACAATATCAGACGTTGGAAAAGCTGGGTGCAGCAGTTAGGTTCAATGCAGACATACCAGGATTTAGAAGGAGAGATGAGAGGGGGTGGACAATATCAGACGTTGGAAAAGCTGGGTGCAGCAGTTAGGTTCAATGCAGACATACCAGGATTTAGAAGGAGAGATGAGAGGGGGTGGACAATATCAGACGTTGGAAAAGCTGGGTGCAGCAGTTAGGTTCAATGCAGACATACCAGGATTTAGAAGGAGAGATGAGAGGGGGTGGACAATATCAGACGTTGGAAAAGCTGGGTGCAGCAGTTAGGTTCAATGCAGACATACCTAGAGATGAGAGAATTGGGTGATGGTCAGTAGGCAGTGATGACAAAGAGGATTCAATATCCATAATATTACATTCTGGTATAATTCAGTCTGTGCACTTAAGAGTGGCACTTGAGAGATGTGACATTTGGAAAGACCAAGGTCTCAAAGACCTAGGACCTTAGATTTATACCACTCAGTGTTCAATCAGGTGTGACCAAGAGGGGAGGGGGCTACATATGGCCTAATCAAGGGGCACCAGATACAGGGGTGAAATAGTCAATGTAAACAAATACTCAATAAATCCAGCAGGGAAGGAGACATTAATGCTTCAGAAAAGACATACCAGGATTTAGAAGGAGAGATGAGAGGAGGTGGACAATATCAGACGTTGGAAAAGCTGGGTGCAGCAGTTAGGCTCAATGCAGACATACCAGGATTTAGAGGGAGAGATGAGAGGGGGTGGACAATATCAGACGTTGGAAAAGCTGGGTGCAGCAGTTAGGTTCAATGCAGACATACCAGGATTTAGAAGGAGAGATGAGAGGTGGTGGACAATATAAGACGTTGGAAAAGCTGGGTGCAGCAGTTAGGTTCAATGCAGACATACCAGGATTTAGAAGGAGAGGTGAGAGGGGGTGGACAATATCAGACGTTGGAAAAGCTGGGTGCAGCAGTTTGGTTCAATGCAGACATACCAGGATTTAGAAGGAGAGATGAGAGGGGGTGGACAATATCAGACGTTGGAAAAGCTGGGTGCAGCAGTTAGGTTCAATGCAGACACACCTAGATATGAGAGAATTGGGTGATGGTCAGTAGGTAGTGATGACAAAGAGGATTCAATATCCATAATATTACATTCTGGTATAATTCAGTCTGTGCACTTAAGAGTGGCACTTAAAAGATGTGACATTTAGAAAGACCAAGGTCTCAAAGACCTAGGACCTTAGATTTATACCACTCAGTGTTCAATCAGGTGTGACCAAGAGGGGAGGGGGCTACATATGGCCTAATCAAGGGGCACCAGATACAGGGGTGAAATAGTCAATGTAAACAAATACTCAATAAATCCAGCAGGGAAGGAGACATTAATGCTTCAGAAAAGACATACCAGGATTTAGAAGGAGAGATGAGAGGGGGTGGACAATATCAGACGTTGGAAAAGCTGGGTGCAGCAGTTAGGTTCAATGCAGACATACCAGGATTTAGAGGGAGAGATGAGAGGGGGTGGACAATATCAGACGTTGGAAAAGCTGGGTGCAGCAGTTAGGTTCAATGCAGACATATCAGGATTTAGAGGGAGAGATGAGAGGTGGTAGACAATATCAGACGTTGGAAAAGCTGGGTGCAGCAGTTAGGTTCAATGCAGACATACCAGGATTTAGAAGGAGAGATGAGAGGGGGTGGATAATATCAGACGTTGGAAAAGCTGGGTGCAGCAGTTAGGTTCAATGCAGACATACCAGGATTTAGAAGGAGAGATGAGAGGGGGTGGACAATATCAGACGTTGGAAAAGCTGGGTGCAGCAGTTAGGTTCAATGCAGACATACCAGGATTTAGAGGGAGAGATGAGAGGGGGTGGACAATATCAGACGTTGGAAAAGCTGGGTGCAGCAGTTAGGTTCAATGCAGACATACCAGGATTTAGAGGGAGAGATGAGAGGGGTTGGACAATATCAGACGTTGGAAAAGCTGGGTGCAGCAGTTAGATTCAATGCAGACATACCTAGAGATGAGAGAATTGGGTGATGGTCAGTAGGTAGTGATGACAAAGAGGATTCAATATCCATAATATTACATTCTGGTATAATTCAGTCTGTGCACTTAAGAGAGGCACTTGAGAGATGTGACATTTAGAAAGACCAAGGTCTCAAATACCTAGGACCTTAGATTTATACCACTCAGTGTTCAATCAGGTGTGACCAAGAGGGGAGGGGGCTACGTATGGCCTAATCAAGGGGCACCAGATACAGGGGTGAAATAGTCAATGTAAACAAATACTCAATAAATACAGCAGGGAAGGAGACATTAATGCTTCAGAAAAGACATACCAGGATTTAGAAGGAGAGATGAGAGGGGGTGGACAATATCAGACGTTGGAAAATCTGGGTGCAGCAGTTAGGTTCAATGCAGACATACCAGGATTTAGAAGGAGAGATGAGAGGGGGTGGACAATATCAGACGTTGGAAAAGCTGGGTGCAGCAGTTAGGTTCAATGCAGACATACCAGGATTTAGAAGGAGAGATGAGAGGGGGTGGACAATATCAGACATTGGAAAAGCTGGGTGCAGCAGTTAGGGTCAATGCAGACATAACAGGATTTAGAAGGAGAGATGAAAGGGGGTGGACAATATCAGACGTTGGAAAAGCTGGGTGCAGCAGTTAGGTTCAATGCAGACATACCAGGATTTAGAAGGAGAGATGAGAGGGGGTGGACAATATCAGACGTTGGAAAAGCTGGGTGCAGCAGTTAGGTTCAATGCAGACATACCAGGATTTAGAAGGAGAGATGAGAGGGGGTGGACAATATCAGACGTTGGAAAAGCTGGGTGCAGCAGTTAGGTTCAATGCAGACATACCAGGATTTAGAAGGAGAGATGAGAGGGGGTGGACAATATCAGACGTTGGAAAAGCTGGGTGCAGCAGTTAGGTTCAATGCAGACATACCTAGAGATGAGAGAATTGGGTGATGGTCAGTAGGCAGTGATGACAAAGAGGATTCAATATCCATAATATTACATTCTGGTATAATTCAGTCTGTGCACTTAAGAGTGGCACTTGAGAGATGTGACATTTGGAAAGACCAAGGTCTCAAAGACCTAGGACCTTAGATTTATACCACTCAGTGTTCAATCAGGTGTGACCAAGAGGGGAGGGGGCTACATATGGCCTAATCAAGGGGAACCAGACACAGGGGTTAAATAGTCAATGTAAACAAATACTCAATAAATCCAGCAGGGAAGGAGACATTAATGCTTCAGAAAAGACATACCAGGATTTAGAAGGAGAGATAAGAGGGGGTGGACAATATCAGACGTTGGAAAAGCTGGGTGCAGCAGTTAGGTTCAATGCAGACATACCAGGATTTAGAAGGAGAGATGAGAGGTGGTGGACAATATCAGACGTTGGAAAAGCTGGGTGCAGCAGTTAGGTTCAATGCAGACATACCAGGATTTAGAAGGAGAGATGAGAGGGGGTGGACAATATCAGACATTGGAAAAGCTGGGTGCAGCAGTTAGGTTCAATGCAGACATACCAGGATTTAGAAGGAGAGATGAGAGGGGGTGGACAATATCAGACGTTGGAAAAGCTGGGTGCAGCAGTTAGGTTCAATGCAGACATACCAGGATTTAGAAGGAGAGATGAGAGGGGGTGGACAATATCAGACGTTGGAAAAGCTGGGTGCAGCAGTTAGGTTCAATGCAGACATACCAGGATTTAGAATGAGAGATGAGAGGGGGTGGACAATATCAGACGTTGGAAAAGCTGGGTGCAGCAGTTAGGTTCAATGCAGACATACCAGGATTTATAAGGAGAGATGAGAGGGGGTGGACAATATCAGACGTTGGAAAAGCTGGGTGCAGCAGTTAGGTTCAATGCAGACATTCCAGGATTTAGAGGGAGAGATGAGAGGGGGTGGATAATATCAGACGTTGGAAAAGCTGGGTGCAGCAGTTAGGTTCAATGCAGACATACCAGGATTTAGAGGGAGAGATGAGAGGGGGTAGACAATATCAGACGTTGGAAAAGCTGGGTGCAGCAGTTAGGTTCAATGCAGACATACCTAGAGATGAGAGAATTGGGTGATGGTCAGTAGGTAGTCATGACAAAGAGGATTCAATATCCATAATATTACATTCTGGTATAATTCAGTCTGTGCACTTAAGAGTGGCACTTAAAAGATGTGACATTTAGAAAGACCAAGGTCTCAAAGACCTAGGACCTTAGATTTATACCACTCAGTGTTCAATCAGGTGTGACCAAGAGGGGAGGGGGCTACATATGGCCTAATCAAGGAACACCAGATACAGGGGTGAAATAGTCAATGTAAACAAATACTCAATAAATCCAGCAGGGAAGGAGACATTAATGCTTCAGAAAAGACATACCAGGATTTAGAAGGAGAGATGAGAGGGGGTGGACTATATCAGACGTTGGAAAAGCTGGGTGCAGCAGTTAGGTTCAATGCAGACATACCAGGATTTAGAGGGAGAGATGAGAGGGGGTGGACAATATCAGACGTTGGAAAAGCTGGGTGCAGCAGTTAGGTTCAATGCAGACATACCAGGATTTAGAGGGAGAGATGAGAGGGGGTAGACAATATCAGACGTTGGAAAAGCTGGGTGCAGCAGTTAGGTTCAATGTAGACATACCTAGAGATGAGAGAATTGGGTGATGGTCAGTAGGTAGTGATGACAAAGAGGATTCAATATCCATAATATTACATTCTGGTATAATTCAGTCTGTGCACTTAAGAGTGGCACTTGAGAGATGTGACATTTGGAAAGACCTAGGACCTTAGATTTATACCACTCATTGTTCAATCAGGTGTGACCAAGAGGGGAGGGGGCTACATATGGCCTAATCAAGGGGCACCAGATACAGGAATGAAATAGTCAATGTAAACAAATACTCAATAAATCCAGCAGGGAAGAAGACATTAATGCTTCAGAAAAGACATACCAGGATTTAGAAGGAGAGATGAGAGGGGGTGGACAAAATCAGACGTTGGAAAAGCTGGGTGCAGCATTTAGGTTTAATGCAGACATACCAGGATTTAGAAGGAGAGATGAGAGGGGGGTAGACAATATCAGACGTTGGAAAAGCTGGGTGCAGCAGTTAGGTTCAATGCAGACATACCAGGATTTAGAAGGAGAGGTGAGAGGGGGTGGACAATATCAGACGTTGGAAAAGCTGGGTGCAGCAGTTAGGTTCAATGCAGACATACCAGGATTTAGAAGGAGAGATGAGAGGGGGTGGACAATATCAGACGTTGGAAAAGCTGGGTGCAGCAGTTAGGTTCAATGCAGACATACCAGGATTTAGAAGGAGAGGTGAGAGGGGGTGGACAATATCAGACGTTGGAAAAGCTGGGTGCAGCAGTTAGGTTCAATGCAGACATACCAGGATTTAGAAGGAGAGATGAGAGGGGGTGGACAATATCAGACGTTGGAAAAGCTGGGTGCAGCAGTTAGGTTCAATGCAGACATACCAGGATTTAGAAGGAGAGATGAGAGGGGGTGGACAATATCAGACGTTGGAAAAGCTGGGTGCAGCAGTTAGGTTCAATGCAGACAAACCAGGATTTAGAAGGAGAGATGAGAGGGGGTGGACAATATCAGACGTTGGAAAAGCTGGGTGCAGCAGTTAGGTTCAATGCAGACATACCAGGATTTAGAATGAGAGATGAGAGGGGGTGGACAATATCAGACGTAGAAAAAGCTGGGTGCAGCAGTTAGGTTCAATGCAGACATACCAGGATTTAGAAGGAGAGATGAGAGGGGGTGGACAATATCAGACGTTGGAAAAGCTGGGTGCAGCAGTTAGGTTCAATGCAGACATACCAGGATTTAGAAGGAGAGATGAGAGGGGGTGGACAATATCAGACGTTGGAAAAGCTGGGTGCAGCAGTTAAGTTCAATGCAGACATACCAGGATTTAGAGGGAGAGATGAGAGGGGGTGGACAATATCAGACGTTGGAAAAGCTGGGTGCAGCAGTTAGGTTCAATGCAGACATACCAGGATTTAGAAGGAGAGATGAGAGGGGGTGGACAATATCAGACGTTGAAAAAGCTGGGTGCAGCAGTTATGTTCAATGCAGACATACCAGGATTTAGAAGGAGAGATGAGAGGGGGTGGACAATATCAGACGTTGGAAAAGCTGGATGCAGCAGTTAGGTTCAATGCAGACATACCAGGATTTAGAGGGAGAGATGAGAGGGGGTGGACAATATCAGACGTTGGAAAAGCTGGGTGCAGCAGTTAGGTTCAATGCAGACATACCAGGATTTAGAGGGAGAGATGAGAGGGGGTGGACAATATCAGACGTTGGAAAAGCTGGGTGCAGCAGTTAAGTTCAATGCAGACATACCTAGAGATGAGAGAATTGGGTGATGGTCAGTAGGTAGTGATGACAAAGAGGATTCAATATCCATAATATTACATTCTGGTATAATTCAGTCTGTGCACTTAAGAGTGGCACTTAAAAGATGTGACATTTAGAAAGACCAAGGTCTCAAAGACCTAGGACCTTAGATTTATACCACTCAGTGTTCAATCAGGTGTGACCAAGAGGGGAGGGGGCTACATATGGCCTAATCAAGGGGAACCAGATACAGGGGTGAAATAGTCAATGTAAACAAATACTCAATAAATCCAGCAGGGAAGGAGACATTAATGCTTCAGAAAAGACATACCAGGATTTAGAAGGAGAGATGAGAGGGGGTGGACAATATCAGACGTTGGAAAAGCTGGGTGCAGCAGTTAGGTTCAATGCAGACATACCAGGATTTAGAAGGAGAGATGAGAGGGGTGGACAATATCAGACGTTGGAAAAGCTGGGTGCAGCAGTTAGGTTCAATGCAGACATACCAGGATTTAGAAGGAGAGATGAGAGGGGGTGGACAATATAAGACGTTGGAAAAACTGGGTGCAGCAGTTAGGTTCAATGCAGACATACCAGGATTTAGAAGGAGAGATGAGAGGGGGTGGACAATATCAGACATTGGAAAAGCTGGGTGCAGCATTTAGGTTCAATGCAGACATACCAGGATTTAGAAGGAGAGATGAGAGGGGGTGGACAATATCAGACGTTGGAAAAGCTGGGTGCAGCAGTTAGGTTCAATGCAGACATACCAGGATTTAGAAGGAGAGATGAGAGGGGGTGGACAATATCAGACGTTGGAAAAGCTGGGTGCAGCAGTTAGGTTCAATGCAGACATAGCAGGATTTAGAAGGAGAGATGAGAGGGGGTGGACAATATCAGACGTTGGAAAAGCTGGGTGCAGCAGTTAGGTTCAATGCAGACATACCAGGATTTAGAAGGAGAGATGAGAGGGGGTGGACAATATCAGACGTTGGAAAAGCTGGGTGCAGCAGTTAGGTTCAATGCAGACATACCAGGATTTAGAATGAGAGATGAGAGGGGGTGGACAATATCAGACGTTGGAAAAGCTGGGTGCAGCAGTTAGGTTCAATGCAGACATACCAGGATTTAGAAGGAGAGATGAGAGGGGGTGGACAATATCGGACGTTGGAAAAGCTGGGTGCAGCAGTTAGGTTCAATGCAGACATACCAGGATTTAGAGGGAGAGATGAGAGGGGGTGGACAATATCAGACGTTGGAAAAGCTGGGTGCAGCAGTTAGGTTCAATGCAGACATACCAGGATTTAGAGGGAGAGATGAGAGGGGGTAGACAATATCAGACGTTGGAAAAGCTGGGTGCAGCAGTTAGGTTCAATGCAGACATACCTAGAGATGAGAGAATTGGGTGATGGTCAGTAGGTAGTCATGACAAAGAGGATTCAATATCCATAATATTACATTCTGGTATAATTCAGTCTGTGCACTTAAGAGTGGCACTTAAAAGATGTGACATTTAGAAAGACCAAGGTCTCAAAGACCTAGGACCTTAGATTTATACCACTCAGTGTTCAATCAGGTGTGACCAAGAGGGGAGGGGGCTACATATGGAATAATCAAGGGGCACCAGATACAGGGGTGAAATAGTCAATGTAAACAAATACTCAATAAATCCAGCAGGGAAGGAGACATTAATGCTTCAGAAAAGACATACCAGGATTTAGATGGAGAGATGAGAGGGGGTGGACAATATCAGACGTTGGAAAAGCTGGGTGCAGCAGTTAGGTTCAATGCAGACATACCAGGATTTAGAGGGAGAGATGAGAGGGGTGGACAATATCAGACGTTGGAAAAGCTGGGTGCAGCAGTTAGGTTCAATGCAGACATACCAGGATTTAGAGGGAGAGATGAGAGGGGGTGGATAATATCAGACGTTGGAAAAGCTGGGTGCAGCAGTTAGGTTCAATGCAGACATACCAGGATTTAGAAGGAGAGATGAGAGGGGGTGGACAATATAAGACGTTGGAAAAACTGGGTGCAGCAGTTAGGTTCAATGCAGACATACCAGGATTTAGAAGGAGAGATGAGAGGGGGTGGACAATATCAGACATTGGAAAAGCTGGGTGCAGCATTTAGGTTCAATGCAGACATACCAGGATTTAGAAGGAGAGATGAGAGGGGGTGGACAATATCAGACGTTGGAAAAGCTGGGTGCAGCAGTTAGGTTCAATGCAGACATACCAGGATTTAGAAGGAGAGATGAGAGGGGGTGGACAATATCAGACGTTGGAAAAGCTGGGTGCAGCAGTTAGGTTCAATGCAGACATACCAGGATTTAGAAGGAGAGATGAGAGGGGGTGGACAATATCAGACGTTGGAAAAGCTGGGTGCAGCAGTTAGGTTCAATGCAGACAAACCAGGATTTAGAAGGAGAGATGAGAGGGGGTGGACAATATCAGACGTTGGAAAAGCTGGGTGCAGCAGTTAGGTTCAATGCAGACATACCAGGATTTAGAATGAGAGATGAGAGGGGGTGGACAATATCAGACGTAGAAAAAGCTGGGTGCAGCAGTTAGGTTCAATGCAGACATACCAGAATTTAGAAGGAGAGATGAGAGGGGGTGGACAATATCAGACGTTGGAAAAGCTGGGTGCAGCAGTTAGGTTCAATGCAGACATACCAGGATTTAGAAGGAGAGATGAGAGGGGGTGGACAATATCAGACGTTGGAAAAGCTGGGTGCAGCAGTTAAGTTCAATGCAGACATACCAGGATTTAGAGGGAGAGATGAGAGGGGGTGGACAATATCAGACGTTGGAAAAGCTGGGTGCAGCAGTTAGGTTCAATGCAGACATACCAGGATTTAGAAGGAGAGATGAGAGGGGGTGGACAATATCAGACGTTGAAAAAGCTGGGTGCAGCAGTTATGTTCAATGCAGACATACAAGGATTTAGAAGGAGAGATGAGAGGGGGTGGACAATATCAGACGTTGGAAAAGCTGGATGCAGCAGTTAGGTTCAATGCAGACATACCAGGATTTAGAGGGAGAGATGAGAGGGGGTGGACAATATCAGACGTTGGAAAAGCTGGGTGCAGCAGTTAGGTTCAATGCAGACATACCAGGATTTAGAGGGAGAGATGAGAGGGGGTGGACAATATCAGACGTTGGAAAAGCTGGGTGCAGCAGTTAAGTTCAATGCAGACATACCTAGAGATGAGAGAATTGGGTGATGGTCAGTAGGTAGTGATGACAAAGAGGATTCAATATCCATAATATTACATTCTGGTATAATTCAGTCTGTGCACTTAAGAGTGGCACTTAAAAGATGTGACATTTAGAAAGACCAAGGTCTCAAAGACCTAGGACCTTAGATTTATACCACTCAGTGTTCAATCAGGTGTGACCAAGAGGGGAGGGGGCTACATATGGCCTAATCAAGGGGAACCAGATACAGGGGTGAAATAGTCAATGTAAACAAATACTCAATAAATCCAGCAGGGAAGGAGACATTAATGCTTCAGAAAAGACATACCAGGATTTAGAAGGAGAGATGAGAGGGGGTGGACAATATCAGACGTTGGAAAAGCTGGGTGCAGCAGTTAGGTTCAATGCAGACATACCAGGATTTAGAAGGAGAGATGAGAGGGGTGGACAATATCAGACGTTGGAAAAGCTGGGTGCAGCAGTTAGGTTCAATGCAGACATACCAGGATTTAGAAGGAGAGATGAGAGGGGGTGGACAATATAAGACGTTGGAAAAACTGGGTGCAGCAGTTAGGTTCAATGCAGACATACCAGGATTTAGAAGGAGAGATGAGAGGGGGTGGACAATATCAGACATTGGAAAAGCTGGGTGCAGCATTTAGGTTCAATGCAGACATACCAGGATTTAGAAGGAGAGATGAGAGGGGGTGGACAATATCAGACGTTGGAAAAGCTGGGTGCAGCAGTTAGGTTCAATGCAGACATACCAGGATTTAGAAGGAGAGATGAGAGGGGGTGGACAATATCAGACGTTGGAAAAGCTGGGTGCAGCAGTTAGGTTCAATGCAGACATAGCAGGATTTAGAAGGAGAGATGAGAGGGGGTGGACAATATCAGACGTTGGAAAAGCTGGGTGCAGCAGTTAGGTTCAATGCAGACATACCAGGATTTAGAAGGAGAGATGAGAGGGGGTGGACAATATCAGACGTTGGAAAAGCTGGGTGCAGCAGTTAGGTTCAATGCAGACATACCAGGATTTAGAATGAGAGATGAGAGGGGGTGGACAATATCAGACGTTGGAAAAGCTGGGTGCAGCAGTTAGGTTCAATGCAGACATACCAGGATTTAGAAGGAGAGATGAGAGGGGGTGGACAATATCAGACGTTGGAAAAGCTGGGTGCAGCAGTTAGGTTCAATGCAGACATACCAGGATTTAGAGGGAGAGATGAGAGGGGGTGGACAATATCAGACGTTGGAAAAGCTGGGTGCAGCAGTTAGGTTCAATGCAGACATACCAGGATTTAGAGGGAGAGATGAGAGGGGGTAGACAATATCAGACGTTGGAAAAGCTGGGTGCAGCAGTTAGGTTCAATGCAGACATACCTAGAGATGAGAGAATTGGGTGATGGTCAGTAGGTAGTCATGACAAAGAGGATTCAATATCCATAATATTACATTCTGGTATAATTCAGTCTGTGCACTTAAGAGTGGCACTTAAAAGATGTGACATTTAGAAAGACCAAGGTCTCAAAGACCTAGGACCTTAGATTTATACCACTCAGTGTTCAATCAGGTGTGACCAAGAGGGGAGGGGGCTACATATGGCCTAATCAAGGGGCACCAGATACAGGGGTGAAATAGTCAATGTAAACAAATACTCAATAAATCCAGCAGGGAAGGAGACATTAATGCTTCAGAAAAGACATACCAGGATTTAGAAGGAGAGATGAGAGGGGGTGGACAATATCAGACGTTGGAAAAGCTGGGTGCAGCAGTTAGGTTCAATGCAGACATACCAGGATTTAGAGGGAGAGATGAGAGGGGTGGACAATATCAGACGTTGGAAAAGCTGGGTGCAGCAGTTAGGTTCAATGCAGACATACCAGGATTTAGAGGGAGAGATGAGAGGGGGTGGATAATATCAGACGTTGGAAAAGCTGGGTGCAGCAGTTAGGTTCAATGCAGACATACCAGGATTTAGAAGGAGAGATGAGAGGGGGTGGACAATATAAGACGTTGGAAAAACTGGGTGCAGCAGTTAGGTTCAATGCAGACATACCAGGATTTAGAAGGAGAGATGAGAGGGGGTGGACAATATCAGACATTGGAAAAGCTGGGTGCAGCATTTAGGTTCAATGCAGACATACCAGGATTTAGAAGGAGAGATGAGAGGGGGTGGACAATATCAGACGTTGGAAAAGCTGGGTGCAGCAGTTAGGTTCAATGCAGACATACCAGGATTTAGAAGGAGAGATGAGAGGGGGTGGACAATATCAGACGTTGGAAAAGCTGGGTGCAGCAGTTAGGTTCAATGCAGACATAGCAGGATTTAGAAGGAGAGATGAGAGGGGGTGGACAATATCAGACGTTGGAAAAGCTGGGTGCAGCAGTTAGGTTCAATGCAGACATACCAGGATTTAGAAGGAGAGATGAGAGGGGGTGGACAATATCAGACGTTGGAAAAGCTGGGTGCAGCAGTTAGGTTCAATGCAGACATACCAGGATTTAGAAGGAGAGATGAGAGGGGGTGGACAATATCAGACGTTGGAAAAGCTGGGTGCAGCAGTTAGGTTCAATGCAGACATACCAGGATTTAGAGGGAGAGATGAGAGGGGGTGGACAATATCAGACGTTGGAAAAGCTGGGTGCAGCAGTTAGGTTCAATGCAGACATACCAGGATTTAGAGGGAGAGATGAGAGGGGGTAGACAATATCAGACGTTGGAAAAGCTGGGTGCAGCAGTTAGGTTCAATGTAGACATACCTAGAGATGAGAGAATTGGGTGATGGTCAGTAGGTAGTGATGACAAAGAGGATTCAATATCCATAATATTACATTCTGGTATAATTCAGTCTGTGCACTTAAGAGTGGCACTTGAGAGATGTGACATTTGGAAAGACCTAGGACCTTAGATTTATACCACTCATTGTTCAATCAGGTGTGACCAAGAGGGGAGGGGGCTACATATGGCCTAATCAAGGGGCACCAGATACAGGGGTGAAATAGTCAATGTAAACAAATACTCAATAAATCCAGCAGGGAAGGAGACATTAATGCTTCAGAAAAGACATACCAGGATTTAGAAGGAGAGATGAGAGGAGGTGGACAATATCAGACGTTGGAAAAGCTGGGTGCAGCAGTTAGGTTCAATGCAGACATACCAGGATTTAGAAGGAGAGATGAGAGGGGGTGGACAATATCAGACGTTGGAAAAGCTGGGTGCAGCAGTTAGGTTCAATGCAGACATACCAGGAGTTAGAAGGAGAGATGAGAGGTGGTGGACAATATAAGACGTTGGAAAAGCTGGGTGCAGCAGTTAGGTTCAATGCAGACATACCAGGATTTAGAAGGAGAGGTGAGAGGGGGTGGACAATATCAGACGTTGGAAAAGCTGGGTGCAGCAGTTAGGTTCAATGCAGACATACCAGGATTTAGAAGGAGAGGTGAGAGGGGGTGGACAATATCAGACGTTGGAAAAGCTGGGTGCAGCAGTTTGGTTCAATGCAGACATACCAGGATTTAGAAGGAGAGATGAGAGGGGGTGGACAATATCAGACGTTGGAAAAGCTGGGTGCAGCAGTTAGGTTCAATGCAGACATACCAGGATTTAGAAGGAGAGATGAGAGGGGGTGGACAATATCAGACGTTGGAAAAGCTAAGTGCAGCAGTTAGGTTCAATGCAGACATACCAGGATTTAGAAGGAGAGATGAGAGGGGGTGGACAATATCAGACGTTGGAAAAGCTGGGTGCAGCAGTTAGGTTCAATGCAGACATACCAGGATTTAGTGGGAGAGATGAGAGGGGGTGGACAATATCAGACGTTGGAAAAGCTGGGTGCAGCAGTTAGGTTCAATGCAGACATACCAGGATTTAGAGGGAGAGATGAGAGGGGGTAGACAATATCAGACGTTGGAAAAGCTGGGTGCAGCAGTTAGGTTCAATGCAGACACACCTAGATATGAGAGAATTGGGTGATGGTCAGTAGGTAGTGATGACAAAGAGGATTCAATATCCATAATATTACATTCTGGTATAATTCAGTCTGTGCACTTAAGAGTGGCACTTAAAAGATGTGACATTTAGAAAGACCAAGGTCTCAAAGACCTAGGACCTTAGATTTATACCACTCAGTGTTCAATCAGGTGTGACCAAGAGGGGAGGGGGCTACATATGGCCTAATCAAGGGGCACCAGATACAGGGGTGAAATAGTCAATGTAAACAAATACTCAATAAATCCAGCAGGGAAGGAGACATTAATGCTTCAGAAAAGACATACAAGGATTTAGAAGGAGAGATGAGAGGGGGTGGACAATATCAGACGTTGGAAAAGCTGGGTGCAGCAGTTAGGTTCAATGCAGACATACCAGGATTTAGAGGGAGAGATGAGAGGGGGTGGACAATATCAGACGTTGGAAAAGCTGGGTGCAGCAGTTAGGTTCAATGCAGACATATCAGGATTTAGAGGGAGAGATGAGAGGTGGTAGACAATATCAGACGTTGGAAAAGCTGGGTGCAGCAGTTAGGTTCAATGCAGACATACCAGGATTTAGAAGGAGAGATGAGAGGGGGTGGATAATATCAGACGTTGGAAAAGCTGGGTGCAGCAGTTAGGTTCAATGCAGACATACCAGGATTTAGAAGGAGAGATGAGAGGGGGTGGACAATATCAGACGTTGGAAAAGCTGGGTGCAGCAGTTAGGTTCAATGCAGACATACCAGGATTTAGAGGGAGAGATGAGAGGGGGTGGACAATATCAGACGTTGGAAAAGCTGGGTGCAGCAGTTAGGTTCAATGCAGACATACCAGGATTTAGAGGGAGAGATGAGAGGGGTTGGACAATATCAGACGTTGGAAAAGCTGGGTGCAGCAGTTAGATTCAATGCAGACATACCTAGAGATGAGAGAATTGGGTGATGGTCAGTAGGTAGTGATGACAAAGAGGATTCAATATCCATAATATTACATTCTGGTATAATTCAGTCTGTGCACTTAAGAGAGGCACTTGAGAGATGTGACATTTAGAAAGACCAAGGTCTTAAATACCTAGGACCTTAGATTTATACCACTCAGTGTTCAATCAGGTGTGACCAAGAGGGGAGGGGGCTACGTATGGCCTAATCAAGGGGCACCAGATACAGGGGTGAAATAGTCAATGTAAACAAATACTCAATAAATCCAGCAGGGAAGGAGACATTAATGCTTCAGAAAAGACATACCAGGATTTAGAAGGAGAGATGAGAGGGGGTGGACAATATCAGACGTTGGAAAAGCTGGGTGCAGCAGTTAGGTTCAATGCAGACATAACAGGATTTAGAAGGAGAGATGAAAGGGGGTGGACAATATCAGACGTTGGAAAAGCTGGGTGCAGCAGTTAGGTTCAATGCAGACATACCAGGATTTAGAAGGAGAGATGAGAGGGGGTGGACAATATCAGACGTTGGAAAAGCTGGGTGCAGCAGTTAGGTTCAATGCAGACATACCAGGATTTAGAAGGAGAGATGAGAGGGGGTGGACAATATCAGACGTTGGAAAAGCTGGGTGCAGCAGTTAGGTTCAATGCAGACATACCAGGATTTAGAAGGAGAGATGAGAGGGGGTGGACAATATCAGACGTTGGAAAAGCTGGGTGCAGCAGTTAGGTTCAATGCAGACATACCTAGAGATGAGAGAATTGGGTGATGGTCAGTAGGCAGTGATGACAAAGAGGATTCAATATCCATAATATTACATTCTGGTATAATTCAGTCTGTGCACTTAAGAGTGGCACTTGAGAGATGTGACATTTGGAAAGACCAAGGTCTCAAAGACCTAGGACCTTAGATTTATACCACTCAGTGTTCAATCAGGTGTGACCAAGAGGGGAGGGGGCTACATATGGCCTAATCAAGGGGAACCAGACACAGGGGTTAAATAGTCAATGTAAACAAATACTCAATAAATCCAGCAGGGAAGGAGACATTAATGCTTCAGAAAAGACATACCAGGATTTAGAAGGAGAGATAAGAGGGGGTGGACAATATCAGACGTTGGAAAAGCTGGGTGCAGCAGTTAGGTTCAATGCAGACATACCAGGATTTAGAAGGAGAGATGAGAGGTGGTGGACAATATCAGACGTTGGAAAAGCTGGGTGCAGCAGTTAGGTTCAATGCAGACATACCAGGATTTAGAAGGAGAGATGAGAGGGGGTGGACAATATCAGACATTGGAAAAGCTGGGTGCAGCAGTTAGGTTCAATGCAGACATACCAGGATTTAGAAGGAGAGATGAGAGGGGGTGGACAATATCAGACGTTGGAAAAGCTGGGTGCAGCAGTTAGGTTCAATGCAGACATACCAGGATTTAGAAGGAGAGATGAGAGGGGGTGGACAATATCAGACGTTGGAAAAGCTGGGTGCAGCAGTTAGGTTCAATGCAGACATACCAGGATTTAGAATGAGAGATGAGAGGGGGTGGACAATATCAGACGTAGGAAAAGCTGGGTGCAGCAGTTAGGTTCAATGCATACATACCAGGATTTATAAGGAGAGATGAGAGGGGGTGGACAATATCAGACGTTGGAAAAGCTGGGTGCAGCAGTTAGGTTCAATGCAGACATACCAGGATTTAGAGGGAGAGATGAGAGGGGGTGGATAATATCAGACGTTGGAAAAGCTGGGTGCAGCAGTTAGGTTCAATGCAGACATACCAGGATTTAGAGGGAGAGATGAGAGGGGGTAGACAATATCAGACGTTGGAAAAGCTGGGTGCAGCAGTTAGGTTCAATGCAGACATACCTAGAGATGAGAGAATTGGGTGATGGTCAGTAGGTAGTCATGACAAAGAGGATTCAATATCCATAATATTACATTCTGGTATAATTCAGTCTGTGCACTTAAGAGTGGCACTTAAAAGATGTGACATTTAGAAAGACCAAGGTCTCAAAGACCTAGGACCTTAGATTTATACCACTCAGTGTTCAATCAGGTGTGACCAAGAGGGGAGGGGGCTACATATGGCCTAATCAAGGGGCACCAGATACAGGGGTGAAATAGTCAATGTAAACAAATACTCAATAAATCCAGCAGGGAAGGAGACATTAATGCTTCAGAAAAGACATACCAGGATTTAGAAGGAGAGATGAGAGGGGGTGGACAATATCAGACGTTGGAAAAGCTGGGTGCAGCAGTTAGGTTCAATGCAGACATACCAGGATTTAGAGGGAGAGATGAGAGGGGGTGGACAATATCAGACGTTGGAAAAGCTGGGTGCAGCAGTTAGGTTCAATGCAGACATACCAGGATTTAGAGGGAGAGATGAGAGGGGGTAGACAATATCAGACGTTGGAAAAGCTGGGTGCAGCAGTTAGGTTCAATGTAGACATACCTAGAGATGAGAGAATTGGGTGATGGTCAGTAGGTAGTGATGACAAAGAGGATTCAATATCCATAATATTACATTCTGGTATAATTCAGTCTGTGCACTTAAGAGTGGCACTTGAGAGATGTGACATTTGGAAAGACCTAGGACCTTAGATTTATACCACTCATTGTTCAATCAGGTGTGACCAAGAGGGGAGGGGGCTACATATGGCCTAATCAAGGGGCACCAGATACAGGGGTGAAATAGTCAATGTAAACAACTACTCAATAAATCCAGCAGGGAAGGAGACATTAATGCTTCAGAAAAGACATACCAGGATTTAGAAGGAGAGATGAGAGGAGGTGGACAAAATCAGACGTTGGAAAAGCTGGGTGCAGCAGTTAGGTTTAATGCAGACATACCAGAATTTAGAAGGAGAGATGAGAGGGGGGTGGACAATATCAGACGTTGGAAAAGCTAGTGGCAGCAGTTAGGTTCAATGCAGACATACCAGGATTTAGAAGGAGAGGTGAGAGGGGGTGGACAATATCAGACGTTGGAAAAGCTGGGTGCAGCAGTTAGGTTCAATGCAGACAAACCAGGATTTAGAAGGAGAGATGAGAGGGGGTGGACAATATCAGACGTTGGAAAAGCTGGGTGCAGCAGTTAGGTTCAATGCAGACATACCAGGATTTAGAATGAGAGATGAGAGGGGGTGGACAATATCAGACGTAGAAAAAGCTGGGTGCAGCAGTTAGGTTCAATGCAGACATACCAGGATTTAGAAGGAGAGATGAGAGGGGGTGGACAATATCAGACGTTGGAAAAGCTGGGTGCAGCAGTTAGGTTCAATGCAGACATACCAGGATTTAGAAGGAGAGATGAGAGGGGGTGGACAATATCAGACGTTGGAAAAGCTGGGTGCAGCAGTTAAGTTCAATGCAGACATACCAGGATTTAGAGGGAGAGATGAGAGGGGGTGGACAATATCAGACGTTGGAAAAGCTGGGTGCAGCAGTTAGGTTCAATGCAGACAAACCAGGATTTAGAAGGAGAGATGAGAGGGGGTGGACAATATCAGACGTTGAAAAAGCTGGGTGCAGCAGTTATGTTCAATGCAGACATACCAGGATTTAGAAGGAGAGATAAGAGGGGGTGGACAATATCAGACGTTGGAAAAGCTGGATGCAGCAGTTAGGTTCAATGCAGACATACCAGGATTTAGAGGGAGAGATGAGAGGGGGTGGACAATATCAGACGTTGGAAAAGCTGGGTGCAGCAGTTAGGTTCAATGCAGACATACCAGGATTTAGAGGGAGAGATGAGAGGGGGTGGACAATATCAGACGTTGGAAAAGCTGGGTGCAGCAGTTAAGTTCAATGCAGACATACCTAGAGATGAGAGAATTGGGTGATGGTCAGTAGGTAGTGATGACAAAGAGGATTCAATATCCATAATATTACATTCTGGTATAATTCAGTCTGTGCACTTAAGAGTGGCACTTAAAAGATGTGACATTTAGAAAGACCAAGGTCTCAAAGACCTAGGACCTTAGATTTATACCACTCAGTGTTCAATCAGGTGTGACCAAGAGGGGAGGGGGCTACATATGGCCTAATCAAGGGGAACCAGATACAGGGGTGAAATAGTCAATGTAAACAAATACTCAATAAATCCAGCAGGGAAGGAGACATTAATGCTTCAGAAAAAACATACCAGGATTTAGAAGGAGAGATGAGAGGGGGTGGACAATATCAGACGTTGGAAAAGCTGGGTGCAGCAGTTAGGTTCAATGCAGACATACCAGGATTTAGAAGGAGAGATGAGAGGGGGTGGACAATATCAGACGTTGGAAAAGCTGGGTGCAGCAGTTAGGTTCAATGCAGACATACCAGGATTTAGAAGGAGAGATGAGAGGGGGTGGACAATATAAGACGTTGGAAAAACTGGGTGCAGCAGTTAGGTTCAATGCAGACATACCAGGATTTAGAAGGAGAGATGAGAGGGGGTGGACAATATCAGACATTGGAAAAGCTGGGTGCAGCAGTTAGGTTCAATGCAAACATACCAGGATTTAGAAGGAGAGATGAGAGGGGGTGGACAATATCAGACGTTGGAAAAGCTGGGTGCAGCAGTTAGGTTCAATGCAGACATACCAGGATTTAGAAGGAGAGATGAGAGGGGGTGGACAATATCAGACGTTGGAAAAGCTGGGTGCAGCAGTTAGGTTCAATGCAGACATAGCAGGATTTAGAAGGAGAGATGAGAGGGGGTGGACAATATCAGACGTTGGAAAAGCTGGGTGCAGCAGTTAGGTTCAATGCAGACATACCTAGAGATGAGAGAATTGGGTGATGGTCAGTAGGCAGTGATGACAAAGAGGATTCAATATCCATAATATTACATTCTGGTATAATTCAGTCTGTGCACTTAAGAGTGGCACTTGAGAGAGGTGACATTTGGAAAGACCAAGGTCTCAAAGACCTAGGACCTTAGATTTATACCACTCATTGTTCAATCAGGTGTGACCAAGAGGGGAGTGGGCTACATATGGCCTAATCAAGGGGCACCAGATACAGGGGTGAAATAGTCAATGTAAACAAATACTCAATAAATCCAGCAGGGAAGGAGACATTAATGCTTCAGAAAAGACATACCAGGATTTAGAAGGAGAGATGAGAGGGGGTGGACAATATCAGACGTTGGAAAAGCTGGGTGCAGCAGTTAGGTTCAATGCAGACATACCAGGATTTAGAAGGAGAGATGATAGGGGGTGGACAATATTAGACGTTGGAAAAGCTGGATGCAACAGTTAGGTTCAATGCAGACATACCAGGATTTAGAGGGAGAGATGAGAGGGGGTGGACAATATCAGACGTTGGAAAAGCTGGGTGCAGCAGTTAGGTTCAATGCAGACATACCAGGATTTAGAGGGAGAGATGAGAGGGGGTGGACAATATCAGACGTTGGAAAAGCTGGGTGCAGCAGTTAGGTTCAATGCAGACATACCAGGATTTAGAAGGAGAGATGAGAGGGGGTGGACAATATCAGACGTTGGAAAAGCTGGATGCAACAGTTAGGTTCAATGCAGACATACCAGGATTTAGAGGGAGAGATGAGAGGGGGTGGACAATATCAGACGTTGGAAAAGCTGGGTGCAGCAGTTAGGTTCAATGCAGACATACCAGGATTTAGAAGGAGAGATGAGAGGGGGTGGACAATATCAGACGTTGGAAAAGCTGGGTGCAGCAGTTTGGTTAAATCCAGACATACCAGGATTTAGAAGGAGAGATGAGAGGTGGTGGACAATATCAGACGTTGGAAAAGCTGGGTGCAGCAGTTAGGTTCAATGCAGACATACCAGGATTTAGAAGGAGAGATGAGAGGGGGTGGACAATATCAGACGTTGGAAAAGCTGGGTGCAGCAGTTAGGTTCAATGCAGACATACCAGGATTTAGAATGAGAGATGAGAGGGGGTGGACAATATCAGACGTTGGAAAAGCTGGGTGCAGCAGTTAGGTTCAATGCAGACATACCAGGATTTAGAAGGAGAGATGAGAGGGGGTGGACAATATCAGACGTTGGAAAAGCTGGGTGCAGCAGTTAGGTTCAATGCAGACATACCAGGATTTAGAGGGAGAGATGAGAGGGGGTGGACAATATCAGACGTTGGAAAAGCTGGGTGCAGCAGTTAGGTTCAATGCAGACATACCAGGATTTAGAGGGAGAGATGAGAGGGGGTAGACAATATCAGACGTTGGAAAAGCTGGGTGCAGCAGTTAGGTTCAATGCAGACATACCTAGAGATGAGAGAATTGGGTGATGGTCAGTAGGTAGTCATGACAAAGAGGATTCAATATCCATAATATTACATTCTGGTATAATTCAGTCTGTGCACTTAAGAGTGGCACTTAAAAGATGTGACATTTAGAAAGACCAAGGTCTCAAAGACCTAGGACCTTAGATTTATACCACTCAGTGTTCAATCAGGTGTGACCAAGAGGGGAGGGGGCTACATATGGCCTAATCAAGGGGCACCAGACACAGGGGTGAAATAGTCAATGTAAACAAATACTCAATAAATCCAGCAGGGAAGGAGACATTAATGCTTCAGAAAAGACATACCAGGATTTAGAAGGAGAGATGAGAGGGGGTGGACAATATCAGACGTTGGAAAAGCTGGGTGCAGCAGTTAGGTTCAATGCAGACATACCAGGATTTAGAGGGAGAGATGAGAGGGGGTGGACAATATCAGACATTGGAAAAGCTGGGTGCAGCAGTTAGGTTCAATGCAGACATACCAGGATTTAGAGGGAGAGATGAGAGGGGGTAGACAATATCAGACGTTGGAAAAGCTGGGTGCAGCAGTTAGGTTCAATGTAGACATACCTAGAGATGAGAGAATTGGGTGATGGTCAGTAGGTAGTGATGACAAAGAGGATTCAATACCATAATATTACATTCTGGTATAATTCAGTCTGTGCACTTAAGAGTGGCACTTAAAAGATGTGACATTTAGAAAGACCAAGGTCTCAAAGACCTAGGACCTTAGATTTATACCACTCAGTGTTCAATCAGGTGTGACCAAGAGGGGAGGGGGCTACATATGGCCTAATCAACGGGCACCAGATACAGGGGTGAAATAGTCAATGTAAACAAATACTCAATAAATCCAGCAGGGAAGGAGACATTAATGCTTCAGAAAAGACATACCAGGATTTAGAAGGAGAGATGAGAGGGGGTGGTCAATATCAGACGTTGGAAAAGCTGGGTGCAGCAGTTAGGTTCAATGCAGACATACCAGGATTTAGAAGGAGAGATGAGAGGGGGTGGACAATATCAGACGTTGGAAAAGCTGGGTGCAGCAGTTAGGTTCAATGCAGACATACCTAGAGATGAGAGAATTGGGTGATGGTCAGTAGGCAGTGATGACAAAGAGGATTCAATATCCATAATATTACATTCTGGTATAATTCAGTCTGTGCACTTAAGAGTGGCACTTGAGAGATGTGACATTTGGAAAGACCTAGGACCTTAGATTTATACCACTCATTGTTCAATCAGGTGTGACCAAGAGGGGAGGGGGCTACATATGGCCTAATCAAGGGGCACCAGATACAGGGGTGAAATAGTCAATGTAAACAAATACTCAATAAATCCAGCAGGGAAGGAGACATTAATGCTTCAGAAAAGACATACCAGGATTTAGAAGGAGAGATGAGAGGGGGTGGACAAAATCAGACGTTGGAAAAGCTGGGTGCAGCAGTTAGGTTCAATGCAGACATACCAGGATTTAGAAGGAGAGATGAGAGGGGGGTGGACAATATCAGACGTTGGAAAAGCTGGGTGCAGCAGTTAGGTTCAATGCAGACATACCAGGATTTAGAAGGAGAGGTGAGAGGGGGTGGACAATATCAGACGTTGGAAAAGCTGGGTGCAGCAGTTAGGTTCAATGCAGACATACCAGGATTTAGAAGGAGAGATGAGAGGGGGTGGACAATATCAGACGTTGGAAAAGCTGGGTGCAGCAGTTAGGTTCAATGCAGACATACCAGGATTTAGAAGGAGAGATGAGAGGGGGTGGACAATATCAGACGTTGGAAAAGCTGGGTGCAGCAGTTAGGTTCAATGCAGACAAACCAGGATTTAGAAGGAGAGATGAGAGGGGGTGGACAATATCAGACGTTGGAAAAGCTGGGTGCAGCAGTTAGGTTCAATGCAGACATACCAGGATTTAGAATGAGAGATGAGAGGGGGTGGACAATATCAGACGTAGAAAAAGCTGGGTGCAGCAGTTAGGTTCAATGCAGACATACCAGGATTTAGAAGGAGAGATGAGAGGGGGTGGACAATATCAGACGTTGGAAAAGCTGGGTGCAGCAGTTAGGTTCAATGCAGACATACCAGGATTTAGAAGGAGAGATGAGAGGGGGTGGACAATATCAGACGTTGGAAAAGCTGGGTGCAGCAGTTAGGTTCAATGCAGACATAGCAGGATTTAGAAGGAGAGATGAGAGGGGGTGGACAATATCAGACGTTGGAAAAGCTGGGTGCAGCAGTTAGGTTCAATGCAGACATACCTAGAGATGAGAGAATTGGGTGATGGTCAGTAGGCAGTGATGACAAAGAGGATTCAATATCCATAATATTACATTCTGGTATAATTCAGTCTGTGCACTTAAGAGTGGCACTTGAGAGAGGTGACATTTGGAAAGACCAAGGTCTCAAAGACCTAGGACCTTAGATTTATACCACTCATTGTTCAATCAGGTGTGACCAAGAGGGGAGTGGGCTACATATGGCCTAATCAAGGGGCACCAGATACAGGGGTGAAATAGTCAATGTAAACAAATACTCAATAAATCCAGCAGGGAAGGAGACATTAATGCTTCAGAAAAGACATACCAGGATTTAGAAGGAGAGATGAGAGGGGGTGGACAATATCAGACGTTGGAAAAGCTGGGTGCAGCAGTTAGGTTCAATGCAGACATACCAGGATTTAGAAGGAGAGATGATAGGGGGTGGACAATATTAGACGTTGGAAAAGCTGGATGCAACAGTTAGGTTCAATGCAGACATACCAGGATTTAGAGGGAGAGATGAGAGGGGGTGGACAATATCAGACGTTGGAAAAGCTGGGTGCAGCAGTTAGGTTCAATGCAGACATACCAGGATTTAGAGGGAGAGATGAGAGGGGGTGGACAATATCAGACGTTGGAAAAGCTGGGTGCAGCAGTTAGGTTCAATGCAGACATACCAGGATTTAGAAGGAGAGATGAGAGGGGGTGGACAATATCAGACGTTGGAAAAGCTGGATGCAACAGTTAGGTTCAATGCAGACATACCAGGATTTAGAGGGAGAGATGAGAGGGGGTGGACAATATCAGACGTTGGAAAAGCTGGGTGCAGCAGTTAGGTTCAATGCAGACATACCAGGATTTAGAAGGAGAGATGAGAGGGGGTGGACAATATCAGACGTTGGAAAAGCTGGGTGCAGCAGTTTGGTTAAATCCAGACATACCAGGATTTAGAAGGAGAGATGAGAGGTGGTGGACAATATCAGACGTTGGAAAAGCTGGGTGCAGCAGTTAGGTTCAATGCAGACATACCAGGATTTAGAAGGAGAGATGAGAGGGGGTGGACAATATCAGACGTTGGAAAAGCTGGGTGCAGCAGTTAGGTTCAATGCAGACATACCAGGATTTAGAATGAGAGATGAGAGGGGGTGGACAATATCAGACGTTGGAAAAGCTGGGTGCAGCAGTTAGGTTCAATGCAGACATACCAGGATTTAGAAGGAGAGATGAGAGGGGGTGGACAATATCAGACGTTGGAAAAGCTGGGTGCAGCAGTTAGGTTCAATGCAGACATACCAGGATTTAGAGGGAGAGATGAGAGGGGGTGGACAATATCAGACGTTGGAAAAGCTGGGTGCAGCAGTTAGGTTCAATGCAGACATACCAGGATTTAGAGGGAGAGATGAGAGGGGGTAGACAATATCAGACGTTGGAAAAGCTGGGTGCAGCAGTTAGGTTCAATGCAGACATACCTAGAGATGAGAGAATTGGGTGATGGTCAGTAGGTAGTCATGACAAAGAGGATTCAATATCCATAATATTACATTCTGGTATAATTCAGTCTGTGCACTTAAGAGTGGCACTTAAAAGATGTGACATTTAGAAAGACCAAGGTCTCAAAGACCTAGGACCTTAGATTTATACCACTCAGTGTTCAATCAGGTGTGACCAAGAGGGGAGGGGGCTACATATGGCCTAATCAAGGGGCACCAGACACAGGGGTGAAATAGTCAATGTAAACAAATACTCAATAAATCCAGCAGGGAAGGAGACATTAATGCTTCAGAAAAGACATACCAGGATTTAGAAGGAGAGATGAGAGGGGGTGGACAATATCAGACGTTGGAAAAGCTGGGTGCAGCAGTTAGGTTCAATGCAGACATACCAGGATTTAGAGGGAGAGATGAGAGGGGGTGGACAATATCAGACATTGGAAAAGCTGGGTGCAGCAGTTAGGTTCAATGCAGACATACCAGGATTTAGAGGGAGAGATGAGAGGGGGTAGACAATATCAGACGTTGGAAAAGCTGGGTGCAGCAGTTAGGTTCAATGTAGACATACCTAGAGATGAGAGAATTGGGTGATGGTCAGTAGGTAGTGATGACAAAGAGGATTCAATACCATAATATTACATTCTGGTATAATTCAGTCTGTGCACTTAAGAGTGGCACTTAAAAGATGTGACATTTAGAAAGACCAAGGTCTCAAAGACCTAGGACCTTAGATTTATACCACTCAGTGTTCAATCAGGTGTGACCAAGAGGGGAGGGGGCTACATATGGCCTAATCAACGGGCACCAGATACAGGGGTGAAATAGTCAATGTAAACAAATACTCAATAAATCCAGCAGGGAAGGAGACATTAATGCTTCAGAAAAGACATACCAGGATTTAGAAGGAGAGATGAGAGGGGGTGGTCAATATCAGACGTTGGAAAAGCTGGGTGCAGCAGTTAGGTTCAATGCAGACATACCAGGATTTAGAAGGAGAGATGAGAGGGGGTGGACAATATCAGACGTTGGAAAAGCTGGGTGCAGCAGTTAGGTTCAATGCAGACATACCTAGAGATGAGAGAATTGGGTGATGGTCAGTAGGCAGTGATGACAAAGAGGATTCAATATCCATAATATTACATTCTGGTATAATTCAGTCTGTGCACTTAAGAGTGGCACTTGAGAGATGTGACATTTGGAAAGACCTAGGACCTTAGATTTATACCACTCATTGTTCAATCAGGTGTGACCAAGAGGGGAGGGGGCTACATATGGCCTAATCAAGGGGCACCAGATACAGGGGTGAAATAGTCAATGTAAACAAATACTCAATAAATCCAGCAGGGAAGGAGACATTAATGCTTCAGAAAAGACATACCAGGATTTAGAAGGAGAGATGAGAGGGGGTGGACAAAATCAGACGTTGGAAAAGCTGGGTGCAGCAGTTAGGTTTAATGCAGACATACCAGGATTTAGAAGGAGAGATGAGAGGGGGGTGGACAATATCAGACGTTGGAAAAGCTGGGTGCAGCAGTTAGGTTCAATGCAGACATACCAGGATTTAGAAGGAGAGGTGAGAGGGGGTGGACAATATCAGACGTTGGAAAAGCTGGGTGCAGCAGTTAGGTTCAATGCAGACATACCAGGATTTAGAAGGAGAGATGAGAGGGGGTGGACAATATCAGACGTTGGAAAAGCTGGGTGCAGCAGTTAGGTTCAATGCAGACATACCAGGATTTAGAAGGAGAGATGAGAGGGGGTGGACAATATCAGACGTTGGAAAAGCTGGGTGCAGCAGTTAGGTTCAATGCAGACAAACCAGGATTTAGAAGGAGAGATGAGAGGGGGTGGACAATATCAGACGTTGGAAAAGCTGGGTGCAGCAGTTAGGTTCAATGCAGACATACCAGGATTTAGAAGGAGAGATGAGAGGGGGTGGACAATATCAGACGTAGAAAAAGCTGGGTGCAGCAGTTAGGTTCAATGCAGACATACCAGGATTTAGAAGGAGAGATGAGAGGGGGTGGACAATATCAGACGTTGGAAAAGCTGGGTGCAGCAGTTAGGTTCAATGCAGACATACCAGGATTTAGAAGGAGAGATGAGAGGGGGTGGACAATATCAGACGTTGGAAAAGCTGGGTGCAGCAGTTAGGTTCAATGCAGACATACCAGGATTTAGAGGGAGAGATGAGAGGGGGTGGACAATATCAGACGTTGGAAAAGCTGGGTGCAGCAGTTAGGTTCAATGCAGACATACCAGGATTTAGAAGGAGAGATGAGAGGGGGTGGACAATATCAGACGTTGAAAAAGCTGGGTGCAGCAGTTATGTTCAATGCAGACATACCAGGATTTAGAAGGAGAGATGAGAGGGGGTGGACAATATCAGACGTTGGAAAAGCTGGATGCAGCAGTTAGGTTCAATGCAGACATACCAGGATTTAGAGAGAGAGATGAGAGGGGGTGGACAATATCAGACGTTGGAAAAGCTGGGTGCAGCAGTTAGGTTCAATGCAGACATACCAGGATTTAGAGGGAGAGATGAGAGGGGGTAGACAATATCAGACGTTGGAAAAGCTGGGTGCAGCAGTTAGGTTCAATGCAGACATACCTAGAGATGAGAGAATTGGGTGATGGTCAGTAGGTAGTCATGACAAAGAGGATTCAATATCCATAATATTACATTCTGGTATAATTCAGTCTGTGCACTTAAGAGTGGCACTTAAAAGATGTGACATTTAGAAAGACCAAGGTCTCAAAGACCTAGGACCTTAGATTTATACCACTCAGTGTTCAATCAGGTGTGACCAAGAGGGGAGGGGGCTACATATGGCCTAATCAAGGGGCACTAGATACAGGGGTGAAATAGTCAATGTAAACAAATACTCAATAAATCCAGCAGGGAAGGAGACATTAATGCTTCAGAAAAGACATACCAGGATTTAGAAGGACAGATGAGAGGGGGTGGACAATATCAGACGTTGGAAAAGCTGGGTGCAGCAGTTAGGTTCAATGCAGACATACCAGGATTTAGAAGGAGAGATGAGAGGGGGTGGACAATATCAGACGTTGGAAAAGCTGGGTGCAGCAGTTAGGTTCAATGCAGACATACCAGGATTTAGAAGGAGAGATGAGAGGGGGTGGACAATATCAGACGTTGAAAAAGCTGGGTGCAGCAGTTAGGTTCAATGCAGACATACCAGGATTTAGAAGGAGAGATGAGAGGGGGTGGACAATATCAGACGTTGGAAAAGCTGGGTCCAGCTGTTAGGTTCAATGCAGACATACCTAGAGATGAGAGAATTGGGTGATGGTCAGTAGGCAGTGATGACAAAGAGGATTCAATATCCATAATATTACATTCTGGTATAATTCAGTCTGTGCACTTAAGAGTGGCACTTGAGAGATGTGAATTTGGAAAGACCAAGGTCTCAAAGACCTAGGAACTTAGATTTATACCACTCTTTATTCAATCAGGTGTGACCAAGAGGGGAGGGGGCTACATATGGCCTAATCAAGGGGCACCAGATACAGGGGTGAAATAGTCAATGTAAACAAATACTCAATAAATCCAGCAGGGAAGGAGACATTAATGCTTCAGAAAAGACATACCAGGATTTAGAAGGAGAGATGAGAGGGGGTGGACAATATCAGACGTTGGAAAAGCTGGGTGCAGCAGTTAGGTTCAATGCAGACATACCAGGATTTAGAAGGAGAGATGAGAGGGGGTGGACAATATTAGACGTTGGAAAAGCTGGATGCAACAGTTAGGTTCAATGCAGACATACCAGGATTTAGAGGGAGAGATGAGAGGGGGAGGACAATATCAGACGTTGGAAAAGCTGGGTGCAGCAGTTAGGTTCAATGCAGACATACCAGGATTTAGAGGGAGAGATGAGAGGGGGTGGACAATATCAGACGTTGGAAAAGCTGGGTGCAGCAGTTAGGTTCAATGCAGACATACCAGGATTTAGAAGGAGAGATGAGAGGGGGTGGACAATATCAGACGTTGGAAAAGCTGGATGCAACAGTTAGGTTCAATGCAGACATACCAGGATTTAGAGGGAGAGATGAGAGGGGGT
The DNA here is from genome assembly GCF_905171765.1 of Bufo bufo. Lineage (NCBI taxonomy): Eukaryota > Metazoa > Chordata > Amphibia > Anura > Bufonidae > Bufo > Bufo bufo. The sequence continues at coordinate 131,489,922 of NC_053397.1, read as the reverse complement.
GGACAATATCAGACGTTGGAAAAGCTGGGTGCAGCAGTTAGGTTCAATGCAGACATACCAGGATTTAGAAGGAGAGATGAGAGGGCGTGGACAATATCAGACGTTGGAAAAGCTGGGTGCAGCAGTTTGGTTAAATCCAGACATACCAGGATTTAGAAGGAGAGATGAGAGGGGGTGGACAATATCAGACGTTGGAAAAGCTGGGTGCAGCAGTTAGGTTCAATGCAGACATACCAGGATTTAGAAGGAGAGATGAGAGGGGGTGGACAATATCAGACGTTGGAAAAGCTGGGTCCAGCTGTTAGGTTCAATGCAGACATACCTAGAGATGAGAGAATTGGGTGATGGTCAGTAGGCAGTGATGACAAAGAGGATTCAATATCCATAATATTACATTCTGGTATAATTCAGTCTGTGCACTTAAGAGTGGCACTTGAGAGATGTGAATTTGGAAAGACCAAGGTCTCAAAGACCTAGGAACTTAGATTTATACCACTCTTTATTCAATCAGGTGTGACCAAGAGGGGAGGGGGCTACATATGGCCTAATCAAGGGGCACCAGATACAGGGGTGAAATAGTCAATGTAAACAAATACTCAATAAATCCAGCAGGGAAGGAGACATTAATGCTTCAGAAAAGACATACCAGGATTTAGAAGGAGAGATGAGAGGGGGTGGACAATATCAGACGTTGGAAAAGCTGGGTGCAGCAGTTAGGTTCAATGCAGACATACCAGGATTTAGAAGGAGAGATGAGAGGGGGTGGACAATATCAGACGTTGGAAAAGCTGGATGCAACAGTTAGGTTCAATGCAGACATACCAGGATTTAGAGGGAGAGATGAGAGGGGGTGGACAATATCAGACGTTGGAAAAGCTGGGTGCAGCAGTTAGGTTCAATGCAGACATACCAGGATTTAGAGGGAGAGATGAGAGGGGGTGGACAATATCAGACGTTGGAAAAGCTGGGTGCAGCAGTTAGGTTCAATGCAGACATACCAGGATTTAGAAGGAGAGATGAGAGGGGGTGGACAATATCAGACGTTGGAAAAGCTGGATGCAACAGTTAGGTTCAATGCAGACATACCAGGATTTAGAGGGAGAGATGAGAGGGGGTGGACAATATCAGACGTTGGAAAAGCTGGGTGCAGCAGTTAGGTTCAATGCAGACATACCAGGATTTAGAAGGAGAGATGAGAGGGCGTGGACAATATCAGACGTTGGAAAAGCTGGGTGCAGCAGTTTGGTTAAATCCAGACATACCAGGATTTAGAAGGAGAGATGAGAGGTGGTGGACAATATCAGACGTTGGAAAAGCTGGGTGCAGCAGTTAGGTTCAATGCAGACATACCAGGATTTAGAAGGAGAGATGAAAGGGGGTGGACAATATCAGACGTTGGAAAAGCTGGGTGCAGCAGTTAGGTTCAATGCAGACATACCAGGATTTAGAATGAGAGATGAGAGGGGGTGGACAATATCAGACGTTGGAAAAGCTGGGTGCAGCAGTTAGGTTCAATGCAGACATACCAGGATTTAGAAGGAGAGATGAGAGGGGGTGGACAATATCAGACGTTGGAAAAGCTGGGTGCAGCAGTTAGGTTCAATGCAGACATACCAGGATTTAGAGGGAGAGATGAGAGGGGGTGGACAATATCAGACGTTGGAAAAGCTGGGTGCAGCAGTTAGGTTCAATGCAGACATACCAGGATTTAGAGGGAGAGATGAGAGGGGGTGGACAATATCAGACGTTGGAAAAGCTGGGTGCAGCAGTTAGGTTCAATGCAGACATACCTAGAGATGAGAGAATTGGGTGATGGTCAGTAGGTAGTCATGACAAAGAGGATTCAATATCCATAATATTACATTCTGGTATAATTCAGTCTGTGCACTTAAGAGTGGCACTTAAAAGATGTGACATTTAGAAAGACCAAGGTCTCAAAGACCTAGGACCTTAGATTTATACCACTCAGTGTTCAATCAGGTGTGACCAAGAGGGGAGGGGGCTACATATGGCCTAATCAAGGGGCACCAGATACAGGGGTGAAATAGTCAATGTAAACAAATACTCAATAAATCCAGCAGGGAAGGAGACATTAATGCTTCAGAAAAGACATACCAGGATTTAGAAGGAGAGATGAGAGGGGGTGGACAATATCAGACGTTGGAAAAGCTGGGTGCAGCAGTTAGGTTCAATGCAGACATACCAGGATTTAGAGGGAGAGATGAGAGGGGGTGGACAATATCAGACATTGGAAAAGCTGGGTGCAGCAGTTAGGTTCAATGCAGACATACCAGGATTTAGAGGGAGAGATGAGAGGGGGTAGACAATATCAGACGTTGGAAAAGCTGGGTGCAGCAGTTAGGTTCAATGTAGACATACCTAGAGATGAGAGAATTGGGTGATGGTCAGTAGGTAGTGATGACAAAGAGGATTCAATACCATAATATTACATTCTGGTATAATTCAGTCTGTGCACTTAAGAGTGGCACTTAAAAGATGTGACATTTAGAAAGACCAAGGTCTCAAAGACCTAGGACCTTAGATTTATACCACTCAGTGTTCAATCAGGTGTGACCAAGAGGGGAGGGGGCTACATATGGCCTAATCAACGGGCACCAGATACAGGGGTGAAATAGTCAATGTAAACAAATACTCAATAAATCCAGCAGGGAAGGAGACATTAATGCTTCAGAAAAGACATACCAGGATTTAGAAGGAGAGATGAGAGGGGGTGGTCAATATCAGACGTTGGAAAAGCTGGGTGCAGCAGTTAGGTTCAATGCAGACATACCAGGATTTAGAAGGAGAGATGAGAGGGGGTGGACAATATCAGACGTTGGAAAAGCTGGGTGCAGCAGTTAGGTTCAATGCAGACATACCTAGAGATGAGAGAATTGGGTGATGGTCAGTAGGCAGTGATGACAAAGAGGATTCAATATCCATAATATTACATTCTGGTATAATTCAGTCTGTGCACTTAAGAGTGGCACTTGAGAGATGTGACATTTGGAAAGACCTAGGACCTTAGATTTATACCACTCATTGTTCAATCAGGTGTGACCAAGAGGGGAGGGGGCTACATATGGCCTAATCAAGGGGCACCAGATACAGGGGTGAAATAGTCAATGTAAACAAATACTCAATAAATCCAGCAGGGAAGGAGACATTAATGCTTCAGAAAAGACATACCAGGATTTAGAAGGAGAGATGAGAGGGGGTGGACAAAATCAGACGTTGGAAAAGCTGGGTGCAGCAGTTAGGTTTAATGCAGACATACCAGGATTTAGAAGGAGAGATGAGAGGGGGGTGGACAATATCAGACGTTGGAAAAGCTGGGTGCAGCAGTTAGGTTCAATGCAGACATACCAGGATTCAGAAGGAGAGGTGAGAGGGGGTGGACAATATCAGACGTTGGAAAAGCTGGGTGCAGCAGTTAGGTTCAATGCAGACATACCAGGATTTAGAAGGAGAGATGAGAGGGGGTGGACAATATCAGACGTTGGAAAAGCTGGGTGCAGCAGTTAGGTTCAATGCAGACATACCAGGATTTAGAAGGAGAGATGAGAGGGGGTGGACAATATCAGACGTTGGAAAAGCTGGGTGCAGCAGTTAGGTTCAATGCAGACAAACCAGGATTTAGAAGGAGAGATGAGAGGGGGTGGACAATATCAGACGTTGGAAAAGCTGGGTGCAGCAGTTAGGTTCAATGCAGACATACCAGGATTTAGAATGAGAGATGAGAGGGGGTGGACAATATCAGACGTAGAAAAAGCTGGGTGCAGCAGTTAGGTTCAATGCAGACATACCAGGATTTAGAAGGAGAGATGAGAGGGGGTGGACAATATCAGACGTTGGAAAAGCTGGGTGCAGCAGTTAGGTTCAATGCAGACATACCAGGATTTAGAAGGAGAGATGAGAGGGGGTGGACAATATCAGACGTTGGAAAAGCTGGGTGCAGCAGTTAGGTTCAATGCAGACATACCAGGATTTAGAGGGAGAGATGAGAGGGGGTGGACAATATCAGACGTTGGAAAAGCTGGGTGCAGCAGTTAGGTTCAATGCAGACATACCAGGATTTAGAAGGAGAGATGAGAGGGGGTGGACAATATCAGACGTTGAAAAAGCTGGGTGCAGCAGTTATGTTCAATGCAGACATACCAGGATTTAGAAGGAGAGATGAGAGGGGGTGGACAATATCAGACGTTGGAAAAGCTGGATGCAGCAGTTAGGTTCAATGCAGACATACCAGGATTTAGAGAGAGAGATGAGAGGGGGTGGACAATATCAGACGTTGGAAAAGCTGGGTGCAGCAGTTAGGTTCAATGCAGACATACCAGGATTTAGAGGGAGAGATGAGAGGGGGTAGACAATATCAGACGTTGGAAAAGCTGGGTGCAGCAGTTAAGTTCAATGCAGACATACCTAGAGATGAGAGAATTGGGTAATGGTCAGTAGGTAGTGATGACAAAGAGGATTGAATATCCATAATATTACATTCTGGTATAATTCAGTCTGTGCACTTAAGAGTGGCACTTAAAAGATGTGACATTTAGAAAGACCAAGGTCTCAAAGACCTAGGACCTTAGATTTATACCACTCAGTGTTCAATCAGGTGTGACCAAGAGGGGAGGGGGCTACATATGGCCTAATCAAGGGGAACCAGATACAGGGGTGAAATAGTCAATGTAAACAAATACTCAATAAATCCAGCAGGGAAGGAGACATTAATGCTTCAGAAAAGACATACCAGGATTTAGAAGGAGAGATGAGAGGGGGTGGACAATATCAGACATTGGAAAAGCTGGGTGCAGCAGTTAGGTTCAATGCAGACATACCAGGATTTAGAAGGAGAGATGAGAGGGGGTGGACAATATCAGACGTTGGAAAAGCTGGGTGCAGCAGTTAGGTTCAATGCAGACATACCAGGATTTAGAAGGAGAGATGAGAGGGGGTGGACAATATAAGACGTTGGAAAAACTGGGTGCAGCAGTTAGGTTCAATGCAGACATACCAGGATTTAGAAGGAGAGATGAGAGGGGGTGGACAATATCAGACATTGGAAAAGCTGGGTGCAGCAGTTAGGTTCAATGCAGACATACCAGGATTTAGAAGGAGAGATGAGAGGGGGTGGACAATATCAGACGTTGGAAAAGCTGGGTGCAGCAGTTAGGTTCAATGCAGACATACCAGGATTTAGAAGGAGAGATGAGAGGGGGTGGACAATATCAGACGTTGGAAAAGCTGGGTGCAGCAGTTAGGTTCAATGCAGACATAGCAGGATTTAGAGGAGAGATGAGAGGGGGTGGACAATATCAGACGTTGGAAAAGCTGGGTGCAGCAGTTAGGTTCAATGCAGACATACCTAGAGATGAGAGAATTGGGTGATGGTCAGTAGGCAGTGATGACAAAGAGGATTCAATATCCATAATATTACATTCTGGTATAATTCAGTCTGTGCACTTAAGAGTGGCACTTGAGAGAGGTGACATTTGGAAAGACCAAGGTCTCAAAGACCTAGGACCTTAGATTTATACCACTCATTGTTCAATCAGGTGTGACCAAGAGGGGAGTGGGCTACATATGGCCCAACCAAGGGGCACCAGATACAGGGGTGAAATAGTCAATGTAAACAAATACTCAATAAATCCAGCAGGGAAGGAGACATTAATGCTTCAGAAAAGACATACCAGGATTTAGAAGGAGAGATGAGAGGGGGTGGACAATATCAGACGTTGGAAAAGCTGGGTGCAGCAGTTAGGATTAATGCAGACATACCAGGATTTAGAAGGAGAGATGAGAGGGGGTGGACAATATCAGACGTTGGAAAAGCTGGATGCAACAGTTAGGTTCAATGCAGACATACCAGGATTTAGAGGGAGAGATGAGAGGGGGTGGACAATATCAGATGTTGGAAAAGCTGGGTGCAGCAGTTAGGTTCAATGCAGACATACCAGGATTTAGAAGGAGAGATGAGAGCGGGTGGACAATATCAGACGTTGGAAAAGCTGGGTGCAGCAGTTAGGTTCAATCCAGACATACCAGGATTTAGAAGGAGAGATGAGAGGTGGTGGACAATATCAGACGTTGGAAAAGCTGGGTGCAGCAGTTAGGTTCAATGCAGACATACCAGGATTTAGAAGGAGAGATGAGAGGGGGTGGACAATATCAGACGTTGGAAAAGCTGGGTGCAGCAGTTAGGTTCAATGCAGACATACCAGGAATTAGAATGAGAGATGAGAGGGGGTGGACAATATCAGACGTTGAAAAAGCTGGGTGCAGCAGTTAGGTTCAATGCAGACATACCAGGATTTAGAAGGAGAGATGAGAGGGGGTGGACAATATCAGACGTTGGAAAAGCTGGGTACAGCAGTTAGGTTCAATGCAGACATACCAGGATTTAGAAGGAGAGATGAGAGGGGGTGGACAATATCAGACGTTGGAAAAGCTGGGTGCAGCAGTTAGGTTCAATGCAGACATACCTAGAGATGAGAGAATTGGGTGATGGTCAGTAGGCAGTGATGACAAAGAGGATTCAATATCCATAATATTACATTCTGGTATAATTCAGTCTGTGCACTTAAGAGTGGCACTTGAGAGAGGTGACATTTGGAAAGACCAAGGTCTCAAAGACCTAGGACCTTAGATTTATACCACTCATTGTTCAATCAGGTGTGACCAAGAGGGGGGCGGCTACATATGGCCTAATCAAGGGGCACCAGATACAGGGGTGAAATAGTCAATGTAAACAAATACTCAATAAATCCAGCAGGGAAGGAGACATTAATGCTTCAGAAAAGACATACCAGGATTTAGAAGGAGAGATGAGAGGGGGTGGACAATATCAGACGTTGGAAAAATTGGGTGCAGCAGTTAGGTTCAATGCAGACATACCAGGATTTAGAGGGAGAGATGAGAGGGGGTGGACAATATCAGACGTTGGAAAAGCTGGGTGCAGCAGTTAGGTTCAATGCAGACATACCAGGATTTAGAGGGAGAGATGAGAGGGGGTAGACAATATCAGACGTTGGAAAAGCTGGGTGCAGCAGTTAGGTTCAATGCAGACATACCTAGATATGAGAGAATTGGGTGATGGTCAGTAGGTAGTGATGACAAAGAGGATTCAATATCCATAATATTACATTCTGGTATAATTCAGTCTGTGCACTTAAGAGTGGCACTTAAAAGATGTGACATTTAGAAAGACCAAGGTCTCAAAGACCTAGGACCTTAGATTTATACCACTCAGTGTTCAATCAGGTGTGACCAAGAGGGGAGGGGGCTACATATGGCCTAATCAAGGGGCACCAGATACAGGGGTGAAATAGTCAATGTAAACAAATACTCAATAAATCCAGCAGGGAAGGAGACATTAATGCTTCAGAAAAGACATACCAGGATTTAGAAGGAGAGATGAGAGGGGGTGGACAATATCAGACGTTGGAAAAGCTGGGTGCAGCAGTTAGGTTCAATGCAGACATACCAGGATTTAGAGGGAGAGATGAGAGGGGGTGGACAATATCAGACATTGGAAAAGCTGGGTGCAGCAGTTAGGTTCAATGCAGACATACCAGGATTTAGAGGGAGAGATGAGAGGGGGTAGACAATATCAGACGTTGGAAAAGCTGGGTGCAGCAGTTAGGTTCAATGTAGACATACCTAGAGATGAGAGAATTGGGTGATGGTCAGTAGGTAGTGATGACAAAGAGGATTCAATACCATAATATTACATTCTGGTATAATTCAGTCTGTGCACTTAAGAGTGGCACTTAAAAGATGTGACATTTAGAAAGACCAAGGTCTCAAAGACCTAGGACCTTAGATTTATACCACTCAGTGTTCAATCAGGTGTGACCAAGAGGGGAGGGGGCTACATATGGCCTAATCAAGGGGAACCAGATACAGGGGTGAAATAGTCAATGTAAACAAATACTCAATAAATCCAGCAGGGAAGGAGACATTAATGCTTCAGAAAAGACATACCAGGATTTAGAAGGAGAGATGAGAGGGGGTGGACAATATCAGACATTGGAAAAGCTGGGTGCAGCAGTTAGGTTCAATGCAGACATACCAGGATTTAGAAGGAGAGATGAGAGGGGGTGGACAATATCAGACGTTGGAAAAGCTGGGTGCAGCAGTTAGGTTCAATGCAGACATACCTAGAGATGAGAGAATTGGGTGATGGTCAGTAGGCAGTGATGACAAAGAGGATTCAATATCCATAATATTACATTCTGGTATAATTCAGTCTGTGCACTTAAGAGTGGCACTTGAGAGATGTGACATTTGGAAAGACCTAGGACCTTAGATTTATACCACTCATTGTTCAATCAGGTGTGACCAAGAGGGGAGGGGGCTACATATGGCCTAATCAAGGGGCACCAGATACAGGGGTGAAATAGTCAATGTAAACAAATACTCAATAAATCCAGCAGGGAAGGAGACATTAATGCTTCAGAAAAGACATACCAGGATTTAGAAGGAGAGATGAGAGGGGGTGGACAAAATCAGACGTTGGAAAAGCTGGGTGCAGCAGTTAGGTTTAATGCAGACATACCAGGATTTAGAAGGAGAGATGAGAGGGGGGTGGACAATATCAGACGTTGGAAAAGCTGGGTGCAGCAGTTAGGTTCAATGCAGACATACCAGGATTTAGAAGGAGAGGTGAGAGGGGGTGGACAATATCAGACGTTGGAAAAGCTGGGTGCAGCAGTTAGGTTCAATGCAGACATACCAGGATTTAGAAGGAGAGATGAGAGGGGGTGGACAATATCAGACGTTGGATAAGCTGGGTGCAGCAGTTAGGTTCAATGCAGACATACCAGGATTTAGAAGGAGAGATGAGAGGGGGTGGACAATATCAGACGTTGGAAAAGCTGGGTGCAGCAGTTAGGTTCAATGCAGACAAACCAGGATTTAGAAGGAGAGATGAGAGGGGGTGGACAATATCAGACGTTGAAAAAGCTGGGTGCAGCAGTTATGTTCAATGCAGACATACCAGGATTTAGAAGGAGAGATGAGAGGGGGTGGACAATATCAGACGTTGGAAAAGCTGGATGCAGCAGTTAGGTTCAATGCAGACATACCAGGATTTAGAGAGAGAGATGAGAGGGGGTGGACAATATCAGACGTTGGAAAAGCTGGGTGCAGCAGTTAGGTTCAATGCAGACATACCAGGATTTAGAGGGAGAGATGAGAGGGGGTAGACAATATCAGACGTTGGAAAAGCTGGGTGCAGCAGTTAAGTTCAATGCAGACATACCTAGAGATGAGAGAATTGGGTGATGGTCAGTAGGTAGTGATGACAAAGAGGATTCAATATCCATAATATTACATTCTGGTATAATTCAGTCTGTGCACTTAAGAGTGGCACTTAAAAGATGTGACATTTAGAAAGACCAAGGTCTCAAAGACCTAGGACCTTAGATTTATACCACTCAGTGTTCAATCAGGTGTGACCAAGAGGGGAGGGGAAAACATATGGCCTAATCAAGGGGAACCAGATACAGGGGTGAAATAGTCAATGTAAACAAATACTCAATAAATCCAGCAGGGAAGGAGACATTAATGCTTCAGAAAAGACATACCAGGATTTAGAAGGAGAGATGAGAGGGGGTGGACAATATCAGACATTGGAAAAGCTGGGTGCAGCAGTTAGGTTCAATGCAGACATACCAGGATTTAGAAGGAGAGATGAGAGGGGGTGGACAATATCAGACGTTGGAAAAGCTGGGTGCAGCAGTTAGGTTCAATGCAGACATACCAGGATTTAGAAGGAGAGATGAGAGGGGGTGGACAATATCAGACATTGGAAAAGCTGGGTGCAGCAGTTAGGTTCAATGCAGACATACCAGGATTTAGAAGGAGAGATGAGAGGGGGTGGACAATATCAGACGTTGGAAAAGCTGGGTGCAGCAGTTAGGTTCAATGCAGACATACCAGGATTTAGAAGGAGAGATGAGAGGGGGTGGACAATATCAGACGTTGGAAAAGCTGGGTGCAGCAGTTAGGTTCAATGCAGACATAGCAGGATTTAGAAGGAGAGATGAGAGGGGGTGGACAATATCAGACGTTGGAAAAGCTGGGTGCAGCAGTTAGGTTCAATGCAGACATACCTAGAGATGAGAGAATTGGGTGATGGTCAGTAGGCAGTGATGACAAAGAGGATTCAATATCCATAATATTACATTCTGGTATAATTCAGTCTGTGCACTTAAGAGTGGCACTTGAGAGAGGTGACATTTGGAAAGACCAAGGTCTCAAAGACCTAGGACCTTAGATTTATACCACTCATTGTTCAATCAGGTGTGACCAAGAGGGGAGTGGGCTACATATGGCCCAATCAAGGGGCACCAGATACAGGGGTGAAATAGTCAATGTAAACAAATACTCAATAAATCCAGCAGGGAAGGAGACATTAATGCTTCAGAAAAGACATACCAGGATTTAGAAGGAGAGATGAGAGGGGGTGGACAATATCAGACGTTGGAAAAGCTGAGTGCAGCAGTTAGGATTAATGCAGACATACCAGGATTTAGAAGGAGAGATGAGAGGGGGTGGACAATATCAGACGTTGGAAAAGCTGGATGCAACAGTTAGGTTCAATGCAGACATACCAGGATTTAGAGGGAGAGATGAGAGGGGGTGGACAATATCAGATGTTGGAAAAGCTGGGTGCAGCAGTTAGGTTCAATGCAGACATACCAGGATTTAGAAGGAGAGATGAGAGCGGGTGGACAATATCAGACGTTGGAAAAGCTGGGTGCAGCAGTTAGGTTCAATCCAGACATACCAGGATTTAGAAGGAGAGATGAGAGGTGGTGGACAATATCAGACGTTGGAAAAGCTGGGTGCAGCAGTTAGGTTCAATGCAGACATACCAGGATTTAGAAGGAGAGATGAGAGGGGGTGGACAATATCAGACGTTGGAAAAGCTGGGTGCAGCAGTTAGGTTCAATGCAGACATACCAGGAATTAGAATGAGAGATGAGAGGGGGTGGACAATATCAGACGTTGAAAAAGCTGGGTGCAGCAGTTAGGTTCAATGCAGACATACCAGGATTTAGAAGGAGAGATGAGAGGGGGTGGACAATATCAGACGTTGGAAAAGCTGGGTACAGCAGTTAGGTTCAATGCAGACATACCAGGATTTAGAAGGAGAGATGAGAGGGGGTGGACAATATCAGACGTTGGAAAAGCTGGGTGCAGCAGTTAGGTTCAATGCAGACATACCTAGAGATGAGAGAATTGGGTGATGGTCAGTAGGCAGTGATGACAAAGAGGATTCAATATCCATAATATTACATTCTGGTATAATTCAGTCTGTGCACTTAAGAGTGGCACTTGAGAGAGGTGACATTTGGAAAGACCAAGGTCTCAAAGACCTAGGACCTTAGATTTATACCACTCATTGTTCAATCAGGTGTGACCAAGAGGGGGGCGGCTACATATGGCCTAATCAAGGGGCACCAGATACAGGGGTGAAATAGTCAATGTAAACAAATACTCAATAAATCCAGCAGGGAAGGAGACATTAATGCTTCAGAAAAGACATACCAGGATTTAGAAGGAGAGATGAGAGGGGGTGGACAATATCAGACGTTGGAAAAATTGGGTGCAGCAGTTAGGTTCAATGCAGACATACCAGGATTTAGAGGGAGAGATGAGAGGGGGTGGACAATATCAGACGTTGGAAAAGCTGGGTGCAGCAGTTAGGTTCAATGCAGACATACCAGGATTTAGAGGGAGAGATGAGAGGGGGTAGACAATATCAGACGTTGGAAAAGCTGGGTGCAGCAGTTAGGTTCAATGCAGACATACCTAGATATGAGAGAATTGGGTGATGGTCAGTAGGTAGTGATGACAAAGAGGATTCAATATCCATAATATTACATTCTGGTATAATTCAGTCTGTGCACTTAAGAGTGGCACTTAAAAGATGTGACATTTAGAAAGACCAAGGTCTCAAAGACCTAGGACCTTAGATTTATACCACTCAGTGTTCAATCAGGTGTGACCAAGAGGGGAGGGGGCTACATATGGCCTAATCAAGGGGCACCAGATACAGGGGTGAAATAGTCAATGTAAACAAATACTCAATAAATCCAGCAGGGAAGGAGACATTAATGCTTCAGAAAAGACATACCAGGATTTAGAAGGAGAGATGAGAGGGGGTGGTCAATATCAGACGTTGGAAAAGCTGGGTGCAGCAGTTAGGTTCAATGCAGACATACCAGGATTTAGAAGGAGAGATGAGAGGGGGTGGACAATATCAGACGTTGGAAAAGCTGGGTGCAGCAGTTAGGTTCAATGCAGACATACCTAGAGATGAGAGAATTGGGTGATGGTCAGTAGGCAGTGATGACAAAGAGGATTCAATATCCATAATATTACATTCTGGTATAATTCAGTCTGTGCACTTAAGAGTGGCACTTGAGAGATGTGACATTTGGAAAGACCTAGGACCTTAGATTTATACCACTCATTGTTCAATCAGGTGTGACCAAGAGGGGAGGGGGCTACATATGGCCTAATCAAGGGGCACCAGATACAGGGGTGAAATAGTCAATGTAAACAAATACTCAATAAATCCAGCAGGGAAGGAGACATTAATGCTTCAGAAAAGACATACCAGGATTTAGAAGGAGAGATGAGAGGGGGGTGGACAATATCAGACGTTGGAAAAGCTGGGTGCAGCAGTTAGGTTCAATGCAGACATACCAGGATTTAGAAGGAGAGGTGAGAGGGGGTGGACAATATCAGACGTTGGAAAAGCTGGGTGCAGCAGTTAGGTTCAATGCAGACATACCAGGATTTAGAAGGAGAGATGAGAGGGGGTGGACAATATCAGACGTTGGAAAAGCTGGGTGCAGCAGTTAGGTTCAATGCAGACATACCAGGATTTAGAAGGAGAGATGAGAGGGGGTGGACAATATCAGACGTTGGAAAAGCTGGGTGCAGCAGTTAGGTTCAATGCAGACAAACCAGGATTTAGAAGGAGAGATGAGAGGGGGTGGACAATATCAGACGTTGGAAAACCTGGGTGAAGCAGTTAGGTTCAATGCAGACATACCAGGATTTAGAATGAGAGATGAGAGGGGGTGGACAATATCAGACGTAGAAAAAGCTGGGTGCAGCAGTTAGGTTCAATGCAGACATACCAGGATTTAGAAGGAGAGATGAGAGGGGGTGGACAATATCAGACGTTGGAAAAGCTGGGTGCAGCAGTTAGGTTCAATGCAGACATACCAGGATTTAGAATGAGAGATGAGAGGGGGTGGACAATATCAGACGTTGGAAAAGCTGGGTGCAGCAGTTAGGTTCAATGCAGACATACCAGGATTTAGAAGGAGAGATGAGAGGGGGTGGACAATATCAGACGTTGAAAAAGCTGGGTGCAGCAGTTATGTTCAATGCAGACATACCAGGATTTAGAAGGAGAGATGAGAGGGGGTGGACAATATCAGACGTTGGAAAAGCTGGATGCAGCAGTTAGGTTCAATGCAGACATACCAGGATTTAGAGAGAGAGATGAGAGGGGGTGGACAATATCAGACGTTGGAAAAGCTGGGTGCAGCAGTTAGGTTCAATGCAGACATACCAGGATTTAGAGGGAGAGATGAGAGGGGGTAGACAATATCAGACGTTGGAAAAGCTGGGTGCAGCAGTTAAGTTCAATGCAGACATACCTAGAGATGAGAGAATTGGGTGATGGTCAGTAGGTAGTGATGACAAAGAGGATTCAATATCCATAATATTACATTCTGGTATAATTCAGTCTGTGCACTTAAGAGTGGCACTTAAAAGATGTGACATTTAGAAAGACCAAGGTCTCAAAGACCTAGGACCTTAGATTTATACTACTCAGTGTTCAATCAGGTGTGACCAAGAGGGGAGGGGGCTACATATGGCCTAATCAAGGGGAACCAGATACAGGGGTGAAATAGTCAATGTAAACAAATACTCAATAAATCCAGCAGGGAAGGAGACATTAATGCTTCAGAAAAGACATACCAGGATTTAGAAGGAGAGATGAGAGGGGGTGGACAATATCAGACATTGGAAAAGCTGGGTGCAGCAGTTAGGTTCAATGCAGACATACCAGGATTTAGAAGGAGAGATGAGAGGGGGTGGACAATATCAGACATTGGAAAAGCTGGGTGCAGCAGTTAGGTTCAATGCAGACATACCAGGATTTAGAAGGAGAGATGAGAGGGGGTGGACAATATCAGACGTTGGAAAAGCTGGGTGCAGCAGTTAGGTTCAATGCAGACATACCAGGATTTAGAAGGAGAGATGAGAGGGGGTGGACAATATCAGACGTTGGAAAAGCTGGGTGCAGCAGTTAGGTTCAATGCAGACATAGCAGGATTTAGAAGGAGAGATGAGAGGGGGTGGACAATATCAGACGTTGGAAAAGCTGGGTGCAGCAGTTAGGTTCAATGCAGACATACCTAGAGATGAGAGAATTGGGTGATGGTCAGTAGGCAGTGATGACAAAGAGGATTCAATATCCATAATATTACATTCTGGTATAATTCAGTCTGTGCACTTAAGAGTGGCACTTGAGAGAGGTGACATTTGGAAAGACCAAGGTCTCAAAGACCTAGGACCTTAGATTTATACCACTCATTGTTCAATCAGGTGTGACCAAGAGGGGAGTGGGCTACATATGGCCCAATCAAGGGGCACCAGATACAGGGGTGAAATAGTCAATGTAAACAAATACTCAATAAATCCAGCAGGGAAGGAGACATTAATGCTTCAGAAAAGACATACCAGGATTTAGAAGGAGAGATGAGAGGGGGTGGACAATATCAGACGTTGGAAAAGCTGGGTGCAGCAGTTAGGATTAATGCAGACATACCAGGATTTAGAAGGAGAGATGAGAGGGGGTGGACAATATCAGACGTTGGAAAAGCTGGGTGCAGCAGTTAGGTTCAATCCAGACATACCAGGATTTAGAAGGAGAGATGAGAGGTGGTGGACAATATCAGACGTTGGAAAAGCTGGGTGCAGCAGTTAGGTTCAATGCAGACATACCAGGATTTAGAAGGAGAGATGAGAGGGGGTGGACAATATCAGACGTTGGAAAAGCTGGGTGCAGCAGTTAGGTTCAATGCAGACATACCAGGAATTAGAATGAGAGATGAGAGGGGGTGGACAATATCAGACGTTGAAAAAGCTGGGTGCAGCAGTTAGGTTCAATGCAGACATACCAGGATTTAGAAGGAGAGATGAGAGGGGGTGGACAATATCAGACGTTGGAAAAGCTGGGTACAGCAGTTAGGTTCAATGCAGACATACCAGGATTTAGAAGGAGAGATGAGAGGGGGTGGACAATATCAGACGTTGGAAAAGCTGGGTGCAGCAGTTAGGTTCAATGCAGACATACCTAGAGATGAGAGAATTGGGTGATGGTCAGTAGGCAGTGATGACAAAGAGGATTCAATATCCATAATATTACATTCTGGTATAATTCAGTCTGTGCACTTAAGAGTGGCACTTGAGAGAGGTGACATTTGGAAAGACCAAGGTCTCAAAGACCTAGGACCTTAGATTTATACCACTCATTGTTCAATCAGGTGTGACCAAGAGGGGGGCGGCTACATATGGCCTAATCAAGGGGCACCAGATACAGGGGTGAAATAGTCAATGTAAACAAATACTCAATAAATCCAGCAGGGAAGGAGACATTAATGCTTCAGAAAAGACATACCAGGATTTAGAAGGAGAGATGAGAGGGGGTGGACAATATCAGACGTTGGAAAAATTGGGTGCAGCAGTTAGGTTCAATGCAGACATACCAGGATTTAGAGGGAGAGATGAGAGGGGGTGGACAATATCAGACGTTGGAAAAGCTGGGTGCAGCAGTTAGGTTCAATGCAGACATACCAGGATTTAGAGGGAGAGATGAGAGGGGGTAGACAATATCAGACGTTGGAAAAGCTGGGTGCAGCAGTTAGGTTCAATGCAGACATACCTAGATATGAGAGAATTGGGTGATGGTCAGTAGGTAGTGATGACAAAGAGGATTCAATATCCATAATATTACATTCTGGTATAATTCAGTCTGTGCACTTAAGAGTGGCACTTAAAAGATGTGACATTTAGAAAGACCAAGGTCTCAAAGACCTAGGACCTTAGATTTATACCACTCAGTGTTCAATCAGGTGTGACCAAGAGGGGAGGGGGCTACATATGGCCTAATCAAGGGGCACCAGATACAGGGGTGAAATAGTCAATGTAAACAAATACTCAATAAATCCAGCAGGGAAGGAGACATTAATGCTTCAGAAAAGACATACCAGGATTTAGAAGGAGAGATGAGAGGGGGTGGACAATATCAGACATTGGAAAAGCTGGGTGCAGCAGTTAGGTTCAATGCAGACATACCAGGATTTAGAGGGAGAGATGAGAGGGGGTGGACAATATCAGACGTTGGAAAAGCTGGGTGCAGCAGTTAGGTTCAATGCAGACATACCAGGATTTAGAGGGAGAGATGAGAGGGGGTGGACAATATCAGACGTTGGAAAAGCTGGGTGCAGCAGTTAGGTTCAATGCAGACATACCAGGATTTAGAAGGAGAGATGAGAGGGGGTGGACAATATCAGACGTTGGAAAAGCTGGGTGCAGCAGTTTGGTTAAATCCAGACATACCAGGATTTAGAAGGAGAGATGAGAGGTGGTGGACAATATCAGACGTTGGAAAAGCTGGGTGCTGCAGCTAGGTTCAATGCAGACATACCAGGATTTAGAAGGAGAGATGAGAGGGGGTGGACAATATCAGACGTTGGAAAAGCTGGGTGCAGCAGTTAGGTTCAATGCAGACATACCAGGATTTAGAATGAGAGATGAGAGGGGGTGGACAATATCAGACGTTGGAAAAGCTGGGTGCAGCAGTTAGGTTCAATGCAGACATACCAGGATTTAGAAGGAGAGATGAGAGGGGGTGGACAATATCAGACGTTGGAAAAGCTGGGTGCAGCAGTTAGGTTCAATGCAGACATACCAGGATTTAGAAGGAGAGATGAGAGGGGGTGGACAATATCAGACGTTGGAAAAGCTGGGTGCAGCAGTTAGGTTCAATGCAGACATACCAGGATTTAGAATGAGAGATGAGAGGGGGTGGACAATATCAGACGTTGGAAAAGCTGGGTGCAGCAGTTAGGTTCAATGCAGACATACCAGGATTTAGAATGAGAGATGAGAGGGGGTGGACAATATCAGACGTTGGAAAAGCTGGGTGCAGCAGTTAGGTTCAATGCAGACATACCAGGATTTAGAAGGAGAGATGAGAGGGGGTGGACAATATCAGACGTTGGAAAAGCTGGGTGCAGCAGTTAGGTTCAATGCAGACATACCAGGATTTAGAGGGAGAGATGAGAGGGGGTGGACAATATCAGACGTTGGAAAAGCTGGGTGCAGCAGTTAGGTTCAATGCAGACATACCAGGATTTAGAAGGAGAGATGAGAGGGGGTGGACAATATCAGACGTTGGAAAAGCTGAGTGCAGCAGTTAGGTTCAATGCAGACATACCAGGATTTAGAAGGAGAGATGAGAGGGGGTGGACAATATCAGACGTTGGAAAAGCTGGGTGCAGCAGTTAGGTTCAATGCAGACATACCTGGAGAGGAGAGAATTGGGTGATGGTTAGTAGGCAGTGATGATAAAGAGGATTCAATATCCATAATATTACATTCTGGTATAATTCAGTCTGTGCACTTAACCACCTCAGCCCCCAGTGCTTAAACACCCTGAAAGACCAGGCCACTTTTTACACTTCTGACCTACACTACTTTCACCGTTTATTGCTCGGTCATGCAACTTACCACCCAAATGAATTTTACCTCCTTTTCTTCTCACTAATAGAGCTTTCATTTGGTGGTATTTCATTGCTGCTGACATTTTTACTTTTTTTGTTATTAATCGAAATTTAACGATTTTTTTGCAAAAAAATGACATTTTTCACTTTCAGTTGTAAAATTTTGCAAAAAAAACGACATCCATACAGAAATTTTGCTCTAAATTTATAGTTCTACATGTCTTTGATAAAAAAAAAATGTTTGGGTAAAAAAAAAATGGTTTGGGTAAAAGTTATAGCGTTTACAAACTATGGTACAAAAATGTGAATTTCCGCTTTTTGAAGCAGCTCTGACTTTCTGAGCACCTGTCATGTTTCCTGAGGTTCTACAATGCCCAGACAGTACAAACACCCCACAAATGACCCCATTTCTGAAAGTACACACCCTAAGGTATTCGCTGATGGGCATAGTGAGTTCATAGAACTTTTTATTTTTTGTCACAAGTTAGCGGAAAATGATGATTTTTTTTTTTTTTTTTTTCTTACAAAGTCTCATATTCCACTAACTTGTGACAAAAAATAAAAAGTTCTATGAACTCACTATGCCCATCAGCGAA
This sequence comes from Bufo bufo, assembly GCF_905171765.1. Lineage (NCBI taxonomy): Eukaryota > Metazoa > Chordata > Amphibia > Anura > Bufonidae > Bufo > Bufo bufo. The sequence goes on along the minus strand of NC_053397.1, from coordinate 131,471,504 downwards.
TACCTTGGGGTCTCTTCTTTCCAAAATGGGGTCACTTGTGGGGTAGTTATACTGCCCTGGCATTCTAGGGGCCCAAATGTGTGGTAAGGAGTTTGAAATCAAATTCTGTAAAAAATGACCTGTGAAATCCGAAAGGTGCTCTTTGGAATATGGGCCCCTTTGCCCACCTAGGCTGCAAAAAAGTGTCACACATCTGGTATCTCCGTACTCAGGAGAAGGTGGGGAATGTGTTTTGGGGTGTCATTTTATATATACCCATGCTGGGTGAGAGAAATATCTTGGCAAAAGACAACTTTTCCCATTTTTTTATACAAAGTTGTCATTTGACCAAGATATTTATCTCACCCAGCATGGGTATATGTAAAAAGACACCCCAAAACACATTCCTCAACTTCTCCTGAGTACGGGGATACCAGATGTGTGACACTTTTTTTGCAGCCTAGGTGGGCAAAGGGGCCCATATTCCAAAGAGCACCTTTCGGATTTCACTCCTCATTTTTTCCTGAATTTGATTTCAAACTCCTTACCACACATTTGGGCCCCTAGAATACCAGGGCAGTATAACTACCCCACAAGTGACCCCATTTTGGAAAGAAGACACCCCAAGGTATTCCGTGAGGGGCATGGCGAGTTCCTAGAATTTTTTATTTTTTGTCACAAGTTAGTGGAAAATGATGATTTTTTTTTTTTTTTTCATACAAAGTCTCATATTCCACAAACTTGTGACAAAAAATAAAAACTTCCATGAACTCACTATGCCCATCAGCGAATACCTTGGGGTCTCTTCTTTCCAAAATGGGGTCACTTGTGGGGTAGTTATACTGCCCTGGCATTCTAGGGGCCCAAATGTGTGGTAAGTAGGTAAATGACCTGTGAAATCCGAAAGGTGCTCTTTGGAATGTGGGCCCCTTTGCCCACCTAGGCTGCAAAAAAGTGTCACACATCTGGTATCTCTGTATTCAGGAGAAGTTGAGGAATGTGTTTTGGGGTGTCTTTTTACATATACCCATGCTGGGTGAGATAAATATCTTGGTCAAATGCCAACTTTGTATAAAAAAATGGGAAAAGTTGTCTTTTGCCAAGATATTTCTCTCACCCAGCATGGGTATATGTAAAATGACACCCCAAAACACATTCCCCAATTTCTCCCGATTACGGAGATACCAGATGTGTGACACTTTTTTGCAGCCTAGGTGGGCAAAGGGGCCCATATTCAAAAGAGCACCTTTCGGATTTCACAGGTCATTTTTTACAGAATTTGATTTCAAACTCCTTACCACACATTTGGGCCCCTAGAATGCCAGGGCAGTATAACTACCCCACAAGTGACACCATTTTGGAAAGAAGAGACCCCAAGGTATTCGCTGATGGGCATAGTGAGTTCATGGAACTTTTTATTTTTTGTCACAAGTTAGTGGAATATGAGACTTTGTATGAAAAAAAAAAAAAAAAAAAAAAATAAGCATTTTCCACTAACTTGTGACAAAAAATAAAAAATTCTAGGAACTCGCCATGCCCCTCACGGAATACCTTGGGGTGTCTTCTTTCCAAAATGGGGTCACTTGTGGGGTAGTTATACTGCCCTGGCATTTTCCAGGGGCCCTAATGTGTGGTAAGTAGGTAAATGACCTGTGAAATCCTAAAGGTGCTCTTTGGAATATGGGCCCCTTTGCCCACCTAGGCTGCAAAAAAGTGTCACACATGTGGTATCGCCGTATTCAGGAGAAGTTGGGGAATGTGTTTTGGGGTGTCATTTTACATATACCCATGCTGGGTGAGAGAAATATCTTGGCAAAAGACAACTTTTCCCATTTTTTTATACAAAGTTGGCATTTGACCAAGATATTTCTCTCACCCAGCATGGGTATATGTAAAATGACACCCCAAAACACATTCCCCAACTTCTCCTGAGTACGGCGATACCAGATGTGTGACACTTTTTTGCAGCCTAATTGCGCAAAGGTGCCCAAATTCCTTTTAGGAGGGCATTTTTAGACATTTGGATACCAGACTTCTTCTCACGCTTTGGGGCCCCTAGAATGCCAGGGCAGTATAAATACCCCACATGTGACCCCATTTTGGAAAGAAGACACCCCAAGGTATTCAATGAGGGGCATGGCGAGTTCATAGAATTTTTTTGGCACAAGTTAGCGGAAATTGATATTTTTAATTTTTTTCTCACAAAGTCTCCCGTTCCGCTAACTTGGGACAAAAATTTCAATCTTTCATGGACTCAATATGCCCCTCACGGAATACCTGGGGGTGTCTTCTTTCCGAAATGGGGTCACATGTGGGGTATTTATACTGCCCTGGCATTCTAGGGGCCCTAAAGCGTGAGAAGAAGTCTGGAATATAAATGTCTAAAAAATTTTACGCATTTGGATTCCGTGAGGGGTATGGTGAGTTCATGTGAGATTTTATTTTTTGACACAAGTTAGTGGAATATGAGACTTTGTAAGAAAAAAAAAAAAAATTCCGCTAACTTGGGCCAAAAAAATATCTGAATGGAGCCTTACAGAGGGGTGATCAATGACAGGGGGGTTGATCAATGACAGGGGGGTTGATCAATGACAGGGGGGTTGATCAATGACAGGGGGGTGATCAGGGAGTCTATATGGGGTGATAACCACAGTCATTGATCACGCCCGTGTAAGGCTTCATTCAGACGTCCGGATGCGTTTTGCGGATCCGATCCATCTATCAGTGCATCCGTAAAAATCATGCGGACATCTGAATGGAGCTTTACAGGGGGGTAATCAATGACAGGGGGGTAATCAATGACAGGGGGGTAATCAATGACAGGGGGGTGATCAGGGAGTGTATATGGGGTGATCACCACAGTCATTGATCATGCCCCTATAAGGCTTCATTCAGACGTCCGGATGCGTTTTGCGGATCCGATCCATCTATCAGTGCATCCGTAAAAATCATGCGGACGTCTGAATGGAGCTTTACAGGGGGGTAATCAATGACAGGGGGGTGATCAGGGAGTCTATATGGGGTGATCACCACAGTCATTGATCACGCCCCTGTAAGGCTTCATTCAGACGTCCGGATGCGTTTTGCGGATCCGATCCATCTATCAGTGCATCCGTAAAAATCATGCGGACGTCTGAATGGAGCTTTACAGGGGGGTAATCAATGACAGGGGGGTAATCAATGACAGGGGGGTGATCAGGGAGTCTATATGGGGTGATCACCACAGTCATTGATCATGCCCCTGTAAGGCTTCATTCAGACGTCCGGATGCGTTTTGCGGATCCGATCCATCTATCAGTGCATCCGTAAAAATCATGCGGACATCTGAATGGAGCTTTACAGGGGGGTAATCAATGACAGGGGGGTGATCACCACAGTCATTGATCATGCCCCTGTAAGGCTTCATTCAGACGACCGGATGCGTTTTGCGGATCCGATCCATGTATCAGTGCATCCGTAAAAATCATGCGGACATCTGAATGGAGCTTTACAGGGGGGTGATCAGGGAGTCTATATGGGGTGATCACCACAGTCATTGATCATGCCCCTGTAAGGCTTCATTCAGACGTCCGGATGCGTTTTGCGTATCCGATCCATCTATCAGTGGATCCGTAAAATCATGCGGACGTCTGAATGGAGCTTTACAGGGGGGTAATCAATGACAGGGGGGTAATCAATGACAGGGGGATGATCAGGGAGTCTATATGGGGTGATCACCACAGTCATTGATCACGCCCCTGTAAGGCTTCATTCAGACGTCCGGATGCGTTTTGCGGATCCGATCCATCTATCAGTGGATCCGTAAAAATCATGCGGACGTCTGAATGGAGCTTTACAGGGGGTTGATCAATGACAGGGGGGTAATCAATGACAGGGGGGTGATCAGGGAGTCTATATGGGGTGATCAGGGGTGATTAGGGGTGATCAGGGGCTAATAAGGGGTTAATAAGTGGGGGGGGGTGTAGTGTAGTGTAGTGGTGCTTGGTGCTACTTTACTGAGCTACCTGTGTCCTCTGGTGGTCGATCCAAACAAAGGGGACCACCAGAGGACCAGGTAGCAGGTATATTAGACGCTGTTATCAAAACAGCGTCTAATATACCTGTTAGGGGTTAAAAAAAACACATCTCCAGCCTGCCAGCGAACGATCGCCGCTGGCAGGCTGGAGATCATCTCTCTTACCTTCCGTTCCTGTGAGCGCGCGCGCCTGTGTGCGCGCGTTCACAGGAAGTCTCGCGTCTCGCGAGATGACGCGTATATGCGTGACTGTGCGCAGGGCTGCCACCTCCGGAACGCGATCCTGCGTTAGGCGGTCCGGAGGTGGTTAAGAGTGGCACTTGAGAGATGTGAAATTTGAAAGACCAAGGTCTCAAAGACCTAGGACCTTAGATTTATACCACTCAGTGTTCAATCAGGTGTGACCAAGAGGGGAGGGGTCTACGTATGGCCTAATCAAGGGGCACCAGATACAGGGGTGAAATAGTCAATGTAAACAAATACTCAAAAAAATCAGACATACCAGGATTTAGAAGGAGAGATGAGAGGGGGTGGACAATATCAGACGTTGGAAAAGCTGGGTGCAGCAGTTAGGTTCAATGCAGACATACCAGGATTTAGAAGGAGAGATGAGAGGGGGTGGACAATATCAGACGTTGGAAAAGCTGGGTGCAGCAGTTAGGTTCAATGCAGACATACCAGGATTTAGAGGGAGAGATGAGAGGGGGTGGACAATATCAGACGTTGGAAAAGCTGGGTGCAGCAGTTAGGTTCAATGCAGACATACCAGGATTTAGAAGGAGAGATGAGAGGGGGTGGACAATATCAGACATTGGAAAAGCTGGGTGCAGCAGTTAGGTTCAATGCAGACATACCAGGATTTAGAAGGAGAGATGAGAGGTGGTGGACAATATCAGACGTTGGAAAAGCTGGGTGCAGCAGTTAGGTTCAATGCAGACATACCAGGATTTAGAAGGAGAGATGAGAGGGGGTGGACAATATCAGACGTTGGAAAAGCTGGGTGCAGCAGTTAGGTTCAATGCACACATACCAGGATTTAGAATGAGAGATGAGAGGGGGTGGACAATATCAGACGTTGAAAAAGCTGGGTGCAGCAGTTAGGTTCAATGCAGACATACCAGGATTTAGAAGGAGAGATGAGAGGGGGTGGACAATATCAGACGTTGGAAAAGCTGGGTACAGCAGTTAGGTTCAATGCAGACATACCAGGATTTAGAAGGAGAGATGAGAGGGGGTGGACAATATCAGACGTTGGAAAAGCTGGGTGCAGCAGTTAGGCTCAATGCAGACATATCAGGATTTAGAGGGAGAGATGAGAGGGGGTGGACAATATCAGACGTTGGAAAAGCTGGGTGCAGCAGTTAGGTTCAATGCAGACATACCAGGATTTAGAAGGAGAGATGAGAGGGGGTGGACAATATCAGACGTTGGAAAAGCTGAGTGCAGCAGTTAGGTTCAATGCAGACATACCAGGATTTAGAATGAGAGATGAGAGGGGGTAGACAATATCAGACGTTGGAAAAGCTGGGTGCAGCAGTTAGGTTCAATGCAGACATACCTAGAGATGAGAGAATTGGGTGATGGTCAGTAGGTAGTGATGACAAAGAGGATTCAATATCCATAATATTACATTCTGGTATAATTCAGTCTGTGCACTTAAGAGTGGCACTTAAAAGATGTGACATTTAGAAAGACCAAGGTCTCAAAGACCTAGGACCCTAGATTTATACCACTCAGTGTTCAATCAGGTGTGACCAAGAGGGGAGGGGGCTACATATGGCCTAATCAAGGGGCACCAGATACAGGGGTGAAATAGTCAATGTAAACAAATACTCAATAAATCCAGCAGGGAAGGAGACATTAATGCTTCAGAAAAGACATACCAGGATTTAGAAGGAGAGATGAGAGGGGGTGGACAATATCAGACGTTGGAAAAGCTGGGTGCAGCAGTTAGGTTCAATGCAGACATACCAGGATTTAGAAGGAGAGATGAGAGGGGGTGGACAATATCAGACGTTGGAAAAGCTGGGTGCAGCAGTTAGGTTCAATGCAAACATACCAGGATTTAGAAGGAGAGATGAGAGGGGGTGGACAATATCAGACGTTGGAAAAGCTGGGTGCAGCAGTTAGGTTCAATGCAGACATACCAGGATTTAGAAGGAGAGATGAGAGGGGGTGGACAATATCAGACGTTGAAAAAGCTGGGTGCAGCAGTTAGGTTCAATGCAGACATACCAGGATTTAGAAGGAGAGATGAGAGGGGGTGGACAATATCAGACGTTGGAAAAGCTGGGTGCAGCAGTTAGGTTCAATGCAGACATACCTAGAGATGAGAGAATTGGGTGATGGTCAGTAGGCAGTGATGACAAAGAGGATTCAATATCCATAATATTAAATTCTGGTATAATTCAGTCTGTGCACTTAAGAGTGGCACTTGAGAGATGTGACATTTGGAAAGACCAAGGTCTCAAAGACCTAGGACCTTAGATTTATACCACTCATTGTTCAATCAGGTGTGACCAAGAGGGGAGGGGGCTACATATGGCCTAATCAAGGGGCACCAGATACAGGGGTGAAATAGTCAATGTAAACAAATACTCAATAAATCCAGCAGGGAAGGAGACATTAATGCTTCAGAAAAGACATACCAGGATTTAGAAGGAGAGATGAGAGGGGGTGGACAATATCAGACGTTGGAAAAGCTGGGTGCAGCAGTTAGGTTCAATGCAGACATACCAGGATTTAGAAGGAGAGATGAGAGGGGGTGGACAATATCAGACGTTGGAAAAGCTGGGTGCAGCAGTTAGGTTCAATGCAAACATACCAGGATTTAGAAGGAGAGATGAGAGGGGGTGGACAATATCAGACGTTGGAAAAGCTGGGTGCAGCAGTTAGGTTCAATGCAGACATACCAGGATTTAGAAGGAGAGATGAGAGGGGGTGGACAATATCAGACGTTGAAAAAGCTGGGTGCAGCAGTTAGGTTCAATGCAGACATACCAGGATTTAGAAGGAGAGATGAGAGGGGGTGGACAATATCAGACGTTGGAAAAGCTGGGTGCAGCAGTTAGGTTCAATGCAGACATACCTAGAGATGAGAGAATTGGGTGATGGTCAGTAGGCAGTGATGACAAAGAGGATTCAATATCCATAATATTAAATTCTGGTATAATTCAGTCTGTGCACTTAAGAGTGGCACTTGAGAGATGTGACATTTGGAAAGACCAAGGTCTCAAAGACCTAGGACCTTAGATTTATACCACTCATTGTTCAATCAGGTGTGACCAAGAGGGGAGGGGGCTACATATGGCCTAATCAAGGGGCACCAGATACAGGGGTGAAATAGTCAATGTAAACAAATACTCAATAAATCCAGCAGGGAAGGAGACATTAATGCTTCAGAAAAGACATACCAGGATTTAGAAGGAGAGATGAGAGGGGGTGGACAATATCAGACGTTGGAAAAGCTAGGTGCAGCAGTTAGGTTCAATGCAGACATACCAGGATTTAGAGGGAGAAATGAGAGGGGGTGGACAATATCAGACGTTGGAAAAGCTGGGTGCAGCAGTTAGGTTCAATGCAGACATACCAGGATTTAGAAGGAGAGATGAGAGGGGGTGGACAATATCAGACGTTGGAAAAGCTGAGTGCAGCAGTTAGGTTCAATGCAGACATACCAGGATTTAGAAGGAGAGATGAGAGGGGGTGGACAATATCAGACGTTGGAAAAGCTGGGTGCAGCAGTTAGGTTCAATGCAGACATACCTAGAGATGAGAGAATTGGGTGATGGTCAGTAGGCAGTGATGACAAAGAGGATTCAATATCCATAATATTACATTCTGGTATAATTCAGTCTGTGCACTTAAGAGTGGCACTTGAGAGATGTGACATTTGGAAAGACCAAGGTCTCAAAGACCTAGGACCTTAGATTTATACCACTCATTGTTCAATCAGGTGTGACCAAGAGGGGAGGGGGCTACATATGGCCTAATCAAGGGGCACCAGATACAGGGGTGAAATAGTCAATGTAAACAAATACTCAATAAATCCAGCAGGGAAGGAGACATTAATGCTTCAGAAAAGACATACCAGGATTTAGAAGGAGAGATGAGAGGGGGTGGACAATATCAGACGTTGGAAAAGCTGGGTGCAGCAGTTAGGTTCAATGCAGACATACCAGGATTTAGAAGGAGAGATGAGAGGGGGTGGACAATATTAGACGTTGGAAAAGCTGGATGCAACAGTTAGGTTCAATGCAGACATACCAGGATTTAGAGGGAGAGATGAGAGGGGGTGGACAATATCAGACGTTGGAAAAGCTGGGTGCAGCAGTTAGGTTCAATGCAGACATACCAGGATTTAGAAGGAGAGATGAGAGGGGGTGGACAATATCAGACGTTGGAAAAGCTGGGTGCAGCAGTTAGGTTCAATGCAGACATACCAGGATTTAGAAGGAGAGATGAGAGGGGGTGGACAATATCAGACGTTGGAAAAGCTGGGTGCAGCAGTTAGGTTCAATGCAGACATACCAGGATTTAGAAGGAGAGATGAGAGGGGGTGGACAATATCAGACGTTGAAAAGCTGGGTGCAGCAGTTAGGTTCAATGCAGACATACCAGGATTTAGAAGGAGAGATGAGAGGGGGTGGACAATATCAGACGTTGATAAAAGCTGGGTGCAGCAGTTAGGTTCAATGCAGACATACCAGGATTTAGAAGGAGAGATGAGAGGGGGTGGACAATATCAGACGTTGGAAAAGCTGGGTACAGCAGTTAGGTTCAATGCAGACATACCAGGATTTAGAAGGAGAGATGAGAGGGGGTGGACAATATCAGACGTTGGAAAAGCTGAGTGCAGCAGTTAGGTTCAATGCAGACATACCAGGATTTAGAAGGAGAGATGAGAGGGGGTGGACAATATCAGACATTGGAAAAGCTGGGTGCAGCAGTTAGGTTCAATGCAGACATACCAGGATTTAGAAGGAGAGATGAGAGGGGGTGGACAATATCAGACGTTGGAAAAGCTGGGTGCAGCAGTTAGGTTCAATGCAGACATACCAGGATTTAGAAGGAGAGATGAGAGGGGGTGGACAATATCAGACGTTGAAAAAGCTGGGTGCAGCAGTTAGGTTCAATGCAGACATAGCAGGATTTAGAAGGAGAGATGAGAGGGGGTGGACAATATCAGACGTTGATAAAGCTGGGTGCAGCAGTTAGGTTCAATGCAGACATACCTAGAGATGAGAGAATTGGGTGATGGTCAGTAGGCAGTGATGACAAAGAGGATTCAATATCCATAATATTACATTCTGGTATAATTCAGTCTGTGCACTTAAGAGTGGCACTTGAGAGATGTGACATTTGGAAAGACCAAGGTCTCAAAGACCTAGGACCTTAGATTTATACCACTCATTGTTCAATCAGGTGTGACCAAGAGGGGAGGGGGCTACATATGGCCTAATCAAGGGGCACCAGATACAGGGGTGAAATAGTCAATGTAAACAAATACTCAATAAATCCAGCAGGGAAGGAGACATTAATGCTTCAGAAAAGACATACCAGGATTTAGAAGGAGAGATGAGAGGGGGTGGACAATATCAGACGTTGGAAAAGCTGGGTGCAGCAGTTAGGTTCAATGCAGACATACCAGGATTTAGAAGGAGAGGTGAGAGGGGGTGGACAATATCAGACGTTGGAAAAGCTGGGTGCAGCAGTTAGGTTCAATGCAGACATACCAGGATTTAGAAGGAGAGATGAGAGGGGGTGGACAATATCAGACGTCGGAAAAGCTGGGTGCAGCAGTTAGGTTCAATGCAGACATACCAGGATTTAGAAGGAGAGATGAGAGGGGGTGGACAATATCAGACGTTGGAAAAGCTGGGTGCAGCAGTTAGGATTAATGCAGACATACCAGGATTTAGAAGGAGAGATGAAAGGGGGTGGACAATATCAGACGTTGGAAAAGCTGGATGCAACAGTTAGGTTCAATGCAGACATACCAGGATTTAGAAGGAGAGATGAGAGGGGGTGGACAATATCAGACATTGGAAAAGCTGGGTGCAGCAGTTAGGTTCAATGCAGACATACCAGGATTTAGAAGGAGAGATGAGAGGGGGTGGACAATATCAGACGTTGGAAAAGCTGGGTGCAGCAGTTAGGTTCAATGCAGACATACCAGGATTTAGAAGGAGAGATGAGAGGGGGTGGACAATATCAGACGTTGAAAAAGCTGGGTGCAGCAGTTAGGTTCAATGCAGACATAGCAGGATTTAGAAGGAGAGATGAGAGGGGGTGGACAATATCAGACGTTGGAAAAGCTGGGTGCAGCAGTTAGGTTCAATGCAGACATACCTAGAGATGAGAGAATTGGGTGATGGTCAGTAGGCAGTGATGACAAAGAGGATTCAATATCCATAATATTACATTCTGGTATAATTCAGTCTGTGCACTTAAGAGTGGCACTTGAGAGATGTGACATTTGGAAAGACCAAGGTCTCAAAGACCTAGGACCTTAGATTTATACCACTCATTGTTCAATCAGGTGTGACCAAGAGGGGAGGGGGCTACATATGGCCTAATCAAGGGGCACCAGATACAGGGGTGAAATAGTCAATGTAAACAAATACTCAATAAATCCAGCAGGGAAGGAGACATTAATGCTTCAGAAAAGACATACCAGGATTTAGAAGGAGAGATGAGAGGGGGTGGACAATATCAGACGTTGGAAAAGCTGGGTGCAGCAGTTAGGTTCAATGCAGACATACCAGGATTTAGAAGGAGAGATGAGAGGGGGTGGACAATATCAGACATTGGAAAAGCTGGGTGCAGCAGTTAGGTTCAATGCAGACATACCAGGATTTAGAAGGAGAGGTGAGAGGGGGTGGACAATATCAGACGTTGGAAAAGCTGGGTGCAGCAGTTAGGTTCAATGCAGACATACCAGGATTTAGATGGAGAGATGAGAGGGGGTGGACAATATCAGACGTTGGAAAAGCTGGGTGCAGCAGTTAGGTTCAATGCAGACATACCAGGATTTAGAAGGAGAGATGAGAGGGGGTGGACAATATCAGACGTTGGAAAAGCTGGGTGCAGCAGTTAGGATTAATGCAGACATACCAGGATTTAGAAGGAGAGATGAAAGGGGGTGGACAATATCAGACGTTGGAAAAGCTGGATGCAACAGTTAGGTTCAATGCAGACATACCAGGATTTAGAGGGAGAGATGAGAGGGGGTGGACAATATCAGACGTTAGAAAAGCTGGGTGCAGCAGTTAGGTTCAATGCAGACATTCCAGGATTTAGAAGGAGAGATGAGAGGGGGTGGACAATATCAGACGTTGGAAAAGCTGGGTGCAGCAGTTAGGTTCAATCCAGACATACCAGGATTTAGAAGGAGAGATGAGAGGTGGTGGACAATATCAGACGTTGGAAAAGCTGGGTGCAGCAGTTAGGTTCAATGCAGACATACCAGGATTTAGAAGGAGAGATGAGAGGGGGTGGACAATATCAGACGTTGGAAAAGCTGGGTGCAGCAGTTAGGTTCAATGCAGACATACCAGGATTTAGAATGAGAGATGAGAGGGGGTGGACAATATCAGACGTTGAAAAAGCTGGGTGCAGCAGTTAGGTTCAATGCAGACATACCAGGATTTAGAAGGAGAGATGAGAGGGGTGGACAATATCAGACGTTGGAAAAGCTGGGTGCAGCAGTTAGGTTCAATGCAGACATACCAGGATTTAGAAGGAGAGATGAGAGGGGGTGGACAATATCAGACGTTGGAAAAGCTGGGTGCAGCAGTTAGGTTCAATGCAGACATACCTGGAGAGGAGAGAATTGGGTGATGGTTAGTAGGCAGTGATGATAAAGAGGATTCAATATCCATAATATTACATTCTGGTATAATTCAGTCTGTGCACTTAAGAGTGGCACTTGAGAGATGTGAAATTTGAAAGACCAAGGTCTCAAAGACCTAGGACCTTAGATTTATACCACTCAGTGTTCAATCAGGTGTGACCAAGAGGGGAGGGGTCTACATATGGCCTAATCAAGGGGCACCAGATACAGGGGTGAAATAGTCAATGTAAACAAATACTCAAAAAAATCAGCAGGGAAGGAGACATTAATGCTTCAGAAAAGACATACCAGGATTTAGAAGGAGAGATGAGAGGGGGTGGACAATATCAGACGTTGGAAAAGCTGGGTGCAGCAGTTAGGTTCAATGCAGACATACCAGGATTTAGAAGGAGAGATGAGAGGGGGTGGACAATATCAGACGTTGGAAAAGCTGGGTGCAGCAGTTAGGTTCAATGCAGACATACCAGGATTTAGAGGGAGAGATGAGAGGGGGTGGACAATATCAGACGTTGGAAAAGCTGGGTGCAGCAGTTAGGTTCAATGCAGACATACCAGGATTTAGAAGGAGAGATGAGAGGGGGTGGACAATATCAGACGTTGGAAAAGCTGGGTGCAGCAGTTAGGTTCAATGCAGACATACCAGGATTTAGAAGGAGAGATGAGAGGGGGTGGACAATATCAGACGTTGGAAAAGCTGGGTGCAGCAGTTAGGTTCAATGCAGACATACCAGGATTTAGAAGGAGAGATGAGAGGGGGTGGACAATATCAGACGTTGAAAAAGCTGGGTGCAGCAGTTAGGTTCAATGCAGACATAGCAGGATTTAGAAGGAGAGATGAGAGGGGGTGGACAATATCAGACGTTGGAAAAGCTGGGTGCAGCAGTTAGGTTCAATGCAGACATACCTAGAGATGAGAGAATTGGGTGATGGTCAGTAGGCAGTGATGACAAAGAGGATTCAATATCCATAATATTACATTCTGGTATAATTCAGTCTGTGCACTTAAGAGTGGCACTTGAGAGATGTGACATTTGGAAAGACCAAGGTCTCAAAGACCTAGGACCTTAGATTTATACCACTCATTGTTCAATCAGGTGTGACCAAGAGGGGAGGGGGCTACATATGGCCTAATCAAGGGGCACCAGATACAGGGGTGAAATAGTCAATGTAAACAAATACTCAATAAATCCAGCAGGGAAGGAGACATTAATGCTTCAGAAAAGACATACCAGGATTTAGAAGGAGAGATGAGAGGGGGTGGACAATATCAGACGTTGGAAAAGCTGGGTGCAGCAGTTAGGTTCAATGCAGACATACCAGGATTTAGAAGGAGAGGTGAGAGGGGGTGGACAATATCAGACGTTGGAAAAGCTGGGTGCAGCAGTTAGGTTCAATGCAGACATACCAGGATTTAGAAGGAGAGATGAGAGGGGGTGGACAATATCAGACGTTGGAAAAGCTGGGTGCAGCAGTTAGGTTCAATGCAGACATACCAGGATTTAGAAGGAGAGATGAGAGGGGGTGGACAATATCAGACGTTGGAAAAGCTGGGTGCAGCAGTTAGGATTAATGCAGACATACCAGGATTTAGAAGGAGAGATGAAAGGGGGTGGACAATATCAGACGTTGGAAAAGCTGGATGCAGCAGTTAGGTTCAATGCAGACATACCAGGATTTAGAAGGAGAGATGAGAGGGGGTGGACAATATCAGACATTGGAAAAGCTGGGTGCAGCAGTTAGGTTCAATGCAGACATACCAGGATTTAGAAGGAGAGATGAGAGGGGGTGGACAATATCAGACGTTGGAAAAGCTGGGTGCAGCAGTTAGGTTCAATGCAGACATACCAGGATTTAGAAGGAGAGATGAGAGGGGGTGGACAATATCAGACGTTGAAAAAGCTGGGTGCAGCAGTTAGGTTCAATGCAGACATAGCAGGATTTAGAAGGAGAGATGAGAGGGGGTGGACAATATCAGACGTTGGAAAAGCTGGGTGCAGCAGTTAGGTTCAATGCAGACATACCTAGAGATGAGAGAATTGGGTGATGGTCAGTAGGCAGTGATGACAAAGAGGATTCAATATCCATAATATTACATTCTGGTATAATTCAGTCTGTGCACTTAAGAGTGGCACTTGAGAGATGTGACATTTGGAAAGACCAAGGTCTCAAAGACCTAGGACCTTAGATTTATACCACTCATTGTTCAATCAGGTGTGACCAAGAGGGGAGGGGGCTACATATGGCCTAATCAAGGGGCACCAGATACAGGGGTGAAATAGTCAATGTAAACAAATACTCAATAAATCCAGCAGGGAAGGAGACATTAATGCTTCAGAAAAGACATACCAGGATTTAGAAGGAGAGATGAGAGGGGGTGGACAATATCAGACGTTGGAAAAGCTGGGTGCAGCAGTTAGGTTCAATGCAGACATACCAGGATTTAGAAGGAGAGATGAGAGGGGGTGGACAATATCAGACGTTGGAAAAGCTGGGTGCAGCAGTTAGGTTCAATGCAGACATACCAGGATTTAGAAGGAGAGATGAGAGGGGGTGGACAATATCAGACGTTGGAAAAGCTGGGTGCAGCAGTTAGGTTCAATGCAGACATACCAGGATTTAGAAGGAGAGATGAGAGGGGGTGGACAATATCAGACGTTGGAAAAGCTGGGTGCAGCAGTTAGGTTCAATGCAGACATACCAGGATTTAGAAGGAGAGATGAGAGGGGGTGGACAATATCAGACGTTGGAAAAGCTGGGTGCAGCAGTTAGGATTAATGCAGACATACCAGGATTTAGAAGGAGAGATGAAAGGGGGTGGACAATATCAGACGTTGGAAAAGCTGGATGCAACAGTTAGGTTCAATGCAGACATACCAGGATTTAGAGGGAGAGATGAGAGGGGGTGGACAATATCAGACGTTGGAAAAGCTGGGTGCAGCAGTTAGGTTCAATCCAGACATACCAGGATTTAGAAGGAGAGATGAGAGGTGGTGGACAATATCAGACGTTGGAAAAGCTGGGTGCAGCAGTTAGGTTCAATGCAGACATACCAGGATTTAGAAGGAGAGATGAGAGGGGGTGGACAATATCAGACGTTGATAAAGCTGGGTGCAGCAGTTAGGTTCAATGCAGACATACCTAGAGATGAGAGAATTGGGTGATGGTCAGTAGGCAGTGATGACAAAGAGGATTCAATATCCATAATATTACATTCTGGTATAATTCAGTCTGTGCACTTAAGAGTGGCACTTGAGAGATGTGACATTTGGAAAGACCAAGGTCTCAAAGACCTAGGACCTTAGATTTATACCACTCATTGTTCAATCAGGTGTGACCAAGAGGGGAGGGGGCTACATATGGCCTAATCAAGGGGCACCAGATACAGGGGTGAAATAGTCAATGTAAACAAATACTCAATAAATCCAGCAGGGAAGGAGACATTAATGCTTCAGAAAAGACATACCAGGATTTAGAAGGAGAGATGAGAGGGGGTGGACAATATCAGACGTTGGAAAAGCTGGGTGCAGCAGTTAGGTTCAATGCAGACATACCAGGATTTAGAAGGAGAGATGAGAGGGGGTGGACAATATCAGACGTTGGAAAAGCTGGGTGCAGCAGTTAGGTTCAATGCAGACATACCAGGATTTAGAAGGAGAGATGAGAGGGGGTGGACAATATCAGACGTTGGAAAAGCTGGGTGCAGCAGTTAGGTTCAATGCAGACATACCAGGATTTAGAAGGAGAGATGAGAGGGGGTGGACAATATCAGACGTTGGAAAAGCTGGGTGCAGCAGTTAGGTTCAATGCAGACATACCAGGATTTAGAAGGAGAGATGAGAGGGGGTGGACAATATCAGACGTTGGAAAAGCTGGGTGCAGCAGTTAGGTTCAATGCAGACATACCAGGATTTAGAAGGAGAGATGAGAGGGGGTGGACAATATCAGACGTTGGAAAAGCTGGGTGCAGCAGTTAGGTTCAATGCAGACATACCAGGATTTAGAAGGAGAGATGAGAGGGGGTGGACAATATCAGACGTTGGAAAAGCTGGGTGCAGCAGTTAGGTTCAATGCAGACATACCAGGATTTAGAAGGAGAGATGAGAGGGGGTGGACAATATCAGACGTTGAAAAAGCTGGGTGCAGCAGTTAGGTTCAATGCAGACATAGCCAGGATTTAGAAGGAGAGATGAGAGGGGGTGGACAATATCAGACGTTGGAAAAGCTGGGTGCAGCAGTTAGGTTCAATGCAGACATACCTAGAGATGAGAGAATTGGGTGATGGTCAGTAGGCAGTGATGACAAAGAGGATTCAATATCCATAATATTACATTCTGGTATAATTCAGTCTGTGCACTTAAGAGTGGCACTTGAGAGATGTGACATTTGGAAAGACCAAGGTCTCAAAGACCTAGGACCTTAGATTTATACCACTCATTGTTCAATCAGGTGTGACCAAGAGGGGAGGGGGCTACATATGGCCTAATCAAGGGGCACCAGATACAGGGGTGAAATAGTCAATGTAAACAAATACTCAATAAATCCAGCAGGGAAGGAGACATTAATGCTTCAGAAAAGACATACCAGGATTTAGAAGGAGAGATGAGAGGGGGTGGACAATATCAGACGTTGGAAAAGCTGGGTGCAGCAGTTAGGTTCAATGCAGACATACCAGGATTTAGAAGGAGAGATGAGAGGGGGTGGACAATATCAGACATTGGAAAAGCTGGGTGCAGCAGTTAGGTTCAATGCAGACATACCAGGATTTAGAAGGAGAGATGAGAGGGGGTGGACAATATCAGACGTTGGAAAAGCTGGGTGCAGCAGTTAGGTTCAATGCAGACATACCAGGATTTAGAAGGAGAGATGAGAGGGGGTGGACAATATCAGACGTTGAAAAGCTGGGTGCAGCAGTTAGGTTCAATGCAGACATACCAGGATTTAGAAGGAGAGATGAGAGGGGGTGGACAATATCAGACGTTGGAAAAGCTGGGTGCAGCAGTTAGGTTCAATGCAGACATACCTAGAGATGAGAGAATTGGGTGATGGTCAGTAGGCAGTGATGACAAAGAGGATTCAATATCCATAATATTACATTCTGGTATAATTCAGTCTGTGCACTTAAGAGTGGCACTTGAGAGATGTGACATTTGGAAAGACCAAGGTCTCAAAGACCTAGGACCTTAGATTTATACCACTCATTGTTCAATCAGGTGTGACCAAGAGGGGAGGGGGCTACATATGGCCTAATCAAGGGGCACCAGATACAGGGGTGAAATAGTCAATGTAAACAAATACTCAATAAATCCAGCAGGGAAGGAGACATTAATGCTTCAGAAAAGACATACCAGGATTTAGAAGGAGAGATGAGAGGGGGTGGACAATATCAGACGTTGGAAAAGCTGGGTGCAGCAGTTAGGTTCAATGCAGACATACCAGGATTTAGAAGGAGAGATGAGAGGGGGTGGACAATATCAGACGTTGGAAAAGCTGGGTGCAGCAGTTAGGTTCAATGCAGACATACCAGGATTTAGAGGGAGAGATGAGAGGGGGTGGACAATATCAGACGTTGGAAAAGCTGGGTGCAGCAGTTAGGTTCAATGCAGACATACCAGGATTTAGAAGGAGAGATGAGAGGGGGTGGACAATATCAGACGTTGGAAAAGCTGGGTGCAGCAGTTAGGTTCAATGCAGACATACCAGGATTTAGAAGGAGAGATGAGAGGGGGTGGACAATATCAGACGTTGGAAAAGCTGGGTGCAGCAGTTAGGTTCAATGCAGACATACCAGGATTTAGAAGGAGAGATGAGAGGGGGTGGACAATATCAGACGTTGGAAAAGCTGGGTGCAGCAGTTAGGTTCAATGCAGACATACCAGGATTTAGAAGGAGAGATGAGAGGGGGTGGACAATATCAGACGTTGGAAAAGCTGGGTGCAGCAGTTAGGTTCAATGCAGACATACCAGGATTTAGAAGGAGAGATGAGAGGGGGTGGACAATATCAGACGTTGGAAAAGCTGGGTGCAGCAGTTAGGTTCAATGCAGACATACCAGGATTTAGAAGGAGAGATGAGAGGGGGTGGACAATATCAGACGTTGGAAAAGCTGGGTGCAGCAGTTAGGTTCAATGCAGACATACCAGGATTTAGAAGGAGAGATGAGAGGTGGTGGACAATATCAGACGTTGGAAAAGCTGGGTGCAGCAGTTAGGTTCAATGCAGACATACCAGGATTTAGAAGGAGAGATGAGAGGGGGTGGACAATATCAGACGTTGGAAAAGCTGGGTGCAGCAGTTAGGTTCAATGCAGACATACCAGGATTTAGAATGAGAGATGAGAGGGGGTGGACAATATCAGACGTTGAAAAAGCTGGGTGCAGCAGTTAGGTTCAATGCAGACATACCAGGATTTAGAAGGAGAGATGAGAGGGGGTGGACAATATCAGACGTTGGAAAAGCTGGGTGCAGCAGTTAGGTTCAATGCAGACATACCAGGATTTAGAAGGAGAGATGAGAGGGGGTGGACAATATCAGACGTTGGAAAAGCTGGGTGCAGCAGTTAGGTTCAATGCAGACATACCTGGAGAGGAGAGAATTGGGTGATGGTCAGTAGGCAGTGATGACAAAGAGGATTCAATATCCATAATATTACATTCTGGTATAATTCAGTCTGTGCACTTAAGAGTGGCACTTGAGAGATGTGACATTTGAAAGACCAAGGTCTCAAAGACCTAGGACCTTAGATTTATACCACTCATTGTTCAATCAGGTGTGACCAAGAGGGGAGGGGGCTACATATGGCCTAATCAAGGGGCACCAGATACAGGGGTGAAATAGTCAATGTAAACAAATACTCAATAAATCAGCAGGGAAGGAGACATTAATGCTTCAGAAAAGACATACCAGGATTTAGAAGGAGAGATGAGAGGGGGTGGACAATATCAGACGTTGGAAAAGCTGGGTGCAGCAGTTAGGTTCAATGCAGACATACCAGGATTTAGAAGGAGAGATGAGAGGGGGTGGACAATATCAGACGTTGGAAAAGCTGGGTGCAGCAGTTAGGTTCAATGCAGACATACCAGGATTTAGAGGGAGAGATGAGAGGGGGTGGACAATATCAGACGTTGGAAAAGCTGGGTGCAGCAGTTAGGTTCAATGCAGACATACCAGGATTTAGAAGGAGAGATGAGAGGGGGTGGACAATATCAGACGTTGGAAAAGCTGGGTGCAGCAGTTAGGTTCAATGCAGACATACCAGGATTTAGAAGGAGAGATGAGAGGTGGTGGACAATATCAGACGTTGGAAAAGCTGGGTGCAGCAGTTAGGTTCAATGCAGACATACCAGGATTTAGAAGGAGAGATGAGAGGGGGTGGACAATATCAGACGTTGGAAAAGCTGGGTGCAGCAGTTAGGTTCAATGCAGACATACCAGGATTTAGAATGAGAGATGAGAGGGGGTGGACAATATCAGACGTTGAAAAAGCTGGGTGCAGCAGTTAGGTTCAATGCAGACATACCAGGATTTAGAAGGAGAGATGAGAGGGGGTGGACAATATCAGACGTTGGAAAAGCTGGGTACAGCAGTTAGGTTCAATGCAGACATACCAGGATTTAGAAGGAGAGATGAGAGGGGGTGGACAATATCAGACGTTGGAAAAGCTGGGTGCAGCAGTTAGGCTCAATGCAGACATACCAGGATTTAGAGGGAGAGATGAGAGGGGGTGGACAATATCAGACGTTGGAAAAGCTGGGTGCAGCAGTTAGGTTCAATGCAGACATACCAGGATTTAGAAGGAGAGATGAGAGGGGGTGGACAATATCAGACGTTGGAAAAGCTGAGTGCAGCAGTTAGGTTCAATGCAGACATACCAGGATTTAGAATGAGAGATGAGAGGGGGTAGACAATATCAGACGTTGGAAAAGCTGGGTGCAGCAGTTAGGTTCAATGCAGACATACCTAGAGATGAGAGAATTGGGTGATGGTCAGTAGGTAGTGATGACAAAGAGGATTCAATATCCATAATATTACATTCTGGTATAATTCAGTCTGTGCACTTAAGAGTGGCACTTAAAAGATGTGACATTTAGAAAGACCAAGGTCTCAAAGACCTAGGACCTTAGATTTATACCACTCAGTGTTCAATCAGGTGTGACCAAGAGGGGAGGGGGCTACATATGGCCTAATCAAGGGGCACCAGATACAGGGGTGAAATAGTCAATGTAAACAAATACTCAATAAATCCAGCAGGGAAGGAGACATTAATGCTTCAGAAAAGACATACCAGGATTTAGAAGGAGAGATGA
Organism: Bufo bufo; assembly: GCF_905171765.1. NCBI lineage: Eukaryota > Metazoa > Chordata > Amphibia > Anura > Bufonidae > Bufo > Bufo bufo. The sequence goes on along the minus strand of NC_053397.1, from coordinate 131,451,352 downwards.
GAGGGGGTGGACAATATCAGACGTTGGAAAAGCTGGGTGCAGCAGTTAGGTTCAATGCAGACATACCAGGATTTAGAAGGAGAGATGAGAGGGGGTGGACAATATCAGACGTTGGAAAAGCTGGGTGCAGCAGTTAGGTTCAATGCAGACATACCAGGATTTAGAAGGAGAGATGAGAGGGGGTGGACAATATCAGACGTTGGAAAAGCTGGGTGCAGCAGTTAGGTTCAATGCAGACATACCAGGATTTAGAAGGAGAGATGAGAGGGGGTGGACAATATCAGACGTTGGAAAAGCTGGGTGCAGCAGTTAGGTTCAATGCAGACATACCAGGATTTAGAAGGAGAGATGAGAGGGGGTGGACAATATCAGACGTTGGAAAAGCTGGGTGCAGCAGTTAGGTTCAATGCAGACATACCAGGATTTAGAAGGAGAGATGAGAGGGGGTGGACAATATCAGACGTTGGAAAAGCTGGGTGCAGCAGTTAGGTTCAATGCAGACATACCAGGATTTAGAAGGAGAGATGAGAGGGGGTGGACAATATCAGACGTTGGAAAAGCTGGGTGCAGCAGTTAGGTTCAATGCAGACATACCAGGATTTAGAGGAGAGATGAGAGGGGGTGGACAATATCAGACGTTGGAAAAGCTGGGTGCAGCAGTTAGGTTCAATGCAGACATACCAGGATTTAGAAGGAGAGATGAGAGGGGGTGGACAATATCAGACGTTGGAAAAGCTGGGTGCAGCAGTTAGGTTCAATGCAGACATACCAGGATTTAGAAGGAGAGATGAGAGGGGGTGGACAATATCAGACGTTGGAAAAGCTGGGTGCAGCAGTTAGGTTCAATGCAGACATACCAGGATTTAGAAGGAGAGATGAGAGGGGGTGGACAATATCAGACGTTGGAAAAGCTGGGTGCAGCAGTTAGGTTCAATGCAGACATACCAGGATTTAGAAGGAGAGATGAGAGGGGGTGGACAATATCAGACGTTGGAAAAGCTGGGTGCAGCAGTTAGGTTCAATGCAGACATACCAGGATTTAGAAGGAGAGATGAGAGGGGGTGGACAATATCAGACGTTGGAAAAGCTGGGTGCAGCAGTTAGGTTCAATGCAGACATACCAGGATTTAGAAGGAGAGATGAGAGGGGGTGGACAATATCAGACGTTGGAAAAGCTGGGTGCAGCAGTTAGGTTCAATGCAGACATACCAGGATTTAGAAGGAGAGATGAGAGGGGGTGGACAATATCAGACGTTGGAAAAGCTGGGTGCAGCAGTTAGGTTCAATGCAGACATACCTGGAGAGGAGAGAATTGGGTGATGGTTAGTAGGCAGTGATGATAAAGAGGATTCAATATCCATAATATTACATTCTGGTATAATTCAGTCTGTGCACTTAAGAGTGGCACTTGAGAGATGTGAAATTTGAAAGACCAAGGTCTCAAAGACCTAGGACCTTAGATTTATACCACTCAGTGTTCAATCAGGTGTGACCAAGAGGGGAGGGGTCTACATATGGCCTAATCAAGGGGCACCAGATACAGGGGTGAAATAGTCAATGTAAACAAATACTCAAAAAAATCAGCAGGGAAGGAGACATTAATGCTTCAGAAAAGACATACCAGGATTTAGAAGGAGAGATGAGAGGGGGTGGACAATATCAGACGTTGGAAAAGCTGGGTGCAGCAGTTAGGTTCAATGCAGACATACCAGGATTTAGAAGGAGAGATGAGAGGGGGTGGACAATATCAGACGTTGGAAAAGCTGGGTGCAGCAGTTAGGTTCAATGCAGACATACCAGGATTTAGAGGGAGAGATGAGAGGGGGTGGACAATATCAGACGTTGGAAAAGCTGGGTGCAGCAGTTAGGTTCAATGCAGACATACCAGGATTTAGAAGGAGAGATGAGAGGGGGTGGACAATATCAGACGTTGGAAAAGCTGGGTGCAGCAGTTAGGTTCAATGCAGACATACCAGGATTTAGAAGGAGAGATGAGAGGTGGTGGACAATATCAGACGTTGGAAAAGCTGGGTGCAGCAGTTAGGTTCAATGCAGACATACCAGGATTTAGAAGGAGAGATGAGAGGGGGTGGACAATATCAGACGTTGGAAAAGCTGGGTGCAGCAGTTAGGTTCAATGCAGACATACCAGGATTTAGAATGAGAGATGAGAGGGGGTGGACAATATCAGACGTTGAAAAAGCTGGGTGCAGCAGTTAGGTTCAATGCAGACATACCAGGATTTAGAAGGAGAGATGAGAGGGGGTGGACAATATCAGACGTTGGAAAAGCTGGGTACAGCAGTTAGGTTCAATGCAGACATACCAGGATTTAGAAGGAGAGATGAGAGGGGGTGGACAATATCAGACGTTGGAAAAGCTGGGTGCAGCAGTTAGGCTCAATGCAGACATATCAGGATTTAGAGGGAGAGATGAGAGGGGGTGGACAATATCAGACGTTGGAAAAGCTGGGTGCAGCAGTTAGGTTCAATGCAGACATACCAGGATTTAGAAGGAGAGATGAGAGGGGGTGGACAATATCAGACGTTGGAAAAGCTGAGTGCAGCAGTTAGGTTCAATGCAGACATACCAGGATTTAGAATGAGAGATGAGAGGGGGTGGACAATATCAGACGTTGGAAAAGCTGGGTGCAGCAGTTAGGTTCAATGCAGACATACCTAGAGATGAGAGAATTGGGTGATGGTCAGTAGGTAGTGATGACAAAGAGGATTCAATATCCATAATATTACATTCTGGTATAATTCAGTCTGTGCACTTAAGAGTGGCACTTAAAAGATGTGACATTTAGAAAGACCAAGGTCTCAAAGACCTAGGACCTTAGATTTATACCACTCAGTGTTCAATCAGGTGTGACCAAGAGGGGAGGGGGCTACATATGGCCTAATCAAGGGGCACCAGATACAGGGGTGAAATAGTCAATGTAAACAAATACTCAATAAATCCAGCAGGGAAGGAGACATTAATGCTTCAGAAAAGACATACCAGGATTTAGAAGGAGAGATGAGAGGGGGTGGACAATATCAGACGTTGGAAAAGCTGGGTGCAGCAGTTAGGTTCAATGCAGACATACCAGGATTTAGAAGGAGAGATGAGAGGGGGTGGACAATATCAGACATTGGAAAAGCTGGGTGCAGCAGTTAGGTTCAATGCAGACATACCAGGATTTAGAAGGAGAGATGAGAGGGGGTGGACAATATCAGACGTTGGAAAAGCTGGGTGCAGCAGTTAGGTTCAATGCAGACATACCAGGATTTAGAAGGAGAGATGAGAGGGGGTGGACAATATCAGACGTTGAAAAAGCTGGGTGCAGCAGTTAGGTTCAATGCAGACATACCAGGATTTAGAAGGAGAGATGAGAGGGGGTGGACAATATCAGACGTTGGAAAAGCTGGGTGCAGCAGTTAGGTTCAATGCAGACATACCTAGAGATGAGAGAATTGGGTGATGGTCAGTAGGCAGTGATGACAAAGAGGATTCAATATCCATAATATTACATTCTGGTATAATTCAGTCTGTGCACTTAAGAGTGGCACTTGAGAGATGTAACATTTGGAAAGACCAAGGTCTCAAAGACCTAGGACCTTAGATTTATACCACTCATTGTTCAATCAGGTGTGACCAAGAGGGGAGGGGGCTACATATGGCCTAATCAAGGGGCACCAGATACAGGGGTGAAATAGTCAATGTAAACAAATACTCAATAAATCCAGCAGGGAAGGAGACATTAATGCTTCAGAAAAGACATACCAGGATTTAGAAGGAGAGATGAGAGGGGGTGGACAATATCAGACGTTGGAAAAGCTGGGTGCAGCAGTTAGGTTCAATGCAGACATACCAGGATTTAGAAGGAGAGATGAGAGGGGGTGGACAATATCAGACGTTGGAAAAGCTGAGTGCAGCAGTTAGGTTCAATGCAGACATACCAGGATTTAGAATGAGAGATGAGAGGGGGTAGACAATATCAGACGTTGGAAAAGCTGGGTGCAGCAGTTAGGTTCAATGCAGACATACCTAGAGATGAGAGAATTGGGTGATGGTCAGTAGGTAGTGATGACAAAGAGGATTCAATATCCATAATATTACATTCTGGTATAATTCAGTCTGTGCACTTAAGAGTGGCACTTAAAAGATGTGACATTTAGAAAGACCAAGGTCTCAAAGACCTAGGACCTTAGATTTATACCACTCAGTGTTCAATCAGGTGTGACCAAGAGGGGAGGGGGCTACATATGGCCTAATCAAGGGGCACCAGATACAGGGGTGAAATAGTCAATGTAAACAAATACTCAATAAATCCAGCAGTTAGGTTCAATGCAGACATACCAGGATTTAGAAGGAGAGATGAGAGGGGGTGGACAATATCAGACGTTGGAAAAGCTGGGTGCAGCAGTTAGGTTCAATGCAGACATACCAGGATTTAGAAGGAGAGATGAGAGGGGGTGGACAATATCAGACGTTGGAAAAGCTGGGTGCAGCAGTTAGGTTCAATGCAGACATACCAGGATTTAGAAGGAGAGATGAGAGGGGGTGGACAATATCAGACGTTGAAAAAGCTGGGTGCAGCAGTTAGGTTCAATGCAGACATACCAGGATTTAGAAGGAGAGATGAGAGGGGGTGGACAATATCAGACGTTGGAAAAGCTGGGTGCAGCAGTTAGGTTCAATGCAGACATACCTAGAGATGAGAGAATTGGGTGATGGTCAGTAGGCAGTGATGACAAAGAGGATTCAATATCCATAATATTACATTCTGGTATAATTCAGTCTGTGCACTTAAGAGTGGCACTTGAGAGATGTGACATTTGGAAAGACCAAGGTCTCAAAGACCTAGGACCTTAGATTTATACCACTCATTGTTCAATCAGGTGTGACCAAGAGGGGAGGGGGCTACATATGGCCTAATCAAGGGGCACCAGATACAGGGGTGAAATAGTCAATGTAAACAAATACTCAATAAATCCAGCAGGGAAGGAGACATTAATGCTTCAGAAAAGACATACCAGGATTTAGAAGGAGAGATGAGAGGGGGTGGACAATATCAGACGTTGGAAAAGCTGGGTGCAGCAGTTAGGTTCAATGCAGACATACCAGGATTTAGAAGGAGAGATGAGAGGGGGTGGACAATATTAGACGTTGGAAAAGCTGGATGCAACAGTTAGGTTCAATGCAGACATACCAGGATTTAGAGGGAGAGATGAGAGGGGGTGGACAATATCAGACGTTGGAAAAGCTGGGTGCAGCAGTTAGGTTCAATGCAGACATACCAGGATTTAGAAGGAGAGATGAGAGGGGGTGGACAATATCAGACGTTGGAAAAGCTGGGTGCAGCAGTTAGGTTCAATGCAGACATACCAGGATTTAGAAGGAGAGATGAGAGGGGGTGGACAATATCAGACGTTGGAAAAGCTGGGTGCAGCAGTTAGGTTCAATGCAGACATACCAGGATTTAGAAGGAGAGATGAGAGGGGGTGGACAATATCAGACGTTGGAAAAGCTGGGTGCAGCAGTTAGGTTCAATGCAGACATACCAGGATTTAGAAGGAGAGATGAGAGGGGGTGGACAATATCAGACGTTGGAAAAGCTGGGTGCAGCAGTTAGGTTCAATGCAGACATACCAGGATTTAGAAGGAGAGATGAGAGGGGGTGGACAATATCAGACGTTGGAAAAGCTGGGTGCAGCAGTTAGGTTCAATGCAGACATACCAGGATTTAGAAGGAGAGATGAGAGGGGGTGGACAATATCAGACGTTGGAAAAGCTGGGTGCAGCAGTTAGGTTCAATGCAGACATACCAGGATTTAGAAGGAGAGATGAGAGGGGGTGGACAATATCAGACGTTGGAAAAGCTGGGTGCAGCAGTTAGGTTCAATGCAGACATACCAGGATTTAGAAGGAGAGATGAGAGGGGGTGGACAATATCAGACGTTGGAAAAGCTGGGTGCAGCAGTTAGGTTCAATGCAGACATACCAGGATTTAGAAGGAGAGATGAGAGGGGGTGGACAATATCAGACGTTGGAAAAGCTGGGTGCAGCAGTTAGGTTCAATGCAGACATACCAGGATTTAGAAGGAGAGATGAGAGGGGGTGGACAATATCAGACGTTGGAAAAGCTGGGTGCAGCAGTTAGGTTCAATGCAGACATACCAGGATTTAGAAGGAGAGATGAGAGGGGGTGGACAATATCAGACGTTGAAAAGCTGGGTGCAGCAGTTAGGTTCAATGCAGACATACCAGGATTTAGAAGGAGAGATGAGAGGGGGTGGACAATATCAGACGTTGGAAAAGCTGGGTGCAGCAGTTAGGTTCAATGCAGACATACCAGGATTTAGAAGGAGAGATGAGAGGGGGTGGACAATATCAGACGTTGGAAAAGCTGGGTGCAGCAGTTAGGTTCAATGCAGACATACCAGGATTTAGAGGGAGAGATGAGAGGGGGTGGACAATATCAGACGTTGGAAAAGCTGGGTGCAGCAGTTAGGTTCAATGCAGACATACCAGGATTTAGAAGGAGAGATGAGAGGGGGTGGACAATATCAGACGTTGGAAAAGCTGAGTGCAGCAGTTAGGTTCAATGCAGACATACCAGGATTTAGAAGGAGAGATGAGAGGGGGTGGACAATATCAGACGTTGGAAAAGCTGGGTGCAGCAGTTAGGTTCAATGCAGACATACCTGGAGAGGAGAGAATTGGGTGATGGTCAGTAGGCAGTGATGATAAAGAGGATTCAATATCCATAATATTACATTCTGGTATAATTCAGTCTGTGCACTTAAGAGTGGCACTTGAGAGATGTGAAATTTGAAAGACCAAGGTCTCAAAGACCTAGGACCTTAGATTTATACCACTCAGTGTTCAATCAGGTGTGACCAAGAGGGGAGGGGTCTACATATGGCCTAATCAAGGGGCACCAGATACAGGGGTGAAATAGTCAATGTAAACAAATACTCAAAAAAATCAGCAGGGAAGGAGACATTAATGCTTCAGAAAAGACATACCAGGATTTAGAAGGAGAGATGAGAGGGGGTGGACAATATCAGACGTTGGAAAAGCTGGGTGCAGCAGTTAGGTTCAATGCAGACATACCAGGATTTAGAAGGAGAGATGAGAGGGGGTGGACAATATCAGACGTTGGAAAAGCTGGGTGCAGCAGTTAGGTTCAATGCAGACATACCAGGATTTAGAGGAGAGATGAGAGGGGGTGGACAATATCAGACGTTGGAAAAGCTGGGTGCAGCAGTTAGGTTCAATGCAGACATACCAGGATTTAGAAGGAGAGATGAGAGGGGGTGGACAATATCAGACGTTGGAAAAGCTGGGTGCAGCAGTTAGGTTCAATGCAGACATACCAGGATTTAGAAGGAGAGATGAGAGGTGGTGGACAATATCAGACGTTGGAAAAGCTGGGTGCAGCAGTTAGGTTCAATGCAGACATACCAGGATTTAGAAGGAGAGATGAGAGGGGGTGGACAATATCAGACGTTGGAAAAGCTGGGTGCAGCAGTTAGGTTCAATGCAGACATACCAGGATTTAGAATGAGAGATGAGAGGGGGTGGACAATATCAGACGTTGGAAAAGCTGGGTGCAGCAGTTAGGTTCAATGCAGACATACCAGGATTTAGAAGGAGAGATGAGAGGGGGTGGACAATATCAGACGTTGGAAAAGCTGGGTACAGCAGTTAGGTTCAATGCAGACATACCAGGATTTAGAAGGAGAGATGAGAGGGGGTGGACAATATCAGACGTTGGAAAAGCTGGGTGCAGCAGTTAGGCTCAATGCAGACATATCAGGATTTAGAGGGAGAGATGAGAGGGGGTGGACAATATCAGACGTTGGAAAAGCTGGGTGCAGCAGTTAGGTTCAATGCAGACATACCAGGATTTAGAAGGAGAGATGAGAGGGGGTGGACAATATCAGACGTTGGAAAAGCTGAGTGCAGCAGTTAGGTTCAATGCAGACATACCAGGATTTAGAATGAGAGATGAGAGGGGGTAGACAATATCAGACGTTGGAAAAGCTGGGTGCAGCAGTTAGGTTCAATGCAGACATACCTAGAGATGAGAGAATTGGGTGATGGTCAGTAGGTAGTGATGACAAAGAGGATTCAATATCCATAATATTACATTCTGGTATAATTCAGTCTGTGCACTTAAGAGTGGCACTTAAAAGATGTGACATTTAGAAAGACCAAGGTCTCAAAGACCTAGGACCTTAGATTTATACCACTCAGTGTTCAATCAGGTGTGACCAAGAGGGGAGGGGGCTACGTATGGCCTAATCAAGGGGCACCAGATACAGGGGTGAAATAGTCAATGTAAACAAATACTCAATAAATCCAGCAGGGAAGGAGACATTAATGCTTCAGAAAAGACATACCAGGATTTAGAAGGAGAGATGAGAGGGGGTGGACAATATCAGACGTTGGAAAAGCTGGGTGCAGCAGTTAGGTTCAATGCAGACATACCAGGATTTAGAAGGAGAGATGAGAGGGGGTGGACAATATCAGACGTTGGAAAAGCTGGGTGCAGCAGTTAGGTTCAATGCAGACATACCAGGATTTAGAAGGAGAGATGAGAGGGGGTGGACAATATCAGACGTTGGAAAAGCTGGGTGCAGCAGTTAGGTTCAATGCAGACATACCAGGATTTAGAAGGAGAGATGAGAGGGGGTGGACAATATCAGACGTTGGAAAAGCTGGGTGCAGCAGTTAGGTTCAATGCAGACATACCAGGATTTAGAAGGAGAGATGAGAGGGGGTGGACAATATCAGACGTTGGAAAAGCTGGGTGCAGCAGTTAGGTTCAATGCAGACATACCAGGATTTAGAAGGAGAGATGAGAGGGGGTGGACAATATCAGACGTTGGAAAAGCTGGGTGCAGCAGTTAGGTTCAATGCAGACATACCAGGATTTAGAAGGAGAGATGAGAGGGGGTGGACAATATCAGACGTTGGAAAAGCTGGGTGCAGCAGTTAGGTTCAATGCAGACATACCAGGATTTAGAAGGAGAGATGAGAGGGGGTGGACAATATCAGACGTTGGAAAAGCTGGGTGCAGCAGTTAGGTTCAATGCAGACATACCAGGATTTAGAAGGAGAGATGAGAGGGGGTGGACAATATCAGACGTTGGAAAAGCTGGGTGCAGCAGTTAGGTTCAATGCAGACATACCAGGATTTAGAAGGAGAGATGAGAGGGGGTGGACAATATCAGACGTTGGAAAAGCTGGGTGCAGCAGTTAGGTTCAATGCAGACATACCAGGATTTAGAAGGAGAGATGAGAGGTGGTGGACAATATCAGACGTTGGAAAAGCTGGGTGCAGCAGTTAGGTTCAATGCAGACATACCAGGATTTAGAAGGAGAGATGAGAGGGGGTGGACAATATCAGACGTTGGAAAAGCTGGGTGCAGCAGTTAGGTTCAATGCAGACATACCAGGATTTAGAAGGAGAGATGAGAGGGGGTGGACAATATCAGACGTTGGAAAAGCTGGGTGCAGCAGTTAGGTTCAATGCAGACATACCAGGATTTAGAGGAGAGATGAGAGGGGGTGGACAATATCAGACGTTGGAAAAGCTGGGTGCAGCAGTTAGGTTCAATGCAGACATACCAGGATTTAGAAGGAGAGATGAGAGGGGGTGGACAATATCAGACGTTGGAAAAGCTGAGTGCAGCAGTTAGGTTCAATGCAGACATACCAGGATTTAGAAGGAGAGATGAGAGGGGGTGGACAATATCAGACGTTGGAAAAGCTGGGTGCAGCAGTTAGGTTCAATGCAGACATACCTAGAGATGAGAGAATTGGGTGATGGTCAGTAGGTAGTGATGACAAAGAGGATTCAATATCCATAATATTACATTCTGGTATAATTCAGTCTGTGCACTTAAGAGTGGCACTTAAAGATGTGACATTTAGAAAGACCAAGGTCTCAAAGACCTAGGACCTTAGATTTATACCACTCAGTGTTCAATCAGGTGTGACCAAGAGGGGAGGGGGCTACATATGGCCTAATCAAGGGGCACCAGATACAGGGGTGAAATAGTCAATGTAAACAAATACTCAATAAATCCAGCAGGGAAGGAGACATTAATGCTTCAGAAAAGACATACCAGGATTTAGAAGGAGAGATGAGAGGGGGTGGACAATATCAGACGTTGGAAAAGCTGGGTGCAGCAGTTAGGTTCAATGCAGACATACCAGGATTTAGAAGGAGAGATGAGAGGGGGTGGACAATATCAGACATTGGAAAAGCTGGGTGCAGCAGTTAGGTTCAATGCAGACATACCAGGATTTAGAAGGAGAGATGAGAGGGGGTGGACAATATCAGACGTTGGAAAAGCTGGGTGCAGCAGTTAGGTTCAATGCAGACATACCAGGATTTAGAAGGAGAGATGAGAGGGGGTGGACAATATCAGACGTTGAAAAAGCTGGGTGCAGCAGTTAGGTTCAATGCAGACATACCAGGATTTAGAAGGAGAGATGAGAGGGGGTGGACAATATCAGACGTTGGAAAAGCTGGGTGCAGCAGTTAGGTTCAATGCAGACATACCTAGAGATGAGAGAATTGGGTGATGGTCAGTAGGCAGTGATGACAAAGAGGATTCAATATCCATAATATTACATTCTGGTATAATTCAGTCTGTGCACTTAAGAGTGGCACTTGAGAGATGTGACATTTGGAAAGACCAAGGTCTCAAAGACCTAGGACCTTAGATTTATACCACTCATTGTTCAATCAGGTGTGACCAAGAGGGGAGGGGGCTACATATGGCCTAATCAAGGGGCACCAGATACAGGGGTGAAATAGTCAATGTAAACAAATACTCAATAAATCCAGCAGGGAAGGAGACATTAATGCTTCAGAAAAGACATACCAGGATTTAGAAGGAGAGATGAGAGGGGGTGGACAATATCAGACGTTGGAAAAGCTGGGTGCAGCAGTTAGGTTCAATGCAGACATACCAGGATTTAGAAGGAGAGATGAGAGGGGGTGGACAATATCAGACGTTGGAAAAGCTGGGTGCAGCAGTTAGGTTCAATGCAGACATACCAGGATTTAGAAGGAGAGATGAGAGGGGGTGGACAATATCAGACGTTGAAAAGCTGGGTGCAGCAGTTAGGTTCAATGCAGACATACCAGGATTTAGAAGGAGAGATGAGAGGGGGTGGACAATATCAGACGTTGGAAAAGCTGGGTGCAGCAGTTAGGTTCAATGCAGACATACCAGGATTTAGAATGAGAGATGAGAGGGGGTGGACAATATCAGACGTTGAAAAGCTGGGTGCAGCAGTTAGGTTCAATGCAGACATACCAGGATTTAGAAGGAGAGATGAGAGGGGGTGGACAATATCAGACGTTGGAAAAGCTGGGTGCAGCAGTTAGGTTCAATGCAGACATACCAGGATTTAGAAGGAGAGATGAGAGGGGGTGGACAATATCAGACGTTGGAAAAGCTGGGTGCAGCAGTTAGGTTCAATGCAGACATACCAGGATTTAGAGGGAGAGATGAGAGGGGGTGGACAATATCAGACGTTGGAAAAGCTGGGTGCAGCAGTTAGGTTCAATGCAGACATACCAGGATTTAGAAGGAGAGATGAGAGGGGGTGGACAATATCAGACGTTGGAAAAGCTGAGTGCAGCAGTTAGGTTCAATGCAGACATACCAGGATTTAGAAGGAGAGATGAGAGGGGGTGGACAATATCAGACGTTGGAAAAGCTGGGTGCAGCAGTTAGGTTCAATGCAGACATACCTGGAGAGGAGAGAATTGGGTGATGGTTAGTAGGCAGTGATGATAAAGAGGATTCAATATCCATAATATTACATTCTGGTATAATTCAGTCTGTGCACTTAAGAGTGGCACTTGAGAGATGTGAAATTTGAAAGACCAAGGTCTCAAAGACCTAGGACCTTAGATTTATACCACTCAGTGTTCAATCAGGTGTGACCAAGAGGGGAGGGGTCTACATATGGCCTAATCAAGGGGCACCAGATACAGGGGTGAAATAGTCAATGTAAACAAATACTCAAAAAAATCAGCAGGGAAGGAGACATTAATGCTTCAGAAAAGACATACCAGGATTTAGAAGGAGAGATGAGAGGGGGTGGACAATATCAGACGTTGGAAAAGCTGGGTGCAGCAGTTAGGTTCAATGCAGACATACCAGGATTTAGAAGGAGAGATGAGAGGGGGTGGACAATATCAGACGTTGGAAAAGCTGGGTGCAGCAGTTAGGTTCAATGCAGACATACCAGGATTTAGAGGGAGAGATGAGAGGGGGTGGACAATATCAGACGTTGGAAAAGCTGGGTGCAGCAGTTAGGTTCAATGCAGACATACCAGGATTTAGAAGGAGAGATGAGAGGGGGTGGACAATATCAGACGTTGGAAAAGCTGGGTGCAGCAGTTAGGTTCAATGCAGACATACCAGGATTTAGAAGGAGAGATGAGAGGTGGTGGACAATATCAGACGTTGGAAAAGCTGGGTGCAGCAGTTAGGTTCAATGCAGACATACCAGGATTTAGAAGGAGAGATGAGAGGGGGTGGACAATATCAGACGTTGGAAAAGCTGGGTGCAGCAGTTAGGTTCAATGCAGACATACCAGGATTTAGAATGAGAGATGAGAGGGGGTGGACAATATCAGACGTTGAAAAAGCTGGGTGCAGCAGTTAGGTTCAATGCAGACATACCAGGATTTAGAAGGAGAGATGAGAGGGGGTGGACAATATCAGACGTTGGAAAAGCTGGGTACAGCAGTTAGGTTCAATGCAGACATACCAGGATTTAGAAGGAGAGATGAGAGGGGGTGGACAATATCAGACGTTGGAAAAGCTGGGTGCAGCAGTTAGGCTCAATGCAGACATACCAGGATTTAGAGGGAGAGATGAGAGGGGGTGGACAATATCAGACGTTGGAAAAGCTGGGTGCAGCAGTTAGGTTCAATGCAGACATACCAGGATTTAGAAGGAGAGATGAGAGGGGGTGGACAATATCAGACGTTGGAAAAGCTGGGTGCAGCAGTTAGGTTCAATGCAGACATACCAGGATTTAGAATGAGAGATGAGAGGGGGTAGACAATATCAGACGTTGGAAAAGCTGGGTGCAGCAGTTAGGTTCAATGCAGACATACCTAGAGATGAGAGAATTGGGTGATGGTCAGTAGGCAGTGATGACAAAGAGGATTCAATATCCATAATATTACATTCTGGTATAATTCAGTCTGTGCACTTAAGAGTGGCACTTAAAAGATGTGACATTTAGAAAGACCAAGGTCTCAAAGACCTAGGACCTTAGATTTATACCACTCAGTGTTCAATCAGGTGTGACCAAGAGGGGAGGGGGCTACATATGGCCTAATCAAGGGGCACCAGATACAGGGGTGAAATAGTCAATGTAAACAAATACTCAATAAATCCAGCAGGGAAGGAGACATTAATGCTTCAGAAAAGACATACCAGGATTTAGAAGGAGAGATGAGAGGGGGTGGACAATATCAGACGTTGGAAAAGCTGGGTGCAGCAGTTAGGTTCAATGCAGACATACCAGGATTTAGAAGGAGAGATGAGAGGGGGTGGACAATATCAGACATTGGAAAAGCTGGGTGCAGCAGTTAGGTTCAATGCAGACATACCAGGATTTAGAAGGAGAGATGAGAGGGGGTGGACAATATCAGACGTTGGAAAAGCTGGGTGCAGCAGTTAGGTTCAATGCAGACATACCAGGATTTAGAAGGAGAGATGAGAGGGGGTGGACAATATCAGACGTTGGAAAAGCTGGGTGCAGCAGTTAGGTTCAATGCAGACATACCAGGATTTAGAAGGAGAGATGAGAGGGGGTGGACAATATTAGACGTTGGAAAAGCTGGATGCAACAGTTAGGTTCAATGCAGACATACCAGGATTTAGAGGGAGAGATGAGAGGGGGTGGACAATATCAGACGTTGGAAAAGCTGGGTGCAGCAGTTAGGTTCAATGCAGACTTACCAGGATTTAGAAGGAGAGATGAGAGGGGGTGGACAATATCAGACGTTGGAAAAGCTGGGTGCAGCAGTTAGGTTCAATGCAGACATACCAGGATTTAGAAGGAGAGATGAGAGGGGGTGGACAATATCAGACGTTGAAAAAGCTGGGTGCAGCAGTTAGGTTCAATGCAGACATACCAGGATTTAGAAGGAGAGATGAGAGGGGGTGGACAATATCAGACGTTGGAAAATCTGGGTGCAGCAGTTAGGTTCAATGCAGACATACCAGGATTTAGAAGGAGAGATGAGAGGGGGTGGACAATATCAGACGTTGGAAAAGCTGGGTGCAGCAGTTAGGTTCAATGCAGACATACCAGGATTTAGAAGGAGAGATGAGAGGGGGTGGACAATATCAGACGTTGGAAAAGCTGGGTGCAGCAGTTAGGTTCAATGCAGACATACCAGGATTTAGAAGGAGAGATGAGAGGGGGTGGACAATATCAGACGTTGGAAAAGCTGGTGCAGCAGTTAGGTTCAATGCAGACATACCAGGATTTAGAAGGAGAGATGAGAGGGGGTGGACAATATCAGACGTTGGAAAAGCTGGGTGCAGCAGTTAGGTTCAATGCAGACATACCTGGAGAGGAGAGAATTGGGTGATGGTTAGTAGGCAGTGATGATAAAGAGGATTCAATATCCATAATATTACATTCTGGTATAATTCAGTCTGTGCACTTAAGAGTGGCACTTGAGAGATGTGACATTTGAAAGACCAAGGTCTCAAAGACCTAGGACCTTAGATTTATACCACTCAGTGTTCAATCAGGTGTGACCAAGAGGGGAGGGGGCTACATATGGCCTAATCAAGGGGCACCAGATACAGGGGTGAAATAGTCAATGTAAACAAATACTCAAAAAATCAGCAGGGAAGGAGACATTAATGCTTCAGAAAAGACATACCAGGATTTAGAAGGAGAGATGAGAGGGGGTGGACAATATCAGACGTTGGAAAAGCTGGGTGCAGCAGTTAGGTTCAATGCAGACATACCAGGATTTAGAAGGAGAGATGAGAGGGGGTGGACAATATCAGACGTTGGAAAAGCTGGGTGCAGCAGTTAGGTTCAATGCAGACATACCAGGATTTAGAAGGAGAGATGAGAGGGGGTGGACAATATCAGACGTTGGAAAAGCTGGGTGCAGCAGTTAGGTTCAATGCAGACATACCAGGATTTAGAAGGAGAGATGAGAGGGGGTGGACAATATCAGACGTTGGAAAAGCTGGGTGCAGCAGTTAGGTTCAATGCAGACATACCAGGATTTAGAAGGAGAGATGAGAGGGGGTGGACAATATCAGACGTTGGAAAAGCTGGGTGCAGCAGTTAGGTTCAATGCAGACATACCAGGATTTAGAAGGAGAGATGAGAGGGGGTGGACAATATCAGACGTTGGAAAAGCTGGGTGCAGCAGTTAGGTTCAATGCAGACATACCAGGATTTAGAGGGAGAGATGAGAGGGGGTGGACAATATCAGACGTTGGAAAAGCTGGGTGCAGCAGTTAGGTTCAATGCAGACATACCAGGATTTAGAAGGAGAGATGAGAGGGGGTGGACAATATCAGACGTTGGAAAAGCTGGGTGCAGCAGTTAGGTTCAATGCAGACATACCAGGATTTAGAAGGAGAGATGAGAGGGGGTGGACAATATCAGACGTTGGAAAAGCTGGGTGCAGCAGTTAGGTTCAATGCAGACATACCAGGATTTAGAAGGAGAGATGAGAGGGGGTGGACAATATCAGACGTTGGAAAAGCTGGGTGCAGCAGTTAGGTTCAATGCAGACATACCAGGATTTAGAAGGAGAGATGAGAGGGGGTGGACAATATCAGACGTTGGAAAAGCTGGGTGCAGCAGTTAGGTTCAATGCAGACATACCAGGATTTAGAATGAGAGATGAGAGGGGGTGGACAATATCAGACGTTGAAAAAGCTGGGTGCAGCAGTTAGGTTCAATGCAGACATACCAGGATTTAGAAGGAGAGATGAGAGGGGGTGGACAATATCAGACGTTGGAAAAGCTGGGTACAGCAGTTAGGTTCAATGCAGACATACCAGGATTTAGAAGGAGAGATGAGAGGGGGTGGACAATATCAGACGTTGGAAAAGCTGGGTGCAGCAGTTAGGCTCAATGCAGACATACCAGGATTTAGAGGGAGAGATGAGAGGGGGTGGACAATATCAGACGTTGGAAAAGCTGGGTGCAGCAGTTAGGTTCAATGCAGACATACCAGGATTTAGAAGGAGAGATGAGAGGGGGTGGACAATATCAGACGTTGGAAAAGCTGGGTGCAGCAGTTAGGTTCAATGCAGACATACCAGGATTTAGAATGAGAGATGAGAGGGGGTAGACAATATCAGACGTTGGAAAAGCTGGGTGCAGCAGTTAGGTTCAATGCAGACATACCTAGAGATGAGAGAATTGGGTGATGGTCAGTAGGTAGTGATGACAAAGAGGATTCAATATCCATAATATTACATTCTGGTATAATTCAGTCTGTGCACTTAAGAGTGGCACTTAAAAGATGTGACATTTAGAAAGACCAAGGTCTCAAAGACCTAGGACCTTAGATTTATACCACTCAGTGTTCAATCAGGTGTGACCAAGAGGGGAGGGGGCTACATATGGCCTAATCAAGGGGCACCAGATACAGGGGTGAAATAGTCAATGTAAACAAATACTCAATAAATCCAGCAGGGAAGGAGACATTAATGCTTCAGAAAAGACATACCAGGATTTAGAAGGAGAGATGAGAGGGGGTGGACAATATCAGACGTTGGAAAAGCTGGGTGCAGCAGTTAGGTTCAATGCAGACATACCAGGATTTAGAAGGAGAGATGAGAGGGGGTGGACAATATCAGACATTGGAAAAGCTGGGTGCAGCAGTTAGGTTCAATGCAGACATACCAGGATTTAGAAGGAGAGATGAGAGGGGGTGGACAATATCAGACGTTGGAAAAGCTGGGTGCAGCAGTTAGGTTCAATGCAGACATACCAGGATTTAGAAGGAGAGATGAGAGGGGGTGGACAATATCAGACGTTGAAAAAGCTGGGTGCAGCAGTTAGGTTCAATGCAGACATACCAGGATTTAGAAGGAGAGATGAGAGGGGGTGGACAATATCAGACGTTGGAAAAGCTGGGTGCAGCAGTTAGGTTCAATGCAGACATACCTAGAGATGAGAGAATTGGGTGATGGTCAGTAGGCAGTGATGACAAAGAGGATTCAATATCCATAATATTACATTCTGGTATAATTCAGTCTGTGCACTTAAGAGTGGCACTTGAGAGATGTGACATTTGGAAAGACCAAGGTCTCAAAGACCTAGGACCTTAGATTTATACCACTCATTGTTCAATCAGGTGTGACCAAGAGGGGAGGGGGCTACATATGGCCTAATCAAGGGGCACCAGATACAGGGGTGAAATAGTCAATGTAAACAAATACTCAATAAATCCAGCAGGGAAGGAGACATTAATGCTTCAGAAAAGACATACCAGGATTTAGAAGGAGAGATGAGAGGGGGTGGACAATATCAGACGTTGGAAAAGCTGGGTGCAGCAGTTAGGTTCAATGCAGACATACCAGGATTTAGAAGGAGAGATGAGAGGGGGTGGACAATATCAGACGTTGGAAAAGCTGGAGTGCAGCAGTTAGGTTCAATGCAGACATACCAGGATTTAGAAGGAGAGATGAGAGGGGGTGGACAATATCAGACGTTGGAAAAGCTGGGTGCAGCAGTTAGGTTCAATGCAGACATACCAGGATTTAGAAGGAGAGATGAGAGGGGGTGGACAATATCAGACGTTGGAAAAGCTGGGTGCAGCAGTTAGGTTCAATGCAGACATACCAGGATTTAGAATGAGAGATGAGAGGGGGTGGACAATATCAGACGTTGAAAAGCTGGGTGCAGCAGTTAGGTTCAATGCAGACATACCAGGATTTAGAAGGAGAGATGAGAGGGGGTGGACAATATCAGACGTTGGAAAAGCTGGGTGCAGCAGTTAGGTTCAATGCAGACATACCAGGATTTAGAAGGAGAGATGAGAGGGGGTGGACAATATCAGACGTTGGAAAAGCTGGGTGCAGCAGTTAGGTTCAATGCAGACATACCAGGATTTAGAGGGAGAGATGAGAGGGGGTGGACAATATCAGACGTTGGAAAAGCTGGGTGCAGCAGTTAGGTTCAATGCAGACATACCAGGATTTAGAAGGAGAGATGAGAGGGGGTGGACAATATCAGACGTTGGAAAAGCTGAGTGCAGCAGTTAGGTTCAATGCAGACATACCAGGATTTAGAAGGAGAGATGAGAGGGGGTGGACAATATCAGACGTTGGAAAAGCTGGGTGCAGCAGTTAGGTTCAATGCAGACATACCTGGAGAGGAGAGAATTGGGTGATGGTCAGTAGGCAGTGATGACAAAGAGGATTCAATATCCATAATATTACATTCTGGTATAATTCAGTCTGTGCACTTAAGAGTGGCACTTGAGAGATGTGAAATTTGAAAGACCAAGGTCTCAAAGACCTAGGACCTTAGATTTATACCACTCAGTGTTCAATCAGGTGTGACCAAGAGGGGAGGGGGCTACATATGGCCTAATCAAGGGGCACCAGATACAGGGGTGAAATAGTCAATGTAAACAAATACTCAAAAAAACAGCAGGGAAGGAGACATTAATGCTTCAGAAAAGACATACCAGGATTTAGAAGGAGAGATGAGAGGGGGTGGACAATATCAGACGTTGGAAAAGCTGGGTGCAGCAGTTAGGTTCAATGCAGACATACCAGGATTTAGAAGGAGAGATGAGAGGGGGTGGACAATATCAGACGTTGGAAAAGCTGGGTGCAGCAGTTAGGTTCAATGCAGACATACCAGGATTTAGAGGGAGAGATGAGAGGGGGTGGACAATATCAGACGTTGGAAAAGCTGGGTGCAGCAGTTAGGTTCAATGCAGACATACCAGGATTTAGAAGGAGAGATGAGAGGGGGTGGACAATATCAGACGTTGGAAAAGCTGGGTGCAGCAGTTAGGTTCAATGCAGACATACCAGGATTTAGAAGGAGAGATGAGAGGTGGTGGACAATATCAGACGTTGGAAAAGCTGGGTGCAGCAGTTAGGTTCAATGCAGACATACCAGGATTTAGAAGGAGAGATGAGAGGGGGTGGACAATATCAGACGTTGGAAAAGCTGGGTGCAGCAGTTAGGTTCAATGCAGACATACCAGGATTTAGAATGAGAGATGAGAGGGGGTGGACAATATCAGACGTTGAAAAAGCTGGGTGCAGCAGTTAGGTTCAATGCAGACATACCAGGATTTAGAAGGAGAGATGAGAGGGGGTGGACAATATCAGACGTTGGAAAAGCTGGGTACAGCAGTTAGGTTCAATGCAGACATACCAGGATTTAGAAGGAGAGATGAGAGGGGGTGGACAATATCAGACGTTGGAAAAGCTGGGTGCAGCAGTTAGGCTCAATGCAGACATACCAGGATTTAGAGGGAGAGATGAGAGGGGGTGGACAATATCAGACGTTGGAAAAGCTGGGTGCAGCAGTTAGGTTCAATGCAGACATACCAGGATTTAGAAGGAGAGATGAGAGGGGGTGGACAATATCAGACGTTGGAAAAGCTGGGTGCAGCAGTTAGGTTCAATGCAGACATACCAGGATTTAGAATGAGAGATGAGAGGGGGTAGACAATATCAGACGTTGGAAAAGCTGGGTGCAGCAGTTAGGTTCAATGCAGACATACCTAGAGATGAGAGAATTGGGTGATGGTCAGTAGGCAGTGATGACAAAGAGGATTCAATATCCATAATATTACATTCTGGTATAATTCAGTCTGTGCACTTAAGAGTGGCACTTAAAAGATGTGACATTTAGAAAGACCAAGGTCTCAAAGACCTAGGACCTTAGATTTATACCACTCAGTGTTCAATCAGGTGTGACCAAGAGGGGAGGGGGCTACATATGGCCTAATCAAGGGGCACCAGATACAGGGGTGAAATAGTCAATGTAAACAAATACTCAATAAATCCAGCAGGGAAGGAGACATTAATGCTTCAGAAAAGACATACCAGGATTTAGAAGGAGAGATGAGAGGGGGTGGACAATATCAGACGTTGGAAAAGCTGGGTGCAGCAGTTAGGTTCAATGCAGACATACCAGGATTTAGAAGGAGAGATGAGAGGGGGTGGACAATATCAGACATTGGAAAAGCTGGGTGCAGCAGTTAGGTTCAATGCAGACATACCAGGATTTAGAAGGAGAGATGAGAGGGGGTGGACAATATCAGACGTTGGAAAAGCTGGGTGCAGCAGTTAGGTTCAATGCAGACATACCAGGATTTAGAAGGAGAGATGAGAGGGGGTGGACAATATCAGACGTTGAAAAAGCTGGGTGCAGCAGTTAGGTTCAATGCAGACATACCAGGATTTAGAAGGAGAGATGAGAGGGGGTGGACAATATCAGACGTTGGAAAAGCTGGGTGCAGCAGTTAGGTTCAATGCAGACATACCTAGAGATGAGAGAATTGGGTGATGGTCAGTAGGCAGTGATGACAAAGAGGATTCAATATCCATAATATTACATTCTGGTATAATTCAGTCTGTGCACTTAAGAGTGGCACTTGAGAGATGTGACATTTGGAAAGACCAAGGTCTCAAAGACCTAGGACCTTAGATTTATACCACTCATTGTTCAATCAGGTGTGACCAAGAGGGGAGGGGGCTACATATGGCCTAATCAAGGGGCACCAGATACAGGGGTGAAATAGTCAATGTAAACAAATACTCAATAAATCCAGCAGGGAAGGAGACATTAATGCTTCAGAAAAGACATACCAGGATTTAGAAGGAGAGATGAGAGGGGGTGGACAATATCAGACGTTGGAAAAGCTGGGTGCAGCAGTTAGGTTCAATGCAGACATACCAGGATTTAGAAGGAGAGATGAGAGGGGGTGGACAATATCAGACGTTGGAAAAGCTGGGTGCAGCAGTTAGGTTCAATGCAGACATACCAGGATTTAGAGGGAGAGATGAGAGGGGGTGGACAATATCAGACGTTGGAAAAGCTGGGTGCAGCAGTTAGGTTCAATGCAGACATACCAGGATTTAGAAGGAGAGATGAGAGGGGGTGGACAATATCAGACGTTGGAAAAGCTGGGTGCAGCAGTTAGGTTCAATGCAGACATACCAGGATTTAGAAGGAGAGATGAGAGGTGGTGGACAATATCAGACGTTGGAAAAGCTGGGTGCAGCAGTTAGGTTCAATGCAGACATACCAGGATTTAGAAGGAGAGATGAGAGGGGGTGGACAATATCAGACGTTGGAAAAGCTGGGTGCAGCAGTTAGGTTCAATGCAGACATACCAGGATTTAGAAGGAGAGATGAGAGGGGGTGGACAATATCAGACGTTGGAAAAGCTGGGTGCAGCAGTTAGGTTCAATGCAGACATACCAGGATTTAGAAGGAGAGATGAGAGGGGGTGGACAATATCAGACGTTGAAAAAGCTAGGTGCAGCAGTTAGGTTCAATGCAGACATACCAGGATTTAGAAGGAGAGATGAGAGGGGGTGGACAATATCAGACGTTGATAAAAGCTGGGTGCAGCAGTTAGGTTCAATGCAGACATACCAGGATTTAGAAGGAGAGATGAGAGGGGGTGGACAATATCAGACGTTGGAAAAGCTGGGTACAGCAGTTAGGTTCAATGCAGACATACCAGGATTTAGAAGGAGAGATGAGAGGGGGTGGACAATATCAGACGTTGGAAAAGCTGAGTGCAGCAGTTAGGTTCAATGCAGACATACCAGGATTTAGAAGGAGAGATGAGAGGGGGTGGACAATATCAGACATTGGAAAAGCTGGGTGCAGCAGTTAGGTTCAATGCAGACATACCAGGATTTAGAAGGAGAGATGAGAGGGGGTGGACAATATCAGACGTTGGAAAAGCTGGGTGCAGCAGTTAGGTTCAATGCAGACATACCAGGATTTAGAAGGAGAGATGAGAGGGGGTGGACAATATCAGACGTTGAAAAAGCTGGGTGCAGCAGTTAGGTTCAATGCAGACATAGCAGGATTTAGAAGGAGAGATGAGAGGGGGTGGACAATATCAGACGTTGGAAAAGCTGGGTGCAGCAGTTAGGTTCAATGCAGACATACCTAGAGATGAGAGAATTGGGTGATGGTCAGTAGGCAGTGATGACAAAGAGGATTCAATATCCATAATATTACATTCTGGTATAATTCAGTCTGTGCACTTAAGAGTGGCACTTGAGAGATGTGACATTTGGAAAGACCAAGGTCTCAAAGACCTAGGACCTTAGATTTATACCACTCATTGTTCAATCAGGTGTGACCAAGAGGGGAGGGGGCTACATATGGCCTAATCAAGGGGCACCAGATACAGGGGTGAAATAGTCAATGTAAACAAATACTCAATAAATCCAGCAGGGAAGGAGACATTAATGCTTCAGAAAAGACATACCAGAATTTAGAAGGAGAGATGAGAGGGGGTGGACAATATCAGACGTTGGAAAAGCTGGGTGCAGCAGTTAGGTTCAATGCAGACATACCAGGATTTAGAAGGAGAGATGAGAGGGGGTGGACAATATCAGACGTTGGAAAAGCTGGGTGCAGCAGTTAGGTTCAATGCAGACATACCAGGATTTAGAAGGAGAGGTGAGAGGGGGTGGACAATATCAGACGTTGGAAAAGCTGGGTGCAGCAGTTAGGTTCAATGCAGACATACCAGGATTTAGAAGGAGAGATGAGAGGGGGTGGACAATATCAGACGTTGGAAAAGCTGGGTGCAGCAGTTAGGATTAATGCAGACATACCAGGATTTAGAAGGAGAGATGAGAGGGGGTGGACAATATCAGACGTTGGAAAAGCTGGGTGCAGCAGTTAGGATTAATGCAGACATACCAGGATTTAGAAGGAGAGATGAAAGGGGGTGGACAATATCAGACGTTGGAAAAGCTGGATGCAACAGTTAGGTTCAATGCAGACATACCAGGATTTAGAGGGAGAGATGAGAGGGGGTGGACAATATCAGACGTTGGAAAAGCTGGGTGCAGCAGTTAGGTTCAATGCAGACATACCAGGATTTAGAAGGAGAGATGAGAGGGGGTGGACAATATCAGACGTTGGAAAAGCTGGGTGCAGCAGTTAGGTTCAATCCAGACATACCAGGATTTAGAAGGAGAGATGAGAGGTGGTGGACAATATCAGACGTTGGAAAAGCTGGGTGCAGCAGTTAGGTTCAATGCAGACATACCAGGATTTAGAAGGAGAGATGAGAGGGGGTGGACAATATCAGACGTTGGAAAAGCTGGGTGCAGCAGTTAGGTTCAATGCAGACATACCAGGATTTAGAAGGAGAGATGAGAGGGGGTGGACAATATTAGACGTTGGAAAAGCTGGATGCAACAGTTAGGTTCAATGCAGACATACCAGGATTTAGAGGGAGAGATGAGAGGGGGTGGACAATATCAGACGTTGGAAAAGCTGGGTGCAGCAGTTAGGTTCAATGCAGACATACCTAGAGATGAGAGAATTGGGTGATGGTCAGTAGGCAGTGATGACAAAGAGGATTCAATATCCATAATATTACATTCTGGTATAATTCAGTCTGTGCACTTAAGAGTGGCACTTGAGAGATGTGAAATTTGAAAGACCAAGGTCTCAAAGACCTAGGACCTTAGATTTATACCACTCAGTGTTCAATCAGGTGTGACCAAGAGGGGAGGGGTCTACATATGGCCTAATCAAGGGGCACCAGATAGAGGGGTGAAATAGTCAATGTAAACAAATACTCAAAAAAATCAGCAGGGAAGGAGACATTAATGCTTCAGAAAAGACATACCAGGATTTAGAAGGAGAGATGAGAGGGGGTGGACAATATCAGACGTTGGAAAAGCTGGGTGCAGCAGTTAGGTTCAATGCAGACATACCAGGATTTAGAAGGAGAGATGAGAGGGGGTGGACAATATCAGACGTTGGAAAAGCTGGGTGCAGCAGTTAGGTTCAATGCAGACATACCAGGATTTAGAGGGAGAGATGAGAGGGGGTGGACAATATCAGACGTTGGAAAAGCTGGGTGCAGCAGTTAGGTTCAATGCAGACATACCAGGATTTAGAAGGAGAGATGAGAGGGGGTGGACAATATCAGACGTTGGAAAAGCTGGGTGCAGCAGTTAGGTTCAATGCAGACATACCAGGATTTAGAAGGAGAGATGAGAGGTGGTGGACAATATCAGACGTTGGAAAAGCTGGGTGCAGCAGTTAGGTTCA
This sequence comes from Bufo bufo, assembly GCF_905171765.1. Classification (NCBI taxonomy): domain Eukaryota; kingdom Metazoa; phylum Chordata; class Amphibia; order Anura; family Bufonidae; genus Bufo; species Bufo bufo. The sequence goes on along the minus strand of NC_053397.1, from coordinate 131,427,023 downwards.
ATGCAGACATACCAGGATTTAGAAGGAGAGATGAGAGGGGGTGGACAATATCAGACGTTGGAAAAGCTGGGTGCAGCAGTTAGGTTCAATGCAGACATACCAGGATTTAGAATGAGAGATGAGAGGGGGTGGACAATATCAGACGTTGAAAAAGCTGGGTGCAGCAGTTAGGTTCAATGCAGACATACCAGGATTTAGAAGGAGAGATGAGAGGGGGTGGACAATATCAGACTTTGGAAAAGCTGGGTACAGCAGTTAGGTTCAATGCAGACATACCAGGATTTAGAAGGAGAGATGAGAGGGGGTGGACAATATCAGACGTTGGAAAAGCTGGGTGCAGCAGTTAGGCTCAATGCAGACATATCAGGATTTAGAGGGAGAGATGAGAGGGGGTGGACAATATCAGACGTTGGAAAAGCTGGGTGCAGCAGTTAGGTTCAATGCAGACATACCAGGATTTAGAAGGAGAGATGAGAGGGGGTGGACAATATCAGAAAGTTGGAAAAGCTGAGTGCAGCAGTTAGGTTCAATGCAGACATACCAGGATTTAGAATGAGAGATGAGAGGGGGTAGACAATATCAGACGTTGGAAAAGCTGGGTGCAGCAGTTAGGTTCAATGCAGACATACCTAGAGATGAGAGAATTGGGTGATGGTCAGTAGGTAGTGATGACAAAGAGGATTCAATATCCATAATATTACATTCTGGTATAATTCAGTCTGTGCACTTAAGAGTGGCACTTAAAAGATGTGACATTTAGAAAGACCAAGGTCTCAAAGACCTAGGACCTTAGATTTATACCACTCAGTGTTCAATCAGGTGTGACCAAGAGGGGAGGGGGCTACATATGGCCTAATCAAGGGGCACCAGATACAGGGGTGAAATAGTCAATGTAAACAAATACTCAATAAATCCAGCAGGGAAGGAGACATTAATGCTTCAGAAAAGACATACCAGGATTTAGAAGGAGAGATGAGAGGGGGTGGACAATATCAGACGTTGGAAAAGCTGGGTGCAGCAGTTAGGTTCAATGCAGACATACCAGGATTTAGAAGGAGAGATGAGAGGGGGTGGACAATATCAGACATTGGAAAAGCTGGGTGCAGCAGTTAGGTTCAATGCAGACATACCAGGATTTAGAAGGAGAGATGAGAGGGGGTGGACAATATCAGACGTTGGAAAAGCTGGGTGCAGCAGTTAGGATTAATGCAGACATACCAGGATTTAGAAGGAGAGATGAAAGGGGGTGGACAATATCAGACGTTGGAAAAGCTGGATGCAACAGTTAGGTTCAATGCAGACATACCAGGATTTAGAGGGAGAGATGAGAGGGGGTGGACAATATCAGACGTTGGAAAAGCTGGGTGCAGCAGTTAGGTTCAATGCAGACATACCAGGATTTAGAAGGAGAGATGAGAGGGGGTGGACAATATCAGACGTTGGAAAAGCTGGGTGCAGCAGTTAGGTTCAATGCAGACATACCAGGATTTAGAAGGAGAGATGAGAGGGGGTGGACAATATCAGACGTTGGAAAAGCTGGGTGCAGCAGTTAGGTTCAATGCAGACATACCAGGATTTAGAAGGAGAGATGAGAGGGGGTGGACAATATCAGACGTTGGAAAAGCTGGGTGCAGCAGTTAGGTTCAATGCAGACATACCAGGATTTAGAGGGAGAGATGAGAGGGGGTGGACAATATCAGACGTTGGAAAAGCTGGGTGCAGCAGTTAGGTTCAATGCAGACATACCAGGATTTAGAAGGAGAGATGAGAGGGGGTGGACAATATCAGACGTTGGAAAAGCTGGGTGCAGCAGTTAGGTTCAATGCAGACATACCAGGATTTAGAAGGAGAGGTGGTGGACAATATCAGACGTTGGAAAAGCTGGGTGCAGCAGTTAGGTTCAATGCAGACATACCAGGATTTAGAAGGAGAGATGAGAGGGGGTGGACAATATCAGACGTTGGAAAAGCTGGGTGCAGCAGTTAGGTTCAATGCAGACATACCAGGATTTAGAATGAGAGATGAGAGGGGGTGGACAATATCAGACGTTGAAAAAGCTGGGTGCAGCAGTTAGGTTCAATGCAGACATACCAGGATTTAGAAGGAGAGATGAGAGGGGGTGGACAATATCAGACTTTGGAAAAGCTGGGTACAGCAGTTAGGTTCAATGCAGACATACCAGGATTTAGAAGGAGAGATGAGAGGGGGTGGACAATATCAGACGTTGGAAAAGCTGGGTGCAGCAGTTAGGCTCAATGCAGACATATCAGGATTTAGAGGGAGAGATGAGAGGGGGTGGACAATATCAGACGTTGGAAAAGCTGGGTGCAGCAGTTAGGTTCAATGCAGACATACCAGGATTTAGAAGGAGAGATGAGAGGGGGTGGACAATATCAGAAGTTGGAAAAGCTGAGTGCAGCAGTTAGGTTCAATGCAGACATACCAGGATTTAGAATGAGAGATGAGAGGGGGTGGACAATATCAGACGTTGGAAAAGCTGGGTGCAGCAGTTAGGTTCAATGCAGACATACCTAGAGATGAGAGAATTGGGTGATGGTCAGTAGGCAGTGATGACAAAGAGGATTCAATATCCATAATATTACATTCTGGTATAATTCAGTCTGTGCACTTAAGAGTGGCACTTGAGAGATGTGAAATTTGAAAGACCAAGGTCTCAAAGACCTAGGACCTTAGATTTATACCACTCAGTGTTCAATCAGGTGTGACCAAGAGGGGAGGGGGCTACATATGGCCTAATCAAGGGGCACCAGATACAGGGGTGAAATAGTCAATGTAAACAAATACTCAATAAATCCAGCAGGGAAGGAGACATTAATGCTTCAGAAAAGACATACCAGGATTTAGAAGGAGAGATGAGAGGGGGTGGACAATATCAGACGTTGGAAAAGCTGGGTGCAGCAGTTAGGTTCAATGCAGACATACCAGGATTTAGAAGGAGAGATGAGAGGGGGTGGACAATATCAGACATTGGAAAAGCTGGGTGCAGCAGTTAGGTTCAATGCAGACATACCAGGATTTAGAAGGAGAGATGAGAGGGGGTGGACAATATCAGACGTTGGAAAAGCTGGGTGCAGCAGTTAGGATTAATGCAGACATACCAGGATTTAGAAGGAGAGATGAAAGGGGGTGGACAATATCAGACGTTGGAAAAGCTGGATGCAACAGTTAGGTTCAATGCAGACATACCAGGATTTAGAGGGAGAGATGAGAGGGGGTGGACAATATCAGACGTTGGAAAAGCTGGGTGCAGCAGTTAGGTTCAATGCAGACATACCAGGATTTAGAAGGAGAGATGAGAGGGGGTGGACAATATCAGACGTTGGAAAAGCTGGGTGCAGCAGTTAGGTTCAATGCAGACATACCAGGATTTAGAAGGAGAGATGAGAGGGGGTGGACAATATCAGACGTTGGAAAAGCTGGGTGCAGCAGTTAGGTTCAATGCAGACATACCAGGATTTAGAAGGAGAGATGAGAGGTGGTGGACAATATCAGACGTTGGAAAAGCTGGGTGCAGCAGTTAGGTTCAATGCAGACATACCAGGATTTAGAAGGAGAGATGAGAGGGGGTGGACAATATCAGACGTTGGAAAAGCTGGGTGCAGCAGTTAGGTTCAATGCAGACATACCAGGATTTAGAATGAGAGATGAGAGGGGGTGGACAATATCAGACGTTGAAAAAGCTGGGTGCAGCAGTTAGGTTCAATGCAGACATACCAGGATTTAGAAGGAGAGATGAGAGGGGGTGGACAATATCAGACTTTGGAAAAGCTGGGTACAGCAGTTAGGTTCAATGCAGACATACCAGGATTTAGAAGGAGAGATGAGAGGGGGTGGACAATATCAGACGTTGGAAAAGCTGGGTGCAGCAGTTAGGCTCAATGCAGACATATCAGGATTTAGAGGGAGAGATGAGAGGGGGTGGACAATATCAGACGTTGGAAAAGCTGGGTGCAGCAGTTAGGTTCAATGCAGACATACCAGGATTTAGAAGGAGAGATGAGAGGGGGTGGACAATATCAGAAGTTGGAAAAGCTGAGTGCAGCAGTTAGGTTCAATGCAGACATACCAGGATTTAGAATGAGAGATGAGAGGGGGTAGACAATATCAGACGTTGGAAAAGCTGGGTGCAGCAGTTAGGTTCAATGCAGACATACCTAGAGATGAGAGAATTGGGTGATGGTCAGTAGGTAGTGATGACAAAGAGGATTCAATATCCATAATATTACATTCTGGTATAATTCAGTCTGTGCACTTAAGAGTGGCACTTAAAAGATGTGACATTTAGAAAGACCAAGGTCTCAAAGACCTAGGACCTTAGATTTATACCACTCAGTGTTCAATCAGGTGTGACCAAGAGGGGAGGGGGCTACATATGGCCTAATCAAGGGGCACCAGATACAGGGGTGAAATAGTCAATGTAAACAAATACTCAATAAATCCAGCAGGGAAGGAGACATTAATGCTTCAGAAAAGACATACCAGGATTTAGAAGGAGAGATGAGAGGGGGTGGACAATATCAGACGTTGGAAAAGCTGGGTGCAGCAGTTAGGTTCAATGCAGACATACCAGGATTTAGAAGGAGAGATGAGAGGGGGTGGACAATATCAGACATTGGAAAAGCTGGGTGCAGCAGTTAGGTTCAATGCAGACATACCAGGATTTAGAAGGAGAGATGAGAGGGGGTGGACAATATCAGACGTTGGAAAAGCTGGGTGCAGCAGTTAGGATTAATGCAGACATACCAGGATTTAGAAGGAGAGATGAAAGGGGGTGGACAATATCAGACGTTGGAAAAGCTGGATGCAACAGTTAGGTTCAATGCAGACATACCAGGATTTAGAGGGAGAGATGAGAGGGGGTGGACAATATCAGACGTTGGAAAAGCTGGGTGCAGCAGTTAGGTTCAATGCAGACATACCAGGATTTAGAAGGAGAGATGAGAGGGGGTGGACAATATCAGACGTTGGAAAAGCTGGGTGCAGCAGTTAGGTTCAATCCAGACATACCAGGATTTAGAAGGAGAGATGAGAGGTGGTGGACAATATCAGACGTTGGAAAAGCTGGGTGCAGCAGTTAGGTTCAATGCAGACATACCAGGATTTAGAAGGAGAGATGAGAGGGGGTGGACAATATCAGACGTTGGAAAAGCTGGGTGCAGCAGTTAGGTTCAATGCAGACATACCAGGATTTAGAAGGAGAGATGAGAGGGGGTGGACAATATTAGACGTTGGAAAAGCTGGATGCAACAGTTAGGTTCAATGCAGACATACCAGGATTTAGAGGGAGAGATGAGAGGGGGTGGACAATATCAGACGTTGGAAAAGCTGGGTGCAGCAGTTAGGTTCAATGCAGACATACCTGGAGAGGAGAGAATTGGGTGATGGTTAGTAGGCAGTAATGATAAAGAGGATTCAATATCCATAATATTACATTCTGGTATAATTCAGTCTGTGCACTTAAGAGTGGCACTTGAGAGATGTGAAATTTGAAAGACCAAGGTCTCAAAGACCTAGGACCTTAGATTTATACCACTCAGTGTTCAATCAGGTGTGACCAAGAGGGGAGGGGTCTACATATGGCCTAATCAAGGGGCACCAGATAGAGGGGTGAAATAGTCAATGTAAACAAATACTCAAAAAAATCAGCAGGGAAGGAGACATTAATGCTTCAGAAAAGACATACCAGGATTTAGAAGGAGAGATGAGAGGGGGTGGACAATATCAGACGTTGGAAAAGCTGGGTGCAGCAGTTAGGTTCAATGCAGACATACCAGGATTTAGAAGGAGAGATGAGAGGGGGTGGACAATATCAGACGTTGGAAAAGCTGGGTGCAGCAGTTAGGTTCAATGCAGACATACCAGGATTTAGAGGGAGAGATGAGAGGGGGTGGACAATATCAGACGTTGGAAAAGCTGGGTGCAGCAGTTAGGTTCAATGCAGACATACCAGGATTTAGAAGGAGAGATGAGAGGGGGTGGACAATATCAGATGTTGGAAAAGCTGGGTGCAGCAGTTAGGTTCAATGCAGACATACCAGGATTTAGAAGGAGAGATGAGAGGTGGTGGACAATATCAGACGTTGGAAAAGCTGGGTGCAGCAGTTAGGTTCAATGCAGACATACCAGGATTTAGAAGGAGAGATGAGAGGGGGTGGACAATATCAGACGTTGGAAAAGCTGGGTGCAGCAGTTAGGTTCAATGCAGACATACCAGGATTTAGAATGAGAGATGAGAGGGGGTGGACAATATCAGACGTTGAAAAAGCTGGGTGCAGCAGTTAGGTTCAATGCAGACATACCAGGATTTAGAAGGAGAGATGAGAGGGGGTGGACAATATCAGACTTTGGAAAAGCTGGGTACAGCAGTTAGGTTCAATGCAGACATACCAGGATTTAGAAGGAGAGATGAGAGGGGGTGGACAATATCAGACGTTGGAAAAGCTGGGTGCAGCAGTTAGGCTCAATGCAGACATATCAGGATTTAGAGGAGAGATGAGAGGGGGTGGACAATATCAGACGTTGGAAAAGCTGGGTGCAGCAGTTAGGTTCAATGCAGACATACCAGGATTTAGAAGGAGAGATGAGAGGGGGTGGACAATATCAGACATTGGAAAAGCTGGGTGCAGCAGTTAGGTTCAATGCAGACATACCAGGATTTAGAAGGAGAGATGAGAGGGGGTGGACAATATCAGACGTTGGAAAAGCTGGGTGCAGCAGTTAGGTTCAATGCAGACATACCAGGATTTAGAAGGAGAGATGAGAGGGGGTGGACAATATCAGACGTTGAAAAAGCTGGGTGCAGCAGTTAGGTTCAATGCAGACATACCAGGATTTAGAAGGAGAGATGAGAGGGGGTGGACAATATCAGACGTTGGAAAAGCTGGGTGCAGCAGTTAGGTTCAATGCAGACATACCTAGAGATGAGAGAATTGGGTGATGGTCAGTAGGCAGTGATGACAAAGAGGATTCAATATCCATAATATTACATTCTGGTATAATTCAGTCTGTGCACTTAAGAGTGGCACTTGAGAGATGTGACATTTGGAAAGACCAAGGTCTCAAAGACCTAGGACCTTAGATTTATACCACTCATTGTTCAATCAGGTGTGACCAAGAGGGGAGGGGGCTACATATGGCCTAATCAAGGGGCACCAGATACAGGGGTGAAATAGTCAATGTAAACAAATACTCAATAAATCCAGCAGGGAAGGAGACATTAATGCTTCAGAAAAGACATACCAGGATTTAGAAGGAGAGATGAGAGGGGGTGGACAATATCAGACGTTGGAAAAGCTGGGTGCAGCAGTTAGGTTCAATGCAGACATACCAGGATTTAGAAGGAGAGATGAGAGGGGGTGGACAATATCAGACGTTGGAAAAGCTGAGTGCAGCAGTTAGGTTCAATGCAGACATACCAGGATTTAGAATGAGAGATGAGAGGGGGTAGACAATATCAGACGTTGGAAAAGCTGGGTGCAGCAGTTAGGTTCAATGCAGACATACCTAGAGATGAGAGAATTGGGTGATGGTCAGTAGGTAGTGATGACAAAGAGGATTCAATATCCATAATATTACATTCTGGTATAATTCAGTCTGTGCACTTAAGAGTGGCACTTAAAAGATGTGACATTTAGAAAGACCAAGGTCTCAAAGACCTAGGACCTTAGATTTATACCACTCAGTGTTCAATCAGGTGTGACCAAGAGGGGAGGGGGCTACATATGGCCTAATCAAGGGGCACCAGATACAGGGGTGAAATAGTCAATGTAAACAAATACTCAATAAATCCAGCAGGGAAGGAGACATTAATGCTTCAGAAAAGACATACCAGGATTTAGAAGGAGAGATGAGAGGGGGTGGACAATATCAGACGTTGGAAAAGCTGGGTGCAGCAGTTAGGTTCAATGCAGACATACCAGGATTTAGAAGGAGAGATGAGAGGGGGTGGACAATATCAGACATTGGAAAAGCTGGGTGCAGCAGTTAGGTTCAATGCAGACATACCAGGATTTAGAAGGAGAGATGAGAGGGGGTGGACAATATCAGACGTTGGAAAAGCTGGGTGCAGCAGTTAGGTTCAATGCAGACATACCAGGATTTAGAAGGAGAGATGAGAGGGGGTGGACAATATCAGACGTTGAAAAAGCTGGGTGCAGCAGTTAGGTTCAATGCAGACATACCAGGATTTAGAAGGAGAGATGAGAGGGGGTGGACAATATCAGACGTTGGAAAAGCTGGGTGCAGCAGTTAGGTTCAATGCAGACATACCTAGAGATGAGAGAATTGGGTGATGGTCAGTAGGCAGTGATGACAAAGAGGATTCAATATCCATAATATTACATTCTGGTATAATTCAGTCTGTGCACTTAAGAGTGGCACTTAAAAGATGTGACATTTGGAAAGACCAAGGTCTCAAAGACCTAGGACCTTAGATTTATACCACTCATTGTTCAATCAGGTGTGACCAAGAGGGGAGGGGGCTACATATGGCCTAATCAAGGGGCACCAGATACAGGGGTGAAATAGTCAATGTAAACAAATACTCAATAATTCCAGCAGGGAAGGAGACATTAATGCTTCAGAAAAGACATACCAGGATTTAGAAGGAGAGATGAGAGGGGGTGGACAATATCAGACGTTGGAAAAGCTGGGTGCAGCAGTTAGGTTCAATGCAGACATACCAGGATTTAGAAGGAGAGATGAGAGGGGGTGGACAATATTAGACGTTGGAAAAGCTGGATGCAACAGTTAGGTTCAATGCAGACATACCAGGATTTAGAGGGAGAGATGAGAGGGGGTGGACAATATTAGACGTTGGAACAGCTGGATGCAACAGTTAGGTTCAATGCAGACATACCAGGATTTAGAGGGAGAGATGAGAGGGGGTGGACAATATCAGACGTTGGAAAAGCTGGGTGCAGCAGTTAGGTTCAATGCAGACTTACCAGGATTTAGAAGGAGAGATGAGAGGGGGTGGACAATATCAGACGTTGGAAAAGCTGGGTGCAGCAGTTAGGTTCAATGCAGACATACCAGGATTTAGAAGGAGAGATGAGAGGGGGTGGACAATATCAGACGTTGAAAAAGCTGGGTGCAGCAGTTAGGTTCAATGCAGACATACCAGGATTTAGAAGGAGAGATGAGAGGGGGTGGACAATATCAGACGTTGGAAAAGCTGGGTCCAGCAGTTAGGTTCAATCCAGACATACCAGGATTTAGAAGGAGAGATGAGAGGTGGTGGACAATATCAGACGTTGGAAAAGCTGGGTGCAGCAGTTAGGTTCAATGCAGACATACCAGGATTTAGAAGGAGAGATGAGAGGGGGTGGACAATATCAGACGTTGGAAAAGCTGGGTGCAGCAGTTAGGTTCAATGCAGACATACCAGGATTTAGAATGAGAGATGAGAGGGGGTGGACAATATCAGACGTTGAAAAAGCTGGGTGCAGCAGTTAGGTTCAATGCAGACATACCAGGATTTAGAAGGAGAGATGAGAGGGGGTGGACAATATCAGACGTTGGAAAAGCTGGGTGCAGCAGTTAGGTTCAATCCAGACATACCAGGATTTAGAAGGAGAGATGAGAGGTGGTGGACAATATCAGACGTTGGAAAAGCTGGGTGCAGCAGTTAGGTTCAATGCAGACATACCAGGATTTAGAAGGAGAGATGAGAGGGGGTGGACAATATCAGACGTTGGAAAAGCTGGGTGCAGCAGTTAGGTTCAATGCAGACATACCAGGATTTAGAATGAGAGATGAGAGGGGGTGGACAATATCAGACGTTGAAAAAGCTGGGTGCAGCAGTTAGGTTCAATGCAGACATACCAGGATTTAGAAGGAGAGATGAGAGGGGGTGGACAATATCAGACGTTGGAAAAGCTGGGTGCAGCAGTTAGGTTCAATGCAGACATACCAGGATTTAGAAGGAGAGATGAGAGGGGGTGGACAATATCAGACGTTGGAAAAGCTGGGTGCAGCAGTTAGGTTCAATGCAGACATACCAGGATTTAGAGGGAGAGATGAGAGGGGGTGGACAATATCAGACGTTGGAAAAGCTGGGTGCAGCAGTTAGGTTCAATGCAGACATACCAGGATTTAGAAGGAGAGATGAGAGGGGGTGGACAATATCAGACGTTGGAAAAGCTGAGTGCAGCAGTTAGGTTCAATGCAGACATACCAGGATTTAGAAGGAGAGATGAGAGGGGGTGGACAATATCAGACGTTGGAAAAGCTGGGTGCAGCAGTTAGGTTCAATGCAGACATACCTGGAGAGGAGAGAATTGGGTGATGGTTAGTAGGCAGTGATGATAAAGAGGATTCAATATCCATAATATTACATTCTGGTATAATTCAGTCTGTGCACTTAAGAGTGGCACTTGAGAGATGTGAAATTTGAAAGACCAAGGTCTCAAAGACCTAGGACCTTAGATTTATACCACTCAGTGTTCAATCAGGTGTGACCAAGAGGGGAGGGGTCTACATATGGCCTAATCAAGGGGCACCAGATACAGGGGTGAAATAGTCAATGTAAACAAATACTCCAAAAAATCAGCAGGGAAGGAGACATTAATGCTTCAGAAAAGACATACCAGGATTTAGAAGGAGAGATGAGAGGGGGTGGACAATATCAGACGTTGGAAAAGCTGGGTGCAGCAGTTAGGTTCAATGCAGACATACCAGGATTTAGAAGGAGAGATGAGAGGGGGTGGACAATATCAGACGTTGGAAAAGCTGGGTGCAGCAGTTAGGTTCAATGCAGACATACCAGGATTTAGAGGGAGAGATGAGAGGGGGTGGACAATATCAGACGTTGGAAAAGCTGGGTGCAGCAGTTAGGTTCAATGCAGACATACCAGGATTTAGAAGGAGAGATGAGAGGGGGTGGACAATATCAGACGTTGGAAAAGCTGGGTGCAGCAGTTAGGTTCAATGCAGACATACCAGGATTTAGAAGGAGAGATGAGAGGTGGTGGACAATATCAGACGTTGAAAAAGCTGGGTGCAGCAGTTAGGTTCAATGCAGACATACCAGGATTTAGAAGGAGAGATGAGAGGGGGTGGACAATATCAGACGTTGGAAAAGCTGGGTACAGCAGTTAGGTTCAATGCAGACATACCAGGATTTAGAAGGAGAGATGAGAGGGGGTGGACAATATCAGACGTTGGAAAAGCTGGGTGCAGCAGTTAGGCTCAATGCAGACATATCAGGATTTAGAGGGAGAGATGAGAGGGGGTGGACAATATCAGACGTTGGAAAAGCTGGGTGCAGCAGTTAGGTTCAATGCAGACATACCAGGATTTAGAAGGAGAGATGAGAGGGGGTGGACAATATCAGACGTTGGAAAAGCTGAGTGCAGCAGTTAGGTTCAATGCAGACATACCAGGATTTAGAATGAGAGATGAGAGGGGGTAGACAATATCAGACGTTGGAAAAGCTGGGTGCAGCAGTTAGGTTCAATGCAGACATACCTAGAGATGAGAGAATTGGGTGATGGTCAGTAGGTAGTGATGACAAAGAGGATTCAATATCCATAATATTACATTCTGGTATAATTCAGTCTGTGCACTTAAGAGTGGCACTTAAAAGATGTGACATTTAGAAAGACCAAGGTCTCAAAGACCTAGGACCTTAGATTTATACCACTCAGTGTTCAATCAGGTGTGACCAAGAGGGGAGGGGGCTACATATGGCCTAATCAAGGGGCACCAGATACAGGGGTGAAATAGTCAATGTAAACAAATACTCAATAAATCCAGCAGGGAAGGAGACATTAATGCTTCAGAAAAGACATACCAGGATTTAGAAGGAGAGATGAGAGGGGGTGGACAATATCAGACGTTGGAAAAGCTGGGTGCAGCAGTTAGGTTCAATGCAGACATACCAGGATTTAGAAGGAGAGATGAGAGGGGGTGGACAATATCAGACGTTGGAAAAGCTGGGTGCAGCAGTTAGGTTCAATGCAGACATACCAGGATTTAGAAGGAGAGATGAGAGGTGGTGGACAATATCAGACGTTGGAAAAGCTGGGTGCAGCAGTTAGGTTCAATGCAGACATACCAGGATTTAGAAGGAGAGATGAGAGGGGGTGGACAATATCAGACGTTGGAAAAGCTGGGTGCAGCAGTTAGGTTCAATGCAGACATACCAGGATTTAGAAGGAGAGATGAGAGGTGGTGGACAATATCAGACGTTGAAAAAGCTGGGTGCAGCAGTTAGGTTCAATGCAGACATACCAGGATTTAGAAGGAGAGATGAGAGGGGGTGGACAATATCAGACGTTGGAAAAGCTGGGTACAGCAGTTAGGTTCAATGCAGACATACCAGGATTTAGAAGGAGAGATGAGAGGGGGTGGACAATATCAGACGTTGGAAAAGCTGGGTGCAGCAGTTAGGCTCAATGCAGACATATCAGGATTTAGAGGGAGAGATGAGAGGGGGTGGACAATATCAGACGTTGGAAAAGCTGGGTGCAGCAGTTAGGTTCAATGCAGACATACCAGGATTTAGAAGGAGAGATGAGAGGGGGTGGACAATATCAGACGTTGGAAAAGCTGAGTGCAGCAGTTAGGTTCAATGCAGACATACCAGGATTTAGAATGAGAGATGAGAGGGGGTAGACAATATCAGACGTTGGAAAAGCTGGGTGCAGCAGTTAGGTTCAATGCAGACATACCTAGAGATGAGAGAATTGGGTGATGGTCAGTAGGTAGTGATGACAAAGAGGATTCAATATCCATAATATTACATTCTGGTATAATTCAGTCTGTGCACTTAAGAGTGGCACTTAAAAGATGTGACATTTAGAAAGACCAAGGTCTCAAAGACCTAGGACCTTAGATTTATACCACTCAGTGTTCAATCAGGTGTGACCAAGAGGGGAGGGGGCTACATATGGCCTAATCAAGGGGCACCAGATACAGGGGTGAAATAGTCAATGTAAACAAATACTCAATAAATCCAGCAGGGAAGGAGACATTAATGCTTCAGAAAAGACATACCAGGATTTAGAAGGAGAGATGAGAGGGGGTGGACAATATCAGACGTTGGAAAAGCTGGGTGCAGCAGTTAGGTTCAATGCAGACATACCAGGATTTAGAAGGAGAGATGAGAGGGGGTGGACAATATCAGACGTTGGAAAAGCTGGGTGCAGCAGTTAGGTTCAATGCAGACATACCAGGATTTAGAGGGAGAGATGAGAGGGGGTGGACAATATCAGACGTTGGAAAAGCTGGGTGCAGCAGTTAGGTTCAATGCAGACATACCAGGATTTAGAAGGAGAGATGAGAGGGGGTGGACAATATCAGACGTTGGAAAAGCTGGGTGCAGCAGTTAGGTTCAATGCAGACATACCAGGATTTAGAAGGAGAGATGAGAGGTGGTGGACAATATCAGACGTTGAAAAAGCTGGGTGCAGCAGTTAGGTTCAATGCAGACATACCAGGATTTAGAAGGAGAGATGAGAGGGGGTGGACAATATCAGACGTTGGAAAAGCTGGGTACAGCAGTTAGGTTCAATGCAGACATACCAGGATTTAGAAGGAGAGATGAGAGGGGGTGGACAATATCAGACGTTGGAAAAGCTGGGTGCAGCAGTTAGGCTCAATGCAGACATATCAGGATTTAGAGGGAGAGATGAGAGGGGGTGGACAATATCAGACGTTGGAAAAGCTGGGTGCAGCAGTTAGGTTCAATGCAGACATACCAGGATTTAGAAGGAGAGATGAGAGGGGGTGGACAATATCAGACGTTGGAAAAGCTGGGTGCAGCAGTTAGGTTCAATGCAGACATACCAGGATTTAGAAGGAGAGATGAGAGGTGGTGGACAATATCAGACGTTGAAAAAGCTGGGTGCAGCAGTTAGGTTCAATGCAGACATACCAGGATTTAGAAGGAGAGATGAGAGGGGGTGGACAATATCAGACGTTGGAAAAGCTGGGTACAGCAGTTAGGTTCAATGCAGACATACCAGGATTTAGAAGGAGAGATGAGAGGGGGTGGACAATATCAGACGTTGGAAAAGCTGGGTGCAGCAGTTAGGCTCAATGCAGACATATCAGGATTTAGAGGGAGAGATGAGAGGGGGTGGACAATATCAGACGTTGGAAAAGCTGGGTGCAGCAGTTAGGTTCAATGCAGACATACCAGGATTTAGAAGGAGAGATGAGAGGGGGTGGACAATATCAGACGTTGGAAAAGCTGAGTGCAGCAGTTAGGTTCAATGCAGACATACCAGGATTTAGAATGAGAGATGAGAGGGGGTAGACAATATCAGACGTTGGAAAAGCTGGGTGCAGCAGTTAGGTTCAATGCAGACATACCTAGAGATGAGAGAATTGGGTGATGGTCAGTAGGTAGTGATGACAAAGAGGATTCAATATCCATAATATTACATTCTGGTATAATTCAGTCTGTGCACTTAAGAGTGGCACTTAAAAGATGTGACATTTAGAAAGACCAAGGTCTCAAAGACCTAGGACCTTAGATTTATACCACTCAGTGTTCAATCAGGTGTGACCAAGAGGGGAGGGGGCTACATATGGCCTAATCAAGGGGCACCAGATACAGGGGTGAAATAGTCAATGTAAACAAATACTCAATAAATCCAGCAGGGAAGGAGACATTAATGCTTCAGAAAAGACATACCAGGATTTAGAAGGAGAGATGAGAGGGGGTGGACAATATCAGACGTTGGAAAAGCTGGGTGCAGCAGTTAGGTTCAATGCAGACATACCAGGATTTAGAAGGAGAGATGAGAGGGGGTGGACAATATCAGACATTGGAAAAGCTGGGTGCAGCAGTTAGGTTCAATGCAGACATACCAGGATTTAGAAGGAGAGATGAGAGGGGGTGGACAATATCAGACGTTGGAAAAGCTGGGTGCAGCAGTTAGGTTCAATGCAGACATACCAGGATTTAGAAGGAGAGATGAGAGGGGGTGGACAATATCAGACGTTGAAAAAGCTGGGTGCAGCAGTTAGGTTCAATGCAGACATACCAGGATTTAGAAGGAGAGATGAGAGGGGGTGGACAATATCAGACGTTGGAAAAGCTGGGTGCAGCAGTTAGGTTCAATGCAGACATACCTAGAGATGAGAGAATTGGGTGATGGTCAGTAGGCAGTGATGACAAAGAGGATTCAATATCCATAATATTAAATTCTGGTATAATTCAGTCTGTGCACTTAAGAGTGGCACTTGAGAGATGTGACATTTGGAAAGACCAAGGTCTCAAAGACCTAGGACCTTAGATTTATACCACTCAGTGTTCAATCAGGTGTGACCAAGAGGGGAGGGGGCTACATATGGCCTAATCAAGGGGCACCAGATACAGGGGTGAAATAGTCAATGTAAACAAATACTCAATAAATCCAGCAGGGAAGGAGACATTAATGCTTCAGAAAAGACATACCAGGATTTAGAAGGAGAGATGAGAGGGGGTGGACAATATCAGACGTTGGAAAAGCTGGGTGCAGCAGTTAGGTTCAATGCAGACTTACCAGGATTTAGAAGGAGAGATGAGAGGGGGTGGACAATATCAGACGTTGGAAAAGCTGGGTGCAGCAGTTAGGTTCAATGCAGACATACCAGGATTTAGAAGGAGAGATGAGAGGGGGTGGACAATATCAGACGTTGAAAAAGCTGGGTGCAGCAGTTAGGTTCAATGCAGACATACCAGGATTTAGAAGGAGAGATGAGAGGTGGTGGACAATATCAGACGTTGGAAAAGCTGGGTGCAGCAGTTAGGTTCAATGCAGACATACCAGGATTTAGAATGAGAGATGAGAGGGGGTGGACAATATCAGACGTTGAAAAAGCTGGGTGCAGCAGTTAGGTTCAATGCAGACATACCAGGATTTAGAAGGAGAGATGAGAGGGGGTGGACAATATCAGACGTTGGAAAAGCTGGGTGCAGCAGTTAGGTTCAATGCAGACATACCAGGATTTAGAAGGAGAGATGAGAGGGGGTGGACAATATCAGACGTTGGAAAAGCTGGGTGCAGCAGTTAGGTTCAATGCAGACATACCAGGATTTAGAGGGAGAGATGAGAGGGGGTGGACAATATCAGACGTTGGAAAAGCTGGGTGCAGCAGTTAGGTTCAATGCAGACATACCAGGATTTAGAAGGAGAGATGAGAGGGGGTGGACAATATCAGACGTTGGAAAAGCTGAGTGCAGCAGTTAGGTTCAATGCAGACATACCAGGATTTAGAAGGAGAGATGAGAGGGGGTGGACAATATCAGACGTTGGAAAAGCTGGGTGCAGCAGTTAGGTTCAATGCAGACATACCTGGAGAGGAGAGAATTGGGTGATGGTTAGTAGGCAGTGATGATAAAGAGGATTCAATATCCATAATATTACATTCTGGTATAATTCAGTCTGTGCACTTAAGAGTGGCACTTGAGAGATGTGAAATTTGAAAGACCAAGGTCTCAAAGACCTAGGACCTTAGATTTATACCACTCAGTGTTCAATCAGGTGTGACCAAGAGGGGAGGGGTCTACATATGGCCTAATCAAGGGGCACCAGATACAGCGGTGAAATAGTCAATGTAAACAAATACTCAAAAAAATCAGCAGGGAAGGAGACATTAATGCTTCAGAAAAGACATACCAGGATTTAGAAGGAGAGATGAGAGGGGGTGGACAATATCAGACGTTGGAAAAGCTGGGTGCAGCAGTTAGGTTCAATGCAGACATACCAGGATTTAGAAGGAGAGATGAGAGGGGGTGGACAATATCAGACGTTGGAAAAGCTGGGTGCAGCAGTTAGGTTCAATGCAGACATACCAGGATTTAGAGGGAGAGATGAGAGGGGGTGGACAATATCAGACGTTGGAAAAGCTGGGTGCAGCAGTTAGGTTCAATGCAGACATACCAGGATTTAGAAGGAGAGATGAGAGGGGGTGGACAATATCAGACGTTGGAAAAGCTGGGTGCAGCAGTTAGGTTCAATGCAGACATACCAGGATTTAGAAGGAGAGATGAGAGGTGGTGGACAATATCAGACGTTGGAAAAGCTGGGTGCAGCAGTTAGGTTCAATGCAGACATACCAGGATTTAGAAGGAGAGATGAGAGGGGGTGGACAATATCAGACGTTGGAAAAGCTGGGTGCAGCAGTTAGGTTCAATGCAGACATACCAGGATTTAGAATGAGAGATGAGAGGGGGTGGACAATATCAGACGTTGAAAAAGCTGGGTGCAGCAGTTAGGTTCAATGCAGACATACCAGGATTTAGAAGGAGAGATGAGAGGGGGTGGACAATATCAGACGTTGGAAAAGCTGGGTACAGCAGTTAGGTTCAATGCAGACATACCAGGATTTAGAAGGAGAGATGAGAGGGGGTGGACAATATCAGACGTTGGAAAAGCTGGGTGCAGCAGTTAGGCTCAATGCAGACATATCAGGATTTAGAGGGAGAGATGAGAGGGGGTGGACAATATCAGACGTTGGAAAAGCTGGGTGCAGCAGTTAGGTTCAATGCAGACATACCAGGATTTAGAAGGAGAGATGAGAGGGGGTGGACAATATCAGACGTTGGAAAAGCTGAGTGCAGCAGTTAGGTTCAATGCAGACATACCAGGATTTAGAATGAGAGATGAGAGGGGGTAGACAATATCAGACGTTGGAAAAGCTGGGTGCAACAGTTAGGTTCAATGCAGACATACCTAGAGATGAGAGAATTGGGTGATGGTCAGTAGGTAGTGATGACAAAGAGGATTCAATATCCATAATATTACATTCTGGTATAATTCAGTCTGTGCACTTAAGAGTGGCACTTAAAAGATGTGACATTTAGAAAGACCAAGGTCTCAAAGACCTAGGACCTTAGATTTATACCACTCAGTGTTCAATCAGGTGTGACCAAGAGGGGAGGGGGCTACATATGGCCTAATCAAGGGGCACCAGATACAGGGGTGAAATAGTCAATGTAAACAAATACTCAATAAATCCAGCAGGGAAGGAGACATTAATGCTTCAGAAAAGACATACCAGGATTTAGAAGGAGAGATGAGAGGGGGTGGACAATATCAGACGTTGGAAAAGCTGGGTGCAGCAGTTAGGTTCAATGCAGACATACCAGGATTTAGAAGGAGAGATGAGAGGGGGTGGACAATATCAGACAATGGAAAAGCTGGGTGCAGCAGTTAGGTTCAATGCAGACATACCAGGATTTAGAAGGAGAGATGAGAGGGGGTGGACAATATCAGACGTTGGAAAAGCTGGGTGCAGCAGTTAGGTTCAATGCAGACATACCAGGATTTAGAAGGAGAGATGAGAGGGGGTGGACAATATCAGACGTTGAAAAAGCTGGGTGCAGCAGTTAGGTTCAATGCAGACATACCAGGATTTAGAAGGAGAGATGAGAGGGGGTGGACAATATTAGACGTTGGAAAAGCTGGATGCAACAGTTAGGTTCAATGCAGACATACCAGGATTTAGAGGGAGAGATGAGAGGGGGTGGACAATATCAGACGTTGGAAAAGCTGGGTGCAGCAGTTAGGTTCAATGCAGACTTACCAGGATTTAGAAGGAGAGATGAGAGGGGGTGGACAATATCAGACGTTGGAAAAGCTGGGTGCAGCAGTTAGGTTCAATGCAGACATACCAGGATTTAGAAGGAGAGATGAGAGGGGGTGGACAATATCAGACGTTGAAAAAGCTGGGTGCAGCAGTTAGGTTCAATGCAGACATACCAGGATTTAGAAGGAGAGATGAGAGGGGGTGGACAATATCAGACGTTGGAAAATCTGGGTACAGCAGTTAGGTTCAATGCAGACATACCAGGATTTAGAAGGAGAGATGAGAGGGGGTGGACAATATCAGACGTTGGAAAAGCTGGGTGCAGCAGTTAGGCTCAATGCAGACATACCAGGATTTAGAGGGAGAGATGAGAGGGGGTGGACAATATCAGACGTTGGAAAAGCTGGGTGCAGCAGTTAGGTTCAATGCAGACATACCAGGATTTAGAAGGAGAGATGAGAGGGGGTGGACAATATCAGACGTTGGAAAAGCTGAGTGCAGCAGTTAGGTTCAATGCAGACATACCAGGATTTAGAAGGAGAGATGAGAGGGGGTGGACAATATCAGACGTTGGAAAAGCTGGGTGCAGCATTAGGTTCAATGCAGACATACCTGGAGAGGAGAGAATTGGGTGATGGTCAGTAGGCAGTGATGACAAAGAGGATTCAATATCCATAATATTACATTCTGGTATAATTCAGTCTGTGCACTTAAGAGTGGCACTTGAGAGATGTGACATTTGGAAAGACCAAGGTCTCAAAGACCTAGGACCTTAGATTTATACCACTCAGTGTTCAATCAGGTGTGGCCAAGAGGGGAGGGGGCTACATATGGCCTAATCAAGGGGCACCAGATACAGGGGTGAAATAGTCAATGTAAACAAATACTCAAAAAAACAGCAGGGAAGGAGACATTAATGCTTCAGAAAAGACATACCAGGATTTAGAAGGAGAGATGAGAGGGGGTGGACAATATCAGACGTTGGAAAAGCTGGGTGCAGCAGTTAGGTTCAATGCAGACATACCAGGATTTAGAAGGAGAGATGAGAGGGGGTGGACAATATCAGACGTTGGAAAAGCTGGGTGCAGCAGTTAGGTTCAATGCAGACATACCAGGATTTAGAAGGAGAGATGAGAGGGGGTGGACAATATCAGACGTTGGAAAGCTGGGTGCAGCAGTTAGGTTCAATGCAGACATACCAGGATTTAGAAGGAGAGATGAGAGGGGGTGGACAATATCAGACGTTGAAAAAGCTGGGTGCAGCAGTTAGGTTCAATGCAGACATACCAGGATTTAGAAGGAGAGATGAGAGGAGGTGGACAATATCAGACGTTGGAAAAGCTGGGTACAGCAGTTAGGTTCAATGCAGACATACCAGGATTTAGAAGGAGAGATGAGAGGGGGTGGACAATATCAGACGTTGGAAAAGCTGGGTGCAGCAGTTAGGTTCAATGCAGACATACCAGGATTTAGAAGGAGAGATGAGAGGGGGTGGACAATATCAGACGTTGGAAAAGCTGGGTGCAGCAGTTAGGTTCAATGCAGACATACCAGGATTTAGAAGGAGAGATGAGAGGGGGTGGACAATATCAGACGTTGGAAAAGCTGGGTGCAGCAGTTAGGTTCAATGCAGACATACCAGGATTTAGAAGGAGAGATGAGAGGGGGTGGACAATATCAGACGTTGGAAAAGCTGGGTGCAGCAGTTAGGTTCAATGCAGACATACCAGGATTTAGAAGGAGAGATGAGAGGGGGTGGACAATATCAGACGTTGGAAAAGCTGGGTGCAGCAGTTAGGTTCAATGCAGACATACCAGGATTTAGAAGGAGAGATGAGAGGGGGTGGACAATATCAG